>NC_051245.2:18876030-19491484 GCF_015237465.2 Chelonia mydas | reverse complement strand
TGATCTGTAGAAGCGCTGAGCACCCTCTAGTCCCAGTGCAGTCACTGGGAGTGGCAGGTGCTCAGCACCTTTGAAAATCAGGCTGCTTTTCTTGAGGGTTATGGTAGGATTTAGGAGCCTAACTTCCTGCACTTAAATGCGAAAATGTGGACTAGATAAACTTTTGACACCCCCACCCCTGGGATGCTTTTGAATTGATCATCAACATAAACAGCTTGTCTGAAGAGATCAGGTTAGTCAAAAAACAGATTGAAAAAATCTGAGGGTGAATGTGGGGAAATTAATTCCTTGAAGGAAAATATGTAAATGTTTATATTAAATGAGACAGGAACAGTGAAGATACAAAAATTGCCCTTTATTTCATCAACCTAAGGTATTTAGAGGCTTTTATTCATTTCCAGCCCTATGAGAAAATTCCTTTAAAAGAGACAGAAGTGCTTGTACATTGCCTAGCACAATTGCGTTTAGGTTCATGACTGGGGTTCTTAGGTGCTACCACAATATAAATAATAATAAATAAAAAATAATAATTAATAATAAAAGGGGTGGAAAGCCGATTTTTGTGACTATTTCAATAACTCTCAGGACAAATGAGCAATTGCCTTTCTAAAGGTGGTCATTGAGAAATATTTTCAGCTTTTTTTAAACTTAATTTTATGACACCCATCAATTTTTTGAAGCAGAACCCTTCAAGATACAATGCGTGTCCCCTCCCCACAATCCAGTCAGAAGGTGGGGGTCGGGGTGGGGAGGAAATCTGCTAGCACTGATGAGCAGCCCCATCAGCTGTACAGAAAGACACTGACAAAGATTACAGACATCTACAGTGTTAGTTACAGGGACATTATCCATAAAGCATGTAATCCTATCCAAACCTTCCTACAACGGTTTCACAGTATGCCAGAATTTTTTTAGGATATTTTCTATTTTCATCCCGTGATCCCATGTAATACATAGTCTTGGCATTTCTTATCACTTCCAACCATGCATTTCTCAATTTTTTTTATGTTTGTTCCAAATTTCAGTACTGTGCATCCTTTTTGCCTTAGACCAAAAGCATATCACACATTCTCATCATTTTAATTAAACCAGGGCCAATCCAGGGCAAATGTTTGATTTTGACTCAAAAGGTGCATGCAAATCACAAATTCCATTCGATTCACAATGGAAAAGGCTCCCTGCTACATCCTTATAGTATGTGGAATTAAGCAGTCTGCCAAATTCATGACTGCACATCATTAAAAAAACGCGCTTGTGCATTTTGAAATTGAAAAAAAAAATCAATCCATACAATAAATTGAAGGTACGTATGCATTGTTTTATGATCCACAGCAAATACTACAGTATAAAACAGATCCTTTCAGCTGAGCTTCCAATGAGCAAAGAATTCAGGGCAGCTATAGATGGAAATTTGCATGAAATATCTCCTGAAACAAAATTCCAAAGGTCATGAAAGATCTTAAAATGATTTCCCCCCATAATGGTTTTCCAGAAAGACACTTTCAAATGCAGGCACCCAAGAAGCACCTGTAAATTGGAGCCATGCACACACTGCGCTCGCAAAGCACAATCCAGCCTTTGCCCTTGCAAACTGATTAATGGCATGCACAGTCAGGTACATATGAATACAATGAACTAATCTGAACAGGCAGGTGCCTCTTTACAAATACATGTTTTGCAGGTGCAGGTGCAAATATTGTGGAAGTAATTAATGGGTCCAAATTTGAAAATTTGGCCCATATGGCTACATACATTTGTGCATCTGCACTTGCCCATGCAATTAGTGCAGCTGAATTGCTGTTGAACAAATTCTATTGTACACAGAAAGGCATGCTATGACTGCTCAATAAATGCTACAATTGCCATAACTGCTCATATAAGTGTGTGAGTATCTTTTATTCAATTATATTCTCTCCTGTAGATTTCCCCAGCAGCAGCTCATGCCCATTTATTATTCTGTTTCAAGTGATTGCTTGTTTCAAGTCCTGGAGTCATACATTCCAAGGCCAGAAGGGACCACTGTGATCATCATCTCTCACCTCCTGTACAACACAGGCCAAAATAATTCCGAGAGCACAGCTTTTAGAAAAACACCCAATCTTGATTTAAAATGGTCAGTGATGGAGCATCCATCATGTCCCTTAGTAAATTATTCCAATGGTTAATTACTCTCCACATTAAAAATTTACACCTTATTTCCAGTCTGAATTTATCTGGCTTCAACTTCCAGCCATTGGATCCTGTTACAGCTTTCTCTCCTAGACTGAAGAGCCCATTATTAAATATCTGTTCCCTATGTAGATACTTACAGGCTGTAATCAAGTCACCTTTAACCTTCTCCTTGTTAAGCTAAACAGATTGAGCTATTTCAGTCTATCACTCAACCTACATGGCGCTGAGCACTCTGACCAAGGTCCAGCAAAGCACTTAAGCATGTGCTTTGCTTTATTTAGTGATTGAAGTGGGTTGCTGAATTGAGACCAGAGTGCTCAGCACCTCATAGTATCCAGCCCCTGGATCCCTTGCATAAACCGAACAGCTGGGCCAAAAGACAGTGAACCAGATTTAAAGCACAGACTTACCTACATCTTTTGTGCATGCAGGCTGATTCTGCATGCTAAAATCTAGGAGCTTTTTGAGCAATTGCAAATGGCTGCCTCGGTGAGAGTATAACAATAAATCTGTTTTGAGTTTCCAAATGGCTTAAAAGATTTCTTTCTGAATATTTGTGGCAGGACCAAAATCCCAGAAAACTGAAGTTTATTCTGGAAAAGCTCATCCCAGCCATAACTCTGGAGGCCTTCACAGCATCACTGTAACGGTGCTATTTTCTATTGCTCTGTGAATAAGTGCACCAGTATGAGCCTTATCAGTGATCATTATTCAGAGTAGACAGTGGAATTGCTGACCATACCTAGGGGAGTGAATCATGTCTAAAGACGGTGTAGAGTCTCATCAGCTGAGTGACAGTACACAGTTTTACATTGCTTGCTCTGTGGACCCTGCAACTCAGCTTTAGAGAAATGACTGGAGAACACTGCCAGCTCTAGGCACTGGAACTACCTTATTCTAACCCTGGGAAAACAAGTCTTTCTTCAGGGTAGATGTCATTGTTATGAGACATTGTTATTGCTCCTTTTTTCTGTCCTAGTTACTGAGGGCACTAGTTCAGGCCTTGTGTTCTTTCAGCCGCTTGCTTTCTACAGATTGCTCCATGCATTTGATTGGTTTTCTTTGCGCAGGTAACTTATGACTAGTAAGCTCAATGAGGTTGACTTCTTCCTGGATTGTCATGGCCCCTCCAGCACTGGCAACTTGTCTAGAATGCAACAACAATTTGGCTAGTTACCTTCCATATCTGTGACTGCATCACATTAGCCATGTGCTTATACATTTCTTATACAGTGGTGGATTGCCTTTAAACAGAAACTGTTGATTTTTTAGAGCCCTTAACTGTGTGGACGCTGACTATATTCTCTATCTGTATCCTAATGGGTGTCTGAACTCACATCATCAATATTTGGAGTCCCAGCACTGCATTTTAAGGCAGCGGGTGATGGAACTATTATTGTCCTAGCATGTGGAAGCATCCTCCCCCGTCTCCAACCATCTTTAAACAACATCATAAAACTGTTTCCCGCCCATTTTCATCACCCCATAATTACCTCCCCCGTCTTGTTTTCTCCTCAGACCCCCTTGATAGGTTTCATATTTATGTATGTTTAAATGTGTAGAGTGTGGTCTGGTGCTGCTGAATAGCACCTATGTCAGGAGGTAGGGGGTCATTTATAAAGTTGTTGCTCTTACAAGGGACACACTCATCTTGACTTAATGACTATGCTTTGATTGGTCCCTCAGGCATTTATTACAGGCAGGACATGTTTCCTGTGGGATAATCAAGAGCACAGCCATCGGACCAATTCCCCTGTTCATTCTGGTGGCTTACACAGGCCAGCTTTCAAAGTGAGGCTGAGTTCTCATGTGCTTTGTCTACAGTAGCCATCGTCATAGCTGCAATTCACCACACGTGCAGCTCCACTATTGGAAACTGTGGAAGCTGTGGAGTAGTCAGGGCTCAGGTGTTTTAACCAGCACCTTATCTAACCCCAGCATGGTGATTAAAACACTTAGGCCTACCTGCACCACACTACAGCAGCCACTGTTGCTATAGGTGTTGCAGCTGCTGTTATAGGTGAATTAAGCGCCCTGTTTTTGCCAGTTGTAGCTGTAGCCGTAGGCATCCTTTAATTCCTGGTTTGTATTGATGGGTTTCTTTTCTCTCACACCACATCAAGATTTCCCACCTCTGAGATGCCCTTTTTCCCCCAACTGCAGCATTGCAGTCAGTCCCCTCTGAACTACAGGCTTGCAACGCACAGGTGTTAACACAGTGCTCCGCAGAATGTTATCAACACCCCTGGGATGTCTCTGTGGCGAAAAGCAAAGAGCAAACATTCAGCATTTTTTAACAGTTCTCCTTTCGTTTCCTCCCTCCCTGGCTGCTACATTCTGTGACAATTTATTGCCAGCTAGGAAAGAGTGCTAGTTCCCCATGAGGGCAATGCTGATGCCATCACATTTACTGACTACGAGCAAGGGTATGTTTGCGAGGAGTCTCACTAATCAGTGTGTAGGTCGGATGAATTCAAACAGGGAGGAGATGCATAATCTAACAGTCGGTCTGGAAAACCTAACTGCAGCATAAGGCCAGATATTGCGTAACTGAAAATGGTCTTTGGCTAAATTAGAAGCCAAACTGTTGTGAGAGCAATAAGTGATACTTGTGTCACATGTGCTATATTTGACTGCTTAGTACAACAACATAAAAAAAATCAAACAAAACCATTGTCCCAAGATACCCTTAAATGAAGATGTAGGAAAAGGTTGCAACTTTATTGAAGACAAGAATTCAGAGAACCAATAAAAATTACGCTAACCGCACAACATCTGATACCTGGGGTCATAGCCATACCGGCCTCTCAAAAGGCAAACCCAGAAGGTGTGTTGAGTCCCTATCAATGTGATTAACCTGCGGGGGTCATCTCCTTGCTCCAAGGGATTTGTCTGGCTGCTGAAGTGCCTAACCAATGTTATCAAGGGACTGTCTCCCCAAAACCTTGGAAATGACCACTATCGCCTTACTTTGCTGTTACCAGATACATCTGTTTCCCTGAGGGTTATTTCTCTGCAGCTGAAACGTATTTCACAACCGCTTGGTTCTACTGTTGCTGTAACCAGCAACCAGTGTCGTAAAACACCATGTAACAATTTCTGCCATGCTGCTGCAGCCCTTTTCCAAACCTAAACCCTTTCTTGTGCTTGATTGCAATGATATAGAGAGGTCATGTGTGTTGAACCAGCCGGCAGGCCTCATCAAAATTAACTGTCTCCTGCCTCTTTTTCATTCAACATTTTGTGCTCCTTCAATTACCCCACAGGAGCAAGGTCCCTCCTGGGCTTCTGAAATGATCAGTACTAATAGTCAAACACATATTCCCACAAAACAGGGCAGGATGCCAGGTTCAGTTATTCAACGTTTTATTGTGAGGAACATGCAAATGTAACCCACACACCTCTGGGTGTGGTGCTCTGTCACCTCTAGTGGCACTGAGACATGTGTTTAGAGATTAATGAGTCTGCTACAGCCTTAGCTAAGGGCCATGTGGCTTTTAGCTCATACAGTAGAGGCTCACTCATTTAGCTCCAGAGGTCCCAGATTCGATCCTGCCTGCCAATGACCGGCGTCCATCAGCGTTACAAGTGGGGGCTTGTCCGGGATTTCACCTAGGAAATCTCTGAAGCTTGGCACGCGCGTCCTCAGCTAGGGGAAGTATGTAACCCACACACCTGGGTGTGGTGCTCTGTCTCCGCTAGTGGTACCGAGACCACTTAGAGATTAATGAGTCTGCTACAGTCTTAGCTACGAGCCATATGGCTTTTAGCTCATGCAGTAGAGGCTCATGCATTTAGCTCCAGAGGTCCCAGGTTTGATCCCGACGATGACTGGGGTCTGTTGGTGTTACACAAGTGTTATCCATAGTTAAGAGTGTTCTTGCATATTCCATGCATAATCCTTGCATCATGTAGGTGTGGACCTTGTATTTTTGCTGGTGTGGGTGAGTGCAGACATGAAAAAAATCCATACAGATATCGGGGTGCATTTTCAGCTTTTAGCCTCCAGGTAGCTTTATGTAAAACTGTGTCTGCACTTTCATGCTCCCACACGGTATGTACAAACACCTGCAATCACTGAGGAACGATTCTGATACCTGTGCATAACACATTGAAATTGCATCCACCCGTACAAGCAAAAGTGCAAGGATCACACATGCACAACAAAAAGCTCATGCGGGGAATATACAAGAGTACCATTAACTTGCATGATCCTTGCATGTTCCTTGCAATAAAGTTTGAGTAATTAAACCTTGCATTTCATGCACGCATGAACTTTGCTGGCATGAGCCCAAAATTGACTGGGACAAAATGAATTGTGTGTGTGGAAATTCTAACATTTGCCCACCAAGACTTCTGAATTTGAGAGACTGCTGTCTGATCAGGGACGCACCCCCAGTGCCCCCAGACAACAGCATCAGGAAGATCCTTAATATGTTAGGCCCGTGGGAATATCCATGATAACACAAGACGCCTGACGCCTGAACCTTCCCCACTCCAGCCATCTCTGAAGGACAGACCCAGTTTGTAGGATGGGGAAAAGAAGCAGCTGCTAGAACCGCAGTGGCTGGGCAGCTGGGGATACCTTATGTTTAAAAACAAAATAAAACATGGATCTAAAAATGTGTATGCCAGGGACCCTGGGCTCTCTGCTTGTATACTGCATTAGTTTCCTTCGCTCTTTGATTTGGTCTGTTTAGATTGTAATCTCTTCAGGACAGGGACTATCTCTTCCTAATGTGCTTCTACACTGGGACCCTGATTCAGACAAGGGGCCTTTGGGTGCTACTGGAATTCAAACCAATAACAACAGTGAAAAGTTAGCTAGAGAAAGAATTTTTACCAGAGTTTTGGCTGGTATTCAGTCAAATACCAATTAGGAGCCAGATTTTAGTATAGCTCTGATGGATGGCATTGTTTAACAACCATATAAAGTGCATTTTCAGGAAGTAAAGCAATTCCCTGGAAAACAGATCAATGAAAGAATTGCTCAAGTGTCCTTGTGCACACAAGTCTGTGTCTTCCAGCTAGTAATCGGTCCCTTGGTTCCATTGTTTCCTGCTCTAGCATGTTTTTTGCAGGATCCAAACATTTCTTCAAACAACTGTGTTTGAGTAATTTATTGGTACTGTATTTCCACATGTAAAAATCTATTGGGCTGTAATTTGGCTTGTAATGTGCCCCAAAAGCCTTCCTGACAAAATCTCTTTTTAACTGTGGCTAATTACACATACCCTGTTGCTCAATACCAAAAATAAGAGCAGCCAATGTAATGTTTATTATTTCTCTCACAAATGGGGAAATCATAAATTCTTTTTAATGGGATCTTTAATAATAAAAAAGAACATAATCATTACTATCAAAAGATGTATTGCTTCCATGGGGTTTACATACCAGCATTTTGTCTGATTACATCTCCGTTACACTCACAGCATTAATTATTGGAGACTAATTAGGCAAAATTGCAATGTAAACCCTAAAGAAAACTATTCTTACAAAATCCTAACTCTTTGCCACATCATTCCAACTTTACCTTTCTCTTGCAGCAAATGGCAGGACTTGCTTGTTTATTTATGTGACACTCTGAATTGTCTATGAACTGTTGAGAATTTAAACCTTCCCAGCAATGGGCAGTTTTTATTTTTTTCAGTTACACAGTTAAATGTAAGCAAGGACGTTGCCAGTGCAAGTTATTTTCCAGCATAGCTGGTTACTACAGATGACTATCCTAGCTCTAGCATGAATACTTGAAAACGCTAGGCTGTCCTCTTCTTTTTAGACCTCTGTGTATTGTCCACTAGCAGCAGCCAGCAGAGCTGCATTGTGACCTCTTTTCCAGCTGAGGAAATGCTTAGAGTATCTTTACTCTACCAACTGATGTGCTTGCTCAGCTTAACAAGGTCACAAATTTCTTCCTTCCCAGGGGGCAGCTGTCCTGGGATACAGCCCTTTACAAGATATCGGCAATAGAGAGAATTCTGCTCACTCACACAGTTATTTAGAAATATAGAAGAGCGCTGGATGGATTAGCCACCTCAATACCGAACTTCATCTTAATAAGCTCTGCCAATTCCCTGCCTGTATGACCAGCATAGCTCAGACTAGTTTATGCAGGATAAAAATTGTAAGATTGGTTTACATGAATCTCTCATGTAATAGATCCATTTTAATTTATAAATGGCAATCTCTCGCGTTCTAGACTGATAAAAAAGGGAACCTACATTCACACAGAGTGCTGGTTATCCTGAAAGATTCTGAGGCGTTTTACAAATCGTGCACAGGAATAACATCAGACACCACTGAAATGCAGCCACGCCCTGAGTAGAACACTTCTTTTAACTAACTGCTCCATTCGTGTCATTAAAGGGACAGTGTTGATGTGAAAATCACATTTTCCTTTGAAAATTCTGTACCAACTATTGGTTACAAATAACTCCTAAGAAAGTGTGGCAGTGCCATGCTCCAGAATTCCTGTTAGGAAAGGGTGCTAGAAATGGGGAGTGCAAAAAAAGCAGGCACTAGACCTTGAGGACTTTAAAATGAATTAAGGGGCAGAGGATTTTAGTATAATAGAGAATATGGAATGATCAAGAATGGATTAAAGACCAAGGCCCTGGTTCAGCAAAGTATGTAATTTAACTTTAAGCATGTGAGTAAACCCCATCCTGATTCAGCAAAGCATTTAAGCACGTGCTGAAGTTTAAGTGTGTGCTCAATTCCCACAGAGCTCAGTGAGACTTAAACTCGTGCTTAAAATTAAGCACATGCTGAAGAGTTTGGCTGAATAGGGATGCCCTTAAAGTTAAACAGGTGTTTAGCTAAATTTGGGGCTCAGATCCGCCAGACCTAAAGGGTCCTAAAAGCCCTTGCATGTGTCCCAGTAGACCAGTGGTCCCCAAACTGTGGGGTGCATGCCCCAAGGGTGTGCAGAGGAATGTTCAGGGGAGCACAGTGGGGTGCGGGCCAGCTCCCAGGGGCAGTGGGGAGGAAGCACCACTCAGGCTCTCTCTGCCCCCAGCTGTGCTCTGGCCCTGCCCCAGCCCCAGCTGCAGATTGGGCCCTAACCCTGCTCCTGGAACCAGCCATGGCTTTGCTCCTGGCTGTGGCCCCAGTTGCAGCCCCAGCTTTGGCCTCCCACTCCTGGCCCTGGCCTCAGCTCCCTTCCCAGCCACGGCTCCAACCACAGCCCCAGCCTTGACTCCCAGCCCTAGCTACGGCCTCATCCACAGCCTTGGCTCTCAGCTCCCAGCCTGACCGCAGGCCCTGGCTGCGGCCCCACTCCTAGCCTGGGCTCCCAACCACGGCCCCATTCCTGGCCCCAGCTCCCGACCATGGCCCCGTTCCCAGCCCCAGGTCCCGACCAGGGCTCCAACCCCACTCCCAGCTGTGGCTCCTGCCAGGGTTCGAGGTGGGTGGTGGTGCAGACAGGTTCCTTTATGGGTAAGGGGGTGGGGGTCATGACAAAAAAAGTTTGGGGACCACTGCAGTAGGCCAAAAGGGTGCTAAAATGTTTGCAAAGCATGGTTTGAAAATCATATGGAGAGACTTGAAGAGGTGCTATGTTAGTTGGCATAAGAGTGGAAATAGCATAGTGTAAAACAGCAACAGATATATTCCAACCTGAACACTTCTTGAGTTCCTACAGTGTGTCAGCTGTGAAGGGTAGTTTAGTTTTAATGGAACCCATCTATGGTACTTGTATGGCCCCTCTGTGGATCATACCTGAGGCCCAGATCCACAAAAAGCCTTAGGTGCTGCAATGCTGAGTGTCACAGTGCCTAACTTTTAGGTGCCTAGAAAAATCACAGGAATAACACTGTGCTCCACAAAGCCTGAGTTAGATGCCTCGACTCCCTATGCAATACATAAGGAGAGATAAACGCCTTAGAATGTGATCCAGAAAAGCCAGCATGGTAGGTGGCTCCACACCTAAACTAGCCAATGGCAGATGCTGATGAGAGGGGTATGTGCGCTAATCCCTGTTCCTCTCTTTGAAATAGGCACCTAAGTCTGGGCGGCAGGGAGGTACCTATCCCTGCTTAGTACTCTGTCACAGTTCTGGGAAACCACACCTGTATTCTTCCTCTGTGGCCCACCAAGGGCACACATTCTAGGCTTCTGGCTCCTCAGCTGTCACCTCTTCTGGGCAGAGACCTATGCCTCTATCTCCTGACCAGGGTTTTTTCCAGGTTGCACAGTTCCTCACCTACATTCTGATATTCCCAGCGATCCAGACTGTCTAAACAGGCCAGCATCTGCACTTTGCTTTCTTTAGAAGGCTGTGAACAACGTAATTGCCAATAGTTACAAGTTACCACACAGCTCTTTCTAAGCAATTACCTTTATTCTAACATGAAAGCATTACAGAGAAAACATATTAAAAACAATAAGAGAACCTACATACATGCTAATAAGCTTACCAGAGATCAACCCCCCAAATCCAGCAAGGGCTCTGGGAGGAGTCAGTTCTTCAAACCCCACCAAAGGGTTTTTCTTGTGGTTATAAGTTCATAGCAGCCTTAGCTGAGAACAAACACACCCAGGAATAGTACAGCCTTTCCTTTATACAGGTTGGGCCTTTTATCTTCTGATTCTGGGAACAGGTAATAAGCAGACAATGGTCCTCTCTCAGGATGTGGCTTCACAAGTCTGGGTTTTGCATAACTGGTGGTAGAAATTTGCATTTCCCTCCACCCCCCCCCAACACACACCTCCCAGAGTTTCCACGGGCAAACCACTTGACACTGTGTGCTCAAAAGTCCATTCTTGTCTGGCCCATTGTTCAATATAGTCCTCTGAAGTTCATACAACTTCCCAGAGATCACATTAATACATAACCTTTGCATTTAATACAGTGGACTCCAAAGATATTTAAACTTAATTCACTCCGGTTTTTCAAGGATATTGCAGGAAATTGCCATATCTGTCACACAGTCCACAAGCAGGAACCCGTCTCTTGGAGTCCGGCAACTTAGGCACCTAAGGCGTTTCTTTCAGGAATGAGTTATAAATTATAAATTGGGCACCACCACTCCACGCAAAATGGAGGTGGTACCAAACTTCTAACTTTTAGCCCAGTGGTTAGAGCACTCATGTGGGAGGCCCTGGTTCAATTTCCTTCTCTGCTTGATTGGAACAGGCGGTCTTCCAGAAACTAGATGCTTTCTAACTACTAAGCTATAGTATATTATGGTGTAGGACCCCCTCAATCTCTCCTGTTGAAGCTGTTCCACTCGGGATTAAATAATGGAAGAGCGATTGGGCCAGAGAGTAAGCACACAAGAGCAAGCAAGTGGAAATGACTCTAGGCCAGTGATTCCGGCACCTACCAAGGACACCCCGGTTCTAGTCCCCCTACTCCAAACATAGCTTCAACATGAGGGAGCCCTGCTTCAGAATATCCTATAGCTCGGCAGTTAGAGCACTCTCCTTCAAATTTTTTCTTTCCCTCTGATTTTTTTTTACACCCCTGAGTGATTTAGTTAAGCCCACTTAATTTTCTCATGTAGACCAGACCTTATACACATGCCTAACTTTCAGCACATATGTACATCTTTGTAGGATGGGAGCCAATGTATGTAACTGGCTTTGAAATCAGATGAAAGAAGTTATGGAAATATAAAGGCCCAGAGTGTGCTATGCCACACATGCTATTTATTTGTTCTATTTTTAATTTTAGGACCAGAATATATTTATTATTTTCTTTAAGCCAAAGCACTTAAAAAGACTTTCTGAAATTCATTGTTTTAGACAGAAAGAAAAGAACACAAAGCGCTAGTCAAATCTAAGTGAACTCAAATTTACTTATAACCAATAATATTCTTTCCAGTGCAGTTTAAATTCAGGTCTAGTTTAAATGTTCCAATTGTCACTGCTTTTCTGTTGGTCCTGGCAGGGATTTCCATTAGAAGTGGAAAGAAAATGAAAATAGAGACTAAAAGAGTGGTTAATGTTGAATGTTACACTGGTTGTGACTTGGAAACACTCAAATTTAATTCAGCAAACTGTTCTGCAAGTTACTGTTATCCATTCATGTGTACAGCCCTCACTGTTTTATATGGTAGAGGAGATGTGAAATGTACTCTTTATATACACAACAAAACATTGCCTCACACAAGATGTTTATTACAATGACTTCTTAAGCTCAAATATGGAAATAAAACCCCATCTGACTGCATGCCCCTAGTTTTCACCTATCTCTCCATACTGGCACCCATACAGAGCATCAAACAATTACAACCATACTTAGGCCCCTACCAAATTCACGGTCATGAAATCTGGTTTCCCCCTCTACCCCTTGTGAAATCTGGTGTTTTGTGTACTTTTACCCTATACTATACAGATTTCACAGGCGGGTTTCTCAAACTGGGGGTCCTGACCCAAAAGGTCCATTATT
The DNA here is from genome assembly GCF_015237465.2 of Chelonia mydas. Taxonomy (NCBI): domain Eukaryota; kingdom Metazoa; phylum Chordata; order Testudines; family Cheloniidae; genus Chelonia; species Chelonia mydas. The sequence continues at coordinate 19,478,916 of NC_051245.2, read as the reverse complement.
TCAACTATTTCAATCTGAAATTTCACAGTGTTGTAATTGTAGGGTTCCAGACCCAAAAGGGAGTTGCGGGGGGGGGGGGGGAGTGGGTCACAAGGTTATTTTAGGGGTGGTTCATGGTTTTGCCACCCTTACTTCTGCGCTGCCTTCAGAGCTGGGCGGCTGGAGAGCAGCAGTTGTTGGCCTGGTGCCCAGCTCTAAAGCCAGCTCCCTGCCAGCATCAGCGCAGAAGGAAGGGTGGCAATACCACACCCTGCCATTCTTACCTCTGCCCTGCTGCTGGCGGTGGCTCTGCCTTCAGAGCTGGGCTCCCAGCTAGCAGCAGGCGCTCACCACAGAAGTACGGGCAGTACCACAACCCCCCCTACAATAACCTTCCAACCCCCCACCCCCCCCACTCCTTTTTGGGTCTGGAACCCTACAATTACAACACTGTGAAATTTCAGATTGAAATAGTTGAAATAATGGAATTTACTATTTTAAAAATCCTATATTCGTGAAATTGGCCAAAATGAACTGTGAATTTGGTAGGGCCCTACCCCTACTTGATGGGGACCACATCCTGAAAGAAATCTTTGCTGAACACCCTCTTTTGGCCTTCAAACAGTCCTCCCAACCTCTCCAAGCTCATCATCAGAAGCAAGTTCCCCACAGACAAGAACACACCAACTGACAGTGTCACCAGAACCTGCCAGAACAACAGATTGAAAACTTGTAGATATAGCTCCATTGCTATGGTGATCAGTACCCCCTAAACATACCTTTCAAGATCTATGCATCCTACATGTGCCTATCACCACATGTGTTGCACCTCATTCAGTGCACTAAATACCCCAATAACAATCGTGGGTGAAACCAGACAATCATTATGCTCTCAAGTGAACTCAGACAGAAAAATGATAAAAAAAACACAAAAACACCATGTCACCAGTGGGTGAACACTTTTCAGAAAGTGATCACTCCATATCTGACTTCAGTCCTCATCCTCAAAGGAAACCTGCACAACACCTTTACAAGATGAGCTTGTAAATTCATAACTTCGCTAGACAGTAAAACTCATGGACTGAGCAGAGACACTGGATTTAAGCCGTATTACCACAATCTATAACCCACTAACTCCCCTCCCCCTAGGTTTTTTCCCCCCTTTCTCCTTTCCCCACTATGATTGGAGAGGTGTTAACTGGCTGCTTCACCTTGAATGGTCCCTTGAAATATGTGTTAACTATTTGTGCTACACAATTATATTCCACCTCGTATTTAGCTGTGACACTCGGAGTACATTTCCCAGACCTGAAGAAGAGCTCTGCGTAAACTCAAAAGTTTGTCTCTCTCACCAACAGAAGTTGGGTCCAATAAAAGATATTAACGTACCTACCTTGTCTCTTTATTAAGCTCATCATATTTGAATGGAATGAATGTCTAAGTCCCAGCACCTTGTCTCTGAGTGCAAAAGAACACCAAACTTATGGAATGTGATAGCTTTTAATCAGACCTAAAAACGGTATGCCACAATGATATTCCTCAATGTTCTAAGGCAGTGTGGCAAAAGAGACTGCAGCTGCATGAGAAGAAAGAAGATCCCTTACTGCCAATATGGAATGGATGTGGTATATAAAGCACAGATCTGTCATATATTCCCACCCCGTACTCTTATTTTTCCATCCTTCTTTTTTTTACATTAGCTCTGGGGGAATCAGATATTGTATTTTCCTGTGTTCTACACCAGTTGTTGACAGTTAGAAGATAAATAAGTAATAATAATGATAATAAACATAATTAAACCTTGGGATCTGAGTTTAGGACAAATGATAATCACTTTTTAACTTTATTTGTAGTTAATGAAAATAGAACCAAAGAAGTCATGTAAACATTCCTTTTATTTGTAACCCAAATGTAATTCTATTGGACTCCAGCTATAGCTTTGGTCACACATCCATACAATTTGTTTTTCCTTTGGAGCCCTGGTATGCTCTGTCCCTCTAGGCCAATTAAGCATAGATATCACCTTATGCAAGAAACAGATGAAGAAGCCACATGTCTGTGCTGCAACCAAGATAAGTCATCATTTCTGCTGTTTATCTCAGATCCTCCCCATGGATTTTCTGGGAGGGTTTTGCCTTGAAAAATTGTATTTTTGAACCCTTTAATTTATGCAGAGAAGATGGTCTTGTGAAAGATAATATTGTGCAATTATATATAGTTATTACTATAATAGTGAAATAGTGATCTAAATAATTATACTACTAACGCTAGAATTTCATTGGTGGAGGGCAACTCTGGTACTAACAATGCACTTTAACACACTGTTTCCATGGTTTATTAATCGCTCACTCAAAATCAAGTACCGATTTAATGATTCAATGACCATAAACACCCCTTCCTATATCATTAGATCCAAAATTTCTTAATAGCAGAAAGTTCTAATTATGATGCTTATTCTCATTGTGATAAACATTTGTTAGTAGGATTTACAGCAGGGGCTGGCAACCTTTCAGAAGTGGTGTTCATATATTCACTCTAATTTAAGGTTTCGTGCGTCAGTAATACATTTTAACGTTTTTAAAAGGTCTCTTTCTATAAGTCTATAATATATAACTAAACTATTGTTGTATGTAAAGTAAATAAGGTTTTTAAAATGTTTAAGAAGCTTCATTTAAAATTAAATGAAAATGCAGAGCCCCCTGGACCGGTGGCCAGGACTGAAAATCAGCTCACGTGCCATAGGTTGCCTACCCCGATTTACAGTCTGCAAAGATACTGAGGGGAACAGAATCCTAAATGTGCAAAAAACATGCTTTCTGCTTCTCAACTCATTATTTATGTTGCAAAAACTTGAGAATTTCTTCTCTTTGTGGCAGTCTGTTTATAATCACTACTGTTTTGCTAAGCAATAATATTAATGATCAGACAAGGTTCCAGGTTGACCCTGGAGAATGATATAATCTATTTATCCACAAAACCATACCAACTTCCCTGCCCTGTCCCATCAAAATGCCCAAATCATGATTTGGCTGAATATCTTTTGCATATCCTGTTTGTACATTCAACACCACATCTAGAATTGAGAAGGCAGTGCAATTTCTATGCACATTCAGTCCTAGGTCTGTTTGTTGACACTAACACTAGTTTTGTGATCTGGCTTGAAAAGATTGCAGCATCAAATAATAAAATAATTGACTATTGTTTCTCATCATATACCTTATTTGCAAGTTCAGGTAGGGACAAAGATTGTCTTTTTATTCAATGTGTGTACGGTACATAGTACAATGGGAAGCCAGTCTCCCACTGAGGACTCTCGCCCCTATCACAAGACAAGGAAATAAATAAAACAACAATAATTACACTGAGGGCTTGTCTACATGGAGAAAAAGCCCACAGCAGCTGGTGCTCACCAGCTACTCCCCGCTGAGGGCACGTCTACACTTAAAACGCTGCACTGGTGCATCTTCACTGATGCAGCTGTGCCGCTGTGGTGCTTTAATGATTACTCACCAAGCCTACGGGAGAGAGCTCTTCCATCAGCATAGTTAATCCACCTCCCTGAGAAGCTCTTCTGTATACACAGGGGGTTAGGTTGGTATAAGGACATCGCTCAGGGGGTGTGGATTTTTCACACGCTTGAGTGTCGTAGTTATACCTGTTAGCCCAGAACTGTTTCTGTTAGCCTTAAGGGATGGGCTAAAGTTAAGATGCAAGTGTCGGCTCCCTTACCTTGCTTCTATCATTAGGGTTTATTAGTGATGGATGACTTGCATGTAGATAAGGTGCAAACAAGCAGTGTTTATTAACTAGGACCCCCAGCATAGGGACAAGTAAGATTTAAACAGAATATAACAGCTTGGTTGTTATTACACAACAGTGGGCCTGAAGCCCAGAACCCCAGAATTGAAATACACGGTGGGAAGGTAAAGATAATGAGAGGGTTAACACATCACCATTTCCATAGGACGAAGGGACATGCAGACACTGGAAGGGAATGACGGACTAGAACACCAGGAGCAGGACTGGAACCAGGGGACAGAAGGATACACAGCAGGGAAACTATCTTGAGGTCTTCTTTCTTTCAGTCTTCTCGACTTGACATGCTGTCCTGGGAGCAAGTATGCGGACTGTGATCTTAAGGGATAGCAGATAATGGGTATCCTGTGTGCAAGCAGTGCAGATGACAAACAGATGGCACCCAAGTCCAAGGGAATAGAATAGAATAGAATAGTAGGGAATAGAAGGTTGTACAGACGTAAGATAGATTAGGCCTACCTCTCTGGGGTGGCTGCCACCACGCATGGGGCACACTGACTGCATCTCAGATGGACAGCCCGGGGAGTTGGGCACTCCACCCTTTTATACTCTGCTGTTACTGGGCAGATCAGGTGGTCACCTGACCTGCACCTTTCCCACCTTTGGGAAGGAGAGTACCCAATATGGAGGCCAACAACAGCATGGTAAAAACAAAATGGCCATGTAGGGCAAATGGTGATAAAACAAACCTCTCCAACAATACTGACATAGGTCTGTGGTATAGACCAGACCTAACTCCTCATGTGGACACTCTTGCTGCACACTAATGGCAGGTCTACCTTACTGCTTAAGTTGATCTAACTTACATTGGTCAGGGGTGTGAAAAAGACACTTCCCTGAGAGATGCAAGTTACAGCAACCTAAGCGCTGTTCAGACCGGCCCTATGTAGTGCTTCTAGTGCAGACCTGCCCTAAGGCCATGTCTACACTACGAAAGTACTCCGATTTTACAGAAGTTGATTTTTGGGAATAGATTGTATAAAGTCAAGTGCATGTGTCCACACTAAGCACATTAATTCGGCGGTGTGCGTCCACAGTACCGTGGCAAGCGTCGACATTCCAAGCAGTGCACTGTGGGTAGCCATCCCACAGTTCCTGCAGTCCTCGCTGCCCATTGGAATTCTGGGCTGAGTTCCCAATGCCTGATGAAGCCAAAAATTTGTCACGGGTGGTTATGGGTAAATGTCGTCAGTCAACCACCCCTCCCTCGATGAAAGCAACAGGAGACAATCATTTCATGCCCTTTCCCCTGGATTGACTGAGCAGACGCCATAGCATGGTAAGCATGGAGCCCGTTCAGCTCACCGCAGCAGTTATGACCATTGTAAACACCTCGTGCATTATCATTCAGTTTATGCAGAACCAGCACCTGAAAAACCAGGCAAGGAGGCGATGGCAGCGCAGTGATGAGGACATGAACACAGATTTCTCTAAAATCACGGTCCCCGGCAATTTGGAGATCGTGATGTTACTGGGGCAGGCTCATGCCATGGCACGCCGATTCTGGGCCCGGAAAACAAGCACAGAATGGTGGGACCGCATAGTGCTGCAGGTTTAGGATGATTCCCAGTGGCTCCAAAACTTTTGCATGTGTAAGGGCACTTTCATGGAACTTTGTGACTTGCTTTCCCCTGCCCTGAAGCACAAGAATACCAAGATGAGAACAGCCCTCACGGTTCACAAGCAAGTGGCAATAGCCCTGTGGAAGCTTGCAATGCCAGAGAGCTGCCGGTCAGTCGGTAATCAATTTGGAGTGGGCAAATCTACTGTGGGGGTTGCTGTGATGCAAGTAGCCAACGCAATCATTGAGCTGCTGCTATCAAAGGTAGTGACTCTGGGAAATGTGCAGGTCATACTAGATGGCTTTGCTGCAATGGGATTCTCTAACTGTGGTGGGGCTATAGACGGAACGGATATCCCTGTCTCGGGACCGGACCACCAGGGCAGCCAGTACATAAACCGCAAGGGGTACTTTTCAATGTTGCTGCAAGCACTGGTGGCTCACAAGGGACGTTTCACCAACATCAACGTGGGATGGCCAGAAAAGGTTCATGATGCTCGTGTTTTCAGGAACTCTGGTCTGTTTAAACGGCTGCAGGAAGGGATTCACTTCCCAGACCAGAAAATAACCGTTGGGGATGTTGAAATGCCTATAGTTATCCTTGGGGACCCAGCCTACCCCTTAATGCCCTGGCTCATGAAGCTGTACACAGGCACCCTGGACAGTAGTAAGGAGCTGTTCAACTACAGGCTGAGCAAGTGCAGAATGGTGGTAGAGTGTGCATTTGGATGTTTAAAGGGTCACTGGCGCAGTTTACTGACTCGCTCAGACCTCAGCGAAACCAATACTCCCATTAAGAAAAGGAGTACTTGTGGCACCTTAGAGACTAACCAATTTATTTGAGCATAAGCTTTCGTGAGCTACAGCTCACTTCAAATATTCCCATTGTTATTGCTGCTTGCTGTGTGCTCCACAATCTCTGTGAGAGTAAGGGGGAGACGTTCATGGTGGGGTGGGAGGTTGATGCAAATCGTCTGGCCGCTGACTATGCACAGCCAGACACCAGCGCGGTTAGAATAGCACAGCAGGAAGCGCTGCGCATCAGAGAATGTTTCAAAACCAGTTTCATGACTGGCCAGGGTACCGTGTGACACTTCTGTGTGTTTCTCCTTGATGAAAACCCTCCCCGTTGGTTGCCTCTAAATTCCCTGTAAGCCACCCGCTCTCCCCACTTCGATCACAGCTTGCTTGCAAAGGAAATAAAGTCACTATCATTTAAAAAACATGTATTCTTTATTAATTGATTATAAAAATAGGGAGATAACTCACAAGGTAGCCCGGGTAGGGTGTGGGAGGAGGGTAGGAGGGAAGGAAAAGGCCACTTTAAAACTTGTTGAATGACAGCCTTCTGTTGCTTGGGCTGTCCACTGGGGTGGAGTGGTTGGGTGCCTGGAGCCTCCCCCCCGCGTTCTTGGGCATCTGGGTGAGGAGGCCATGGAACTTGGGGAGGAGGGAGGGTGGTTAAGCAGGGGCTGCAGCGGCAGTCTGTGATCCTGCTGCCGTTCATGAACCTCCACCAGACGCCGGCGCATGTCCGTTTGATCCCGCAGTAGCCCCAGCGTTGCCTCATGCCACCTCTGATCTTCCTGCCGCCACCTCTCCTTACGTTCATTGGCCACCATCCTGTACGCTACTATTGTGTCCCTCCACACATTCTGCTGAGCTCTGTCAGTGCCGGATGACTGCAAGAGCTCAGAGAACATGTCATTGCGCGGGCGTTTTTTTTTCGCCGCCTTATCTGAGATAAAGACGGAGGAGGGAGGCTTGAAACATTTGCAGCTGCTGGAGGAAAAAAAGGGAGTGAAGTATTTAAAAAGATACATTTTATAGAACAATGGCTATACTCGGTGAACACTATTCACATTACATAGCACATGTGATTTTGGTACAAGGTCGCATTTTGCATCTTATATTGAGTGCCTGCGGCTTTGGTGTTAGAGATCACACACGCAGTGCCGGGCAACAGAGTTCGGCTTGTGTGATCTCTAACACCAAAGCCGCAGGCACTCAATATAAGATGCAAAATGCAGGCGGCCATGGTAAGCCATAGTCTTTCGGCTTCTGCAACCTTCATAACAGCAGCGCCCTCCTCTCCCATACCAAGCAAAGCACGTTGGCCATGAGTTGGCCATTTAGTGCTGCGGTTTTTCCTGTTAACACGCAGCAGCAGAAACCAAACCAACCCCCCCGCCCCATCCAATTCTCTGGGATGATTGCTTTACCCCTCACCCCATGCATGGGTGGTATCAGGGAAGATCCCTGCTAGCCAAACGCGAACAGCTCAGCACCAATGCCCCCCACCCCCTCCGCGTGGCTAACCGCGGGGAGGATTTCTTTTCAGCCACAGGCAAACAGCCCAGTAGGAATGGCCACCTCTGAATGTCCCCTTAATTAAATTCCCCTATTTCAACCGGGTTACCATGAATGATATCACTCTCCTGAGGATAACACAGAGAGATAAAGAATGGACGTTGCTTGAATGCCAGCAAATACCAGGACCATACGCTGCCAGGCTTTGACATGCAATGATACCAGATTACTTGCTACTAGCATGGTGTGGTAAAGTGTCCTACCATGGAGGACGGAATAAGGCTGCTCTCCCCAGAAACCTTCTGCAAAGGCTTTTAGAGTACCTCCAAGAGAGCTTCATGGAGATGTCCCTGGAGGATTTCCGCTTCATCCCCGGACACGTTAACAGACTTTTCCAGTAGCTGTACTGGCCACAAATGCATCCCAAGTCCTCAGGGCTACTTAATCATTAAAAAACGCTTGCTTTTATAACATGTATTATATTTAAAAAGGTATACTCACCAGAGGTCCCTTCTCCAGCGTCGTTGGGTTGGGAGGGTATTTCAGTCAGGGTGATAAAAAGATCCTGGCTGTCAGGGAGAACGGTGTGCTTTGTGCTCTCCTCAAGCTCATCCTCCTCCTCCTCCTCATCTTCCCCATCCGCAAAATCCTCAGGCATGGTGGAGAGTACCCCATCATCGGAGTCCACGGACAGGGGTGGGGTAGTGGTGGCAGCCCTCCTAGAATTGCATACAGCTTAGCGTAGAAGCGGCATGTCTGGGGCTCTGTCCCGGAGCGTCCGTTTGATTCTTTGGTTTTCTGGTTCGCTTGTCTGAGCTTCTTACATTTCAAGTGGCACTGTGTTGTGTCCCTTATGTAGCCTCTGGCCCTCATGGCCTTGGAGATTTCTTGAAATGTTTTGGCACTTCATCTTTTGGAACGTAGTTCTGATAGCACAGATTCCTCTCCCCATACAGCGATAGAGCCAGTACCTCCCGTTCAGTCCATGCTGGAGCTCTTTTTCGATTCTGGGACTGCATGGTCACCTGTGCTGATGAGCTCTGCATGGTCACCTGTGCTGATGAGCTCGCCTGGCCAAACAGGAAATGAAATTCAAAAGTTCCCTGGAGCTTTTCCTGTACACCTGGCCAGTGGATCCGAGTTCAGAGTGCTGTCCAGAGTGGTCAAAATGGTGCACTGTGGGATAGCTCCCAGAGGCCAATACCTTCGAATTGCTTCCACACTAACCCTAATTCAAAACGGCGATGTCGATTTCAGCGCTAATCCCCTCATTGGGGAGGAGTACAGAAATCGGTTTTAAGAGCCCTTTATGTCGAAAAAGTGGCTTTGTTGTGTGGACGGGTGCGCGGTTAATTCAATTTAACACTGCTAAATCCCACATAAACTCATAGTGTAGACAAACCCTTAAATAGAGTTAGTTATACTTGTAATACGATATATAATTCTGCACCTTCTGGCCTAAATTGTTTTGTAGTTGTTGTGAGCTGTCAAATGGATGTTGCACACCCCAGAGCAGTAGCTGCATTTCAGTGCCAGTTAAACTGATTGTGAGCCTACACCCCGTATTCTTCATAGAGATATGCTTATGATATGGATAGGGCATAACTAAGATATGTTTTATGTAAGATGGATCATGAGAGGTATCATTGGCAAGGTTATGATTTACTGAATGTAATTATCCAATATGTATGCATATACCATTTCTGCATCTGAAGTTAGGAGGGTTGACTATGTAATAATTACAACTGTGTTTTCACCTGGGGTACGTCCACCAGACAGTATGCAAACAGCCTGGATGGACCATTAGGAAGTACAATAGGGCTTTGAAGATGCTAAACTCCCTCCTTCCTGAGAAGTTTACTGGGATGCTGCTTTGATCACGGCAGGGACAGGTGATCATGTCACCTGGTACTGGACACCATATTGGACTTCTAGTGTTTTTCCATTAAGAGCGGGTGGGAGGGTCAAACTGGGAAACAAAGGATTCACACCATATGCAAATCCTATTTAAGGCTGGGAAGTGAGTTAATCTTGATTATTCTCCGCTGGCTCCCCGCCCAAGAAGGAAGACTGCTGAAAACACCTGAAGAAACAAAGAAACTAAACTGGGTGTGGGGGGAAGCAGGGGCTGAGCCCAGGTGAGAAAGGTCAGCCTGTGAAAGGAATACCTGGAGATTTAGGCTGCAAGCAGGCAGTTTACCTTCAAGAAACTCTGCAACCTGCATAAAACAACATTTAGGGTGAGAAATTACTATTTGTAGCCAATTTCTTTAATGTATTAAACCTAGTTTGCGTGTTTGTTTGATTTGCTCAGTTATCTGCTTTATTCTGTTTGCTATCCCTTATCATCACTTAAAATTTACCTTTTGTAATTAATAAAGTTGTTTTTTGTTTATTCTAAAACCCAGTTTATGCAATTCATAACTGGGGGAGAGGGCAAAAGGCTGTGCATATCTTCCTCCACATCCAGGGAAGGTGCCAATTCCATGAGCTTACACTGTATAGATCTCTATACAGCACAATACAATATCATTTTGGGTTTACACTCCAGAGGGTGTGTGCACTTGAGTGCTGGGCAATCCCAGATCTGAGTCTTCCCACACAGAGCTGATTGCAGTGTCTGTGTGATTCTACAGCTGGGCGTGTCCCTACCTGTGTGTGTGCGTACCTGGCACAGCAGGACAGGGTGAGGGAGCCCAGGCTGGTGGAACAGGTGGTCTCAGTGGGACCCCAGCACATCAGGTGGTACCGCAGAAGGGGGGTCCAACCCGCCACAGTGGTAACTATAGCTACATAAACACATATTATAAGGATATCATGAGAATTAATCATTTGATGCTTATAAAATGTTCTGAGATAACTGGATGAAAGGTGCTACAGACAGGTCATGGCAGGGCTTCTCCCAGCTTCCAACCGGTCCCCTTTCAATAAGTTTATTGTCCAAACGTAAGCAAAACAAACACAGTTCCTCAGCTGACCCTTCTCAGCCAGTCCTTATTCAGCCAGTTCTGCTCTCCTCTAGCTCCGTTACTCGTCAGTTAGAGCAGGTCCAGGCCAATCTTCCTGGGCACTGGGCACCTGGCCCCTTGCACCAGGGACCCACCACAGGAGTTAGCTCCACTCCCCTCTTCAGGCACAGCCTGTCCCAATCTCTCCTCCTGTAGAGCTTTCATATGCCTGGCATAAAGCCACACAATATGGGCATGCACATTCAGCACTATGCACCTTCGCTGTCTAAGCGTATGGTTGTTATAGCCCTGCCCCCCTTAATTGGCCCTATTGGGCTCATTTGCTCTGACTAAGGGGAGCTGGTCTACTCACAGGGGCCGGCTACTCTGTGACAGCCACATACTAAACATTATTAATAATTACTAATTATTATTACTATCATAATTATTGTAATTGATTACACGTGCTTATGATTGGTTTTGAGGTGATTATAGAAATGGAAACTCTACTAGTGAATCTGATTGCTGATCATCTGCTCTGCATTTGCTAAGGGAGTTTAAATGATTCAGACTTCACAGACACAGAAACAAGCTTATGTGTCATATGGCTGTTACAGATCCGTGTGGGCAGGCGCTGTGTTTTCCCCACACAACTGGTTCGTGCCAAATGGACAGTGTGGAATGCAGGACACAGAGCTAAACAGTCTGCATCCAGTCATACATGTGGTGTGACGTCAGAGAAAGTGGGCATAAGGGATTGTGACTTGTGCTGAAGGTATGTGATATCTGCAACCTCTCTGTTACCCACAGATCAATGCCTAACATTTCTGATAAGCATCATTACTTGCTCCCCAAGACCCCAATCCAGCAAAGCACTTAAGCACAGGCTTAACTTTAAGCATGGGAGTAGTCCTATGGAAATCAGGCATGTGCTTATGTGTTTTCCTGGGGACTTGGGAAGCAAATATTGCTGCTTACATGAATTGTTAGAGATGGATCTTTAGGTCATCAATAGGATTATGCCATGCTTAAGTGCTTTGCTGGTTTGGAGCCCATATAATCTATTGGGACAAGCAGACATATCTCTGTCCATCTGCCTGTTGCTTATCTGCCCTTTACTGTGCTAACTGAGCATACACAAAATGATGTGGTACAAACAATCATAGAATCATAGACTTTAAGGTCAGAAGGGACCATTATGATCGTCTAGTCTGACCTCCTGCACAACGCAGGCCACAGAATCTCACCCACCCACTCTGAAATCATTCTGAAAACGGTGATATACCCACTTTCCTTGTATTATGTGGTGAGAATGTGCATGGCTTATTAAAAAGATATATTATTTACTATCTTCAGGAAAGCGGAGGCTTTCTTTAGGGTTGTTATTGTGGGAAAGCTCATGGATATGAGTCCAGTTCACTCTGCCAGTGGCAAAACCCGGGGTTGTTCGGTGAAAGGACTGCTGAGAAATCCTGTCCTGTTCTCCTGTAAGCTTCATGCTTGGCACTGTCCCTTATTCAGTAATGTCCCCATAGATGCCCTTTTGTGCTGGAGAAAAACCGAGGCAGTCTCTAATCAGAAGTACCACTGGAGTCTCCTAATGGCAAATATTCATTGATCTGTATCATTTGACACAATATGCCTGTTGCTTTGCATGGACACTCAAGATTTCCTGTATCCTGTTTTCCTCTCAGAATTAAAGGGAAAAGAAGCAAAACAGCGTTCTCTGCTTTCTACCTACGTGAGTTTCTCCTCACTTCTCAGTGTTTGGTTGTTTTTACATGGGGGTTGTGCTTTTATGAAAGTTAGTAGTGCTTGTAGAACTCTATTACATTTAATAACAGGACAAGCTGATGACCTGCTAAATCTCACTCAAGCCATCCACTTACTGTAGCTTTTCCCTGCCCCCTCAGTGAGTTTCATTATTAGCCTCCCTGCATTTTTCATCATTGCTTAAAAAGTTTAACTGCTTTTGGATAACACGGCCATTTTAGACATCTTGTCTTTCCTTGGTATGTATTCATATTGCGTAATTCCCTATAAAGTCGCACTCCTGCAACCAGGGAAGAAGACATCAGTTACTTGAGTGCAAGCATGAGAAAGAGGTTTATGGTTAGATATTTTGGTCAGATGTGTGGCGCAACTCCTATTGAATCTAATGGGATTTACATGCTTGCAATTGTTAAGATGATCAGCCCCCAACACTTTTAAGATCATACATATTAAACATACGTTAAAAAATGAATAGAGAGAGCCAGATTCTCAGCTGGTGTAAATCCATCATCTCCAATGGAGCTGCACTGAATTACACCAGCTAAGAATCTGGCCCAATTTATTTTGCTCTGTTGTGTGTGTGTGTGGGGCGGGAGTTATGTTGATCTCTATATCACTGCAAACAAAGTGAAATATTTATTGGCCAAACTCCCTCCTCCGTCTGTAAAGTGGATGTCTCATCTCTTCTTCCAAAGTTGCCCCTATCCCTATCTCTTTCGGCATATTTGCTGTCAGGTTGACTGGCCTTTTTCTATTTGCACTCCTGGGATGTGGTCCTTGACTTCAGGAAGCAGTTTTCTGTCCAGATGGCATCTTCTTATAGTGGAACTATGCTCTTGAAATACAGTGCTCCACTGAAATGTGTGGTACTCTTGTCGAGCTACAGACAAAGAAGCCACTGCATAACCTGAAGTATCAGTTAATAAAGATGGGTCTGAGTTTGTTCAGGATCTTGATCAAGATCCAGGCATCCATCTGGAGGAGTTCAGATCCAGGATTTTGTTCAGGCTTCTCTCTAGTTTAATATTAGGAAGATTAGTAACAATAGGCTAATTGCCATGTGAATGTTTCAGCAAAACTAAAATGAAAGAGTTGTTTCAAAAGTCATGGCACTGAGTTCTCTGGGAGCAGAAACTAGTGGTGGCTAGGAGATTCTCCTCCCATTTGCTGAAATGTAGCCTGATATTTTTATAACAATCTTTTGTTTTCAGAATTTTTATATTGTTGCAGAGTAAAAATGCTGTAAACCTAGATACGGTCAAAATCTAGTTGTTCCCAAGTACTTAAGTACTTTATCTAACTGGAAGATATAGGAGCTGACATATGTGATGTGCTACACACACACTCGGAAATTGCAACCGGATTTGCAGGTTTTTATATTTAAATGGAAATCTATCAAAACCAACATTTTGCTGCCTAATGAATCTTCCTCACAGTAGTGCTATTTTTTCTCTAAATTTATCAAACTCTGATTTGAGTTCTAGGAATACCTGGAAAAAAAACCCTCAAGCTATTGCACCAACCAGTGTGCATATTAATGCGTGAGTGCGCCTCCTTACCATTGGGCTAATAAAGACGTAAGAGCTCAATCAATTTGGCAGGAGGAAGCAACCCTTATCCTGCATCAGTTCCTCCCAGCAAAAACAGCACTACTATTAGGAACCCTCCTGAGGCTAAAAAACTCTGTCTTTGATGAATTGGCTTTGTAATACATTGAGAAGTAGACACACTGCAAGGGTAAGTGAATAAGATGAAGGAAGAGGACAGGACAAATCAGTGAGGCAAGCAGCTCACATTGTTAATTGAATCTGATATATCTTCCCCCCAAAAGTCATCTGCTTGGCTACAGAGAGCAGAAATTAAATGGAAGGTTGTTCCTTTGACAGACGCCTTTTTTATATCATACAAGCTTTGTGGCACTGAGTAACAACACTGGCAGCTCGACATAATTTTAAAGTCTGCAATAACATAGCTATCATGTTTACTTCTATCTTCCACAATAGATGTGCAAGACGTAGAATAAGGGACAATCCATGGATTATATAGAGAATCCTCTACTAGCAAGGAGACAGAATGGGTTTTTATACTCTCTACTCTAATATGTATTGTTCTGTGATAGATGAATAGAAAATACTTGGTTGAATACATCAACAGTAATAATTCGCGGTCGGTGGGCTTAGCCCTCATCCTCTATTTTATCATTATTAATTAATATTTACTAGTTGTTAGGCACTAACAATGTGATCGGCATTGTACAAGGCACAGCGAAGACCCTAAAGAGCATACAGTCTAAAAGATGGATACATTGAAGACAGAATGAAGTGGGATACCCAGAGGAAGATTTTTTTTTCCAAAATATTTTCAATCTACTTCTCGGTGGCATCATAAAAGGGTCTTTAAGAAGCATTTGAATGAGGAAATGGCAGTGATTTGGCAAACTGGAGTTGGAACGATCTTCCATGCATAAGGGACAGGTGACAAAGGTACAGAAATAGCAGTGGGATAAAGAAATAACCAGGATGCCAAAGCTGGCATTGTTGGCTGAGTAGAGGGCATGAGGGAATCTGATGAGAGACAAGGTCTTAGATGGAGTACAGTTGTTCAGGGCCTTGAAGGTGAGGATTTAAATTAAATCTTTATATGGTGGACAAGGGAGATCTACTGAAGGGGTTCAAAGAGGGGACATGGTCAGACTGATGATGAGGCAGATCATTTTAATGTTTGTGCTTTGGACAGACTGGGGCAGGTGATGTGAGTGTCAGGGAGGTTAGAGAAGAGGAAGATATAGTAATTGTGAGGAGATGCAATCAAAACATGGATGAGTACTTTAGGGGAGGAGGGGTCAGAGGACTTGTCTACACTGCCGTGGTAAGTCGACCAAAGTTACGCCACTCCAGCTATGTGAATAAAGTAGCTGGAGTAGACGTAGCTTAGGTCAACTTACTGCGGTGTCTACACTGTGCTGCGTCGACGGGAGACAGCAGCATCGATCCCCAGTAAGTGTAGATAGGGAAAGAGTTTTTAAATGTTGTGGAGGAAGAAAAATATCATGGATATATGCGAAGAAGAGGGAGAATTTTACATGGAGAAAGTGGTCATAGTCCATGTTTTACAACTCAGTGGGATACATGTAACCATGGATATCTCAGAGCGTGGGCACTCTTGTTTTACATGCTGTTAAGAAGTTTTAGAGCTCTGAATTCCCTTTGGCAGTGGGCCCCCTGCAAGTCCATTCTCTAAACCCTGAACCTGTGACTAAGAAATACCCTTTCAGTGTGCATTCTCCTCAAAAGAGAATGTGAGGGGATTTGGGAATTGGAGACAATTCTAATTTGCTCCAGATAAATAAATAAACCAGCAGAAGGTGTTTTGTAGAACCGACAGTCACCACCCAATTTCAATCTCCTCCCAATTCCCAAACCTTGAATTAAACCTGTTGCCCCTTTGATACACTTGAGTCTCTTGGGACTAGGGAATGAATATGTAAAAGCAAAACCCAAATCCAGGTATCCTTCCTGGTGCAGTGCTCTTTTAAATCAATCCAACACAGAGGCTGAATCTTAACATCCCAGACTTACACACCCTTTACAATTTATTATATAACTAGATATAATTCTGTTGAGAAATGAGAGAGCTGTGGACAAATTAATCCTTTTGGCACTGGGATCACACACATGAATCTGATACAGTTTTTTCTGGAGTTCAGTAGTGATACATACTGATTTTCTCTTATAACTCCTGAGCCATTTAGCTTGCAGTTACAATGTTAAAGAATTAGAGCCCAATCCATAAAATGATGTTTGAATTCTTTCCAGATGACTATCCTAGCCTCTCTATGCTCAAAAGATACAAAAGTCAGAATATATCTATTTATTTATTTATTCATTTACTCTCTTCAGTGTATAAAAAACCTTCCTTTCGCTGTCTGGCAAGTTCACACACTGTTCTTAGGAAAGGGGACATTGGGGGAAGGTGACGGTTGCAGAGTCAGCAGTGCTGGTGTGCTGGGATGTGCAATATGTAAAAAAAAAAAATGAAAAGAAAAGCAATGCAAAGAGACATGATAAAGGAAAGATTGCACCAAACTCCACATGTAGCTCCAGAGCAGGTGAATGTGGTAAACATTTAGGAATAAAGACCCTATTTCCCACTCTTGTATAAAATCATGAAGAGGGGGAAATAGTTAATAGCTATTTAAAGACATCTCCCCTTGATGCCATGGGACAAGCTTTACGAGGATTGAATGGTGAAGACAAGGTGAAGGGCCAACACATCTATGGAGAACAGGGGTCCCAGGAAGCATTTGAAAAGACTGTTCTTCTGTGTTTGTCTCAGGGCCCCCCTCGCCAGCAATGACAGCATGGCTGACTAGATTGCCATTGGGTGTCAGTCACATGATAGCACTATTGGAGAGGGGCACAGGAGATGCTGCGGCAAGGTAAGGTAGGTTCAATTCCTGTCTCTGCCACAGACTCAGTCTGTGACCTTGACAAATTGTGTAGGGCTAGATTTCCAGACAAGCTCAATGTGTTGGGTGTTGAGCTGCTTTGAGAATCTGGCCCTTCTTCAGATGCCTAAATGGCAGCCGAGTACTTTCGAAAATCTGGTTCCAATTGTGGGTGCTGAGCACTTCAAAATGTGACCCTGAGCTCTGTTGAACAATCTGGCACATCATTTCTCTGTGTCTGAGTCCCCATTTGTAAAATTAGGATCAAATTGTTAATTATTATTGTTGTATCAATGATGAGGGTGTGGCTATGTGTGTGAATTCAGCAGAACAGCCTGCTGATTGGCTGGGGAAGCCGCAGCAGGAGGGCTCAAAGTGTACTTATAGTAGGATTTTTTTAAAAAATATCCTGAAACAAAAGAAAGCCAAACATCTGTCCAGTCACATGAGTGCAACATCCTGTGGAGATCCCCAGCAGATTGCTGCCCAGGCTCTTGAAACAACTGAAGATGAATCATCCCCAGATGTGACACTGGGTCCTGTGTACTCTGGGGCAGGGATCTGGTTTGCAGCATGTTACTGCAGGCCCAGGTGGAGACAACATGAACCCACTGCCTCACTGGGAGCTCTGAAAGCCGTTTGCCCCCAGCACTCCTCGAGCTCTGGGGAGCACAAGTTCAGCACGGATTTCAGCTTCGTCTCCCTCCTATGCCTTGCCAGCTCTGCTGGTGAGAAGAGTCCTGCCCATGTCTCATGGTTCTTCATCCTGTTTAGAGACGCTACTACTGGCCATGGCATTGGCCCTGTGGAATGCAATGACTCCCATTGTGTTCAGCCCTTTTACGGGGTGAGATGCAGGGACAATGCTCTTTGCTCCCATCCCTCCTTTGCCCACTAATAGAGTAGCCCTTAGTCATGCTGTGTAGCTGCCTGTTTACTGTAGATGCGTTTAGCAGAGCTGACAGTTACTTTGGGCCCATCTACACTGTGATAGGTATGATGCTGTAGCACACAGGCAGATTGTCCACCAGATGGTACAGCCTACTCTTTGAGAAATATTTGAAAGGGCAACAAAATACAGCAGGAGCCATTTGACAGTCCACATGGTTAGTACAAAATTAGCCAAAAGGACTCCATGGGCATCACAATGAGTGATGAGCAAACCTGAAAAGGTTCAGCTCAGTTAAGCCCTCAGACCTTTGTATGTTTATATAAGACTTGAGGTCTTCTTTTTCTCACCCCTCTTCTTTACATCCTGTCTTTTTCTCACCTTTCTTTTGTCCATCCCATCTTTCCTCTTTACTGTTATGGCTCAGGTTACTGGAAGATCTTTAAATTGAAGCACCCAGACTCAGTAATGAGGTACATATCTGAGCTGCATTGATCATATTTGCATTACATGGGTGTCCACACAGCACTCCAAAATTTTCACAGTCCTGTCCCAACCTTCATTGGTCTCAGTGCACAGTAAGCAAAATCCTAGGTACATACTCATCCCTCCCGACTTGACCCTTGGCCTCTCCCCTCCTTTAAGTACAACCTAATTATCCTCCTACCTACACAAGACGAGTCCAACCATTTTTCAATCCATCAGGGGTTTCCCCCCTTCCATGTCATTAAGAACTCTTTTTGCCCAATGCCCAGTACCATTGCTAGTCCAACCATTTCTAGGTTGTGGTAATGGGAGATTGGCCTATGCATAGAAGAAAGGCTGGCAGGCTTTGCTGGGATTGAATGGCTGATGTTTTCAAATATTATATGCTGCCAGGTTTTCCTTCACAGTTTTAATAAAATGCATTGCACAGGGAGGCTTCATGGTACACACAATCTAAATATGGAAACTAGTCTAGGCTAAGCAGAGGCAGCCAGAACTGCTAAGACCCAGACACAACATGCTGTAATATCAGTAAATGTAGGAGGGACTGTTAAGGCTCTTTGCATCCCTTCACTGGCTCCCTCTTCTCTATCGTAGCAAACATAAGCTACTTGTCTTCACTTTCAAGGCCCTTCATCATGGCCTATCCCCATCCTACCTCTCATTCCATACTGAAAGGTTGATTCTCACCTCCAGTCACCCATGATCTCAGCCTCCATTGCCCATTTGTTCAAATTTCCAACAAATACCTCTGTGCTTTCCCCCACGCTGCCACTCCAGCATGGGAGAAGCTCCCCATAAACATCTGCAAAACTCATTGTCCTCCTTGAAAACCCTCCTTAAAACTCATATTTGCTACAAAGCCTATAAAAAAATCTTGACAACGGTTAGGCTGCTGGTGTGCTAAGACCACAGGCTAGCATGCTGACCAGTAGTGTCTCACTGTTTTCTTGTATTCCCCTGTTGGTCTATCCACGTGATACCTCTTGTGTTATACTTAGATTATAAGTTCTTTGGGGGCAGGGACCATCTTTTTGTTCTCTGTTTGTACAGCACCTAGCACAATGGGGTCCTGGTCCATGACTGGGGCTCCTAGGTGCTACAATAATACAAATAGTAATAATAATAATAAATAATAATTAAAAACAGAGCTCAAGCCATGGGGGAACTCAAAGAAGAGGAGATATACAGGAAAAGAAACATATGCAGAGGATAGAGAATGTAGGGACTCAGCTGATATAGGCTAAGGGATAGTGCTGAGGTGGGGAAAGCAGGGAATAGAGGAAGTGGGATATAAAAAGAGCATTGAGGGGTATTCGGCTCATAGTTCACATCTCACCCCCATTAAAATGGGCTCATGTACAGCTTGGACTATCCGTCTTTAGTTGAAACCCTTCTCATTTAGAAAGTCCCATGGGTTGGGTTCTTTTGTGGATCTTGGGTGGAACTCATGAAATCACCTATCCCAAAGCAACATATCCGCCACACAAAGGAAGCTCCAGAATTGCACAAAAATTCCAAGCAATTGTGTTTTAGAGTTTAAAAGTTTGCAAGGTGTGAAGAGACTGGTACGTTGAGCCCTGGGTACCACTTATCACCAATAGCCACTTGCAATTTAGACAATGAATCTGTGGAGCAAAGTGGTTGTAAAAACCCCCTCTCATACCATGGCATGGGCTACTGTGATGATCCCACACTGGAAAACAAGGGCTTCCAGAGGTGCTCCAGGCTCAACTTATCACCACTGCAGTGCATACACAGGCTGGAGGAACATCTTAAAAAGGCAGCTGAGTAGCTCACTTGTTTGCAAACCATGGAAGAGACCAGACCTTCAGCTCTCGAGGAAAGGGCTGAGTGAAGGTAGGAGCTTCTCAGATGCCCACTTCCCAGTGGCCCCTCCCTGAGGAACAGAAGGTCAGATTCTGAGGCACCTTGAGAAGGATTAATTCCCCTCTATTTTCTCTGAACTGTGTTAATTCCCCTTGCTTTTTTGTTCATGGATTAATTACTCCAGAAGGAGAGAGACTTTAAAGTGATCTGGCTGCAGGGCCAAGTTGCAGGTAAAGGCAGACCTACACAGGTGTAGTGACCGTTGTCAAGAGGTACCCAACGGGATGAGAGCGACTATGCCATGTCCAGCCACAAGGAGGCACTAACAGTGAGTGAACCCCTTCACAACTATCCAGACCTTGGGTCCAGCCATGGAGGAGTAAGTGGGCCTGGGCACCTGCTTACTCCTTCCTCAGAGAATGTAGGCCGGGAATGGGTAGAGAACTGATTTCATCTTCCCCTGGTCATTGTCCTACACTATTGAGCCAGCATGTTAGGTACTGTAATTTACTGCTGATATGAAACAGTAGCAAATTACTAACTCCGAGGAGCAGGGACTCAGGACAGCAGTGTGATCCAGGGTTGTACTTAAAGTCATAATCTAGCTTGATAAGTATGTTTAATTAGCTCTGGGTGAATTTTTTTGGACAAATAATTTACTCGACAAACAAGGCAGTTCCAGGCTGACCAAAACAATCTGTGAATTTGGGTCGAATTCAGTGAATAGTTTTGGATGGGAAAAAAAGGGTTTGTTTTTTTTTAAAAAAACATTTTGTTTCAACAGTTTTGAAATGAAATGTTCTGACTTTGTTTCAAAATGACACTTCGTTTAGAAATTTAGCTAGGTTTATTTAAAATAAAAACAAAAAAGGGTAAAAAAAACATTTAAAATGAAATGCAAAACCTGAAAAAACCATGGCTTCAGATTGAATTAAATGTTTTGTTCACTCTGAAACGATATTTTGTTTCTGGCAAGAAACAATGAAAATTTTCAGTTTGGTTGACCTGAAATGAAGTATTTTTTGGATTTTTTTAGTTTGGCCAATGAGCCAAAACCACAATTATTCCATCAGCTCTATGTATAATTGATCTTAGACATACACTTGGTCTCTGGAGAGAGTCCATTGCTATTCATTCATTCCCTGCTGGCTGTTCCTGGGAAGAGCACTAATGATGGCTTGGGAGGGGAATGTGCAATTCCCTCCCAGCGGTAGAGAAGGCATGGTGTGATAGATATTGTAGCAGGTAAGGTTACTTTGGGGGGAAAGTAGCAGGACCGGAATGAAAGAACAGGCTCTTTCCAATTTTGTGTATTGAAGGACTATTCCCCAGCCCAGGGGGGGAAAAAAAGCCAAGCGAAAGTACTTGTAAAGGGCAGATCCTGCCACCTTTAACTCATGTTAAGAAACACCTTATTTTGCAAGTTAGTGCCACTGATGTTAATGGCACTGCTTGTGGAATGAGGTACTCCTAACATGAATAAGGGTAGCAAAACTGAGCTGTTAAGGCAGCTAATTAGTAGGATCCATAGATAATTAGAAGGATTTTTCAGTCAAACATGTTAAAAAGCATTTATCTTTGAAAATGTGCTCCCCCTGTTCCTCCCATCACAATTATGAAACAATGGAAGAAGGTAGGGGGAGGAACGGTTGTGATCTTTCATCCCAGAAGGGGACAGTTGTGACCCTGGTGTTGGAAGAGAGGAAAGTTTTCTGGGGTTACTACTTCCTTAACTCTTACAAGTTGGAATATTCATAAAAATAAAGTGCACAGAAAGGAGTTACTGAGTGTCTTAATTGGATCCCTGCAAAAAATACTGCATTTCCACTGATTAAGGCAATTAAAGGTGCAGACACCGTTGCCCAAAGCTGACATCTTCAGGTGTCTCATAACAAAAATTAATACCACTGCTAGCTGTGCCACCTAGTCATGCTGTAAAGTAAATTAATTAGCGCAACAGAACTAATAACAACAGTTCAGGCAGAGCTGTAGCAATCTTATGGTTTACCATCAGAGACTATGCCGAGACTTTTGCCTCTCTGCTGCCCATGAGTGCAACCCAGCAATTGCTGACTGTAACATTTCTATTGTATAGTTTATGCTAAATATGCATATCTTAATTGCATTAGTCAAAATAATTAGCTAATATATTTTTGCATAATGACGAGGTAAGCAAATATCACCATAGCTCAGTGCTTCTTGCATGAGTAAATTTGGAAAATTAATAGACTCCCAATTTCCTAATTATCTGTCTTTTATTCCAAACTCAAACAATGAAATGCTATTGCACACTCCTGGGCATCTTGTAATTTAGTTTGCACCTTGAAAATATTAAAGCATCTTTTTTTTTCCCCTGGAAGAAGACTGTGAACTACCCATTCCTTCCCTTGAATGCTTTTTGAATCAAGCTACTATACATAAAGCTGAGGATCTTACTAGCGTTTTAATTTCTGTACACAGTTGGGAATAGGAATTAGAATAAAAACAGTTTGCGCTTTAAAAAGTATAATTAAATTGAAAGGTATTAAAAAGTTAATTCTTTAGGCAGAGAAAGTGGGCAATAATATTCATAAAGCCTGGATGCATTTAAGAACTCTGAGTAGGGACTGTTTCTAAATGCATGTTTGCAGTATTGCCAACACTGAGCATTTAAACAAACAATGAATCAGGCCCTCCAAAATCATGAGAAGAGGTGAAAAAAATCATAAGATTTTAAAAAATACCCTTTGGGGTCTTATTTGTCTTCTGCTGTTGTCCCTGGATGCAGGGTTCACATTTCCAAGTTTTTCTCTGCCACCTTCAGAGCTAGAGATGTACTTAAAGAAAAATAAAGGCTTTAAAAAAAATCATTTGATTGCAGGCTCTTTAAGAAAAACACTAAATACCTCAAGACTGGCGGATATGAGTGCCAGGGCCGGCTCTAGGCACCAGCTCAGGAAGCAGGTGCCCGGGGCAGCAAATCTGAAGGGGCGGCACTCCGGCCGTTCTCGGGGCGGCACTCGGATTCTCGGCGGCTCCTTTTTTATTTTTTTCTTTGCTTCGCCGCTTGGGGAGGCAAAAGCGGTAGAGCCGGCCCTGCTGATGGCCAGAGTTAGCCACAGTGTGTTTGTACGGCACCCAATACAGTGGGGCCCCAATCCTGATTTGCTACTGCAGTTTAAATGATCAAGAACAATAAAGGCATAGATACTACTTTACATCTTGACGGGAATGGGATTCCCCTCTCCCAGTAACTGGGGTCGTAGGAGGATATGGTTTGAGCCTGCCCAATAAGAAATTTTAGCAATACTCTAATATGGGGTGTGGACCACTTGCTACTGGAATCAGTTGAAAAAGTCCCATGGATGTGAATGAAAATTGGATTTGGCCCTCAGATCTGATCACTGGCTGATTTAAAAGTACTCTCCCTTCATCACAGATTTAGAGTTTTAATCCTTTGGAAAACTGATTTCCAGCTGCCCCTTTAAGGTAGCACTTGCAGGGACCTGCCACATGTAGATGAGAACTTCATGCCATGGCATTAGCAGCTATTTCTGCAAAAAACAAATAGCACATAATGCTAAACAGCGGAGTAAGGATTCCCGCCAGTTTCCAAAGATATTCAGAAGTACCGAGGCTTAAGGAAAGCAATTCAGAATCTGAGAAAGAGAGCTCTCTGTTGTTGACATTAAACTCCACCAAACTCTTGTCTGATTGATCCCTGGGCTGATGAAGCAATGTTCTGGATCCAGCACTGAAAGAAGTCGAGCTGCTTGTCAGTAAAGTATCACTGAGTTAGAGAACACTGCTTTGGAACCCAGAGCATCATTCCACCAGCAGCAGCCTCAGAAATGACATGAACTTCTATATTAACATGCAGATTACAGCATTATGGAATGGGTCTGTATGTAAAGCTTGTAAATCAACAAACA
This sequence comes from Chelonia mydas, assembly GCF_015237465.2. NCBI lineage: Eukaryota > Metazoa > Chordata > Testudines > Cheloniidae > Chelonia > Chelonia mydas. The sequence continues at coordinate 19,454,966 of NC_051245.2, read as the reverse complement.
TAGATCATTTTAAAACACCTGTTGGAATGGCTAAATGCTCCCGCTCTTTAACCTGTAGATAACATACAAGTAGGGAACAGGGACCATCTCTAAGTACAACTAAAGAGCACCCATCTGCAAACCTGATTTTCCTGGAACTTTTTCATCCCTGGGCCTGGAAGCCAATGGTTCTAGACAAAAAGAGAAGCAATGCTGAACTCTCAACAAGGTTTCACTGGCATTCAGAAGAGGGATAAGAAATCAAAAAAGGGGGTTATTCTTTCCCTCCCCACCATTAAGAAACAAGAGTCTTTAGTCTCTAGTACTCCTTTTCTTTTTGCGAATACAGACTAACACGGCTGCTACTCTGAAACCTTTCCTACTTCACAAACTGGTGAGTACACACACAAATCTTGACAGGTGCCAAACACCTCACAACAGGTGATGTTTGGCCTCAACTACCTGAAAGTCAATGGATGTTGAGGACATTCTGGAGAGCTGGACAAACAAGTTCAACATAACAGAGCAAATTCAGTGCAAATGGGGAAGAGTAGCCTCACTCATCTGTGCCATACGCAAACACATTTTGGTGTCTGAGTGAAGTACACTTATTTAAATAGTATGTGACAGTTGTACTCATAAAAGATGTTGCCAGAGGGCAAAGTCCTCTGTTTTACCCACAGAGCAGGAAGAGCAAGGGCAGTATTTGCATGCAAACTCCTCTACGCTGTCCCACCTACATTTCCTCACCTCCTCCTGGAACCAAGACAGTAGATACTGGATTTGTCTTTAGAGTTGCCAACCCTCCAGGATTGGACTGGAGTCTCCAGAAATTACTGTAAATATCAATCTTTAATTAAAGATGATGTCATGTGATTAAATCTGCAGGAATACGTCCAGCCACAATTGGCAACCCTATCTGTCTTAGCCACATTCCCCTGTCCTCTTCAAAACTCTTCTCCCCCATAATCACACCACTGTGCACAGGGCTGGCTGGAGGATTCCTTCATTCCCCAAATGTAATGGTAGTGATCAATGGCTCCATGTCTAGTTGGCAGCCAGGTGTCAAGTGGAGTGCCCCAGGGGTCGGTCCTGGGGCCAGTTTTGTTCAATATCTTCATAAATGATCTGGAGGATGGTGTGGATTGCACTCTCAGCAAATTTGCGGATGATACTAAACTAGGAGGAGTGGTAGATATGCTGGAGGGCAGGGATAGGATACAGAGGGACCTAGACAAATTGGAGGATTGGGCCAAAAGAAATCTGATGAGGTTCAATAAGGATAAGTGCAGGGTCCTGCACTTAGGACGGAAGAACCCAATGCACCGCTACAGACTAGGGATCGAATGGATAGGCAGCAGTTCTGCGGAAAAGGACCTAGGGGTGACAGTGGACGAGAAGCTGGATATGAGCCAGCAGTGTGCCCTTGTTGCCAAGAAGGCCAATGGCATTTTGGGATGTATAAGTAAGGGCATAGCGAGCAGATCGAGGGACGTGATCGTCCCCCTCTATTCGACATTCGTGAGGCCTCATCTGGAGTACTGTGTCCAGTTTTGGGCCCCACACTACAAGAAGGATGTGGATAAATTGGAGAGAGTCCAGCGAAGGACAACAAAAATGATTAGGGGTCTGGAACACATGACTTATGAGGAGAGGCTTAGGGAACTGGGATTTTTTAGTCTGCAGAAGAGAAGAATGAGGGGGGATTTGATAGCTGCTTTCAACTACCTGAGAGGTGGTTCCAGAGAGGATGATTCTAGACTGTTCTCAGCGGTAGAAGAGGACAGGACAATGGTCTCAAGTTGCAGTGGGGGAGGTTTAGGTTGGATATTAGGAAAAACTTTTTCACTAGGAGGGTGGTGAAACATTGGAATGCGTTACCTAGGGAGGTGGTAGAATCTCCTTCCTTAGAGGTTTTTAAGGTCAGGCTTGACAAAGCCCTGGCTGGGATGATTTAATTGGGGATTGGTCCTGCTTTGAGCAGGGGGTTGGACTAGATGACCTCCGGAGGTCCCTTCCAACCCTGATATTCTATGATTCTATTCTATGATTCTATGATTGCATTTTACTTAAGAAGCATGGTGGGGCTAGGGTGCAGAATTATAGATCTGATTTTCCCCTTTGCTATTGTTGGAAAAATTGAGGCCTTCCGTGCAGGCAAAGATGGCCCTGACAAAAGATATAGATGCGACTGATACCAGAAGGTCCACAGTGGGTAACTGAGGGGTGAGTTACACACAGGAGGGCTGGTGGGAGACTGCTTTGTTTCCTGGCTGCACTTGAATGGAAAGGGTCTGGGCTGTGAAAGGTGGTTACACCCTTGCAATGTGGCAGGGATTAATATTCACTGACTCCTTTGGCTAGCATTAGGCAGGAAAATCATTGTCATTTTCTAGGTCCTGGCAATCTGCCAATAGGGTTCTCGCTGTCACAAAATTGGGTAAACCAGGTTAATAACACAACACGGTATTGAAAAACAGGAGACAACCTGGGCCAGCCTGTGGCATAGTTATATAGTAGCAGAGTTGTACAGCTTTATGACCTGACCAAAAGCCCAGTGAAGCCAATGGAAAATTCCAGCTGCCTTCGGTTGGGCTTTAGATCAGACCCTTACTGCTGTCTTTGTGTGTATGATGCAGTTGCTGGGAAGCACCTTCTTTTGAGGATTCCATCCCTTTCTCATACTTAGCACTCATAGAAGATGGGTTTCATAATGTTAACACTAGTTGGTACATACACAGCACATTTATTGTAATGTTCTTCATTATTATCATAATTTGCCATGGTTACTAGAAATGTTGTCTCCATTTATAGACATAGACCTCTGGTATCATTAGTTCTTTTTCATTTAAGAAGGGTTTTGTTCTTAAATGTAGGATCTGTAGAGGGTTATATAGTGAAATGTATTCATTTAATGGGTTTACTCTTACATCAGATATTTATTTAAACTGGGCTTCAGAGCACATTATTACCAGAATAGCAGGGCGTATCACTGAAAGTTGCTCACTACAAACCTTTTTTCTTTCTTTTTTTTCTCCTGGGTCATAGTTTTACAGAATAATTTAATCTGGGAAGAAGGTGGATACCATGTGCAAGTTCTCAGCCCAAAAGTGATTTTCTTTTTAAAAATAAAATGCAATAAAAAGTTTATCATCATTTTTCAGTGTTTTCCTGCATTTCTGAATTTTTTTCATAGTATTTTTCGCCCTGTGAAGCTGGGGCTAAGGTTGTACTGAAAATATGTATTGATAATTTAAAGAGGAAAACAATAACCTCAATAGAGTTACTTAATTTTAAAAAATAAGGATGTGATTTTCCAAAGTGCTTAGCAATAATCTAACTCTTTTCCCATGGAAGTCAATAGGAGCTTTTGAAAATGCCACCCTAAATTCTGAATACCGGGAAATTCAAATATGCACAAACACTTGTGATTTTATAGGAGCAGAGAAATTGCCAGACTGGATCAAACAAATGATCCTTAGTTTGGAATCCTGTCTCTGGCAAAGGCTGGTAACTGATTCTTCAGAAAGAGGTACAAGAAACCCTGCAATTATGGAATAATCTGCCCATGGGGAAAATTTCTTCTTAACCCACATAAATTAGAGGTTGATTTATTCACAGAAGTATGGGAAGATTTTAAATCTTTACTATTATAATTATAACTTGGCATTTTCATCAGTGGGAATAGGCTATTGGACACAGGCAAAACTTTGTGATCTTCCTTGCATGTAGCTCTCCACATCTTCCTTTATACTATTGTTTATATTGGAGCAGTACACAACATGCGCTAGGCATTGTACAAAGATACCAAAAGCTATGGTTTCTGTCCTGAAGAGCTTTGTGCCATGTTGTCAATGTGCACAGTGGTAAATACAATCCTCAGCGCTAAAGGACCCAATCCTCTAAGGACCTAAACACCATCTGGTAGTCAAAGTAATTGAGGGTGCTTAGCAACATTCAGGAGGAATTTTTTTCAGAAGCACAATCTTATCAAGACAGTTGGGGCAAAAATTTCTAGAATTGTACCCAGTTCAACTCTGGCTTAGGAAATAGTTGCATTCGTAACAGACGTCCTGATTCTTGGCCAATATGTCACTGTAACTGTCTTCCATAGTTGCATTATAAAACTAAGTGCCTCTCTTATTTTATACATATTATAACTTTCTAGATACCTACAGGCAGTGATCATAGTGGGTTTAACCTATGTTTAGTGTATCACTGTCAGTAACTGTTTTTGTGCAACTTCTGCAATTTATATGAACCAGCTGGTATTAGAGGAAGTGTGAAGATCTTTTTTTCTTTAGGGGAAGGGGAGGGATGGAGAGTTTGTGGGTGTATTTAAAGGTCTGTTGCGTGAAATGGATAGATTTTGTTGTTGTTAATATGTTTTTAGTTGAGCTGAGATGGATTTTTTTCTCTCTAACATGCTTCATGAAATCTGCTGATACCATGGCACCTATTTGGTTGGCAGCTGTTATTAAACCTTGTGGCATATTTGCATTTTGTAAACCTTCACAACTGGGATTGCCAGTGGGAAAAGGGAGTTACACTGTGAAGTATGTTCCTGTCTTCCTTCTCTTCAAGTGAGAGCGAGCCGGTGTGTTCAGGAGATGTGCCAGGGGATTTATCAGCTTTCCACAAAAGCTCAGTAAAAGTGATCATTTGGAACACTGAGTGCCATTCTGTGCCTTAGCCTTTAGTTGGGTGCACAGTAGTTGTGGGGGCTGGAGGGAAGCATTCAAAGTTTCTTCTATGCTTGCTTAGGGGCCGGGGATAAATTGCTGTCCCTATTCCAAAGAAGGTGTGATGGACACAAGGTCAAGGCTCTGTACTCTATACATTGGCACCCAGAGGAGTATGCTGCACCTGATAAAGATGTGTAAAGCAGGTGTACTCCCTTGTTCTCACCAGCTGGTCACTGTCCAAGTCCTGCATCTTTCCCTCGGCCCAGATCCTCATCTCAATCCCAGGCTCCTTTTCCAGCTAGTCCTAGTCTCCCAATCTGGATTCTCTGTCCAGTTCCTAGTCCGAATCTCACCACAGCTCCCAGTGCCATTCTCCCTCCTGCTCCTCATTCCAGTACCACTTTCAGGCTCCTTGCCACAGTCTCTGTGCCCAGCCAGTCCCATTTCACCCACTGGCCTCCCTTCCCGTTTGTCTTCCCTCCATCCTCGACTGGCTCTCTGTCTCAGTCTCCTTGCCCAGACAGCCCCAGTCTCTCTGCGCCAACTCCCAGTTCCAGATTCTGCCCCCACCCCGCTCCCCGCCCAGCTCCTTGTCCCAGTCTCCACCCCCAAGCTCCTTGACCCAATCTATTCCCTCTGCTCTCCCCTTTCCCCCCAAGGTCTGGCTCTTTTCTCCTCTGCATGTGAGTCAGGCAGCTTTCTCTTCCAGGCTGTCTGGGAGCCAGCCTTCCAGTGGGTGTCCAGTGCCACAGTGTAACCATTGCTGGAAAAAGTTTGCTCAGTCTCTATAGCCCTGGGGTGGCGTATACTTAATATAGATGGAACCTTCTGAGAATTCAGGTGCCAAGCTCTTTGCAAGTCTCTAGTGAGCATGTGCCAACTGAGATTGTTCAAAGGCCGATAACCTGACCAAAACTGGGTGATTTTTCATAGGGACAGCAAAAGGCTTGATGGAAGGGCAACCCCTCTCCCAAATTTCAGTTTTCTGCTCCAAAGCATCAAGGTTTCTCAATGAAACAGTTGTGAGATATTTTTAACATCATTTTTACATAATCCCTAATCTCATTCTCAGAATCGGCTGTACTGTTTTAGCTGGAACTTTATAAAAGAAAATTCAGCCTGAGGGCGACACCCAACATGGATGATGTCAGCTTCCAGGGTTAAAGTTTGGCACTGTTATAAGCAACTGAAAACAGGATCTTATAAGGGGAAGTGTCAGGCAACCTTAACTATAGGTGTTGCTATTAGCTCTGATATAATAAAGCAGATGTTTGAAAACAGGTGAATGTCTGCGAAAGAACACTATGTATACTATATACTCATGGTTAAAGCTACAGAAAACAATTTCATTTCCTGCAAGAACACTTGCTAATTCCTTGGAATGGTTCACTGATGATGTTAGCTTATTCTGGTTGTTCATAATGATACAAGTTAGTAAGAAGTGAAGGGATCTTAAACCTCATGTGCAGTACAGCAGAGCTAAAATTTTCAGACTTGGGTGCCTAGAGTTAGGTACCTAAAATCCGTATTTAGGCACAGAAATAAGTGGCTAATTTTCAAAGGTGCTGAGTACCCATAATTCTCATTGAAGTGTCTGGCATCTTGAATGTAAATCATGGCCTATGAAAAAAATCTTCTATGAAACAAAGTGATTTATCAAGTCAGAAGAACCAGACTTAATGCTACATAAAGGCAAATTCGACCCCACTGGAGTACAACCTATTTGACTTCAGCACAACCAAGTTGATTTCAGCTGCAGTTGCACATGTGAATTGCAAAACAGAATTTGAGCCATACCAGGTCTCAAAAGTAAAATGCCATTCTCACTAAGTTCCTTGAATAGCTTGTTCTTGTGAAGTACCATCACCAACAGAAAAGCTCTGCATATTGGTTTCTTCTGGTGGGACAAACAGAAGAGTAGTTATGAGAATGAGGAATAGCTTTCCAATGGTGACGGAGATACCTTCACTGAATGTGGGGGAGGAATATAAGTGCTGTTTGTATGGGATTGTTCCTGCCATTTGGTATTATGTGGTTCTCATTAAATACATTTGCCCTTTTCTTCTTCCCCCATTCAGACTCTTCAGAAGTTTTCATAGAGGACAGTACACCTAAGGACATTGGCCATGATATTTTAAACCCTTTCATTTTAAATCCAGGCTAGATAGGTAATAAACAAAAGCTGTTTACCTCTCACGCTTGTCCAGTGGCCTACTGGAAATGAACTGATGATCTCAACACAGTTCCTAACTGCACACAGGCTGGCCAACATGACAAAAGCTACAATTCGAACAGGTGCTGTAAATGACGATCCCAGCAGAGGGGTCAAAGACTGAATGGGTATAGAGGATGAACTGCCATCTCATGCCTATGTGTGGTCAGAGCTGACTGAGGCATACTGGCAGAGTGGGATGGAGAAGATGGCTCTGTCAAGGACTGTTCTCTGGAATTTCAGTGTCCAGAGCTCCTACAATTGCATCTTTCCTTAACTCTGATCTTAGAAAGACTGGTTGTACAAAATCTATTTGTGTTAGTGTAAATATCTTTCTGAAGATGTGCTGATCAGCTGCGTCCATGCATTAACCACAAACGGCAGAATCAGAGTGGCGGGTCTGAGTGGCTGACAAATCATAGCATTCTTCAGAGTAAGGTTTGTGTCATATGACCCCAGCCACCTTTCACATTCTGCCAATACTAACAAATTTCTTCAGATCTAAGTTCCAGAATTCCAACAGGGCTTTGCCTGGTTTAGGGCCAGCCGCTATGTTGTCTCAGAGATGAAAATTGTACTGTCAGCAATATCACAAAAGTGATTTCTTTATCAAAAGGTCATTACCAATTATTTTGTAAAGAACTGACGCTTCAGTAATTACTTGATTTTATCTTTTTTTATGTAGGTCATTTATATTTCATTATTGTTGTGTTATGGCCTATCTGCTTGCAAAGAGGCATATATTAAAACTAGCAACTTTGCCTTAGTCTCAGAATTATTGCCCTATATTTCATTTGCCATTTTATCTTCTGTTCTGAAGAAGATCATAGCTTGTAGTCCGTGCTATATAAACAAACACACACAGACACACACATATGCATGTTCTCCTCCCAACGTTTCCCTCTGTTTTCATTTGCTTCCCTACAGATTTCACAGTAAAGAATTTTTCATCTATTTTTATTTTTGAATGCAACGGATGATAGGTCTCCTAACTCAGCTCTCTTGGCTATTGTGTAAGATGAAGCCACAAGGGAGTGCCCTACATGGCATTTTTTGGTCCTTTTCTCAGAAATCAACGGGACAGCAGGATTTTGATTCTGCCAGGCTCGCACATGGCACTGCAGCTCCACCTCTAACCCACCCTTATGATACCTACATAGGGGGCCAGGCAGAATTACAGTCCCTGTGCATGGGAGGATGAAGGGACTGCTCCCTCTGTGCTCCCCCGGATACCCAGCATCCCAAAGGAGGCAAGAAGCAGTCAGGAAGAGGTGAGGCCATGTTCTTTCCCCCCTCCTCACCAGCTTGCTGTGGGATACTGGTGCAACCAGGGAAGTAAGCTTCACTCTGCAACGACAGGTAGGAACACATGTGCTTTCCCTGCAAGCTGGGGATCTCACGTAGGGATTCTACTGCCCAGAGGTAGAATGACCCCTCATACCATCTCTGGGGTAGTGAGGCTCTGCACTGCCTCGTCTTATGTGGTGGATAAATAGCACGATCCGGCCCTTAGTTTTTTCCCTAAATATCAAAGATTAAGAAACAAACAAAACCCACCCAACAAATACCCAGCTACTCCCCTGCCCTCTCCCAGTAAGGTGAAGAAAAATGTTTCCATTACTAATATTTCACAGTAAAATTTTTTGGTCTAGACAACCACATTCCTTGTCATTGTTTGTAACCCTACCATTGCAGCTGTGGGCTAATGCACGGGGACCAGAAGTGACATTGATTAGTATATAGATGAGTGAAGTGCGGGCAACCAGTCCTCTCCCCTCTGGATAGTGGAGGCTCCTTTTCTCATTTCCTTTGTCTTGACAGGGGCAAGCTGGCTCTTATCTCTCCCCAGTAGTCTAGTTTGTGGCTGGTGATTGTTTGGATGGGGTGTCTTTTTGGGGGAAGAGCTAGTCCAGTGGAAAAATCCTATGGGAAGCAGAATGCTTATCATTAGTTTGGCTTCTCATGCTGAGATGCAGAATGGAGTCAGGCATGCCAGTCTGGCTCCTGGCCCACTATCCCTTTCTCCTCTTTTATGACCCATCCCCCACTTGCTGTTGGGGTCTCAAGCACACAGGTTAGGTGATTTCAGTTTCATATTTCCAGACTATGTTCTTCTGTCTGTATTTGGGCACTACAGGGAGCCACTTCTCTCACAAAAAGAAAAGGAGTACTTGTGGCACCTTTGACAGGGGAAGGGGAAAAACTTTATGCAGCCGATGAAGTGAGCTGTAGCTCACGAAAGCTTATGCTCAAATAAATGTGTTAGTCTCTAAGGTGCCACAAGTACTCCTTTTCTTTTTGCGAATACAGACTAACACGGCTGCTACTCTGAAACTTCTCTCACAGTGGCCAGGGTGCTACAGAACAAATGGAATGCTGCAAAAGTCAGTGTTCTTCACAGTGCTTCCCTGGCAGTGATGAAAATGGGTCTGATAAAGTATTGCCCTTGAGACTGGCTTAATAAGTGTTGCAGGGCGTGGCTGGCAGGGGGTTGTGAGAAAGGAAATGGAGGAGAATGTATTGCCCCTTGCTGACAACTTTTGTTTATGATACCAGGATTCTCTCACACTGGATTAGCAGCACATCACAATTGCTTGTATTTTTTGTAATTGGCTGTAAAAGTGTATTCATGGGGGCTCTCAATATGTTGTATTGGGGGAATCATTCAAGTGAATTGTTAGAGCTGAGCAAGTAATTTTCCACAAATAATTGATCCAATGATTTAAGCCTCTTTCTCAGATTACAGACTATCCATGGGTAGATCAGGACTTGAAGTTAGTCAAACACATTTTTTCTGTTCTATAGATTGACCACAAACAGTCCTCTGCAAGTATTCAATATTATTCACTTTTTGAAGCTGTATTGTTTAGTTGTGATTGGTGAGATAGATCACATGATATTACTTCTATTCCCTGATTGTACTGAGCCCTCACACACTTCTGGGGTAAGTGCATACGTGGGAGTTTAATATTTGGTTTCTAAGGGCTTTTCCACACACAAAAATGTTACCACTTCAACTATACTAGTACAACCTCCCTAATACGGGTGCAGTTTATACCAGTAGGAAGGTACAAGGCAATAAGCTACACTGGTATAAGGCACCTTTACCTAGGCCTAACTGTGTATACACTAGGGGTTGTACTAATAAACTACTTTGGTAAAATAATCACACTTGTAGCCATTATACCATATTGCAGGGGTGGCCAGACTGTGGCTCGTGAGCCACACGTGGCTCTTTCACATTTAAAGTGTGGCTTGCAGAGCACCCGCCCCCATTATCCATTTACCAGACTGGATAAGGGGGAGGGGGACTCTCGGGATCTCTGCCTTGCAGCAAGGTAGGAGCTTCTGCCCAGTGGGGAATGGGGTCTTGGGTCTTCAGCCCCACAGCACACGCTTGCAGGAGCTCGGGGCTTCAGCAGGAGCAGGGCTGAAACCCCAGGCCCTGGCAGGCACCTCCCGAGGTGCTGAAGCCCTGACTCCCAGCAGGCACGCCCTGGCTTTCAAACTGTTGTATGCGACGGGTCAGTAAGTTTGGCCACCCCTGACATATTGTTACACAAGTATAGAGCTGGTTTGTAGACCAGGCCTGAAAAAACATGTGCACTTTTTGGTAGTCTTTTATACCAGTACACAGTGAGTGCAAAGTGTAAAAAGTAACCAGAACAGAATGATAGTGTTTAACACCCACTTTTCACTCACTTTTCACTCCAGTAAAATGGCCAAACGAGATACAAGGTAACAGCAAACCAGGCCCATTCAGTTTAATTAGGCAGCCAGCTGTCTATAAACCCCTATTTTGGCTCAAAGAATGATGTATTCTTTCAGGTTTGGTGGGATATTTAGTACTCACCGCTGGCACACCTTCTCGTTGCTCATCTGGGGATTAGCATGCCCGTTCCTACAGTTGCTCAGCCCGTTGTCTTAATCTCACCTTCCAGCACTCAGGGTCGCCTTCTTGGTGACTTGGGCCTCTGGCCAGGTCACTTTAGAAGATGGATCTAGACTCTGCTCAGTGGTAGCGGATGACAGAACAAGGAGTAATGGTCTCAGGTTGCAGTGGGGGAGGTATAGGTTGGATATTAGGAAAAACTTTTTCACTAGGAGGGTGGTGAAACACTGGAATGCATTACCTAGGGAGGCGGTGGAATCTCCTTCCTTTGAGGTTTTTAAGGTCAGGCTTGACAAAGCTCTGGCTGGGATGATTTAGTTGGGGATTGGTCCTGCTCTGAGCAGGGGTTGGACCTCCTGAGGTCCCTTCCAACCCTGATATTCTATGATTCATCTGGCATCTCTGGGTTTACCACTTGTCCGAACTGTCTTTGCTTCCCATGGCCACTTCCCCCTTTGGCTTCTTGCCAGACCCTGTAATCTCTAATAAACTTCCCTCCTGTCAGGAAGTGACTGCAGACCACTTCTCCCTGCAGCCCTCTTCTGTTCTCAACTTCTTAGCTTTATACAAGCCCTGCCTACTTCTGCTCAGGTGAGCTGCATCCTTAATTAAGTAATATTGAGCCCTGGCTCCCCTCCAGGTGCAGCCTATATGGTTAATTGGCCCATCTAGCCTACCTTCACCCTTTCAGGAATAGGATGGGAGTGAATGCTCCATCACATGGTTGTTATTATTTATTGATACAGAATCAAAATGGGTGTTATGCATTTTATAGATAAGCAAGCAAATAAGGTCCATTTGCAAGACAATTTATATTCTAAACTGACAACTGTGAGCTGAGATATAACCAACCCCCCCCGATACATTTAGTATATCCTGTTCCATCCATGATGTTTGTTTTATTGTTAAAACCATTACTATTTTTATTTATTTCTTGTTATGTCTGCTTGGTTACCACTTCCTTGAAGGGTGATCTAGGGTTTGTGAGCTGTCTATAACTTACTTATTATTTAGATAGAAGCATAACTGCTATAGGCCAAGGCTATGCTCAAGACCTCATCCTTGAGCCTTGTCTTGTCTGTTATCATAGAATATTAGAGTTGGAAGGGACCTCAGGAGATCATCTAGTTGAACCCCCTGTTCAAAGCAGGACCAATCCCCAATTTTTTTTTTGCCCCAGATTCCTAATTGGCCCCCTCAAGGATTGAGCTCACAACCCTGGGTTTAGCAGGCTAATGCTCAAACCACTGAGTTATCCCTCTGCATTAATACGTTATATTCCTTTTATGGTTACCATTGTCACATCTTAGGTCAGAGAGATGCTTAGTGTGAGACATATTTAGCCCCCCAGGTCTTGGGGGGACCACTGAAATCCTAGTTGGGGAGTCTCCCTTGAGGGTCCATTTGTGGAAGCAGCCACCAGTCAGATAAGCCACAAGTGACTTCCACAGTTCATCCCAAACCAGAGCATACCACCTTGGATTCTGTACGTGCCACCTATTTTACAGAAATCTACCTCAGGAATGTTTTAGAGAGTTTTAAAATTTTATGTGGCTATTTTCTTTATCCTTCTGCCTGTATAGAGATCAGAGGGAGCCATAAAAGGCTCAATAAACAACCTACAATTGCTTTTCCTTACCTAAAAATATCAAAACTCTAAAGTCTGTTACCTCAGGCATCATAGTAGTAAGTGCTTTGACCACTGAGACTTTGTAACCTCTCCTTTCCAGTGACATAAAGTTTCATTTCTAGGCCTCCATTAGGCATCAGAATTCAAAATTATTATAATGGGCCATTTGTGTAAACAGGTTACTGGAGTAGGTGAAGGAGGCATGGCATTTCTTAGGTTCCTGTAGAACTCTAGGGAAGAAAGATAAGAATTATTATTATCATTACTTATTATTATTTCATGGTACTGCAGTAGCATGTAGAAACACGAAACCAGGAGGAGGGACTCGTGCTAGGCATTGTCCAGACACAAATTAAATGTAAATAAAACACTGGTATATTTAAATTGAGTAATGGTGGCTGTTTGAAAGTGTCCAGACGGTTGAAGTGATCGGTTAATTCTAGGGAGAAGGATTAGTGAGTGGAGGACAGGTGAAGCAGTTAAAGGTGCATGCTAACGTCATTTATCACCTCTCTTATGGAAAAGTCCTCTGCAGGTGAATAGAAAACAACTTTTCTCTAGGTTATCACACATGATCTACAAGCAAATTACCAAATTTGGGAGGTTAAACTGAAAACCTCAGAGAAAGCTTAAAGCTGTGTATTAAATTATATAAGCTAAATCCCAGATGTGGCGGAGCAGCGCTTGGCAGACCTTGGGGGACAGGAGGGCTGTATGCCACTTTTCTCTCCATTTGATCTTGGGTGCGGCCGGACCTCCAGGGCAAGTTAGAGCAGCCTCATGAAACTGCTATATGTGCTGACACATAATAGCCCCCACGGGGCTTTTTCATTCAACCATTCCCACCTCTGATATGCCCCTCTCATGTCCCCTGCCTACCTCGGAATGTCCCCTACTGTGAGGGATGGGGCAAAGGGGGGCTAGAAGGGACTCACCTAGGGCTGGCTATGCCAGCTCAGGATTCCTCTGCCTTAGGGGAATCCCCAGCTCGTGACTTAAGGGAGTTTTAAGTCCCCTCCACACCACTCCTGTGGCACTAAGGGCTTCAGAGAGACTGGGCATCTAGCCTTATAGGCTTTCAGCATAATTTCCAGTAGAACCCGATCAAATATATATATAACCCTTTTGATTTAATTTAAATTCTAAAGGACTTTTTCCATAAAGAGACTGTTCTGCAGTTTATAATATGGCTTTACAATTTATCACCTGATAATGTGAGAAAGAGAGAGTAATTTTATAGCTGAAAAAAATCATGTTTTCCTCTGTCCAGTGCACATACTCTAGGTTTCCCTGTGTTCACAAATTGTGTGCTCACTTCTGATCTTTTTCACAAAAACAAAAAGTAACTTTTCTTAAGCAAACAAAGCCTGCCATTTTTGCTGCAAAACCAGTGTCAGATTCTGACACTCTTACAAATCAGTGGGGCTCCTGATAGAGGAAGGTACCATTCAGCATGAATAAGACTGGTGTATTCTGCTCCACGGTGAATCTCTGCATGTGAAAGAATCATTAAAAGGTGCCTTTACAGGCAGAAGTTGTGTAATTTCACCTTGGGGCAAACAAGGGGATATTCATGAGAACTATCCATTTGGTACACCTCTGCTAGGTTTACATTCCCCAATTCTTTTTACACAGAAATTCTGAGTGTGCTGCATGTGAAAGGTAAAGTAAATGCTATGGGATGATCTTTGGAAAGGAAGAAGGAAAGTTTCTAGGCATCTGGTTTACATGAAAATTAACAGGCATCAACCCAAAGCAAATTTGGTGTGATATAAATGGATGTAGAACAACTTAAGGTTTCTTATTATTTAAAGGATAACGTAACATGCTTTTAATTTCTTGAAAGCATTTATAATGTCCTTAGGGACTGGACTGCTGAGTGGATTAATGCATTGAAAATTTATCTTAGGAACCAGTCTAAATTCAAACATGACTAATATGACCAATAAACATTTTAATTGCTTGGCATTAAAGAAGTCCAATAGGAATGAGTTCAGATTGTTTTAACCAAGTCCACACAATACATGAATCCTGGATCTTCAGATTAATTTTTATATAACTCAGATCCAAGTGTACCGTAAAGAGTTAATGTGCACTTTATTGTTGGTAACACAGAAGAAGTGAGGTTACAGTCATTTCTATCCATGGTTGGTATTAAAGCAGCATCTTTATTATCAGAAGCAAGATCAGAACTTAAGAAATGAAAGAAAGTAAAAAAAAAGTGTTTGCCCCTTTGGATAATATATTTAGAATCTTTGTTGGGTACAAGAAGGAACAAAGAATAAGCAGTTGCTTTCAGCATTCCATAGTCCAAATTCATAATCTATAGCATCCTGGTTTGGCTGCAGGCTGTTGCATGTGAGTGACCAGAATGAAGAAAGGAGCTGAGCAGTAACCTACTGTTAAAAATACAGGGTCAAATTTTGCTCTCACTTACGCTGGTGTAAATATGGGTTGACTTCAATGGATTTACTCTGGATTGACACAGGTGTAATCAAGGGCAGGTTTTGGTCCATTTTTCTTTACTTTCTATTTACTACGTCATCCCTCAGGGCACACGTGGATGTGCAAATTATTATTATTATTAATTTTGCAGCACTAAAGTGTGTGCCAGGCACCTTACAGATGAAGTAAAATAGACATGGTCCCTGCCCTGACTTGTTTGAGGAGTGGGGAAAGCATAAAAGTGGCTCTGAGCCACCTTTTTCTCCTTCCCACCCTGAGTTGCAACAGACAGCTTGGGACAGCTCTGAATAGAGGCCAACATCTTCAGGGTTGGCCTGATATCTAGCAACAAAATCTTATTCAGCTGAGGGTCACTGTATAAGTCTCAGACACTAGCACATTGCTGTTGTATATTGTCACTGATGACAGAGACTGGGCAATATCCAATAGCAGAAAAGTATTGCATTGTTTATCTCTCCTCTATTTTTCAGCTATGCAAATTCCCAGGAAGGGCTGTTTCCTGCTTTATAATGAATAGCCTACCAGAGGAAAGAAAAGGAAGTGGGTGTTTGATACCAGGTAGTTGTTCTACTTAATGACAAATCAAAGGGAAACAGCGCTAGCAAGCTCATTCTATAATGGGGCTGTCTTATGTTATCATTTATGTTTCCCTAATACCATAACAGTATTTTTAATAATCTACATAGCATTTAATTATAATTCAGTTACCTGACATAAGTAATATCAGTGCCCTTTAATATAACAAATCTCTGGTGTAAAATATCTGAGTAATAAGACCTGACAGGTGGTTGTTATTATTCTGCAAACCTGTCTTCAAGGGTACTGGAGCTTTTAATAAACAACCCATGCTTAAAATCCAGGAATGGCCAAAGCAAAATCCGCAGTTTCACATGTCAGCCCCCAGCTGTCTGTTGACGACATCTTTTATGTGGAGGTATTTCTTATAGACACTCTGAGTCAGATTATACAGTGGTCCATCTTGGTCCTGACTACTTAGAACAAGACAGAGCACTCCCTGGTGCCACATAACCATATTAAAGATGAGGAGAGCTACAATCTCATGAGAGAGAAACATTGTGTAGTGGCTAGAGGAAGGGCTGGCTGAGGGCCTGACAAATGCCAACTGAAGTCTGTGGAAAGACTCTCATTGACTTTAATAAGCATTAGATCAGACCCTAAGAGTCAATGACTTAGATTCTGTTCCAACTCTGCTTCTGATTCACTTTGTGACTTTGTGCAAATCAGTCACATAATCTCTTGGTCCCTCAGTTTCTATCTGTAAAAATATGGGGATATTAGTGTTTGCCTATCTCATGTTGTGTGGATTAATTAATTAATCAATTCCTGTCATGCATTTTGACTTTCTTGAATGAAAGGCATTACAGAAGTGCAAAATAGAATGTGCTTCGTTATGTCAATTTGATACAATCTTCAGGCTTCCTTCTCTGTTGATGAACACATCTCTTCCTGCCTCTCTGATATCTCCTCATGGATGTCCTGCCACTTCCTTAAATTGCACATAGCAGAAACTACTCCTCATCCTTCTTTCGAAACCCTCTCCCTTTCCCTCTTTTTCTATCACCATTGATGCCTCCACCATCTTCCTTCTCACAAAGGCTTACAGCTGTAGGGTTATGCTTCTCATCTTTGTGATATTTTTCCTTGTTGCCACTTATGGCTGGAGTGACAACCCTCTTCCAATGAACCAAACATCCTCAGCCTCCCCTCCGGCCCCCTCCTCAGAAGCCATTACTTTCCACCGCCGATGCCGCTCCTTGTTGTCTACTCCTCCCTTTGTCCCGCACATCTCCCTATAACAATATTAGAATCTGTAAAGCAGAGCCACCCTCAGCCTCCCTTAGTTGGCAGGAAATTGCTCTGATAAAGAACCTTTGATGGTAGAAGGGGGAGGCAGGAAAAGGAGGCAACGAAGGATATCCTGGATGACCAAGAAAAAAAAAGCCAGAAGAAGGAAGTGGGCAGTGGGCCTGCTGGGGGTGTTCCCACTATTACCATTTTGGCTACAGACTTCATGGCCACATTGTGACAGCCACATTGTTGGCCACATTGTGACAGCTTTGCTCTGCTCTGGCAGTGCCTGACTGTATGTGGAACCTCACAACACTGGGAGAGCCTCAGATGACCTGGAACTCATACACCACCTGGCCTCCAGTGCATGGATACTGACCATAGTGTCCTGCTGTCCTAGTGATTACCAGCTACTGGAACAGTCCCATGGGTCCACAGGCAGCCAATGCCATTTACAGAAGTCCCAGCTGAGCTAAGGGATTGAAAGTTGGCATCTTTCTACCCCCTTTCTAGCCTGTGCTGAGCACTTACCAGCCACATCTCAGGAGATGGCCCAAAGTGATTTCCACAGAGGCCTACAAGCCTTGGGAGCCAGTGTCTTTCTTTTAAAGTGGCAGCAAAAGAAGCAAAATGCAAACAGCTTCACCAATCTACCTTGAGTTGCAAGGACCCACCTCTGAGTGAGACAGGGTAGTTAGATATCCAGCTCAGTTCATTCCTCAGCCTCTCTGCTAAGACTGCTAGCAAGGTAGTTAGTGTCAATTATGATGGGTTTTTTTTAAAAATGAAGAATCATGTGCATGAGGAACAGGACTGAGACCATCCTCTTATTTCATACAGGCCACCAGACAGCTGCCAGATGGTAATGAGCCTTAATGACCTTGATCTACCTTTGTACTGAGTGCAAGGCTAGTGCCTTTAAAAGAGTTGGAAAATACGTGTGATCATCGTCTTTTGCCAGATGTGTGAGTGAAATTAGCAGCAAGAGACAACTGAGAACGAATGCATGTCAGCTCACTGCAGGGCTGAGAAAAGCAGCCTCAGCTCAGGATGGAGAGAGGAGAGGTTACTCACTACATTGTTTCCTGATCTGGCTAAAACAAGAGCTACGGAAAGGCTGCGGGGTGTGTATAAGTCATCACAGTCAATCACAGCATGAGGGATGCTCTGTTAACAAATAACATGTAGAAATGACTGGTGATCTGACATATGCCCGAGGAAGTTAAGGAAGCAAAGCTACAGATGATAGAAACTGTGAGTGTGAACAGAAGAGGTGAGACACAAGAATGTCTTCAAGAAAGGTGGCAACAGCTCCGAAGTCAGATGAGACAGGGAAGGGATCTGGGAAAAACAGGAAGGAAACGTGAAAATGTAAACACCAGTGATTGACTGTAAATATAAGAAACAACCAAAGATCAAGAAGCTCTATACCCCTGACAAAGAAGCTCTATACCCCTGACAAAGAAATAAAAAGCAAAAGGAAATTGCATAGTGCATATACCTTGCAATGAGAAAACCCAGCTCCAGTCACCAAAGAGCAATTTTCTGTAGCATTGCTCCTGAATTACACCAGTGCAAGTGAGAGGAGATTCAGGTCCTTAATTCATCCCCACAAATACCATGACTGAGAATGTAAACATGCTAATTGTGCATGCAAATGACCAGGTGGAAGCAGAAGGCCAGATTGTAATAATTGATACAACACATTCTGACAACAGAGGATGTGTTCAACCACTTGTCAAAAGGGCCTTTGGTAAGAACACTATTTTTTACCCAGCAATTGGATGGACTGTATAATAAAAAGAAAGGTGCCTCAGAAAATTGCTACCCTGATAAGCGATTTTAATAATATAAAAGCTTTATTCTGCTATTTTTGGACAATGTTTCAACTGCCTGCCCCCTCTATCAAGAAGGGCATTTCAGCCAGATGTGTGACTATTGGAACTTTTATCATCCAGTTCGTAAACTGCAACACTAAATATCTTGGGCCAAATTCAGCGAAGGTGAAATTTGCCATTGTATAGAAGATCAATGTGAAGCTTATGCCTTATTCTGAGGACGTATGTGGTGCATAGGCTTTTTCGTGGCCTTGAGTGAAGGGATAAAATCCAGCTTTAAATTTTCATCTCAATAATCAGTTGGGTTAAAATTTGAAAAAAACGTTCAGGACCTTAACCTTGTACTTTTACCATGCATACCACAGGGATAAGCTTTCAAATAAAGACATGGCTCTTTAATTAAGGGAGCTAGTAGTAACCCCTATATTTATGTTGCATGACATTCTTTTTCAATGAACTATGGAAGCTGTGCGGGATGAAGCAGCTTACAACTGCCCCATATCACCCACAGGCCAATGGCTTAGTGGAAATGTTGATCTTTTGTATGGAAGAAAAGTAAGGGGGGCCCTCGATCTCATTAGAGATTCCTGGGAGGGAAACACTGAGGTAAAGGAAGAACCAGTGACTGAATATGTTCAGAAGTTCAGGAAGGAGTTAAAAGACGTGATGGACATCGTTCAAACCAATCTCCAGGACAGTCAGTCCAAACAAAAGGCGTGGTATGACAAAAATACTTGTCAGCGTATTTTTGAAATAGGAGATTTGGTAATGGTGTTAAGTCCTGTGAAAAAATATAAGATGCAAAACTCTTGGGAGGGACCCTTTGAGGTAGTTGAAGTGGCAAATGAGGACACATATCAAGTTAAAAAGCCCCATGAGAATGCGGTACCACAGCTTGTACATGTGAACAGGCTTAAAGCCTATCACACCAGGGAGGTCATAGTAAACATGATCTGTTGCAAGGGTGGGGAAACTGAGGCACACCCCCTCAGTGATTTAATGGCTGAATGCCAAGACGTCTCAACCATGGAAAGCATGTAAATCTGCAGTGAATTAACACCAACTGAATGAGGGGAAGTTTTATCAGTGCTGCAAGGATACAGTGAGGTATTTTCCAACAACCCAGGAAAAACACACGTTAACCCACAAAATCCTTACAAAAGGGCTCAAACACCCCCTTCCAGACGTTACAGGTCTACTGGCAAGGTGCAAGAGCAAATCGGTGCTGAGATATACGGTATGTTGGACCTGGGAGTAATTAAGGAGTCCGACAGCTCTTGGGCATCCCCTGTGGTCCTGGTCCCTAAAAAGGATGGCACCATAAGATTTTGTGTGGACTATAGAAAACTTAATGCTATTACCAGATGCATATCCAATGCCTAGGACTGATGACATGCTGGATGTACTGAGCAAAGCCAAATACCTCAGTACTTTTGATCTAACTCGAGGTTACTGGCAAATCCCTGTGGATAAGGATACACAGAAAAAAATCCACTTTTATCACTGACATAGGACTCTATGAATTCCTAATGTTACCTTTCAGCCAATGTCGGTGCAACCGTCCAGAGACTGGTCAACAAAGTATCAAATCGTTTACAAACTTTTGCAAGGGCATACACAGTTGACATAACAGTGTTCAATAACTCATGGGATGATCATAAAGAACATCTGGGAAATGTGTTGTCAAAGCTCAAAGAGGCTGGTCTAACCATAAAACCCTCTAAATGCAAAATAGGAGCTCCCAAAGTCCCTTATTTAGGACGCTGGGCTGGAGGGGGACAAACATCCCCTGATCCTCTCAAAGTGGAAGCCATTGTGAATTAGCCTGTGCCCCAAACTAAAAGGCAGGTCCAATTTTTCATAGGCCCTACAAACTATTATGAAGGTTTGTGTGTGGGTTCAGCAACATTGTATTCCCCATCACGGACTTATGTAAAAAACACCAACCCAATAAGGTGGTTTGGTCCAAGGCATGCCAAAAGGGTTTCAATAAGATAAAAACACTCCTGTCTGGGAAACCTGTACTGGCCAGCCCTGACTTTGAGAAAACATTTGAACTGTGTACAGATGCCTCTGACATTGGTCTGCGTGCTATACTGATGTAGACAGAGGAAGGTAACAAAAAACATCCTCTTGCCTTCCTGGGCAAAAAGCTGTCACCTATGGAGCAAAATTACTCTGTCATTGAAAAAGAATGTTATGCCGTAGCGGGGGCAGTCAAGCAGTTAAGGCCCTACCCCTTTAATAGAAAGTTTAGAATTCTGATGGCCCATTTGCCCTTGCTATGGCTAAACAAAACCAAAGGCATGAATTCCAAACTTTTGTGCTGGAGTTTAATCCTGCCAGAGTTTGACATGGAGATCATACACATAAAGGGAAAAGAAAATGTGGTAGCTGATGCCCTGTCCAGGAAAGAGGACCCTAACACACACACTGCTTTTGAATTTGTCTGTAACTATCCCTCTTCCAGTAAACTAAGGGGGGAGGTGTGACATTCTGTACCTTAGGGGAATGCCCTGTAACCCCCATTTTCCTCATTTATATATGATTGTGATCTTACATATAAAGCATGCCTTGTAAGGTATCAGGGGAAAGGTTATGACCAGCTGAAAGTCATTTCTCTATCCATATATGTATATCATTAATGCATATGAAGTTATGAGAATTGTGTAGTATGGTTGTCACTAAAACATGTTATAAGTTGGGGAATCAGCCAGATATTAGCTGCCCAGAGGCAACAGCAAGGAAAGTAACCAACACCTGGGCGGGATATCAATCAACCCATCAACAACCATTGTCCAGCAAGGGAGCTACAATTCAGTGACTCACCTGCATGAGGCCATACCAGGGGAATTGCCCAACCTTGCCTGGAGACTCAGCAATGCCCCCAGACATGCCTGGACTTGTGCTTACCCAGCACTTGGGACTGAGGTTATAAAACAGAGGCAGTGGCTACATGCGGCCACTTTTCTCCTGCCTCCCACCTATGCCTCAAGCAACAAAGACACTGAGAAGACTGAAGACTCCAACAGAGGACACTGGCCCAGATTTAAGGGACAAATCTGTATATTAAGGACTGCAATATCCAGTGGGGTGAGAAAAACTGCTTAATCTAGTTGCTGCCCAGTCTAGTAGGGTTGAGAATTTAGACTGCGTGCTTATATTTTATTTCTTTTGGTAACTAACTCTCACTTTTTGCCTATCACTTAATATCACTTAAAATCTATCTTTTGTAGTCAATAAATTGTTTATCTTTACCAGTGAGTTTGCCTGAAGTGTGTGGTAAGTCTGCTCAGGTTTTTCAAAAGCTGGTGCATGTCCACCTTCCATTGATGAAGTGGTGAATTAATTAATAAATATGCACTGCCCATGTTGAGCAGTGCAAGATGGTATATTCCTGAGGCACAAGGCTGGGAGCTGGGGTTTTTTGGCTCTGCTGCCTTTCTTTGTGTGATTCATTAATGGCTCTGGGAGCATTCATGTGATCTAGCTGGGTGTGGGGTTTCCATATGCAGTTGTGCTAAGTGATCACAGTGCCTGGAGGGGTTTGCTGCTGGTCACTAGCAAAGCATTATGAGAGACAGCCCAAGCTGGAGAGAGTTAAGGGGGCACAGTGGTCCCATGGTCCCAGGCTGCACTCCGGGTCCCATCACAGCAGGGTCCCCACAACCATCCCTCCATATCCAGATATGACTGCAGCAGCATATCTCCCCATTTGCCCCTCTGGGACAGGAGTTACCTTCCCTCCTGGGAGGGGGAATAGAGGGACAGATGCATGGGCCTCCTCCCAGAGCCACCCCATGGACTCAACACCTAGACTCAGTGGTCCATTCTCCACTCTGGAGTAACAGCCATCTACTGTTGACAGCTAATATTGTTTGTTCTGTAGTTTAGGTGGTAGCATTCAGTGCTATAGGCTCAGGGTTCAAACTCAATGATGCTGCATAATAGTGGGATTGTTAGTTGCACATAATAGAATTTGTTTTTACCTATTTCCTTAACAAGACATAACCCCCCTCCCCAACCTAGGAAATTACACACAAAAGTGTATGTTAAAAGAATGTTATTCTGGTTGCAAAATCAAGCACCTGAAAACTAGCAAATGTCAGATTTATAGTTGCCTAGGTAATCTTAATTCTTCTCCCTTGTGCAGATGAATTATGATACAGTCATACCCACATGCTATTTTTTCCATACGACCTTGCCTCATTCAGTGCACAGGATGGATGCACCAGGGGCTGAATTAAGGTTGCACAGGCAACTGTGAATCTGGCATTTTCTAATTTACATATATTTTTAGATTTAAGGACTGTTATTGTAATATAAATTATATATTTTATATATAGTTAGATTAAGAAGGTCTGGTTTTGCAATATACATGACACTTGTATATATGATATATTAGGATATATACTATGATTTAAGGAGGACTGTACTTATAATATCATCTTGCAAACTTTTTAAATACAAAAAGTAATTTTCTTACAAATGGAACCCTGGTTAGATAACTTCACTATGGAATTTACACAGTTTAATTAAAGAAGCAGTGCTGCCTTGTTCTCCATGTACTACAAAATAAAGCAAATAGTTTTAAAATATTACACTCAATTATACTTATAAATCTTGCACAGGTAATGACCATATTCTTTAGATTGCAGGAAGAGCTGGACACTTATCTTACTCTGTAAGATAAAATACCACATCCATATAATGCATTGCTAAGCTTTCCTCTTCCCATACACGTTGCCCAGAATCCCATTTTCCATTAAATAATAATCATTGTAATTAATAGACTAGATATTTTATCTCCCTAATCTGGTTACAGTAATTTATCAAAGGTATGTAAATGAATGCGGAAAAAGCAGTTCATTATTATTTTCTAAAGGGTACATGTCTCTTGCTGAAGCATGTAAAATGTAATTCTCTTGAACTTAATAAGATACTTGACTTCATGTAATTCTTGGAAAGAAAACCCATTCAATACTTTACTTTTTTTATGTCACACTCAATTTGTTTTACTTACATTTCTCTTGCAGTTAATAATTGCTAATGGGCTGTTTTTCAGCATGCACTTCTTATGACCATCAAAGATGCCACTGATAGATGGATGGGATATAATTCTTCCCCTGGTTTTCATAACATAATCCTCTATGCCACCCTGCAGATAAATGAAACACATTGAGGGGATGCCAGCCTGGATAGGTTGTGATGTTGTGTTCTGCCTTGCAGTCTTATCAGTCCTCACCCTTTAAAGCCGTGTGGAGAGAAAGAGCTCTAATGTGTGATTCATTAACACATATGCTGCTGGACCTCCCGTCTACTCCTGTGCTGGGCTGCTGATTAATAATTGATGTTCCAAAGAAATCAATGGCATCTCAGGCTGTACCAGCTACTCTACAGCTGGCAGCATAGCACATGTGTCTCGTGGTTCATCTGGGAGCAGTTAAAATACAGGACAAGCAGAGATGGTTCTGATGCCTTTGTTCCTGTTGTTTCCTTGGGCCATATAAGTCTGTTTAAAAATGATGGCACTATCTGGCCTCTTGTATCCATGGGTTAAAAGTTATACATTACATTTTACTGAACTGATCTGGCAGGCTTTACCAGTTAGTGGGACTTTTGCCTGAGCAAGAACTGCAGGTGTCATCTGAGTGACTTGAATAGTTGCATGTGTCAAATTTCCAAATCGTTCATTCAAAACCAGTAACTGGAAAATATTCCATTGTATAATGTACTTACTAATAGAGGATCTGTAGGCACCCAGATGAAAGGGATCTGATTAATGATAGTACCTGAGGTAAGTGGCACTTTAGCCAACTTTAACTGTTGATGTATGATGACATAATGTCCCCTCCAATTAATGACAAGGATATAAAACACCTGTATTGAGCAGAGCAGATGCTGCTTTTATGGTTAAATGCACAGATGAAATTGACTTTTAAAGGTCCGATTATAACTTACTTTTCTATTATTTGTTTCTCTATTTGTTTCATGTGTTATGGGAAGAAAATGCACTCTAATCTCAGATTCCACACTTGCGTAAGTAAGAACTGTATGCGATCCTGCAATTTAACTAAGGGTGATGTACATAGGAGAACACAAGGAAGATTTACACAGTAGCGAATTATGATGATAATGGCCTGTTACATTTCTGTAGTGTCATCTCTCCAGAGGATCCCACAACACTTTGAAAACTATCCCAGATGGATTTCCCAAGTAGAGTACAACATAGTAAACTTTTAGATAACACCTTGTCAGACTGTATGTCACATCGCTTTCCAGTGGCTGGACCAGCCTACTACATTAAAAAGCTAACGGAGTCACTCTAGCTCAGGGGTGGCTAACCTGAACCTGAGAAGGAGCCAGAATTTACCAATGTACATTGCCAAAGAGCCACAGTAATATGTCAGCAGCCCCCCATCAATTTCCCTCCCTCCGGCTCCCAGTGCCTCCCACTCCTGGCTCTTCCACAGGCCCTGCCCCCACTCCACCCTTTCCTGCCCCCTCCCCTGAACCTGCTGTGCCCTCGCTCCTCCCCCGTCCCCCCCAGAGCCTCCTGCACGCCATGAAACAGCTGATTGGGAGCAGCCCTACCGATCAGCACCTCCCTCTCCTTCCCCGCACCTCCCGATCAGCTGTTTCATGGGGTGCAGGAGGCTCTGGGGGGGAGCGGGGAGGAGTCAGGACATGGCATGCTCAGGGGAGGGGGTGGGAAGGGGTGGAGTGGGTGCAGGGCCTGGGGCAGAGCCAGGGGTTGAGCAGTGAGCACCCCCCAGCACACTGGAAAGTTGGCTCCTGTAGCTCCAGCCCCCGAGTCGGTGCCTATACAAGGAGCGGCAGATTAACTTCTGAAGAGCGGCATGTGGCTCTGGAGCCACAGGTTGGCCACCCCTGCTCTAGCTTATGTGGTTCAGGTCTGTGCTTTGGGGCTGAAGTTCTCGGTTTATGCTGTTGGTCATTCATATACTCACAAATTAGGCATGTTAGGCAACTCAGCTACTTTATTGTAAAGCAAATCCTAATCCTGGACTATGTTTCAGTTTGGTTCAGATAACGGTTAGGACCAGTTTATCTATGGGCTATTCATAGCATCCTTTTTCTTTTGGCACAAACCTAGTGTGATGGAAACAAACATATTGTTCCCACTATACAGGTTTTTGGAGTTTTTGGAGCAGATTTTCTACACAAAATAAGAATAATGCTTTGCATGTTTGCAGTGCCTTTCATCTCAGGATCTCAGAAGGCTTTCCAAACATGAATTATTCATCCACATAACCCTCCCCCTCCCCCATGACAGAGTTGTTTTATTATATACATTTTTACGGAGAACGGAGACACAGAGAGGTTAAGAGATTTGACCATGGTTGAGCAACAGGGACTGGATCACGCACATCATCGCTCTTCCAACCCCCTGTCTAGTACCTAGATCACATTTCTCATGTCTTCTTTTTGGTATCTCATGAGGTTTAAAACACATTAACTACATATTGGCTTTATGGTGATTATATGTATAGGTCCTAAGTATTTCCAGATCTCTCAAGGTTATTGTGAGTCTTGCAATGTTTGGTGTTTTTCTTAAAGTCCCAGGTCCTACAGTCATGTTATTTCATGAGAATCTGAGATTTCCTTTTTTAAATAGGACATTTCCAGCCCTCATGGTAATAGAGAAAATTTTGAAAACATGTCCTCAGTGTATCCTAAAGGTCTAAAAAAACAGAGGGAAAATAAAGAGAATCCCCCATTTAAAAAAAATCTCTTGATTTTTAAGCCAATCCATGAGTTCTGAGGGCCACACTCTGATATTTGAAGCCTTGGGGTTGGCACAACTGGATCCTAACCATTTGTAAACAAAGCCTAAACATGGTCACTGGAAATGTCTAGTCTACCTCTTATCAGTTAATGCGGAGTTCCAAGTGTCCCTAGCTGTTTGTAAAGTTCCTACAGAATCTATATTCACAATTCTATGTTGGGGTATTGTACGCAAACAAAAAAGCCCCACTCAAGTCACACAGCCAGAGCCTGAGCACCCCCACCTGAACATTGCTCTTAACACATAGAATACACAGGGCCATCCTGATAAGGCAGTGCTCATGGTTTCATTTCTTCTTTTCCATCTCTCTCTTGAGAGCAGGGGATGACTGACAAGGAGGCAATATGCTTAGACCCTGGATGGCAATGGGGTACAGATTGTGAGCATCTCAGATTGTGAGCATCTGAGTGAGCTCAAGAGCAAACCTCTTCGGCCATTTATCAAGTTGCTTTGACAAACTCAGTCCCATTGGCCAGATGCATGGTAGCCATGACAACATGGGCTTTCAAGGGCTGGAGAGAGAAAGAGCCAGATTTGTAAAGGTATTTAAGTGCCTAGTAGAATTTCCAAAAGCACAGAGGCACTGATAGCCATTGACATCAATGGCAGATTGGCACCTAGATGCCTTGGAAAATCCCACAAGGTATCTAAATACCTTTACAAATCTGGTCCAAAGTATCAAGTCCATAGTCACAATGCACACAATGGTGTATTACATGTTATGTATGTTGGTGTATTACATCTTATGGACTGTAGCTGACATTTTATAAATGTATATCTTTGTTTTCTGGCACTTTATTATCTTGGAGTCAAACATTTTTAATAGCACTTTAACTTCACAGAGCTGATAATAAAGACATGTTCCTTGCAATGCATACACACTATGCAGTATTAATGATTTTATTTATTTGCACTTTTACAGTTGCTAAAAATGGACACATGTCCATATGCTCAAAGTTCCTTGACTTAATTTTAAAATACATCAAAATAATACACCAGTATAACTGAAGAGTGGCAGTACAAATCATTTCACTATATCCCTCCAAAGCAAATGCTCAACTCCTGCTCCGGAGACTCCCTCCCTTACAGCAATTAGACAAGCCTAGAATATGAAATCAGGCAAAAGTGTAAGGAAAGGTGGATCCAAGCTGAAACAAACAAAAAGAATGTGAGTCGTTATTCTATAGTGAGCAAATCTCCTGAGCTTTGATATTTGGAAAACAGAGTGCAGGAGGGGAGAAGTAGACAGTACGCATAGGAAGTGGAAGTCTTTGCTGGAATGGTACTCAGGTAGAGGGATACTGTTCCAGGTTAGGCAGAAGCATGGAAAATGGCATTAGGGTGGATGTGGGAGGAGGTGACAAAGGAAGTAACAAAGCAAGAAGAGTGGCAAAGGCCAGTGGACGAGAAGTTGGATATGAGTCAACAGCGTGCCCTTGTTGCCAAGAAGGCCAATGGCATTTTGGGATGTATAAGTAGGGGCATTGCCAGCAGATCGAGGGACGTGATTGTTCCCCTCTATTCGACATTGGTGAGGCCTCATCTGGAGTACTGTGTCCAGTTTTGGGCCCCACACTGCAAGAAGGATGTGGAAAAATTGGAAAGAGTCCAGCGGAGGGCGACAAAAATGATTAGGGGACTGGAACACATGACTTATGAGGAGAGGCTGAGGGAACTGGGGATGTTTAGTCTTCGGAAGAGAAGAATGAGGGGGGATTTGATAACTGCTTTCAACTACCTGAAAGGGGGTTCCAAAGAGGATGGTTCTAGACTGTTCTCAGTGGTAGCAGATGACAGAACAAGGAGTAATGGTCTCAAGTTGCAGTGGGTGAGATTTAGGCTGGATATTAGGAAAAACTTTTTCACAAAGAGGGTGGTGAAACACTGGAATGGGTTACCTAGGGAAGTGGTGGAATCTCCTTCCCTAGAAGTTTTTAAGGTCAGGCTTGACAAAGCCCTGGCTGGAATGATTTAGTCGGGGATCGGTCCTGCTTTGAGCAGGGGGTTGGACTAGATGACCTCCTGAGGTCCCTTCCAACCCTGATATTCTATGATTCTATGATTCAGGGAGGGGGGAAGGTAGGGAGCAACTGGAGATGAGATGAAAACAATGAGGTCCATATCCTCTGTGTGGCAAAGCTATGCAGACCTTAAAAAGGGTTACTAAGGGTTCAAACTTTGAGTAGAAAGGGACAAAGTGAAAGGACCTGAGGAAGGATCAGAGTGGCAGCAGGAGAAGGTAGTACCCAACTTTCAAGCGTTGGGTATTTGGAAGAGGGGAAGAGACAGCGCCAAGGAAGCCAGAAAGGAGGTTGATGAAATCCATACAAGGTGTAAATCTGGCATTTAGAAGTTTGGATGGGGAGGAGAGGGCAACTATTAGGAAATGTTATACAGGGAGAAGTGACAAGATCTGGGCAGAGCCTGGGTTTGAAGAGAGAGGGGCACAAGCCAAATAAAGGAGAGGGAGGAGTCAAATGAATCCTAAAAAAATTTGGAGTGTGTGCTAAGGCTTATTTTGGGTGGGGTCCTATAAGATTCAGCCAGGAAAAAAAAAACACCCCACTCTCATGCTCAGGTACTCAGAGCCCAGTTTGATTTTAAGAACCAGGTCCTAAGGGATTAAAGACATGTGGTACCCACTATGCAGGCCAAGCATTCTAGCATTCCTTCACACACCCACAGTATGAAATCTGAATGCGTCTAAGTAGCCACAGATACTAATTGACGAAAATGCCAGTAGCAGTGGATTTCTACAAATGAAACCTAAATGGCAGACTGAGCTGTCTTCTCTTCATTTCTTTGCCACAAGGATGCAAATGAGCCTGGACGAGATTGAGAAAGGCAGGATGCAAGCTCTGTAATCCTTTCTGCTGTTAAATTGGCAATATCTAATACTACTGAGAGAGGCTCAAAACCATTGTTAAATGAGAGCTGAATCATTTACGAGGTGTAACAAACTATCATTTCTGTTCCTGAGACCAGAAACCTTAATGGTTGAATATGATATGAGAAAATAATTATTCTGAGCTATACTGTGCATTGCACTTAAGAAATGTTTTCAGTGAGGAATTAAGATCGAACTCAATGGTAGATATTTATCTTATTGTCTATTTTAGATAGTTACAGAGCACAAGTCAGCATTGTCTATAGGTGGTGCTTTGACCCCTTGCATTTATTTCTTTAAGTTATATTTTAAATATTAAAACTTGGCTTGGTACAGTAATTATACCTAAAACACAGAGAATAGGAAAATCATTAAAAATAAGAGTATAGAAATAAAGCCTGAGATCTTTCTTCAGGCAAAACTCCCACTGACTTCAGAAAGACTGAGAAAGGAAGCCATGGTTTGCTATGTTGTGTCTTAAATCAGGCCTCAGTCTTGCCAGAGATTAGCCCCATTGAAGCCAGTGAGATTTCACGTGAGTCAGTTGTAGAAACAGAATCTTAGATTGTTAATTCTTAGGCTCAGGGACCAAATCTTCCTTTGTATCTATATATTTTTAGCATGAAAAATAATAATAATTAAAGATGGTAAAATTTTTCCCAACTGACCAGTTTTCCACCAGAAAATGCTGATAGGATGAAATCAAAATGTCTTGTAAGAACGGCAATGTATTGATTTCATCAAAAATTTGGACAAAAATTATCAAAACAATTTAATTTTGATAAGGTCAAAGAACTTTTCAAAGCTATTTTCTTGACACTATGGTATGATATGATATGTGATATTGGGAGGGTGTTCCATGTGTAGGGGACAAAGGAGAAAATGTAAAGATGGCACTGCGGGAGAGAAGATATCTTTGTCATTAAAATCAATATGTTTGAACACAAATATCTAATGAACACCTGAAATGCTTTTTGAGCTGTGTGGTTCAGTAGTGTTTCCTTGGCCAAAGGAACGATTTTTAACATTCCTTTAAAATCTCACAGCATTTTCTTAGGGAACTCTGATGACCTTCACTTGTCTTGTGTCACCTTCCCACTGATGGACCACTCTACACTTCACTCAACTTACCAGAAGAGGTTGATATATTTCTTTTTCTTTATCCCATCTCTCTGTTTATAAATGAAAGTTTCTTTCCCTCACTCAGTGCTACATTTAGGCACCCTCTGCACACTGAGCTGCACCTTACTGCCTGAGTATTTTTACCAAACTCTGGTCTACTCATAGAGTAGGGTGCTACTCAACATGAATCAGGTGGTCCAGAGATAGCAAATGCCTCCTGTTTGCTGTCACAAAGCATCTTATAATGTAAAAGAGGACAAGGCACGAAAGCAAAGTAACACTACAGCAAACATACAAGGAAAGCAAAATAACATCCAATTATCACGGTCTTTCAAAAGATTCTAAAATATTGCTTCCATACGTCAGTTTGAGACATAGAATTACATTAATTGTAGCACCCCTGAGATTAGAGAAGTTCAAGTTTCTGTTCTAGATAAAGATTTCCTTAAAGCGTTTAACAGCTGCAAAAAAAAGTGAAGACATCCATTTTCTGCAATCAGTTTTACAGTGGCAGGTGCATGTCAAGGGGCATGGCCTTTAGCAGGACCCCAGGGTTGGCCAGAGCATTGCCAATTAATCATCCAGTTAAATGCACTTGACAGCTTGGAGACGTCTCTGAATCTTTTTCTCATGATTGCATTACTAATTTAGCTCTTTAAACTTACCAAGAACAGGCAAAACTTAAAGAAAGGCTGTCATTTTTTATATGTATATATGTTAGGAAAAAAATTGTATATTTAAAGGAAGGATTTTCTAAATTGGTTCAGTTGTAGGAAACGAGCTACTAATTAAAATATTTCATTCTAAAACATACGTCACAAGGCACAGCTAATTCTCTATGGTGTTAACTACATCAGCCAATACAAGTATTTTGTTAATGTGCTGTTACCCTCTCTTCCCCCTTCCTTCGCCCTGGCTTGCTTGTTTGTCTGATTCACCTGTTATGACTGTAACCTATCTGGGCAGGGATGGTCATTTACTATAGGTTTGTACAGTGCCCAACACAAAGACGCCTCTACTGGGTTGGCCTCTAGGTGCTATCATGGTATATATGTTAAATGTTAATAATGCCCCAATTCCGAAAGCCACGTGGATGACATCTGTGCCTTTGCAGAGTCCCAGTGAAGTCAGTGGGGCTTTGTGTTGTTGCAGGGTCTGACTGCCCATGTGAAACAACTTTCAGGATCAGGGCCTAAACGTGTAAACTACCATATTTTAAAAGGCTAGTTCATCTATGATAACAGGAAGCAGAGCTTAGCCAGGCAAAGTCTGTGCTCTGGTTTTGTTTTCTGTAAACTGCAAAGAGCTGAGCTCCCAGAATCAATGGCACAAGATGTACACTGAATTTAACTCCCTTGGATTTTCTTTCTGATGACATAAACGCCAAAAGATATGTTATATGATGTATGTGCCCAGGCCAGACATACATGAATGAATGAATGAATGAATGAATATGGGATAGAGGGCATGAGGAGCTCCTCTTGTGTATTCCTAGCTAGTAGTGCTAGCCACTCCAAAATGGGCAGGGAGTGGACTCCGCGTGTGTGTGTGTATATGTACATAAACGCAGTATTAAATTATGTTGTGGGAAAAGTATGTATCAGAAAGTCATGACCTTGTGCTTACAGAATTTGGAGAAAAGCACAAGAGTAGCTTTATACTACATTTCCCTGTTTTCTCAAAATAGTCATCTTGTTTGTTTGATGCCACGACCCAAAAATCTCAGTGCGGGATTTGGGCATGAGTTGGCACGTGTTACTTCTAGTTTATGTAAGGTCTTACTGCAGTTTCTATTTTTAACCATGTTAATAAAAAGGATTGTTCATCATTATACCAGCTTAGCAGACACAAATCACATGCCTAGGCAAATCTTAAGGGGAAGTAAGGTGATTCATTCCATTAATCCTCTGCTGTACAAAGTCACAGTAAATCCTGGTTCTAATATGTGGGTTGAAGGCTAAGACCTTGGGGTTCTACTGTCTAGCATTTGGCTCAGGTTGCTGTTGGAATGTCAGATTTTCATTTTTAATATTAATTATATTCCCTAAGAAAACTGGTAGAAAATCAATGCTAACTAGGTTCTCTACCAGCACATAAGAAATTGTTCTTAATAGTAACAGACAAACCTTAACAATGTGAAGTTCAGATAAGCACCTAAAATGACTTTGTGCTTTTCAGACCTTGTATGTGTCAGGAAGCTTTTACTGGAATATATGAAAAAGAACATGAAATATTTTGGTCCTGGAAACTGAGCCAGACATTTAAGAGATCCAGCATTACCTGGTTGCAGTGAGGCAAGAAATAACATGAGATGGTATTTTTGTTTTTCTACTTTCAGCCAAAAAATATGGACTCAAGTGTATGTAAAGTGAAAGAAGCAGTGTATAGTGGAGGAAGATGTGAAATCAATAGACTTACATTGGCATAAAGCAGTGAATCAGGCCTTTTCTGTTTAGATGAACATTCTTGGAAGGAAACCAATAAATAATAATTTGTATGAATGTTCACGAACACCAGAAGTTTATAAAAAGTCACAAATACCATAAGAACCAATGAATGATTTTTATCTGAATGAATGTTGGAAAATATTTTTTCCATAGTCACCCAGCTCTCACAATGGAGAAAGCCTCTTTAGGTCGAGTAGAGAAATCCAAGCACCTTTAATCTGACACATTCAGACTCCACCCTTCTTGGATACACTGTGATTTTTAAAGACTACAGGGAGGAAGAGGCAGAGAAAGCTGGTTAGAAGGTGAAGGAAAGTCCTTCCAAGTATACAGGGAATATATGAAAATCTGTGGGAATATGATGCTAGCTACTTATTTGGAAGACTCAGATCTGCTGAGTAGACAAGTCAAGCAACATCCCAAATGTCTCCTGAATAGCTTTTTATGCACCAATGGTATCATATTTGTCCACCCATCTGTCATCTTCTCATGCAAACATCTCTACACAGTCTTCCACCCTGCCTCTTACCTATTAGACACCATCCCTGAACCAATCTCTAAGGCCACCACGCTCTCTTCCTTCAAATCTCTCCTCAAGACCCACCTCTATTGCAATGCCTATAAGCACTTGTCTACACACAAAAATTGCACTGCTTAATTTATATCAGTATAATTAAAGTGGCATAAGCCCCTTAATGTGGACACGGTTATACCAGTATAAAGGTGCTTTTACTGCTACAGTTCTTCCTGTAAAAGAAGAACAATAAGCTATACTGGTATAAGGCACTTTATACTGATATAATTGCATGCACACTACTGGGTTGTACCAATTTAACTATTTTGGTAGAATATCACACTCCCAACCAAAATAATTAAATAGATACAAACAATGGGGTAAAGTTTTCAAAAAAACACCTAATTGTCGTAGGAGTTTAAGCCCATTTTTGAAAGTGATTTAGGTACTTAAGAGCCAAAGTCAATGGAACGTACACTACTAAGTTACATAGCTTTTGAAAATTTTATACAAGACTTGCGAAAACAATTAATAATAGGTTGAGGGGCAGATGCAGGGAGGTGGCACATTTTATCTGTTGATCGTAAAAAGGAAAAAAAAGGGAAAAATTATCTTTATATAAAAACTTGTATCTATTTTATTACATTTCTCTCCCCCAACTATTCATATATACAACTTGTCATCTTGGATTGCAAACTCTGGGGCAAAGCCAATGGGTGAAATCCTAGCCCCATTGAAATTAATGGGAGTATTGCATTTGACTTCAGTGGAACCAAGTTTTCACCCAGTATCTTTATTTATGTTTATCTAGCACTTAGCAAAGGAAGACCTATCCTGATGAGGGCCTCTGGCAGCTACTGGAATATAAATTTTAAATGATAATGATGATGATGAATTTATGCAGTATGGACTGTTGAGTAAATGATAACTACACTTCAACATTCCTTCATATGTATTTACTGTACACAGTAGAATGTAACAACAAGGCTGTTCTAGGCTATTGTCCATCTCTCATTATAATTAAAAACATTAAAGCAAAAATATGAAGAAACTTTTGGAAGCTTTTTTTGAAGGAACTCTCATAAATCTGCGCCCCCACCCAGCTCTTTCACTCAAAAAAACAAATCACCCAAACTACTACTTGTTAAAAATACAGTAAGTATCTTACTTTCAGAATTAATCCAATAAAGCAAGGAAATTCAGAGTTAAATCTGACACTCTTATCCTTAGCTTAGACTGTTGTAATAGTAAAAAAGGTCCAATTACATAAGACGAGACCTGAATGTCAGTTTGGATTCTTCTCTGATTTTTTGCTGCTGTTGATTTAAGTCCTTTGTGATTTTGTGACTAAAATGCTATCTTTAAGGTATAGCCTTTTTTTTGGTGTGTACTCAAATCTCTCATGATCACAAAGAGGAGTTCTGTGTGTGTGTGTGTGTCCTCTCTTACAGAGATACAAACAACTAGCACCATTGTTTAACTGTGATACATGACCTTATTCCTTCTTTCCTGCTGCAGATAACAAAGTGATTTTTGGGGGCAGTAAATCTAATCGTGACAGTTCCGCAAATCTCCAGTGGCTTTACCCTCCTGACTCTGCACTCACACTTTCACAGTGATTGGGTCATTGTCTTCAGCTATCACAAGCTGGGTTTCTGGGGAAAATAATAGCGATGGTTCTGCAATTTGAACTCCCTAGGGGGCTGTGCAAATCTGCAAGCTATAGAATGTGCCCTGGCTGTCGGGTCTCTGCCCCTTGCAGATTTTATATGTACTCCAAAGAGTCAATATCTCTAAATTAGGATTAGAGTTCTCAACCTTCAAAAAACAGGGAAAGGATGAACAAAATCTGGGCTTTACAGCTCTGGGCAAAAATGAAGGTAAATCTGCCAATCCCTCAAATATCTTGGACTTCAGGGTGATGTGGAGATTTGGGAAAATTAGGAGTTTGAAGGATGTTCTGTATGTAGTACTTTGGACTAACCATTTGGCTAAAAGACTCCTAGTCTCTGAAATGTCCCAATACAGCGTTGAGAGATGTTGCTAGCCTCATCACTTACTTGCCATAGAAATAAATTTTCCAGACTGTAAGTGATTCAGGTATGCTATATGATAGAATACATAAGGGTAACTAACAATAAATCATAATGACACTTTGCACTTGTAATGGTAAGCAGAGGCACAAAGAAGATGATGTGCCTGGTGTCACACTTTTGAATTGTCAAGAGCAGTCCACAGTCCCTCATCATACCTCTGTGGAGAAAACAATGTGGAACTCAGCTGTGTGACATGCAGAAAGATGCAGAGACATCCTCTATGCCTTTTCTGTTTCACAGCCCTCCTGTGAAGTGCACATTCATTTCCACGGATTTTGGATGTTGTGTGCGCACAACATGCATGTGTGAGTGTGTGTGTAGCCCTGGTTTCAGTCTTAATGTTTAATTTGACAAGAGCTTTTTTGTCTTTATGGAAGATTCTCCATATTCTTGACAGATCCCTTATCATTCTACTAGTCTTTAAAGCCCCATGCTACAAGAAATCCCATAATCATTTACTTATGCTAGCTTTAATCATTGTGCCAGCAATGTCTAGTCACGGTGGATATGTCTACACTGCAGCTGAGAGTGAGGCTCCCAGCCTAGCTAGATAGACTTATGCTAGTAGGGCTATAGTTAGTGTGCTAAAAATAACAATGTGGACTTTCCAGTTCAGGGGTCAGGTGGGCTTGGGAGCATGAGCTGCACCCTGAGTCAGAATGTTCACATCGCTATTTTTAGGGTGTT
The DNA here is from genome assembly GCF_015237465.2 of Chelonia mydas. NCBI lineage: Eukaryota > Metazoa > Chordata > Testudines > Cheloniidae > Chelonia > Chelonia mydas. The sequence goes on along the minus strand of NC_051245.2, from coordinate 19,418,892 downwards.
AGCTTGAGCACTGCTAGCACAAGTCTGTCTGTCTTGGTTTTAGACTCACTCCCAGATGCAGTGCAGACATAGTCACAGAGTTCGTGCCATGTGACATTTGGTGATGAAATGTCAGCCTCCATATTAAACAAGGGCCTGACATGAGATTAGAAGCTGTAAATTCTGAAATTTTCACTCACAGACACGCACAAACATTCAGCATGGGGCAGGCACCCAACATGGAAAAGTACAACCTGAACAGTTAAAGTTTAGCAAATTTATATGAAACTGAAAATAGGGATTTATAAAGGAAAGTGATGGGCAGCCAGCCTTAACTATAGGCAGTGCCACCAGCTCCACCAATAGTACCAGGGGATATACTTCATTACAGTGGATATCACCACAAACTGGCTGATCCAAATATCACAAGCAGACATAAATACATGGGAACAAATCCTAGCCTTAGGGACGTCAATGGAAAAAAGCATTAAATGTTGTGTGTTGCCTAAATGGGCTCAAGATTTGGTCTTCACGCTAAGAAATAAACAAAATAACTCTACACACGCGTGGCTTATACCTAAAGATACAGTCACACAGAGTATATTTCAGCTAGGAAAGAGAGGGGGTGGCAAGGGCAACTTGAGTAATGATCATCACAAGGGTATATGCAGCATCCTCGTGCCGGTGGAGAAACATTGTGCCGTGGTCTCCTTTCAACACAAGAGATGCTCTGATATCGAATCTGCTGATGAAGACAGAGTGGGATTTTCTTTGTTGTTCTTTATTAATCTGCCTTGTAAGTCAGATGGATTGCTGTTGAAGGATGGGAGTTGCATCCTGCCTCAGCAGTGCTCCTAGCCCCAGAGGAACAAGGGAAATGTCCCTATTTAGCTCCATTGCAATTTGGTACCCATGACCAACCGTAGAGGTAGGTGAACGGCAGATAACCGAAAATTAGGAGTCTTGTTGGAGAGAGGCAGTGTATAAATGGACACAGATGCTTAAGCAACTCTAAGGGATAACAAATCATGATTTGCCTTGCCCTGACTACTGGATTTTTTGAGTCTCATTCCTATTCACGGTCTGGGACATTCACATGCAGTTAACCCCGTGCAACTATTTCCAATGAATCATAGTTTGTGTTTCCTGACACTTCCTATAAGGAAAACCAATCAAATATTCTCCAAGTTCACATTTACATGTGGAGTTAACATGTGGAGGTGGGCCATCTGAACTCTCCCGAAGTTTGGGGAAATTCAAACCAGATATAGATCTAGATCTGGGCTTTGTGACTTGGGACTCCCTAACAGATCAAAGCAGAACAATGAATCCAAAAATACCTGACTTTTGGGGAAGTCTGTATACTGAGCCAATTCCAGATCCAAATGCTATGACTTAGATCTCTTTGTGATGAAGAAAGAATTGTGCAGTGGTTACTAATGTGCAAGAAAAAGCGCTCTGGAGGACTGAAAGCTTCCAGACAGCTTAGCATTCCCTCATCTGTTATTTGTACTGTGTAAATTAGTGACTATTAGTTCCTATAGATTCTTAATATGCTTAATTCTACCCAACGTAAAACAATAAATAAATAAAACATTTCCAATAATGCCTCACAGTGATGATATAGTTATTTTAATATTGAAGGTTAGGATTCAGCTTGTTGCTGCTACAAAGATTATGATAATGCTCCAACCTCTTCTAAAATCCAGAAGACTGCTATTATTAACATGACATTTTAGTATGCATGCTGTCTGCTACTGTGTATGCTCTACCTTTCATTTCAGAACCAACATTTTATTAATATGAATATTCCAGTGTGGGTTACTACAGTCTTTCCTTCTTAATTTCTCCGATGGTTTCAATGGAATATAGTCTAAGCCAGATCTGGTGTAAAGCAGCATAGTTCCTTTGACTTCAGTGGAGCTATGCCAGTTTACATCAGGTGAGGATGTGGCCCTATTCTTATTCCCTTTGTATTCTAAACTGAATTGTCGAGTTGCTGTGACCTGTTAAAGAGTTGCCATGTTTCAACCCAGAGGGTGGCTGCAATTTTTGGGTGGTCGGGAGTCATTTAGCAAGCAGCACTATTCTGAAAATTGTGTGCTTTTATAGGACCCAAATTTGGATGATCAAACCAGCATTTTGGCACGTAAATCCCCATATGTCAACCTCTCTGTCTCATTACCTTTGATATGAAACGTAACATATTATATGATTAAAATTAATGGCAATGTAATAACAATAAATAACAATAAAATGGCACTTTTATTATCTTACTATCCTGGTTCAACTAAAAGACAAATATTAGCAGCAATTCCTGACTGGGAAATGCAGTACAATTGCTACCATATAATAGTTAAGATGCCTGTGTTAATTCAGAACTGACCTACATTATATGACAAACTAGCAGGAATGTTACACATGACTTAAGCAAGTAAAGGTCACATAAAGGTTTTGTTGTCTTTCCCAGGTTTAAGTTCCTCTACATAGAGAGCAGACTCAGTGGAAAACATGGGTTCATATCTGCTTTTGGAAACACAGATGGATGACATAAAAGGCCATGCATCTTTATTAGCAGCCATTGTGTAGCATCTGGAAGTAGAACAGAAAGGAATGAGTAATTATTTTTCTGTATCTGTCCCAGGGACAGGTGTATTGTTCCAGGATGTTTCCACGGCTTGTGTAAGGCTTCCAGAGATTGATGAAAATCATTACACTTTTGTGTAGTCAGCAGCCTGACTCCAATGCCACGTGATCCATTGATATTTATTCAGGGGGAATATACATCAGAAACTTTGCAAAGGATATGGGGGCTGTTTTAAAAACATATTTTGTAAATATTTGGTTCTTTTTCACAGCTTATTATTATGCAGGACAGCAGCACTCAGAGGCCCCAACCAGGTCGGGGACCCTTTATGCTAGGCATTGTATAGGCTTATTGTGAAAGACAGTACTTGCTTCAAATTGCTTACAGTCAGTGCCTACGTTTATTGGGAATTGGGCACCTAATTCCCTTTGAAAATTTCAGACATAAATTTCTGGGCTTGTCTACATGGAGACACTCAGGGAAATTACTCTGAATTAATGTTTAAAGTGCATTAGTTAAACTGCATTAAACACCTGTGTGGATACTCTTATTCCAAATTCAAGTGACCTTAATTCAATTTGCTTCAATTCACTTCCAAAGTGAATTCACACCTTTAGTTAATTTGGATTAATTTTCCTGAGTGCCCCGTGACTTCCAATTAGGAACAGAAATAATGCCACTGGATTTAGGTGACTTTCAACCTGCTTTCAATAGTCTCCTTTTGTATTCCCAGATTACAAACAGGACCAGTCTTCAGGCTATTTACAAATGATCTGCAAACATTCATAATAATTTGGCAAAACTATTGTGCAATTAATAGAGTGCTTTGCAAACTGGCTATGAGAGCACATCAGATAAGAATAGCCATGAGACAGATATTTATTCGGGCTAGTATTTGTGACAATTTTGCTTTCTGTGAACATTCTTGCACATAAAATCTCCTTCCCCAAAATATCTGTGGATAAAAGGGTTTGAGAACAATAGTAAAACTGGCCATTTTCTGTATCTGTCCAGTTCTACTTAGACAGATGAAGGGCAGAAACTTTTTAAAGCTGATATGACTACATGCAGAGTTGCAACAGTTTAAAACTATGTCTACACTATGGAGCCTATGCCGGCATAGCTAGGATGGTATATCTCCCTTGTGTTAACACAGGCTATGTCTACACTACCGCGGTAAGTTGACCTAAGTTACGCTACTCCAGGTACATGAATAACGTAGCTTAGGTCGACTTACTGCAGTGTCTACCCGGTGCTGGGTCGACGGGAGACACTCTCCCGTCGACTTACCTTATTCCTCTCATTCCCGGTGGAGTACTGGAGTTGACCAGAAAGCGCTCTGTTGTCAATTTAGTGGGTCTTCACTAGACCCACTAAATCGATCCCCGGGGCATCGATTGCAGCAGTGTCAATCCTGCGGTAGTGTAGACATAGTCACAGTGTACAACAACAGAAGGAAAAGTTCTGACAGTATAGGAACACCACCTCCCTAAACAACATTAGCTATGCTGACAGAAGCCCTCTTCAGTAGCTGTGTCTACACTGGGAATTTTGTCAGCACACCTATGTTGCTGGGAGTTGTTTTTTTTCATACCCCTGACTAGCATAGCTACACCAATATAAATTTTAAGTGTAGACCAGGCCAAATTAAAGTGTGGTTTTAACCCAGTTTAGCTAAATGGGTGCAAAAGGCTGTGTGGGCACTCTTATTTTTATTTAAATTGGATTTATTTTAGTTTAGATTAATTTGATTACAAATAGGCTTACATTAAATTGAAATAAGCCACCCATAACTGCAACAAGAGTGTTCACACGAGATTTAAACTGTTTTAACTAAATTGGTTTATCTAAATTTAGATTTTTTTTGACTAATCTAATGAATTTTTTTTTTAATTCAAGGTAACATGAAAAAGGCCAATTGCCTCATTTTAAAAGTTCAATTTACACTTTAAAAAGTGTCTCTGTCACAGCAGTTAATGCTGTAGTGTGAATAATGTAAATCAGGAGGAAATCAAAAGGAAGGTGAAAGGAGGACATACTGGACACAAAAGTCAGGAAATAGATGATAATCATTTAGATTGTAAACCCTTCAGAGTAGCATTTTTTCCATGGAAACTTAATAACTTAATACCAACATCATAATAATAAAATAATAATATAATAAAATAATAATGATAACAATAATTAATAATAGCTTTAAAATCAAGCAGGAAGGTCATATTAATTTAGAATTAAATTCATACATTTTATTTTCAATCCATTCAATAACACCTGTGGCTGGTTTTGCAGCGGTATAACCATTTCTGTAGGGGTGTGTATTTCTTTAATAATTATACCAGTACAACCCTTAGCGTGAATCCAGCTATATTGCTATAAAAGTGTCTTATACCAATATAGCAGTTCCCTTTCCTTACAGGAATAAACTTTACTGGTATGAGCATCTTTAGTCCAGTATGACTGCATTCACATTAGTGGGGATTGTACTGGTTTTACTACATTGGTATATTTAAAGTGGTACGACTTTTGTGTGTAGACATGCCATTAAAAAAAAAGTGGTGTCAGGGATGGGTTTGGGTAAAATGTATGGAATGAATGATTGCCTTTTGCAGTCAACAATATGTATCTGTTTGTCGATCTCAGGGTTCTCTAAAGTGTCCATCTCTGTAGAACCTAAGCATTTACCTGGTCAATTAAATCTGCATGGCACTACAAAACATTGAACTCTTGGAGATGTTTTGTGATGGAACAACTTTCCTTTTAGATGCTAAATAGATGAAAAATAAAACAACACTTTTGACATATGAACCAGCAATAGATCCATAACTGATTGGAATACAAACACCTGGCTTAGGGTGACCAGATAGCAACTGTGAAAAAACAGGATGGGGGTGAGGGGTAATAGGCGCCTATATAAGAAAAAGTCCCAAAAAATGGGACTGTCCCTTTAAAAATGGGACATCTGGTCACCCTAACCTGGCTAGATCAGAACATCACTGGCTGGACTAGCTTCCTCTCTTTTCAGTCATGCCATTCAGTCTCACATTTTAGCAGTAAAACAAAGAGAGTCCCATTTGTTGCTGATAGCTAGTGTATGTGTAGTTACACTGCCTCCATATTTAGCCTTCAGTTCTTAATGAAAACATATTGCGCTAGTCATCCAGGTAATGCAGTGTGGCAGACGGAAGGCTAATAAGGATATTATTGGAGAAAACATATATGATTCAAGAAGACACTTTCCTTTCTCAACATATAAACATACTAGAATGACAAAGATGCCTGCCATTTCCAGATAACTACAGGCAGTGTATCAAATGCAGTGGCATGGACAGTAAAGTCATTCCCATGACTAATGCCACATGAATATCTAAGGGAATTAAGTCCAAAAATATCTCTTTTTTACCTGCAATTTTTTTAATCTCCTATTTCTATTGTATCATTCAAATGCTCATTTTTCCTAATATAATTTAAAAACTTCCTGATACGATTATATTATTCATTGTATCTTATTAATGAAAAGAAAATTACTCAAATGATTCTTTTAGGGCCTGACAGAAAACTGCTGACATGATGGAAAGTTTCTAGGATTCTTCTATTTGGATTCATGTTGCCATTTTTCTTTATTACTACTGACATTGCCTATCATACTTTGTACATGAGTATGGATGTGGTGCTATGAAATCTGCCTACTGTAGGAAAGCAGAAGAATATCAGCTAATTACCACAAGGATTTGAAAAGGGAGCCTAAGGCCCTGACTTGTGTGTGTGTGTGTGTGTGTGTAGGTAGCTGGTCTTTCCCTCTCCAGAAGCCTTAGCATCTGATTTAGTGAACTTTATTCATGATGGATGAGATCCATCCCCACAGGACCTATATATCACCTAGGGCTCAGGTGAGACGTCTGCCCAGGGAAGAATTCCACCCACCTTACTCACACAAATAGTCCCATTTTTCAGACACAGCCAATTGTGCTGCTGATATACAGGGGACATTTCACAACAGTCTGTGTCAATCACTGCATGAAGTTAAGAGGAATATGATGGATGCAGCTCACTGGTCAGGATGCATTTGTAGGAGCAGGAATTTTGAAGATCGCATATCACATTGGAAAAGTTTCAGAGTAACAGCCGTGTTAGTCTGTATTCACAAAAAGAAAAGGAGTACTTGTGGCACCTTAGAGACTAACCAATTTATTTGAGCATAAGCTTTCGTGAGCTACAGCATCCGATTAAGTGAGCTGTAGCTGTTAGTTAGTTAGTTAGTTGGTTAGTCTCTAAGGTGCCACAAGTACTCCTTTTCTTTTTGCACATTGGAAAAGAATGTTAAATGAACCAAAGTTTCTCAGTGGTTCTTTTAATAAAGGTTGTGTAATCCCCAGAGCTCGAAGGCTTAGAAGGATGGAACTATCTGCTCCCTGTATAGGGGAAAAGACTGATCTGGCCAGCCTCATTTACATGAATTATAAAGATGCTTATCCATAGTTCCACATAGTGTGTTTAGTTGTTTTAATTGGAATTTGTCCATGTTCTGATTGTATAAATGATACTAGATTATTCTTTATGTGTACTCATGAAAGGACATAGGCATTGTGCAAGATATACACTGGAATAAGTGTATGTGAATTGACAAGTGTATGTGAATTTATAAGTGAATTTACAGGTAGTGGACCCTGATTTGGAAATGGGATTCAAGTTCAACGAGGAAAGAATATAAGGTTCTATCTTAGAGACCGGGAGCTCTATTCTTGGGAGTAAGCACTCTTACCAAGGGTCTTGTTTTGTTCTGGGTTCTCTACCTGGAGATTCTGAACTATGGGTAGATTGATTCTTTGGGACTGGACCAGGCCAAGCGAGGCTGGACTGCACCTGTAGTGGTGACAAGGATGACTTGATTTTTCAATGAGGTCCAACTAGATCAGCAGCAGTGGAGCAGAGTTGGCTTTTGTAGCAAGGCTTAACCAGACCAGCAATGGCAGAGCTGATGTCATAAAACTAGACCAGATAGCTACACATCAGAGCAGAACTTGCTTGTGCAGATTTCTCTGGACTGGAGCAGACAGGTAGAGCCACCTCCAGATGCCCCTGACTACCATTGAGTCTAACTGGACCTGTGAGTAGGGTTTCAGGTGCGTGGGGATTGCTTTGTGACTAAGAGTTTTAGACCTCAACAAGCCAGACTATTAATACTGGGAACTGTTGGCCATACTCCTGATACATGGACTGGGTTTTGCTCATTTTGTTGTATGTAAATATATCTATGATAATTGTCCTTCTTTTATGTGTTTTTTTCTTTTTCACCCAAATAACAAGCATTTTTGGTTTCAAGTTCCTGAGGACTCCTGAGTGCTTGTGAATGGGGGAGAACCACCTAGAAAAGCAACCAGGGGATATTATATTTTAATTTCCCAGACCCAGACATAGAGTACAGCTCTGGGTGGTGGCTCAAACCTTACTTTCGTTTATTTTAAAGAAGGACACAGAGACAGATTGAAACCAGCCCTTGTTGCTGCTGTTGGCACCTGGCAGAAGGGTTATAGCTGTTACTATTAGTAGCAGGAAGTTTCACTTCCTTGCTGACTGCAGATTAATTCCTTGAAAATTATTTAATATCTTCCAGTGCTTTTTCTTCATGCGGCAGTCCCTGCCAGCTGTCTTCCTGTGGCCTTCCATTGTTCCTATTCTTGTATTCAGCCTGACTACCTTGGTGACCATAGCTCCTACTGCATTCTCCACATAGGGAAGGGAAGCACATATGGCATGGAGTGTGGGGTGTAAGTCTATAGAGACACGAAGAGAATTTTGGAGCACATATTATTACATGGGCTGGACCCTGATTTTTTTCTCTGAAGCCCAACTCTGATCATGTGCTTGGATACAGTCCACCTGTCCATCTTTGTCCTTCCCTTTGGATGTGTTCTATTGGTTTTCTCAGCATCAGGCACCGAACCTCACTTTTATGGAATTAAGAGTAAAGGACTCTGGAAAGGCAAAGCCCATGCTTTTGCAGATACATTCAGGGTACACATCTGCTCTGGACTGTGCTGCCCACACGATACAAAATTTTGATGTTCTGGTATAGATTGTTTAACACTCATTAATAACTGCACATGTCATTCCAGGGCCAGATTCACCTAGGATTTAATCATTTTCTGCCCGCATAAGTCCTGGCTCAGGTCTCTGGCAGCAAAAAGTCTACCGGGGAGGAGGTTGTTGCTTCAGAGAATGATCACAATCTCCCGTCCACGGGAGGGATTGGGAGAACTGCACTTGTCGTATTATCACTGATTTTAGAACTTCATAGGGGCACGCAGTCCAAAAGCTCAGTGATGCAGGCTGCCAGTGACTGGGATGTGGGCAGTTGTGACTAGTTGGAGCAGGAGTTAGATCGAGTGGTCAGAGCAGGGGTCAAGTAGCCAGGAATCAGAGCCCGGGGTCAGAACCAGAGTCAGAGGCCAGATGTCAGAGTCAAGGATCAGAGCTGAAGTCAGGTGTCAGGAATCAGAGCCAAGGCTCTGTCAGGATACCTGGAGTGAGCCAAGGCAGGGAAATGTGGACAAGCAGGCACAAGAGCTATCACAGGGGCATACAGGCCGACTTCCCGGCTACCCAGAGGGGGCTGCTTGACGACCCGTTCCGCTCCAGGTCCTGCCCCACCTCTTCCTGCCCCTGCTCTGCCCCCACCCCGCCTCCACTTCACCCCTTCCTCCCCACCCCGCCTCTTCCCGCCCCTGCTCTGCCCCCACCCCACCGCTTTCCACCCCCTCCCCCGAGTGTGCCCTGACCCCACTCTTTCCCCTCCCCCGGAGCCAACCTGTACGCAGCAAAACAGCTGTTTGCGGCGGGCGGGAGATGCTTGGAGGGAGGGGAGGAGGGATCAGAGGGGCTGCTGGTGTGGGAGAAGCACTGGGGGGCGGGGAGGAGAGGGGGGAGCTTGGCTGCCAGTGAGTGCTAAGTACCCACTAATTTTTCTCCTTGGGTGCTCCAGCTTTGGAGCACCCACAGAGTTGGTGCCTTTGCACATGGTTAAATGCTTTGAGCAGCCACTAAACTGCTGCTGCTGGTCTTCTGAGCCGATCTGCTGACCTTTCCAACCAATCAGGCGATGTAGCCAGTTCGGTAGCCTAGCACAGGCCAGCTCTGCTCGTTAGGTTGCCCAGAGACTCTGCTGCAGGCCCTGATTCCTAATACTGGCCAGAAATTGCTGCGGCCAGAGTGACTGGGGAGTGAGCAGACTGATTACTTCCTCTCAGTGGCGCCTTCCAGCAAAGTGACTGGGCAGCCTCTCCTGGAATTTAAAGGAGCCCTTCCCTGGTTCCAGAGAGAAGTGCGTGGAAACACAGCTCGCTGTCGCTCAGTGTGAAAGTCCCTTCTCTCAGAAAGGATTTGCTGTTACAGACTAGAGAATTAGAATGGTCCATTCTGGCCTTAAAACCTATGAATCTATTTTTCCCTGTTTGGTCAAATCTTTTAAGTTCAGCCTTTGCTGAGTGAAACCAGCTCCAGACCTTGCTTGATGAAATTTTGATCTGAAAACTGCTGAGATAAAGTGAACTGTATATGTGGCTCAATGTTCCCCTCCATCTAGGGGCAGCTGGTCATTAGGAGCTAATGGGGCTAAGCCCCACCAATAATATCACAAGTGTGTAGAGGGGCGGTGGTAATGCAGGGTGTAGTGCCATCTGCTACCGCTAGGTGTGTGTATGTGCTCCTGAAATGGCTGGATCTGCTCCGGGTTCTGAAAGCTGCGCTACACCCCTTTCCCATCAGGGAACTTCTGGCAAATCGCCTTTTATACCCTGGATTCCTGGGATCCATGGGATTGGAGGCCACATGTTGTGATCTCCTCTACAACACCCATGCTATCCCCATTGAGAGGACTATTAGCTGAACCTCACTGGGGACGCTAGGAACATATGGCAGTATAACCACGTCGCTCAGGGGTGAGGAAAATCCACACCCCTGAGTGACATAGTTATACCGACCTAACCCCTGGTGTAGACAGCGCTATGTTGAAAAGAGGTCTTCTCCTCTCGGGGAAGCTCTCCCTTCAGCGTAGGTCGCATCTTCATTAAGTGCTACAGCGGCACAGTAAGTGTAGACAAGCCCTGAGCTTCCTCTGATTCAGTCCTGTGGATTTTACCTGGGGGGAGGGAGGAGGTGATATGAGATGGCCGTGTGTTGGAATTAGGAATAGTTGAAGGGGAAAATGGCAAACCCACGAAGCTCCTTTTTTACTGGTGTGAATACGTTGCTCATTTGTTGAAACTTGCAAATCATCCTTTTAATCCATGCTGTCAGTCTGAATATGCACTAGCATTATGGCCGTGCCATTTAGAATTCACTGAGCAACAATAACAAAGGAAAGAAACAGAGTATTTTAACACGGGTAGATGTTTAGGGTCCCATTGTGCCCTCAGCTAGGTGGATGCAATTCAAATATTAATTCAAATTAGAATTAATTAAAATCTACACAACATCCATGAGAGGAAGGAAAATATTATTATACCTGCTATGCAGATGGACTAATCGAGGCAGACAGGGCTACCCAAGGCAACACAAGAAACCTCTAGAATTCAACTGTTAGCTTCCAAATAGCCTATGTTGGTGCAGGAAATGTGTATTAAAGACAAATTCTGTCAGCATTTGGGAACTTTTGTTGCAGATCTTAATGAAACAAACCTCATTTCTCTCTCTTTTAAATTTCAAAGAATGAAATCAGTATTATATTGCATAGCTCTAAAAGAAATGCAATCTGATCACAATATTAGAGTAAGGAGTATTATAGATATAGAAAATAGCAACCTTTGTGTTTTTTCTTGAACGTTTCTTAAAAAGATTTATTTTATATTTCTGATGATGAGTGAAAATTTCTACTTAAAAAAGTTAATCAACTGTCAGTGCTGGAGATTTCAATTCTCTCTTCGCTAATGTTTAATAATACCATTATATAATAATACATTAAGAAGCAAAATAAGACAACCCACTTCATTTTGCTTTGGTCTGCCTTGAGGACTGGCACTTGAATCCTACAGATGAAAGGCTAATACTTTTATCCCTTAAACTACTCAGTCAGCCCCTGAAACTAAAGGACTTAAAGAAAAATAATTGGCTTTTTTACAGAATAAGAACAGAACAATGTGCTCTTTGCTTCTCAAGCTCTATTTGGCATCTGTCTTCATATTCATTTCTTTGTATAAATACATTAAATAATGTTACCTAAAGAATTAGATCACAAAAATATTCTCTTTTTACACTTTGTTAGGAATTAATTTCCAGATGGCCATTCTCCTTATGTCCTGACCCACAAGAAGGAAACGAATTTGCCTGATGTGAACCATGGCTGGGAGTAGGGGCGGGGGGGACTGTCACATCATCTTTGTATATCTTAATTGTAAGGACATTGCAAGCTGATGTCCATATAAACAAATATAATTAGGACAGGGTAGTGTTTTCTTTGATTGTTCTAAATCTGTAATACTCAGGAAGAGAAGGGGAGGAATGGGACATGTAGGCAAAATTGCGTGTCCTATTTTTATTCATTTCCTAAAACAACATTTTAAAAAGTTTTGTTTGGGGAAATAATAATAGCTTGCTATTATGTAATACTGTTCATCAGTAGATCTCAAAGTGCTTTGCAAAGGAGGGCAGTATCATTGTCCCCATTTTAGAGCTGGGGAAACTGAGGCATAGAGAGGTGATGTGCCTTCCCAAAGTCACACAGTGGGCCAGTTTTCCAGTCAAGTGCTCTATCCACTAGGCCATGCTGCCTTCCAAATACTTGCATTCTCCATTTTGTTTTGATAATGATAGCACCAGTTATCTGACTGTTGACTGTGCCCAGCAAATATCCACGTAACCTTGACCAAAGCTGAATGACAATGACATTTCACATAGCTGAAGCAGGAACTCAGAATATTCATTTGAGCTGAAATGACCCCTGCACCTGGGACCAGCATAAGCACACCCTACATATGTCCTACTTAAGCTCTATATTGATATCTTAAGACAGACTCAAGTGGTCCATTGACTGTATGGTGGCCCTCTGCACAAAGTTGAATTTCAGCCTTAGTCTTCAGACCATATTTTCCCCCAGTGTTTGAGCCTTACTTCTTTTTCAACTAGTTGCAATAATACGTTTTCGTATTTGCTTTTTTTAAAGAGCCAGCTCCCTTCCTCATCTTGGAAGATCCAACAACTGCGGAATCTCAATGAATAGGCTTTGCAGCTGTTTCCTCATTCACCTGATGTGCCTCATGATCACTGTTGGCTTTACCAGTGGAGCTTGCAAGTTCCCTTTTTTCACAGCTTTCTGTATGGCTCATGCGTGCTCCACTTATAGCTTGGCCCTTAGAGCTTGTGAAATCTTTCAGACAATAAATACACTGCAGCTCTGCTCATATACTCAACTCTGTACTTGAAGTCCCTGATCTAGCAAAGCACTTAAGCATGTGTATGACTTTAAGCATGTAAGTAGTCCACTTAAGTCACTGGGACTACTCTCATTCTAGATCCCCTACTCCACATGTACATGTTAGCGGTGTGAAAGGGCAAGACCTACCCCTCATAAACCATTATTGATTAGGGAGTGGGAAAGGGAGGAGCTGGCCCTGGAGCCCTGGGTTGGTTGTAGGCTATTGGGTTGATCCTGTGCCAGCTGGTTGGCATAGTGGATGGGTCTGGAAAGAGAAGAACATGGTTGAGGCCAGAGCACACATTGTTACTGGAGGGAGGAGGCCCAAACTCAACCTAAACCTGGGGGAGGGATTGATCTTGGGGTAAGCTGGGGCACAGCCACAGCTCACCTGAGAGATCAGCCCAGACGTAGCAGAGGCCCACTGACCAGCACAGTGATCACAGTGATGGATACCAAGAAATGCAGCAGCAGAAACAGGGATTCACCACTCTGAAACCACACTGCATCTAAGCACCACCACAAGGGGCAGGAAGTATCTTATTGTGGGGCTGGAGGGCATTTGGACTCTTTGCTGGGTTAGACAGTTTTACTTTGCATATGTAAGCACTGGGGACTCACTCACTACACTGCATTACTACTGTGATGGTACGCATGACTCCCCACAGGGACTCTTGTACTAACCAAGGTTTCGTCCCCGCTCAGAAAAAATCATTGGTATTCCATCTGAGTGCAGCATTTGCTTCTGGGGTTAATTTCTGCCTCCCCAATGGTTGTGGAAGGGGACTGCAAGAGGGTTGGGACTAGCAAGAGGCAAGTGGAGTTTTCCACTCCCAAGCAGTTAACAGACCCCCTCATGAAGGATGCTTCTTTCTGTTTCTGCTACACTTTCTTCTATATGGGAAAGCTTTACTCTTGTTAAAGAGTGAGACCAGAACTGGATAGGTGAATTCTTGAAGAGCTGGATAAAGAGATCAATACACTCACTGATGGTGAATGAAAGCTAAGAACATTTAAGCACTGATAACTGTATTTCCTTAAAATATTTTTCCTGGGTCACCTGGATATGGAAAGTGGGGGGAAATCTTGACTATAGTTCAAGGAAAAGAGAAGGAAGTATAAAAATCATCTGTTGTTCAGGACAGAACTATTGTTGTGACAGGGGTTTCCTTCTTTATCAAAAGAAACCTGGTTCTTGATACAAAGGAATTTAACTAATTTTTAACAGAGAAAGGTTTGTGATTTCCTGCTGTATTATCTAGGTAGCACTGTAGAAAGATTTATTCCTACAACAGCCTTTTATGTCACTATAAATTGAAATAAATATGTAAGTATAATATTCACTCATGCTGCTGCTACACTGCTTCTATCCATGCACATCAGGATCTTTCATTCCTTGTTATCCACTCTGTAGGCACCACCTTTTAAGTCCCTCTCCAATCAGTGCAAAGGATTATGGCCTGCCTAGGGGAGTGGAAAACTAAACAGCCCTGAAATCAGGTGTCTAATGTGTAAGCCAATTGCTCTACCTACTTAGACCTTGGAGTAGCTGAGAAAGAGGCACTGTCATATATTTCAGGTGAGATTTTTCAAAACTGCTTGAGGGATTTGGCCATCCAGTTTCCCTTAAAATGAATGGGACTACGATGTGCAAATTCTCTAGGTGGCTTAGAAAATCCAAACCTTATTTTCTAAAGGGTGGATCCCCAGCTGGTGTAAATCGGCAGAGCTCCAATTAATGTCAATAGAATGACCTGATTTATACCAGCTGAAGAGAAAGTAAATTGGTTTAGGCTACGTCTACAATAGAATGCTTACAGTGGCACAGTTGCACCAATGCAGCTGTGCTGCTGTAAGATCTCTCGTGTAGCCACTCTATGGCGACAGGAGAGAGCTCTTCCATCAACATAATTAAACCACCCCCAATAACATTTTCATACCCATGAGTGGCGTATGTTTTGCCAACATAAGTGGTAGTGTAGACATAGCCTTAGAATACTACAGCAGTCCCCATCTACAAAGTTAGGGCCGATCTTCCTCTCAACACCAGTTTTACACCCATATAATTCAATCACTTCCAATAGAGTTACTCCTGATTTACACTGGGGTAAGGGAGCAGTGAACCAGGTCCTAAAGAGAGGGTAGGACTGCTCCACTTTGACACAGAATCCATTTTATTTCTTTCCTTTTTTCTTTGGCTGGAAGTGAAATGTAACTGGCCCTTTTGGCAAAGCGTCTCTAAACAGGATGCTTGGATAATGCAAGAAGGATGCATTTTCATGCCAAGAATCAGAAGAGACAGAAAACAGGCTGTGTTCAACTTCAGAATCTTAACGATCCTCAAGCGTTCCAACACCAAGAGCGTCAGGCACCTGGGGAGACTGACATCAAATATCTTTGTGAGATTTGTACATTCTTGAGTCCAAAAGCTTGTACCTTTCTACACTCCCACAAGGAGTGCCATAATATCGGTAAGGCTAGCTAGCATTTTTTCAGATAATTGGTGTAATTTTAGAACATCTGTTATAGAGATTTCTATAACCAAACTTCTTTGAACAATAAAATATTGAGCCTACTTTTAGCTTATTGTTCACAGGGAAACCATAAATATCATCTACCGCTCCTTCAAGGATCTCTTTTTGTTTAGGACTCTCTCCCATGCTCTTCAGGCTTCAGGGACTGTCCCCTTTTAGCCTTTCACTAATACTTAACCCTTCAATGGCTGTTTTATTTAAAGATCCATTACAGAAATCCTGAAGAGGCACTGAGCACTCAAATCAGGACCATTAGCAATAATTGTGCTGCCTGTATTTGCTACATGGAGCTAAACGTTGTTGCTCTGCTTATACATGGAACTATGTACACTTTTAGCTTCAGCTAAAGAGAGCCCTGGTCTACACTACAGAGTCAGGTTCACATAAGGCAGCTTACATCGACCTAACTCTGGAATTGGCTACACTAAAATGCAGCTCCCACTGACGTAACTCACCCATCTCCGTGAGAGGTGTAGTTCTTAAGTCAACGTAGTTAGGTCAACACAGTGTCAGTGTAGACACTGCATTGCTGACATTGACTGTTGCTGCATTTCAGAAGCTGTTCCACAATGCCCCACCCTGACAGTTAAATCGATGCAAGTGCTCCTGGCGAGGACATGCACCACCAACACAAGGAGTGTAGTGTGGCCATGCAAAAGTAATTTAGGTTGACTTAATTTTGTAGTGTAGACTTGCCCAGAGTTTTCAGAAGTCAGGCTGCGAAGACCATGCTCAGAAGATTCCCATCCCAGCAGCAGAACAGAATGAGTGTTGGCAGTCCAGGCTGAGATGCATTGCATAGGAAAGATGGTTTAGTCGCTATCTATACTAGAGTTGTCCTTTCATAAAAAGCAGTCACTCTGGCAATTCACCAAATATGAACATTCATCTTTTCCCCCAAATAGGAAACTTCTGGGGAGGTATCATTTACATACAGCTGTTTAACAAATTATTAGTGGAAATGTTACAAACAGCACAGTCCTGAGTAAGGGATGGTAAGTAAACTGCATCAGCCCCAGAGTAGCATCAAAGACATACATGTCCACCCAGGGCAACCCTTCTGTGGGCTGGAAGGGGAGTAGTAATTTAGTGTAGCCCTCCTGCAAATGGGGGCAGTCATTTATTTTCCGAACTACTCTCTGCCTCTCTTGACCCCAAGAAGAAGAAAAAATAAATATTACCAAATAATTTTCGGTCACTTCTTCAGAGATCTTGGATGAAGTCACTGCACAGACCTTGCTCTCTACACAGGACTCATACCCAAGATCTGGGTAGTCCTCGTACGTTTGAACAGCAGGTAACTCTTAGTTCTCCCTTCTCCCCAGTGCAGCTGCATTAAGGCTAGTTACAATTTAGACCTATGTACAACAATGGTCAAAGTTCTTGATTAAAGTCAATGAGAGTATTGCCATAGATTTCAGCAGGAGGAGGACTGGGACCTTCATCACTTATGGTGACAAAGGTCAGTAACTAAACATTCATTTATGCCTTTGGATACAGTGTGATTCTTAGATGGTGTAAATTGGAGCTATGCCCATTCATACTTGATGAACATGTGGGTACATCGCCCACTGAAGGCAGTGGGAGTTGCTTGTGTATAAAACAGGATAGAATGTGGCCCGTATAATCATCATCAAGTGCAATGGTTTTATAGGCACAATATGTCTTTAAATTCATCCCATAATGAGTGCAGGGAATTTTATGATGTTATAAAAGGAGTAGAAATTCAGGTCTCAGACACAGATACCTAGAGTGCTAAATCTGAATTCCCTTTTCTCAAATGTTTCTGTAATGCTGTATTTTACTTGACTTTTCCAAAGCAATCTGTCTGCATGTGAAAGTTATTCTTATTTTTACTCTTCTAACCCATTTGAAAAAGGAAACACAGTCCATTTGCTGTAAGCCCCTGAGCATCTGCTGATTTGTCAGTTTTATTTAGTTAAAATGGATTCACTTTTGCTGCATAGGGGACCATTTAGATAAGCTAGCTGAAGAAAATTAGTTCTACTTTACCAACATTAACTACCCTGATTTTGCATTAATTATGATACACTTTGTGACATGTGAAATATCCTAACACAAAAATTTGAGGAATTGGAGGAATACAATTTGGTGGCAAAAATATTTCTATACTTTGCGAACAGTAGCTGCTCTGTTTTTTGCCTTTTGTTTCATATACTGAAAGTTCAAACTGATAAGAATTGCTGGAAGAATAATCTATAAAAATTAAACAGTGTGATGATTTAAGACCATTTTTGTGTTTACAAATTCTCCACAGATTATGTTTTTAACTAATTTTTTCATTCTTTGAAATTATTCAATTAATATTTTATATGAACATGTTTCAGTGTAGGGCTTAAATCTAAGAATAATTGTTATTTGTAGTTTGCTATTTAAGAAGCTTTGATTGGCCACGCGGGTCACATGGTATGGTTTCTGTACCCTTATTGGATGTACGTAACTCTTAGAATCAAGTTTCCCCTGTGAATGATCACGATGTGGAAATTGAACTTTTTCTGAAAATTTGCAATATTTGCTTAAAGTGCACCATTTTGGCAAGCATTCTGACAGAAAGGGTGCTTGTTATAATATCTGCAGAAAGGGTATAAATATAGTTGAAGGGAATCAGGTTAAAAATATAGCTAAACAGTTACAGATAAATTTTACACTAGTATGCTGATGTAAATCAAAATAGAAATGAATATTGTCCTCATCCCTATCATCATTGTTTTTCAGTCCACCTAGGCCCTTATTCTACAAAATCTTAAATACATGTGTAACTTAACATATAGGAGTAATCCCACTGACTTCAGCAGGACTATTCCTGTGTGAAAAATAATACACACGCTCAACACTTGGAAGCATCAGGGCCCTAGTAATATTTGATCTGATAATCTTCTAATGACCAGGAATCAACAGCTCTCTCTCCATATAAAATAACACCCAACCAAACTATTTCACAGTTTTTTTCCACAAGTAGAAAGAATGCTGGATAGCTGGTTTAGAAAATGCTGGCACCAGTTCACAATAACAAAGAAAACCTGGAAGGTCTGGTCTAAAGATTAACTGCCATAGATTCTCTCTTATTTTTTCAACTTTTTTCTCCGAAATCATGTGCAATATGAACAAAGGCTTTAAGGGCTTGGTGCAGCCTCAGCAAATTCACGTGGCTAAGATGTAGCCATGGTGGCATGTAGAATGGACTTGCACCTTGAACAGTCCCTTGTAAGTCTTTCTTCAGCAAAGTTATATGAGAGGATTTAGGTTTCTTATATCCCTCAAAATTGCATCTTCCAACCTCATCTGTGGTTAGCCTCATGCTCTACTTCCTTTGACTCAGCTCTATATACCTTCTGTATGTAGGCAGAGTCTGAAAGAGCTCTCCCCTGACATCTAGTGATCTGTGGAAAAGGACATCAGGAGCTGATCTCATTTGCATGGACACACCCACCCTGCCTAGGTGCTCAACATGATGGGATTGCTTACCCAAATGATCACTTGGGGTTGGTGTTGGATCCCCAGTCTCCTTGTTATTGGGGCAGGAATAATAAAGCGTTGTTATCTTTGTTGTGTGAACCGAGGGCAGCAGAACTGTACCTGGCATACCCTGATGGAGGGACTCACCCTCAACTGAACGGCACTCACTAGGCAGGGGACATGGGTTCCAAAGCCCAATGAGTTGAGAGAGGGTGGGGACAAGTATTTGTGCCTGGTGGTGTGGGCCCTGCTTAAGGGTCCTAGACACCATTTGACCCTGCCTCTCTCCATGGTATATTAAAAGAGCTAATTTAGACTCAATTAAGAGTCTTGTTACATGCTGCAGAGCTGAAATCACCGACACCTAGGTCTAAGCATTACATCTACTTTGGGACAGTGTCTCTATTGCAAGAGATTGCCCAGTGTACACCAGGAGTGAGGCTCCCCCACTAACAGCTGAAATTACTGAGACCTGAAATCACTGAGAGATGTGTTAAGTGGGAGGCCCTGAAGACATGTTGGTGGCTGGTGGAGAGGGCCAGAGCAGAGTCCTGCAGAGAGGCATGCCAACTGGCCATTGGCATGACAAGTGAGTGCCCAAGCAGCAGAGTGTGTAAGGTGCCTCCTTACCACGCTCCTTCCACCCAGGGCGGAGGGGAACTCTGTGGATGAACTTCTGAACTCTGGGGCTGCACTGGCCAAGGACAGCAACTGTGAGTGGGGTGCAGAGAAGGGATGGGCACGTTAAAGGGACTTTTGGATTGCTGGACTTAAGAACCTGAGGGGAAAAGGACACTGCCCAACTTACTTAGGGGTGGGTCTTTATGAACCCTAGTTGCAGGGTTTTCCCAAATTAATGCTGAGTTACTTCCCTCCTTTTATTAAAAGTTTTTGCTACACTCAGACTCTGTGCTTGTGAGAGGGGAAGTATTGCCTCTTAGAGGTGCCCAGGGGTGGTGTCTAATTGTCCCCGGTCACTGGGTGGGGGCTCGAGCTAGTTTTGTTTTGTATTGTTGAAAAGGAACCCCTAGATACTGAACCTGACCCTTGTTGCTGCTGGCTTCACCTGGTAGAAGGGTTACATGTAAAAGTGTACCTTCTTCTGCATGTTGGACATGAACCCACCAAATCATCTTGTTCTCAACTTGAGCAAGGCTGCAACTTTCCAGAATCATCTAAGTTGCTCCTCACTTGTGACAAAATCAAACCAATGGATGTTGAGAATATGCTGTAAATTTTGACACTGAAAACTGTTCAGTTTCTTCTCCTCAGATGTTTTTAATAGGCCTGTTTCTGCTCCAATAACAGAGTTGTCATCACTACTTCATTAAACACCTGTATCTTAATTGTCACACAGACATCCCACCACCCAAATAGGAGCCTCTGAAGACACTAAAATGCCACAGACACAAGACTGATCCAACATGTGACTTCTTCAGTTATAGAGCCTCTTGTTAGCAACTGACTATCCAGATAGATAAAACAATGTACCCATTCAATGTCATTTCCATCTATATGCAGTGTCAGCAGGTGATTTGTTTCCATTTTATCAGAGCTTTGGTTTTATCACCATTGATCTTAAGTCCCATAGATTCTGCATTTTTTTTGCTGCTCTTCCGGCACTAGCTGTAGTTGGTCAGTACTCTCTCCAAGTATGGCAATATCATCCACACTCAAGATCCACCAAAGATGAATCTTTAAATGTCATACCGCCTACTTTGGCCTCATTCAGCCTTGTGGTCAGATGGTCTATTAGAACATTAAATAACATAGATAAGAGAATGAATCCCTGATGTCCTCCTGATTCTACTGACAACCACTCTGTTTTTCAGGGCCTGGTGAGCAATGAGTTATTTGCAAGCAATATAAAAACAGAGTGATAAACCTTTAAAACATTTGTAGAGCATTTTCCACATAAAACAAATAGATATAAAACATGTAGGATTTTTTTTTCTTTCCATGTATGCTTTTTTAAAGCACAGAAAGCCTGACTAGGTAGCTGGCCTTTAAGCCTTCAATTAATTGAACAAAGATTTTAAAATTGTTCAATTGGTTTCATTAGGAAGTGTATAATAGAATAATAAAGTAAAACAAATGATATAAAACAGACCCACTAATTAGCTCTACATGATTGATACAGCTTTGGACTAAGCATTTGATCTCATACAAAATGCAGTTCCTTGTTAAGAGGATTTTTAATTGATGTGCAGAGAGGTATTAGATGATGTTGGAAAATAATTACTCAAAAGCTATTCATGCATTTGGCTGAACATAACAAATGAAGTTTGGGCTCTGGATCTGGCAGAGTGGACACATGCTAATTAATAATGAGAGGAACAAGCATCTTCCAGTAGTTTTTAACCCAGTATTTGCTAGGAGATTGCATAGCAATTATATACCATAATGAGGTTGTCATCTAAACAAAATCAGCATTACTCAGATGTCAGCTGAGATTGCTAAATGTTACCGCCCAGATATATATGTTCTATTCCTTTTACAGATGGTTATAATGGAACCTATCTAGCTGCCATTCACATCCTGGTACAATGGGCTATCAATGCTCTTTTACCAATTTCTGATTATAAACATTATGTCATCGTAGGGGAGAATAGCAGAAATTCTAAAATTTAATTTACAAATCTTGTTTTTTCTCCAGTCAAGCAAAAGGAATTAAAATATTCCTCGTCTTTAAAAATTTGATGAGCAACCTGTTTGTACTGCACCTAATGTACTAACACTAGCCATGTGTTATGAGTTTGGTCATCTCAGTTCTGTTCCCTTTGGACAAGTGTCTGCATCAAAAATCAAAAATGTCTTAGCAGAGGCCAGCTATAGAAGAAAATTGAAAATGTTACCCTAGACCTCTATATGTGATCCCTCCAGGTTGGGTTTGAGACGCATTGGTGGGGATAGTGCGGGTTAGAAATGCTGCTCTCTCTACTGTACTAAAGAGCAAGTACTGAAGTCTCCAGGGCTGCCAAACTGGCACTTTTCATGAGCACTAAAATCTCATCAATTTAAAAAGAAAATATTAAACCTGATAAGAATCCGTTGCAGAAGGGTTAGCCAGCCTATTTTTTCTGTAGCACTCTTCACTGTAATTGCTAAACTCCTTACAAGGTTAAGGATAAATTACAAGGTAAAATTCACTTCCCTTCTGTTAAGCCAGCTTCATACAGCTATAAAGGTCCGGTGGTTGATTCCTTCTGTATCGCATGGCTCACGATAGTGGTTTATAGAAATGTTTGAAGTTGGTGAGATTTGAATTTAGATGGCTGCAGGTAATTAGGCGATTGCTAACATCACTTTGTTTTGTTAAAGGGTTGAACCTAAGAGCAATATAGTCCACTGGATAGGGTGCTGGTGTGACACTCAGAAGACTGGTATTCTATTTCTGGTTCTCTGATAGGCCTGCTGTGAGTCCATCTCTGTTTCCTCCCAGCTTTTGTATGTCTTGGCTATTTAGATTACAAGCTTTCCAGTGATGGGACTTGTCTGAGGAGGCATTTGTACAGTGCCTAGCACAATGGGGTGCTGATCTCAGTTTGAGTTTCTACATCCTACAGTAATACAAATAATCACAATGAGGCTTCCACAGGATCTCAGCATATGCCTAACATCATCCTGAACATTTGAACCAATAGGCAATGTAGTCCAATGGATACGGCACATGCCTACAAATTAGACCTGCTTCTCTTTCCACCTTTTATTTATCTGCTGTGAGCACTTGGGTAAGTCTCTTTACCTCAGTTTCCCCTTCAATAAAATAGGATTCAATATATTAACCTTTGGAAAGCACTTTGAGATCTATGAATTAAAATTATCTGTCTGCACCTTGCTATGCTTCTGACTAAATTTTAGAACTGGTTGAAAAATGAAAAGTAACTAGTTTCATGAAGATTTTTTGAAATTTCTAAATTGTTTGCTTTTCAAAGGGTTTAAAACAATGTTTTTCTTTTCTTTTCTTTTCTTTTCTTTTCTTTTTCATGGAATTTTAAAATTTCCCCCAAATTATTATAGAAAAATATCTACTAAAATATGTCACAAATTTTACATTTAAAATGAAAAAAATGTGATAAACTCAACAATGTTTCACCAAAAAAAATCAATTCTGTAAAATGTGGTAATTTTTTTACCAGCTCTACTAAATATATTTTGAATAGGCCTAATTGATACACACTACTTCAAAAAATCATCCCACCACCTACTTTCTAAAATTGCTTATTACTCCCCTCCCCCACCCCCGACAACACACTCCATCCTAAAAAGCTGGATCTTTGAAGAAAGATTTATGCTTTGTTTATTTAAAAACTAAAATAAGGATACAGCATATGGAAATGAACAAGTGACTTTGACCTTTGGACATTTAGATTCAAATCCTTAGATTAGAAGGTTCTATTTGCAAGTTAGACTTAAATCCTTCATATCTAATAAAATCTGGAAGGGAGTTATTGTGTTCATTGTTAGATGCAATCTATGATGTGGAACTTGCCACACTGAGCCACACTTTTGTGTGCTCTAGGCTGGATTATCACAATGCACTCTCCATGGGGCTACTCATGTACTGTAGGGGATCATCCTAAATTTGTAGCAAGATTGACTAAGTGAATTTATGGAACTTTTCTGTCACTAATTTATATGTAGACTACTAGAAAGCAACAGAATGTGGGAGCCCACTTACGTGATGAAGTTGAACCTCAAAACTTTGGGAGACTGTCCCCTTCTTAGTGGGTTCCAGATACTCTTCTACCCAGTCTTGCAAACAACAACATAGTACCTTTACAGCCCTGAATAATCCCATAGAAGTCAAAACAACGAGGAGTCCTTGTGGTACCTCAGTGGCCTGCTCCTATAGATAGAATTACTTGTGTGCTTAAATGTTTGCAAGCTCAGTCATGTAGGTATAGGACTCAGTATTCAAAACCCTACATAGTTTGGGTCCTATCTTTTGAATAAACTAACTCTCTTCCTCAGCATGTTGTGAAAGTTGAGATCAATGGATGAACTCTTGCTAACAGTCCATAGCTTAGAATATCTGGGATCCTGGGGCAGAGTATTTCCAGTGGAGGGGCTGACACTACTTTCCCCTCATTTATTCAAAAGAACACAAATTTGTTGACCTTTAGGACATGGTGTAAAGTCCATCTGTTCTCTCAGACTTTTGTTTGAAAGAACAGGGAAAGAGGATAAATTATGTTAAATCAATTAATCATGAGGCAGAGTCCTTGATCTTTAGATAACCATGGCTAACTAATTTTGCATGTTTTTAAATTTTTCCCTATGCTCCAAAAGACAGGATGAGGAACTTATAGGAACTAAAAAAATAAATCAGTAATATCTGGTTCAAAGTTGCATCAGCAGATGTGTGCGGAGAGACTTCCTTTGTTGGTTCCTCACAAATTTCAATAAAAAAAATTTTAAATTCAACATTCTAAGTGATAATTTAGACTATTTGATCTGAGAATTATTTCTTCATTTTAGAGTGGTAGCCGAGTTAGTCTGTATCAGCGAAAAAAACGAGGAGTACTTGTGGCACCTTAGAGACTAATAAATAAATTTGTTAGTCTCTAAGGTGTCACAAGTACTCCTTGTTTTTTTTTTTCTTCATTTTAGATTGTAGTGCATGTGGTATAATACCATCTCGCCTCATCCAATTGGAAAAATGCTGGATAGGCATCTTTCCAATATAGATTAACCTGATATTAAATCAGATTAGTCGGGAATCAGGATGCTAATTAGATGTTGTCTAGTTTGTATAAGTAATGTTGGAAGAAAAGGTAATATAGTCTCTTTATCAGGATTTTTGTTATGTTTTCAATGTATTGGATGCAGAAAAATATATTTTTCTTAATACTATAAAGCTGTAGCGCCAAGAGAGATGTAAGAATTCTATGGAGCGTATCTAGAGGTAAAAGTAGCAAACTGAGCGTCAGATGCCTACGTTCTGTTCCCAGCTCTGTCACTGACTTAGTGCTTGATCTTGTAGAGTCCAGAACACTCTGGTCCAAATTTAATAAGGTACATTTTTAACTTTAAGCGCGTGCATAGCACCATTGAAATTAATGGGCTTACTCACACAGTTAGGGTGAAATTCTGGCTCCACTGAAGTCAACTGGAGTTTTGCCATTGATATCAATGGGGGCAGGATTCCACCCTTAAAGTTTAGCATGTGCTTACGTATTTCACTGAACTGGGGCCAGAGTGCTCAGCACCTTGCAGGATCAAGCCATTACTGTGTGACCTTGGCCATATCACTTAATTGCTGTGTGTTTCAGTTCATCAATCTGTACATTGGGTGTAGTAGTTGAGAGGGGTATTTGGAGGTGCAGCAAATCCAATGAAGATTTATATATATAGTGCAAAACTGAACACATAACAAAGCAATATGTGCCACTAAGATATGGACCTTTACCTGGTCATCCAGGGCTGGTTCCAAAATTTTCAGTTGCTGCCTAAAGTTAGGATTTGTTGTTAATAAATTGTATTCATTAAATCATAAACTGTGTTAAATTTAAGAAGTATTGTGAATATATCAAAATTAAAATACATGGAGTTTTCAGACATCATTCTTTGGGTTAAATTTTTAGCTTATTTACGCCATATGAACTTCAGAGTAACTTCATTAAATTCGGTAGAGTTGCTGTGGATTTGTTGCAACTGAGATCAGAATCTGCGCTCTTGTGTGTACTGCATGTGATATACCCAAACCTCATAAGACCTATTTTTCCATATAGATATTTTCCATTTGACTGTGAAGTACAGTTTTCTATAAGGTGCTACAGGACTCTTTGCCACTTTTACTGACTGCACAGGAACTAAACCACCCTGAGAATATGATTCACTCTCTACACTATATTATTTATTTATTTAAATACCTGGAAACCCAGGAGCTGACTTTTCTCAAAATCACAAGTTCCTGTAACACCTAACAGGCTGAAAGCAATGTATGCTCTCTTTTCTTCTTTATTACCAGAAAATCAATGTAGCGCTTATTTATAATTTTTAAAGATGTTTGAAGTTTAGAAATATTGAATGAAGATTAACCAGAAATAGGCAAAGTCTCAAAACCAACTCATGATTTCAGGTGCTCAACGTGAAACACCCTGTATGGCCTAATTTTCAGAAAGCGCTGAGCATCATCTTTTGAAAATGAGACCCACCCCCATACAAAGGCTGAATTTGGCCACCCAGAAATGAAGGCACCCAAAATTATTAGTTGCTTCTGAAAATGTTTTTTATTTATAAATGTAAGCAGAGTCAGGATGAACTCCACCCTGATATCTGGTGGTGAGTTGTGACAAGTTGTGGAAAAGAACTTCAGGGGCTGATCTCATTTGAATAGGCACACCCACCCCACCTAGCATGAGCCCATAGCTGCCCAAATGGTCACTTTGGCTGCTGCGGGATCCCCAGTTTCTCTGTTATTGGGGCAGGAAGAATAAATTGTTATTATCCTGATTATGTGAACCAAGGACAGTGGAACTGTACTTGGCCTTTTGTTATGATGGAGGGACTCGCCATCAACTAAGTAGCACTCGCTAGGCAAGGGACATGGGTTCCAAAACTCAGTGAATTGAGAGAGGCTGGGGACAAGTGGTGTGGTGTGGTGTGGTGTGGTGTGGTGTGGTGTGGTGTGGTGTGGTGTGGTGTGGTGTGGTGTGGTGTGGTGTGGTGTGGTGTGGTGTGGTGTGGTGTGGTGTGGTGTGGTGTTTGCACTTCCTTCTCTCTCCACTGTGGAATATCAGAGCTAATTTTGATTCCATTAGGAGTCTAGTTACAGGCTGCTGAGCTGGATTCACTTTGGGTCAATGGTGCATCAGCACTGAGGCTCCCCTACTACAAACTGAAATCACAAAAGAGCTAAATTTACTAAGAGCTGAAATCACTGAATGTTCTGTTAAGTAGTGGGGGGGAGGCCTGAAGATATATTGCGAAGCAGTTCATGGGATGGCTGGAGCGGCTCATGGCTTGGCTGGCAGAGCAGAGCGGCTAGTGGAGCGGAGCAGTTCGTGGGACAGCTGGAGCTGCTCATGGGGGTGGCTGGCAAAGCAGAGCGGCTGGTGGAGCGGAGCAGTTCGTGGGACGGCTGGAGCGGTTCATGGGGGCGGCTGGCAGAGCAGAGTGGCTGGTGGAGCGGAGCAGTTTGTGGGACGGCTGGAGCGGCTCATGGGGGCGGCTGGCAGAGTGGAGCGATTTGTGGGATGGCTGGTGGAGCAGAGCAGAGTGAAGCGGAGCCCCATGGAGAGGTGGGGCAATTGGCTTTTGGACCACGTAGGGTGCCCCTTAACCCCCCGCATCTCCACCCAGGTTGGGAGGTAAAACTCTGCAGATAAATTTTCGAACTCTGGCGCTGCACTGACCAGGGACAGAGACTTTTGGGTTGTTGGACTTTTGGGACTTCGGGTGACTTTGGGTTGCTGGACTCAAGAACCAAAGGGAAAAGACATGCCCCAATTTGCTTGGGGTGGGTTTTTTGCTCATGGGTTGTGTTATGAATCCTGTTGGTGGTGTTTCCCCAACATAATGCCACATTGTTTCTCTCTGTTATTAAAAGACTTTTGCTACACTCAGACTCTGTGCTTGTGAGAGGGGAAGTATTGCCTCTTGGAGGCGCCCAAGGCTCTTGGAGGCAGGGGTGGTATATATTTGTCCTAGGTCACTGGGTGGGGGCTCGAGCCGGTTTTGCATTGTATTATTGGAATGGAACCCCTAGATACTGAACCCGGCCCTTGTTGCTGCCAACTCTGATGGGCAGAAGGGTTACATAAATAAACTAAAATATCCTTCATCTTTCTTTGCATAAAATGTAAGCAGTCATAGAAAGAGTCTAGGAATATATGAATTTAAGCAAGTTTGCCTGTTTTCCAGTATCATTGTAAGTCTGAGTATCACTTTCAGCACACATTTAATTACAGTTTATCGAGTAGTGCAGTAGATGAATTTTGATACTTGTTATTTTTATATTGCTTTGGAATTTTTATATTTTTACACATGTGTAAAATTTTTATATTTTTACACAAACATATATCAGAACACTACTAAGAAAGTAAAGAATTTCAAATACAGTCATTGTATGGATGGCTGCATTGGGAAGCCTAAGCTTCATTATAATCACGAGTTTGTTGTTCACGGGACTGATTATTTAAGACAACTGTTGTTCCTGTGTAGAATCTTATATGCAATGTGTGAATTACATTACTAATTTACTATCTGATCAAATGTTATCCCTTTGTAATGTGCCCCATTCCCTGTAGCTCCAGTCAAGTAGTTCTAAGACATCTCACATCTTTAGTAAAGAACTTCTCAGTTGATTTCAAGTGGGGTGCCAAAAGTCTCACTTTTCTACTTCAAATAAATTACTATCACACTTCACAGCCATAGCTATATATTCTTTGTTAAATGTGTGTGTGTGTTGTGGGTGAGAGTGCAGTGTGGTTTGAAGAGTTGTCAGATGTTTTATTTTTAGAAAGAGACAGATAGTATTTTGCGATATAATTAAGGGTTAGTGAAGTTTCCTTGAGAAATAAAAAAACCCTAAAAGCTCATGTTTTACTCCTATATGTATTTCACATTCAATACTCATTTGCCACCTCCTCCTCCAATGTTTTATAAATCTGTTAATTAATGGTCTTTATTCTCCTCTCAGTCTGGTCAGAGGAATGTTTTTTATGATTATATTATTAGGAACTGATGATAACGTATGTGGGAAAAGGTATTTTTTTGCATGTAGGCTTGCCAATCACTATGGAAACAAGCAAATATTTGCAGCCCTCAAATACTGAATAATACCTACTGGGTATTTTGGTATTATAAAGTTACTGTTTGAATGTAAACACTTTCTTTCTAATGGCAATGTTCTTTATTGTAATTTATTTACATTTGTAATATTCTCATCAGATATTAATCCAGCAATGTAAAGCTCCAACAAATTCTAGCAGTTTTTGAAACAGCCATTTTATCAGCATGTGGCTCAAGCATTAGACATTTTTTAAACAATCACTTCAAATTTAAGTGAAAACAGTTTTATTACAAAAAATATTTTCTACTGAAGGGAGGAATGCAGATATATGCACTGACTAATAATGTGTCATGAAAGCAATATTGACAAGGCTGCAAAAACTTATGTGGAGCAATCAAAGAATATTTTGTCAACTCCATAAACATAAAACTCACCATTCCAAACCATGCCATGCCTCTCTTATAATATGGGAACGAAGCTTCAAAATATTCCAGAGTATTCAATAGGCCTCCTCTCTTCACCATCCTTTTTCTTTCGCAATGTGGACATTTCTCTTCCTTCTGATGGAAACAGGATGCATGATGAAGAGAACGTCTGTTTGTTCTGTGTTTGTACATCACCTAGTACAACCAAGACTGGGGCTCCTGGTACAACTGCAATGCAAATAAATAAAATAATCATAATCATAATAGTAACAACAATGATGTATATGGAACACTTGATATGCAAAATGAGGAGGAAATAAAAGAAGAGGATAGGAGACAGAAGAGTCAATTTTTGAGTTCATATCAGTAAAGCTTGTTGAGGTAAAGTCCTGTAGAGTTTAATAGAACATAATGAACTTTCGGCTAAATTGAACTGAGATTTATATTCTTGCTATTGAATTCTATGGGATGGTTAAAAAACTGTAAAAAGGATGTCAGTTCTATAGCTTTTTAGAATAATTTCAGTAGAACTCTACTGGTTTCATACCTATTTCATTTTATAGCAATTTTCCAAATGAGTAAAATTTGACTTTCAATGAGGCATTGGCTCCTAACTGCCTAAGTAACTTTTGAAAATGGGACTCAAGCTCCTAAGCTACTGAGGTAATTTTGAAAATTGTATCCAATATGTCAAGTAGAAGGAGGACAAATTACAAGACAAAGTTCACCTCTGAATGAACATGCAGGGCTTCTCTACATGAACAATTAGCTTGTGGCAAGGTGGGGGGGTGAATCTACTACCCCACACTAGCCTGCTTCGGCCTAATGGTCTGTGTAAACTCTGCTGATGTACACTAACAGTTCATTAATGTGCTTTGATCTAGTCCTCCTTGAAGTGGGCAGAGCTATGCTGAGAAGCTTGCAAAACACACATCAATCTTAACCTTTGCTACTGAGTCCAATTTGTTATTCAGCTAAATCTAATGTATGAAGAATAGATATACTGAGCCTGTGATTTTTATTCACTTTAAATTTTGGGCCCTCTTATTTTATGGAAGATTGTGAGTAGCCTAAATCATCTAAGTGATATCTATGAATGCCATCCCTTGAGAAAGTCTTTTATTCTTATTTGTTGCCTGAATTTGTTTTGTTACACTTCTGCAGCACCTTCCATTCATAGATCTTGAATTTTTTGCAAATAATAAATTTAGCCTCAAAATACCCTTTCTGAAGTAGGTTTTATCCCCATTTCAAAGATGAGGAGACTGAAGCAAAGATAGATTAAAGACTAAATTTTCAGAATTCTGGCCTTCTTTTGTTGTCTACCTTCTTTTGAGTCTTCAATTTAAAACTAGATACCTGTAAATTGCTTGCCACAAGTACTCCTTTTCTTTTTTCAGTAACTAGGAGGCCACTCTGAATAACTTTACACTGATAAGATAAAAAATACTATAATAATAAATACATATGATTGTGACAAAGAGACAATCTCCTGCAATATGCTGGATAAACCTTATTGAATTAAGTTTAATATCGTTGGGGTCCATTGTATTACAACTGCAATTGTTTATATATTATTGTGGAATCGTATGTAATTTCTCTAGAAATGCAATTAATTAATGCAATCTCTGGGAAGTTTTAGGAACTTCAAAGGACTTTTTGGGACAATATGCGTGAAGTGGATTTACTAGGAAATACTTGAGGTGAGGGGACTCCAAATAACCCTCTTGTTCCTTTCGAAGCTTCACCTTGAGCAGAAAACCATTGTCTGGTTGATTATCTATTCAGCGTCTCCTCACAGGCCCTGGATAAATGAGTGACCCACAGAGTCAAGCATCCGATGAAGTGAGCTGTAGCTCACGAAAGCTTATGCTCAAATAAATTTGTTAGTCTCTAAGAAGAAAAGGAGTACTTGTGGCACCTTAGAGACTAACCAATTTATTTGAGCGTAAGCTTTCGTGAGCTACAGCATCCGATGAAGTGAGCTGTAGCTCACGAAAGCTTATGCTCAAATAAATTGGTTAGTCTCTAAGGTGCCACAAGACCTCCTTTTCTTTTTGCAGATACAGACTAACACAGCTGCTACTCTGAAAAGAGTCATGAGAGTTCTTGTTCTGGGCAAGAGAGTGCTATGAACTTCAAACCACAGGGACACTCCTGAGTGGGGTTTTGAAGTACTGCTCACCTACCAGAATCCATGTTGGAGCGGGGAGATCTCTGGTAACCTTATTAGCATATGCGTAGGTTCTTTTATTGTTTTTAACATGTTTTCTCTGAAGCTTTTACTATGAGAATAGAAGCTTGCTTAGAAAGAGCTGTGTGGTAATGCATATCTGTAGCAATTACACTGCGTACCATCTCTCAAGAGAAGGCAAAAGAAGATTGCTTGGGCTGCCTGTCTTTTGCAAGGGATTGCACAGTATACTCAGGGGATTGTGCAGCTAGCAATATGCCATCAGAAGAGAGAGAGATGCATGTGTCCCAAGAGAGGCAACAGCTGGGGAACTGGAAGCCTGGAGTGGGTACCCTTACTGGGCCATCGAAGGGAATACAGGTGCACTTGCCCTGAACTGTGACAAAGATAACTTATCATCTTAGTCTGTCTGATAAATTACAGTAAAGTAACTTGCCTGAAGACACACAGGACGTCCATAGCCCAGCCAGGAATGGAGGGCAGGTCTCCTGATTTACAGTCTTGTGCATTAACCACAAGACTATCTTTTCCAGTCAATAGTTTCATTAATCAGCATTTAAGTTAGCTTGATGCTTGCTCCTCTAAGG
This sequence comes from Chelonia mydas, assembly GCF_015237465.2. Lineage (NCBI taxonomy): Eukaryota > Metazoa > Chordata > Testudines > Cheloniidae > Chelonia > Chelonia mydas. The sequence goes on along the minus strand of NC_051245.2, from coordinate 19,386,965 downwards.
ATGTCCCAGCTGGTTTATTTCTGGCCCTGTCTCTGTTTTTAAAGACTGTAATCTATGGGTTGGATTATCAACTATAAACAGTATTCAGAGTACTCCTCTATCACAACACACACTTTTTGTCCAAACAGTATTAATTTGTAATGAACATAATGAAACCAAAGTGAAGCTTGCACCATTATGGTCAGACAAGCAGCAGACCAACAACCCTTGTGTCACAAGATGAGTTTGTATTTAACAGGATTGAGGGCTCAGCTGCACCGATGCCAGCTTTGGCCTGCCTCCTGAGGCAGAAGCAATGAGTAAAATCACTTGACAAAGAGTCAGGTGATGAGGAGCCAGGTCAGCTGGGGGGATAAAAAACAGGAATCCTGGGAGAGGAATGAAGCTGGTTGCTGGAAGCTGCCTGCTGTGTATGAGTCCCTGACGTTGGAAGGTAGCGGAAGGAAGGAAGGAGGGAAGGGCAGTGGCAGCGGCAGCAAAAGCAGCCGTGGTCGCAGTGCCAAGATCTGTTGCTGCTACTGAAGGAGGCCAAAGAAGTGTGTGCTGCAGCTGAAGGAGTACAGTTGCAGGGGGAAGAAACGATACCTGGAACAGTACCAGATACCTGGAAAGGTGTGCTGTCGCTGAAGAGAGGCCTGCTGGACGCTGGGTGAGCCAAGCAGGGGTGCCCTAGGAGTTGGTGCTTGCCAGAGAGCGGGCAGCCAGCCAGCCACATGGTAGTACAGGAAAAGGCTCTGAGGAAGGAAGTGAATCCTAATTTCTCACTCTGCTATGGGGGCAGATGTCCAACTCTTTAGGAGCCCCAGGGCTGGGAAGAGGCTGGGTGTGGGTTCCCCTTTGCTACTGCCTCATGAGGTGAAATAATGACCCTGGATGATAAGGGCAGGTACATGGACACTGACAAAAGAGGGATACAATGGAGCCCAGGAGTAGGGCAGAAGACTTGTTAGACTTTGGTACCCCCAAAGGGGTGGACTTTAGGGCTTAGTCAGAAGGCCAGGTCATCTTAATGACTATCTGCCAAACTTCCTGGGCTGGTGAGAATCCATCGGCCCACACGATGAATGCATGCATCCAACCCAGCAGATGACTTGCTTTACATTTGGATGCATTTAAAGTGTATCAAGAAGCAAATCAATGACGCTCAAATGTCATTGTGATTGGCACAAAGGCTTGAGATTCAAGCTGTAAAGGGCCAGCGGAGGGGAACTCTGCTGGCATAAAGCTGGTGAAGCTGGCTCTTACACCAACTGCCCCCTAATCCCCAGCACAGGAGGCATGCCAGGGTGGAAGGAGTGTGTTGGGTGTGGCAGAGCACCATTATGCTATTGTAACCTACATACCTCCAAATTGGTTAGTCTCTAAGGTGCCACAAGTCCTCCTTTTCTTTTTGCGAATACAGACTAACACGGCTGTTACTCTGAAACCTGTCCCATCTAGTGGCACCGAGACCACTCAGAGAGAGAGAGAGATTAATGAGTCTGCTCTACAGCCTTAGCTAACAGCTAGTTGGTGTTTAGTTCATGTGATAGAAGCTCATGCATTGAGATCCCTGGTTCGATTCCCCCCTCCTGACGACCACAGTCTGTTGGTGTTACACTATGCCAATTCTTATTGGAGTAAGAGTCCGCAGGCTGCTCTAACTTAAGCTGTGCTGGTACAGAATCAAGGAGTTGTAACCAACTCCCTGGCAGCCTACCAGTGAGTGGAAGTTGCACATCAAGGGAAAATCTATCCTCCTAGCTGTAGTATATAATAGTATACAGCAGGGATTGGTAACCTTCCGCACGTGGCCCACCAGGGTAAGCCCCCTGGCGGGCCAAGCCAGTTTGTTTACTTGCCATGTCAGCAAGTTCAGCCGATCACGGCTCCCACTGGCCGTGGTTCGCCGTCTCAGGCCAGTGGGGGCAGTGGGAAGCAACGCAGGCTGAGGGATGTGCTGGCCGCTGCTTCCCGTAGCCCCCATTGGCCTGGAGCAGCGAACGGCGGCCAGTGGGAGCCGCAATTGGCTGAACCTGCGGATGCGGCAAGTAAACAAACCAGCACGGCCTGCCAGGGGGCTTACCCTGGTGGGCCGCATGCCCACAGTTGTCGATCCCTGGTATACAGGCACATATAGAACATGTGTGTATACATATTACTATAAAAGAAACGTTGGCAGCAAACTTTGTAAAACTAATTGTAAAAATATTGTCTATTTTCTCTTCTTCCTCTTTTATTTCTAGTTTCAGTCCCACTGATTTTTTCTTTTACTCTTGTATCCAGTCAGTATAGCTTTCTTCATACCTAGGTTTCATGAGTGGTTTTTTTTTTTTTAAATCTGTGTAGTCTCTCTTACATGATCTTGTTTTCTCTATTTTTTATTCTTATGCAGCCTCCAGTATTTTTTTTCAGTGTTGTCTCTCTTTTCCCCTTCTCCTATTTAGTATAATTTTTTTTTTGTGCAGTCTTCATTTTATTCCTTTCATTCCACACCCAGGTTTTCTTCTTTTCCCTTTTTGATGGTTATCTGCTAAAAATCACTTTCCTCAGTGTTAATATCTCCCATGCCCTTGTCTTTAAAAATGAGGGCCTTTTTGTGTTTTTGTGTATGTGAATACACACTCTTAAAAATGTAACTAGAAGTTTAAATTAACACACACCCCCCCGAGGGGTGGGATTTTCTTACCATTGCACTAATTCGGCTCCCGTTGAAATTGATGGAAAATTCCTATTGACCACACTGGAAGCAGAATTAGGCTAATGCTGAGCACTTTTGAAAATCCCAGTGTAGCCAACTATTGCAATTTTATCACAAATCTCATGATATTTGGTGTTTGTAAAGCCACAGATCCTTGAGACAACTGATTGTGTGAACCTATTGGTTTTCACTTTTTTTTTTTAAAGTAAGTTCTAGCCCTCATGGTTGCAAAGAAAAGCTTGAAAAAGTGACCTCAGTGGACCCTGAAGGCTCAAAAACCAGACGACAAATAAAAATAAACCAAAACTTATTACTTAAAATCTCATTGTTGTTTGCAGTGTTACAGCTATGTTGGTTCCAGGATATTAGAGACAATGTGAATGAGGTAATATCCTTTACTGGACCAATTTCAATTAGTGAAAGAGACAAGCTTTCAAGAAGAAAAGCTCTGTGTAAGCTCGAAAGCTTGTTTCTTTCACCAACATAGGTTGGTCCCATAAAAGCTATTACCTCACCCACCTTATCTCTTTAAAATCTCATGATTTTTTGGGCTTGACTCATGATATTTGAATGTTTGGGATTGGCAATACTGAAATCCCATCCAAAACACCTGGAAATGTAAGAACCCAATTGAACCACTATGTGTATTTCTGTGTGCAGGATAAATTCCTAAGGACAGATGCTCTTTTTCCCTCCAAACCTGCTTCAGTCTTAGTCTGTCCCTTCTCCATCAGGGTTTGTTTAGTCAACAAATCTTGGCCAGTTTATCAGAGTCAAAATGTGGGACAAAGACTAAAATGAGGGACACAAAATTTATTCATGCAGAAAATTAAAATATTGTAGGATGCACCCATTAGTATAAATTTTTGTGTAATCTCTATTTCATCATTCTTTATTTTTGATGTAAATTGTCAACGGTAACAGTGAGGGGGCACTAAATTGATGTGGAATGTAGGTAGCTTTGGGAATAAAATCAGGGACGCACCTTGAAATGAGGACCATGTGATAGGTATAATGACTCACATTCTGGACGAGTTACCTATTCCTGAATTCCATCCCCTGGTCACCAGCTGTTTTGGCAATGGGGCTTAGATGGGTGAGTGAGAAAGTAATCATTGCATGTAGGTTGTTAAGTTACTGGGACCACAATTCAGTGCCTGTGCAAGACACCCCAAATTTACTTGAATCTGTCTTGTGCTCCTATCCTCCTGTCATTCTCCTTCCCCAGTCCTGAAACCCCATAACAGGGGTCAGCTAGAAGATTTAAAAATTGCACACTCTACCCCATCACTAATTCTTCACTATTATTTTTGATAAGTGCTTGACATCTCTAGAGGAGTAGGGGTATATATCTGCTGCTTTATGGTGTTCTTATCTCCTTTGGTCCTTTCTGCAATGCAAATCTCAGCACACGCATCATAATATTGATAATAGCATCATCTTGCTATTTTACTTAGCAATAGTCTGGTTCCCTTAATGGGAGCCTTTAGCTTATTCTTTTCGTCTTTCAGTAACCAGACTATTGACTTGTAATTTGTCATGATGATACAGCTGGTTACTAAAGTAGGCAGCAATTAATGCATGGTAAAGAACTTCTGGTAATTGTGTAATAAGCTACACATTACCTAGAGTAGTAATACAGTATACAGCTAAACCAGCAAGTAAAAAAAAAATCCTTTTGCCCGGTTATTTTAGGGTGTGAAAGACATGCTGTTGTGGAAAGGTAGAGTGAATCCATATTATGCAGAAACCAATGGATACCCATCTTTCTTGACTACGCTAGGAGCTGTGTGACAAGGGCACAGCATTTTTCATAATCAAGGAGGTTGTATGCAAGCTAAGAGTCAAGCTGAGCTTGCTAAAACCAGCTGTAGTTTGTTTGCTACTTAATGGAGCAGGTCATAGTTATAACACCCCAAAGAAATCAACTAGTCTCAGCCTGAAGAGCACAGAGGAAGTGTTGGAACTCCAGCAGTTCTGTATTAAATCACTTCTATAGGTCATCTGCAGAGAAAGGACTCAATGAAATAATAAACCAGTGACATTGTTGCCTGTGTTTAAGGCTTTCCCGCCCCAAGGGAATTATTTGCTAAGATTTAGGATGACCTTAAATTCAGAGTACCTCCTTTCCTGCAGTATAACACACATCGACCTAATACTACTGTGAATTATACAAAGCCACGTCTATGTGAACTTGATCTTAAAATGAAGCTTTTGAGTCACACCTTGAACTTTGGACTGCACTAAGGGCCTGATTTTTCAAAGATGTATATACACCGAAACATGAAGTGGGATATACATATACCTGTGGGATTTTCAAGTGCCTCGGTACATAACTCCCATTTAAATCAATAGGCGTTGGGTGCTTCTGAAAATCCCACTAGGGACCTTTCTCCACCTTTAGGTGCCTAAACACCTTTGAAAATCTACTCCTAACTCCCTGATCCAGCACAGACTTATACACACGCTTAATTGTATATACTGTAAGTAGCCCCATTGAGTTCAGTATAGTTATTCACTGCATATAAAACTCAGCGCATGTGTAATTCTTGGCAAAAATCAGGGCCTAAATTTGCAATGCAACAGCAAAGAGTGTGGACTAAATATTCCTTTATATGAGTTGATGGTGGTTGCATGCTGCGTTACTGAGAGTCATTCCACCAGTGCTACTGAAGATGGCAAATGATAAAAGTGCACCCACCCAATTGTCAACAACACTGAGGACCAATATTAGCAAATATTCAACAGTCAGAGCCCCTCCAACATGCATCGTATCACTAAAGATCTAGAACCCGTTCATCACCCCCATCCATCTCCTCTACTCATCCCTTCCCCACACAGAAAAGCTTTGGAGGAAAAAGTGGTACTACAGTGTGACCAGAAAGTCATCAAATCAAGACTTTAGTGAATTGCCATGTGAAGTGAATGCCCTGGCTCCGGAGCCCATCCATAAATAGTGGAAGAATCATGTATTACGTAGCCATTCCTACAATAGCCACCACACCACTGAAACACTGGAGTCAGGCTCACCTTATACCACAGACTGGTAACAGAGTGTAGTTTAGTAATCACTAAGATTCAGATTGAATCTCTAGCACCAGCTCTGTGCAAGGGCAAATGTGCAGCTGCACCAACCCCGGAGGAGCCCCAGGCAGGAACCATGAATCACAGTCACATCTTGTTCCCTGCTCCCTCCCCCTGCCTGCACTGGGTGTGGCTTGCTTTCACACTCATGCCAGTTTAGCTCTGCTGGCTGGTGCATTGAGGGAGCAAGTCAAAGTTCCACCCACTCCTGCCCTCCACCAGCTCCCCGTGCTCACCACCCACCTGCTTCTCGGGTGGGGGTCAAAGTATTGGGCTCTGTCTCCCGCAAGTGCTTGAAGTCATGATAAAGGGAATGCTCACACAGCTGGGCAGGGGGACAGAAGAGAGTCTTACCCTCCTTTATGTGGTTGCATAGCTTTGTAATACAATACAGCCCTTACTAAAGGCCCAGTATTCCCACCCTTATCTTGAGCCAGAGTCGTATCACATCAGTGGAAATGACTATTCTATTTTATGCATTTTCTTATATCACCTTATCACTGTAGTATCTGAGCACCTTCCAAAAGTGCATTAAGCGACATAACTAACGTGTGTCACATGTGAATATTCTCTCCGTCATCCTCTCCTGAGGGAGAATTATGCGTGCAGCATAGTGTCTTGTTTTGTTTTTTTGTTCCAATGGACATGCTGCCCTGTATTTATGTCAGAGAAGGCAGGTTCAAGCAGATATGTGATGGTCCTTGATTTCTGCTCATGTAGTTAAGATCTACTCAGCATGAATCAGGGTGACCGAATCATGCCTGAATAATTTGGCTTTCAAAGAAAAACATCATTTAACAATTTCCCTAATGCCAGAGTTTTAAGAGAAAAGAATAACATGTACTGCACTCTCAACTTCTTTTCAATAAATTCATTGGTCGTTGCCGTCCAAAGAAAATGCCTAACTATCATGTTTTTACCTTTAATTGTCAAACACACTAATCACATATTCTTCTCCCTCAGCCTTTTTTGCTCTTGGTTGCTCATCTGTGAGTTTGTTCAATTCATGGCAGTGTATAATAATCAATAAAAGGCATTTATTATAAAGAACAAGAGATTAAAACAACTGATTTGGTCCCATTAAAACATGGTTAGCTCTAACTAAGGATGTACTCATCACACAAAATGTGATTTATGTTCTGCACAGAAAAAAAAATCCAGTAAGCAGAAAAGGAAATGTTATTGTCTTGTCAATGAATCACTGTCCTGCTTTAAAAAAGAAGTTCATAAATATAAAAATTATTATTTAATACAATTAATTTAGCACTTTATTATAAATATAGCGACTGTAAATAATGTCTTTATTTTTCCCTAATGGCAATAGTGCCTTTTGAAATGTTAATCAGTTCTACAAAGTAGCTGCCTCAGTTTCCAAGATTTACATAAAAATAAATATCCATTTATTAGTCAGTTTTATGTGGTACAAATTACAGAGCATGTCAAAAGCTTTTGTTTGAAAGTGGGAGTGATGTTGAAGCTATATGTACAGCCTGGGGGAGACCCCATACCACAAATGCCATCTGGAGTTAGCGGCGATTAATCTTTGTCTCATTTACACAGTGGTTGAGTGGAGACCCCAGTTCCAATAGGAGCCTCCTCCCCATAAGATCCACATTGTTAGCATCACAAGAAGGGAAAAGTCCTGCTTTACTAATATAATTAAGCAGGGTGTCCTTTTTTTTTTTTGTGGCACAAGGTAGATGTTAGGGACACTCTTTCTGAAATGAGCATCACAGCTAAGCATTTGTAACCTACCACAGCATGCATAAAGGCCCCGATCCTGCAAACACTTACACATATGAGTAACTTTTTTTTTGTAAGTTCAGTGAGACTACTCATATGTGTAAGTGTTTCCAGTATCAGGGCCAAAATGGGGAATCTTCCTGGGCATTTGCAGATAGAAGTGGGAAATTGCAAACACTTTCCTGACATGTGTGTGCAACTGTCTGTTTCGAGCACATAGCTTAGATTCACAATTTGGAAATATAACTCTATTTTCAAACAGGTGTAACACAAGTTAAGCAAGTCAATCCATATTTAATTCATGTATATTGATGTATAAGTGGCTTGATTTTCAAAGATGTCCACAATGGTAATAGAAGTCAATGGTAACTACAGGTGCTCAGGTCCTCTTAAAAACACGCCACTTTTAATTAAGTGCTTAAATTTAGGCACCCACCTTTTAAAATGTTTGGCCAAATCCTCAGGAAGTGTGAACTGGAGTAACTTTACTGACTCCAGTAAACAACAGACAAATAGACACACAAATTAAAATGCTAAATAGATCTGTCACTTTTTTTGTGCCCAGTGTAATGTATATTTTAATTTAAAGTCGTGAAAAGCTAAAGTTCTAGAAAGTTAGCTAAAGCAATAAGAGTGTTCAGATACATTAGTAGCCTAATGGAGGAGTCCACAGGCATGTTCTCAAGTTTATTCAGCTTAGCAGAAGGGAGAAACAAGCTGACACTACTTTGTTGCAACAGGCAAACTGAAATTCATTTAATTTGTTACTTGCCGTTTTATCCTATAAACTCAAATACTTATTAACACTGTAAATATGCCTTTTTACTGGCTCACTGACAGCTCACATGCTTTCTGTGCTGTCTCCTTAAACATTTATGAGCATTCATGAATATGCAAATTCACAATCTAATGTCTGCAAAATGGTTGCAAGTACAAATGCTATGTTAATATTTCATACAGTGATGGGAGCAAATCAACAATCATAAATTTTGAACAAATATGTTGCTTCATTAATAACTAATGAGGCAGTGCACGGAGCTCTAGTTTTGGCATTTAATAGTAAAAGTAGTGTTTAAAAAGAGCTTATCGAGCTGCACACTCATTTGAAAAAGGTTAGCAAGTTCTGCAGCTTACAAAAAGGTTCCTGAAAGACATCACAAAGTAGAACTAAGTAGAGTTATTGTTAGACCCGCCAAAAACTACTTCTCTTAACCGAGTCTCTGCTGTTTCTTTGCAGCTGCTGATTTTTTCCCCAGCTTTTGGTAACTCATCTTAGCCCTCAACAATCTACAGTGATATACATATCTTGGTTTGTAAGATTCAGATTTGTTAAGACCTAGTATGGATTTCCAGCACTACTCGTTGCACTCTTCTGCATTTTCCCAATCATAATTACTACTATTTTTGTGCATTTGTCGCAGCTTTTCCCCAAAGAAGAGATGCATGATATTGTAACCTACCGATCAGTGTGTGTTACAGGTCTCCATCAGTGCCCTGTCCAGAGGGGAGTTGAGTCTTGTGGCTCCAGCAGGGAACTATGGTTCTTTTGTTCAAGCTATGCAAGCTCATACTTTTAGCTCTGGAGGTCCCCAGAATATTAGTCAAGATGGCAGCCATAACATTCTGATGTACGGTGGCACCCAGGACACACCAAATCTTAGCTTTGGATAGCTGGGAGGTCCTTTAATGTGGGTTATGAGACTGATCTTTAAATTAGGGAGGAGATACTGAAAAACATGAGAGTCCTGGTTAAAGTAGGTTGACAGACCATAGGTCCTCAAACTACAGTAGATCATACAGTCTTGTCCATGAATTGCCTCTTGTCTATAGCAGCAATGGTCAAAGCTATCTCCATTTGATCAAGTATGGGTACTCTCCACTTATAGAAGAATACATAAAAGCATAAAAGATAGACAAGTACTCTTACAGGTATAAGAAGAGAGCTGACCATTGGAGACATGTTACTCAAACTTCACATTTTGGCAGCACAGAAAAAGCACTGAGGCTTAAATGATAATTACAAATGAGAGCAAGCTCTCTCTATATATTAATATTAGTAATTATTTGTATTGCAGTAGTGCCTAGAGGCTAGCCCCTGTGCAATCATAACAAAGAGATGGCCACCGCTCCAAAGTGTAATTGAAATATAAGGTGACAGAGCACAGGTGGTTACTACAAACAGATGGGAGGAGAGCATAAGGTAACAAGGAGGCAATTCTGATCAGCATGAGCAGCAATGACAGCACAGCTAGCTATACCAGGGTTAGGTTGGCCAAAAGTGCTCTTCGTTTTTATCACACATAGATTCATAGATATTAAGGTCAGAAGGGACCATTATGATCATCTAGTCTGACCTCCTGCACAACGCAGGCCACAGAATCTCACCCACCCACTCCTGCAATAAACCTCTCACCTATGTCTGAGCTACTGAAGTCCTCAAATCATGGTTTAAAGACTTCAAGGAGCAGAGAATCCTCCAGCAAGTGACCCGTGCCCCATGCTACAGAGGAAGGTGAAAAACCTCCAGGGGCTCTTCCAATCTGCCCTGGAGGAAAATTCCTTCCCGACCCCAAATATGGCGATCAGCTAAACCCTGAGTATATGGGCAAGATTCACCAGCCAGGGAGATTCAGAGATGGAAGATGTTTTTCTTTTTTCTTTTTATACAGAAATAGCACCCCCCCCCCAGATTCCAGGCATGAAAAGGACCTTCCACTGGGTTGATCCACATGTGGAGCTGAGTTGCTAGAGAGTGAAGGCTGCTGGGGTAGAGAGCTGCTGTGGAGACGCTGCCTCTGTGTGAATGACTTGGCCCCATGATGACCTGCTGGAAGCACTGGCTTTGAGGGTAGGTACCATAGCTGGTCCCAGAGGTTGGGGCACACTCACCATTCCCATTATGGAGCAAATGTAGTAGAAATTCCATGCAGGGATTCTTGGGAATATTTTATTTCCCTGCCTGCCCCCCTCCTCCCCGAATGGTTTATCATCAAAAACAGAGACCTGGGTTAAAATCCTGGCCCCAATTAAGTCAATAGCAAAACTCCCATTGACTTCAATAGGGCCAAGATTTTAACCCAGGTCTGCACTGTTTTAGATGGTCAGATATAAAACAACACAATTCCAAAATTTTGCAGACAGAAAGCAGACTTTGGTCTCACACCACAGAAGCGGGAGACCACGTCATCATATTTGGTAGTAGGGCATTTCACCTCTATGGGTATCACTGTCCACTCAGCACCTTGGATCCCTTATTTTGCCAGGCCGATTTACAGAAAATTTTCAATTTGGCCCATGATCAGTGCCTAAATAGTGACCAAGAACTGGAAAACGCATGCATATATATATATATAATATAATATGGAGATATACCTCTCTCATAGAACTGGAAGGGACCTTGAAAGGTCATCAAGTCCAGTCCCCTGCCTTCACAGCAGGACCAAGTACCGTCTCCTTGTTTGGGCAATCATTAAGGTTACTGTTACCCATAATCTGCTCTTCTGGAGGTGCCATGTTCCCTCGATGAAGAACATAGGTTTAAAATTGCTGATGAGACAAATTAGAAAATCTCCATGTATAGAGTGAGGTGAAATTGCAGTTTGTATGGTGTAGTTGAAATCGTTTGTACTTGGAGTAATGTTTCAGAGTTTATTGTGAGTTAGGGCCAAATCCAAAAACCTTTCATGGGCACCCATGGCCCAAAAAACAAAAGAACAAGTCTAATTCCGTGTTTGAGTGCTTACTGGGAACCCCATAGGTGCTAGAGCCTATAGGGTCTAGCACTTGAAACACCTTCCAGACTTTCCCCATCTTGTGTTATACCTGACATACTACCAAGTACCTAAAAAGGCTGTTTGAGGTACTAGAGCAGTTCAACATCCTCACTGGGTGAGACTTTGCAAAGGCTAGAAGGGCCTTAGAGAAGAACTCTAAGATGAACCTACATGCAGCCATCCATGTTCTTCTTTAGAGACACCTAACTATCACCTGGTCCTCAATAAACATCAAAGTCACCTTAAAGTACTATAAAATTGTAATACATCTAACAACAATCATTTAATTGGACTAGAATTCCTAGTGGAAGAGAAAAAAATCATTATGGATGCCTCCCAAGTCACCCTGTGATCGAATATCTTATTCTAACATAATCTGCTTTATATATAGTTACTTTGATTGTGATTTAATTAACAGTCTGTTTTACTGCTTCCCTACATAGAATTTATTCTATTTTTACAATTTGATAGAGGAGAAACAATAGCAAAATTACATTTCTGACTCTACTAGTAACACTGGTCTTTGTCTTTTTTGATAAAATGTGGATTCATGTTCTTCCTTGTTGCACAGCGCTTACTAAAAGTTCTTCTTAATTTAACTTGATTAGTGGAAGCATGAAATGCTGAGCTTTTAGGGAGTTACTGAACAACCTAGGAGGAATATACATCAGTTACTCATCTGTGTATTTTTCTCTCTCTCTCCCCATTCTCTCTCTCTCTCTTTTAAGTTTGAATAGCTGGGCTTAAAAGACTGAGTTCTGAAGATCAGATACATTCTTGTTAACTAAACAGACCGTGGACAACTCTTTTAAAGTATTGTAAGCTTTATTTGCAGACGCAAGCCTGCCCCCTAAAACAACCACCTTGTTTCTTTTCATATCAACGTCCTCTCTCCAAAGGATTGGGTAAACTATTTGACAGCAGAGCAAGACATGGCAGTAAATGTCAAGGGAAATGGATTGGGGTCAAGAAGATCACTTGTTTGAACCTGTTGATTTGTTTTAGGCTGACCAAAGCACAAACAGCCCTGTCATTTAACATTGGGGAGGGGGAGGGAAGAAAGATGTGGAGCCAAACAGCAAGGACTTGTTAAAAATCTCCAGATCCTGTCAAAATGCCTCCATTTTATGGCTTGCCGTTTGAAAGGTGAAGTTTTTGATGAGGTGTGTGAGCAGTGACCTCATAAATTGTTCTATAAAGTGTAAACATGAGTTCTAAAAATTCTTTTTGAAACCCAACTTTAATAATAAGCCAAACCTGTTAGAACAGCCTTAAATATTTATGTGCATGGCATGTTTTCCACACAACTTGTAATTATAGAATATTATTTCTTTTTTGGTACATTTTTAGCTGTGTTGCCACTATTTTTTGACACTTTAATTTACGTATAGCTTAAAAAAAAAGATTATTTCTTTTTTCCACCTTAGTATAAAGATAAACCAGTTAAATCATTCCTGCATTTACTGGTACAATTTCAGTTTTTAGCTATGTTGATAATTTACTTTTGATGCTAATTAATTACAAGTAATCATAAAAACAAATTAAAAGCACTATACTTGTACCACGGTTTTTTATGCTCATGAAATAATGCATCTTTATGCATCTGTTTACTTGCTATGTAAAAAATGTAATCTATATTCATAGGAAAACAACTTTAGCACTCTACATTGGTGCTGTAAACCATTAGCAGTAACTTGTTTTGAGATATCGTTCATTTTTTTAGGATGGCTAAATGGGAGCTAGCCCAGTGATACGGCATCAAAGTATGTCAGGGTGAGTGCTTGAGTTCAGAAATGGAGTCTGTGGTTCAAAGAAGAGCAACAAATTTATGGACACTTGAGAATATAGTTTTATAAAGAAAGGTAAAAATGAATTCATCTCTCTATACACATATTCATTTATCTAAATGTCTTTCAAAATTACATAAAGCCAATGAACAATCTAAACATAGTTCATCTTTGTTTCTCTCCCTCCTCGCCACAAAATTGTAGGTTTTTTCTTTCTTTCTTGCATTGAGGTAAAACTAAGCTGAAGAGATTGGACTTGAATTTCATCCAGACAGTGGTAAGTTTTGTAGTTATGTTTATCTCCTGCACAAAGAAACTCTGACTATCAGGCTCACCCTAGTTGTTGACAGTGCCATTGTTCCGTACGACCACAGTTGTAACCTCTGACTGGGCAAAGAGGTGGTCTCTGAAGCAGGCAAGTTACACATCTAGGGACATGATCTCCTGGCCAGCCTTAGTTTTAAAAAGGTGTTTTTGAGCAAATATTATTTGGGTATCCAGTAGCAGTGAAGAGTCTAGAGCAGTCCATGCCTGCTGTGGGCAGATGTCCTTGACTGAGGATGGTATGATAGTTCTGACTATATGAGGAGAGATTAAAAAGACCGGGACTGTTCAGTTTAGAAAAGAGATGACTAAAGGGGGTATGATAGAGGTTTATAAAATCATGAATGGTGTAGAGAAAGTGAATAGGAAAATGTTATTTACCTCTTCACATAACACAAAAACCAGGGTCACCCATGATATTAATGGGCAGCAGGTTTAAAACAAACATAAGGGAGTTCTTCACACAATGCACAGTCAACCTGTGGAACTCATTGCTAGTGGATATTATGAAGGCTAAAAGTATAGTTGGGTACCAAAAAGAATTAAATAAGTTCATAGACAATAGGTCTATCAATGGCTATTAGCCAAGATGGTCGGGGATGCAACTTGGTCCTCTGAATTTCCCTAAATTTCCAACTGCCAGAAGGTGGGACTAGACAACACAGAATGGGTCACTACATAATTGTCCTGTTCTGTTCCTTCCCTCTGAAACATCTGGCACTGGCCACTGCTGGAAGACAGGATACTGGGTTAGATGGACCATTGGTCTGACCCAGTATGGCTGTTCTTATGGCTAGTGCTTTTACACATTTCCTTCTTACTTTAGTATCTCTCATGTTTTGCCAGGATGTAGCTTAATCTGGCTCTTCTTCATCCAGGCCCTTGTTGTGAATAGGCCCTGGGATAGCTGTGAGATGATACTGTTTGCATTTGATGTGAAGAAAATGTAGATCTGGGTACAGTCTGCATATTGGTGTCATTCAAGTCCATTATGCCTCCCAATTCTCTAAGTGATTTTAGGTACAGTAAAAGCTTTGTTATCCAGCACTTTAGCAAACAGAAAGCTCTATTAACCAGCAGTTTTGATATCTCCCAATACAAATCTTCCATCTAGTAACCGGGACGAGTGTACGGCCCAGGAGGTTATGCAATTGCACATTCTGCACTCTACTTTTATGCAAAAGAGGCAGAAGACAAATAAGCAAGCTGATATCAGGGATTTATTCAAAAAAGCCGCAGGGTGTCATAGGATCATTACAGATTCAGCCCAATCTCCTACACCTTCTACATCTGCAAGAATAATTGATGTTGATAATGATAACCATGAGGCATTGCAAGATTCTGAAGTGCCTTCTGAATCCTCAAAGAAAGATTAAATTATGTTCAGTATCGTTTTAATGTTAAGTGTATTTTTAGTGATCTGGGTGTACACCATGCGCTGCCCATAGTGATATATAGTGTCATAAGATAGCCTAATGTATAGAAAACTTTACCCGTATACACCTAAGTGCTTCAAGAAACCAACCACTCTGCAGTGCAGTACTACTACTGGATTGGTGAGTACCTGTCTACTATTTAATACCTTATTCATTTTATTGTATTCTAATTCTTTGAAAATGGTATTCCATTGGTAAGTATAACTCTTAGTTAACTAAAAAGAAAAGGAGTACTTGTGGCACCTTAGAGACTAACCAATTTATTTGAGCATAAGCTTTCGTGAGCTACAGCTCACTTCATCGGATGCATACTGTGGAAAGTGTAGAAGATCTTTTTATACACACAAAGCATGAAAAAATACCTCCCCCCACCCCACTCTCCTGCTGGTAATAGCTTATCTAAAGTGACCACTCTCCTTACAATGTGTATGATAATCAAGGTGGGCCATTTCCAGCACAAATCCAGGTTTTCTCCCCCCCCCCGCCCCCACCACACACACAAACCCAGTCTCCTGCTGGTAATAGCTTATCTAAAGTGACCACTCTCCTTACAATGTGTATGATAATCAAGGTGGGCCATTTCCAGCACAAATCAGATCCACTTCCTGGACACTACAGTGCTAATAAATGATGGTCACATAAACACCACCCTATACCGGAAACGTACTGACCGCTATTCCTACCTACATGCCTCCAGCTTTCACCCTGACCACACCACACGATCCATCGTCTACAGCCAAGCTCTGCGATACAACCACATTTGCTCCAACCCCTCAGACAGAGACAAACACCTACAAGATCTCTATCAAGCGTTCTTACAACTACAATACCCACCTGCAGAAGTGCAGAAACAGATTGATAGAGCCAGAAGAGTTCCCAGAAGTCACTTACTACAGGACAGGCCTAACAAAGAAAATAACAGAACGCCACTAGCCGTCACCTTCAGCCCCCAACTAAAACCCCTCCAACGCATTATTAAGGATCTACAACCTATCCTGAAGGATGACCCAACACTCTCACTAATCTTGGGAGACAGGCCAGTCCTTGCCTACAGACAGCCCCCCAACCTGAAGCAAATACTCACCAGCAACCACATACTACACAACAGAACCACTAACCCAGGAACCTATCCTTGCAACAAAGCCCGTTGCCAACTGTGCCCACATATCTATTCAGGGGACACCATCACAGGGCCTAATAACATCAGCCACACTATCAGAGGCTCATTCACCTGCACATCCACCAATGTGATATGCCATCATGTGCCAGCAATGCCCCTCTGCCATGTACATTGGTCAAACTGGACAGTCTCTACGTAAAAGAATAAATGGACACAAATCAGATGTCAAGAATTATAACATTCATAAACCAGTCGGAGAACACTTCAATCTCTCTGGTCACGCGATTACAGACATGAAAGTTGCGATATTACAACAAGAAAACTTCAAATCCAGACTCCAGCAAGAAACTGTTGAATTGGAATTCATTTGCAAATTGGATACAATTAACTTAGGCTTGAATAGAGACTGGGAGTGGCTAAGTCATTATGCAAGGTAACCTATTTCCCCTTGTTTTTTCCTACCCCCCCCCCCCCCCCAGATGTTCTTGTTAAACCCTGGATTTGTGCTGGAAATGGCCCACCTTGATTATCATACACATTGTAAGGAGAGTGATCACTTTAGATAAGCTATTACCAGCAGGAGACTGGGTTTGTGTGTGTGTGTGGGGGGGGGGGGGGGGTTGAGAAAACCTGGATTTGTGCTGGAAATGGCCCAACTTGATTACATACACATTGTAAGGAGAGTGATCACTTTAGATAAGCTATTACCAGCAGGAGAGTGGGGTGGGGGGAGGTATTTTTTCATGCTTTGTGTGTATAAAAAGATCTCCTACACTTTCCACAGTATGCATCTGATGAAGTGAGCTGTAGCTCACGAAAGCTTATGCTCAAATAAATTGGTTAGTCTCTAAGGTGCCACAAGTACTCCTTTTCTTTTTGCGAATACAGACTAAGACGGCTGTTACTCTGAAACCTGTCTTAGTTAACTGGAATTTTTGAGTAACTGGCACCTCCTATTTCCCCAACATGTGGATAACAAAGTTTTGACTGTATATATTGAAAACATTAGAAGAGAAAATAGAGACTTGAAGATACCCACAAGTGATAGCTTGAGATGGAGGTGCAGCTGGTTATTATGACCCTCTGGGATCAGTCTGAGAGGAAGGATCAGAGCCAGCTTGGAGAACTACCTCCTACTGTTGCCAGGTCGCAAAGCTGAGTCATCAACAAGTTATTATCAAGACCCTGTGTATTTCGCAGCTAACTTGACCTAATTTCTGCAGCAAGGCCCCTGGATTCTGTGGCAGCTTTAAATAAATTAAGAGGGAGGATTTTATGTGATTAAATATGAAACCAAATAAAGCAGCCAGCACAATCTTCTTTTGTTTTATTTTAATATTAAATTCAATGCATTTTTATAGATTCATAGATATTAAGGTCAGAAGGGACCATTATGGTCATCTAGTCTGACCTCCTGCACAACGCAGGCCACAGAATTTCACCCACCCACTCCTGCGAAAAACCTCTCAACTATGTCTGAGCCATTGAAGTCCTCAAATCGTGGTTTAAGGACACCTCAATTTTTCAGTATCCCATGTGCTGCAAAATTTTACATTGAAAACAATATGTAGAAGTTCTTGAGGGGAAGGTGTTAATTGTGGCAGCTGGGTAAGGGACAGTTGTGGCTTTTGCCAACCATAAAGTCCAGAAATTTTGTTTTCAGAAAAAATGAAAGCTTTGATTTTGCATCAGAGTTCTGTGGCAAGGGCTAGATCCTACGGCAAAATCTGCAGCTGTGAGAGTGTTGAGTGTATGGGGACACACAGAGTCAGTAAGACTGTTTGCCCTCTGTCCATAGCTAAGAGAGCATCCACCAGTACAAATATTACTGACTGTTGTGCTATCTAGATCTAAAATCAGATGGAGTAGGATCTGGGACAGATGTCTGGTGTAGATGGAGACAGCTCTTTGCCAGGTTCTTGATTACCTAAGCCAGGCACAAGGCATGAATTTGTCCCAGAGTATTTAAGGGACAACATGGTAATTCTACAAATACTTCTTAAAGAATAGGACATTGATATTTAGGTGGTTTCCCCCCCTCAAATAATAGTGGAATCAATATTTTTTTAAAGGGACAGTTTCATACTGGAGATGAGAGAAAAAATTCTGATGATAAGGAGGGGAAAATTCTGCTGTAACACTGTTTGCCTAAAGAGGTTGGTATGAAAACTTAGAAGTGCTGACGGTCAGTATAAGGTAGGATATATTATGGATAGAAACATATGAATTGCCATATCCAGTGAGCTCAGCAGTACATCTTGTCCAGTATCCTGTCTCTGACAATGGCTAGTACCAGATACTTCAGACCAAGGTGCAAGAAATACAACAGTTGGAAGTTATGGAATAATTGGCTGAGAGGCAACATTTCTTCCTTACCTCCATTGGTTAGAGACTGGCTTAGGAACAGAAGCTTAAGGGCTTCTGCTCTTCCCACACTTTGGGGATTCTTTTTTGTGGAGAGGGAGCAGAGGGAATGAGGCGTTCCTCATTTTTTTCAAATATCCTTATTTCTATAATTATGTTCTTGTTACACAAGTGGTTGGACTAGCTACCCCAAGAGGTCCCATACACCCCTGTCCTCTATTATTCCAATCAAATTAAAGCTGTGAAAAATAGTCCAACTCGGATTTCCTGTTAATCCTTCTCTACT
Source organism: Chelonia mydas (assembly GCF_015237465.2). NCBI lineage: Eukaryota > Metazoa > Chordata > Testudines > Cheloniidae > Chelonia > Chelonia mydas. The sequence continues at coordinate 19,368,368 of NC_051245.2, read as the reverse complement.
TCTTCCTTTCTCTAGTGCCACTGACAAATACAATTTGTTCCCCATCTCCCTGGCTCACCAATTCGGTGTCATCCTTGATTCCCTTCTCTCTTCCTCTTCCTCATCTTGAGTCCTGTAATTTCCTTCTCTATATTGCCACCCAAATTCATTGTCTCTTCCTAACCCATTATATCCTTTCCCACATGCTAGTCATTTCTCCCTTGATTACTATATCCTTCTCCTCTATGATATCCCTGCCTCTTACTTCTCCCCTCTTCAATCTATCCAAAATGCAGAGGCTGCATTGCCTTCCTCCTCCACTGACTACATCCCATCATCTGCCTCTTCATTAGCTTCTGACCTATTGCTTCAAACTCAAGTTTTTTGTCCTTACATTCAAAGCTCTATTGAATCTCACCCCAGTCAGTCTGTGACCTTATTTCTTTCTATAGTCTCTCATTTCATACACTCCCACAAATCTCTTTTCCCTTTATGCTTCCTTCCATCCCCTTAAATACTCTTACCTTCACACCTTCTTCTATGCTTGAAAACTCTTCCAATTCTGGTTCAAGAGCCCTGTATTTCCTTCAAATCCAACCCTACACTCATTCATTCTGGAAATCCTTCCTACAATAATCTGTCCACATCTACCTTTACCTAAAGTGTTACTCCATCTTTGTTCTATCTTTCATTGTCTTGTCTGTCAGAGATTGAAAGCTCTGCAGGGCAGGGGATGTTTCTGATAGGTTTTGTAAAGAATTGCCTATATTTTCAGAACTATATACAAGATTAGTAAAAATAACATTTGAAGTTTCATTCTTGTATTACCTTTGACAGTAAAAATAATGTTTTAGAAGCTTTATCCACAGCTGGATTTTGAAAATTAGTTGAGCACCCACAGTTCCTGTTGATTTTTCATGGGATCTGGGGTTCCTGAGCAAGTCTGAAAATCAGGCCATTTGTGTCTAAAGTTGATAAAAATGTATGAAATGAAAAACCTGTCTCATTCTGATTTACTGGACTTATTGACTGAGACAAAAAGCAACATTTGGAAAACAAATTTTGGAAACACTTTAAATTAGTGTCCTAAAAGAAGCTTTAACTGCTCGCTCAGTTTACATGCACTGGATTTTATTGCACATTAAACAATTATTAAAATATATTTGTAGAAGGTAATATACAAAAGAGATACAGTACCTATAAATATGTATTTGTTAGACGGTTGCTAACCTTCTATCTATGGTATATGCATATAATAATCAGCTGCTATGTAATAAATGTCCAATGGCCATCTCAACAAATCTAGAAAGGTACATTTATATACAATAGTTATTGTATGTTAATTATTAGCACCAAGTACACAGCAGAGATTTAACTATGTAATAGATATAGATCTATCTAAACACTGTTAAAGCTCAAGCAACAAGTTTTTGTTAATCAAATGGTATTGAATTAACTTACTGTGTAATAATTGCCTTGTTAAATTTAAATTAAATCCTTATTTGAGACACATAATCTGGAGTGTGACTCACTGTTCTAACCACATTTAGATTGTTGTCAGTACAATTAGGATTTTGAATTTACAAGTTATTTTTAATTTAATCAATCACTATAGCAACTACAGAATTACACAGGAGATGTTCCCCTCCCAAGTGCATCAGTCCAGTCTGCTGTACACAGTATTATTGCTAGCAGGAAAGCAAACTTGAAAAGTTTCTGAAGTTTAGCAATTTTTAGATGCTTATCTAAACCTTTTTAGTTTGTAAAGCTGATTTACAGACACTTAGAAATAAGAGATGGGCAAGACCTGTTAAATTAATTACCCAGGTACTAGGGCTGGATTGTTCTCCAAAGCACATTTTCCACGATCCATCTCATTTTAAATGTATCAGGCAATAGGGCTTCCTCCACTTCCCTTGGAAGACCATTCCACAATCTTAAAGCCTTCACCATTACGAAGTTTTCCTGATATTCAGCTAAACTTTTCCTTTTCTTAATTTTATCTGACTATACTTAATTTCATCTGGCTAGATACAGGGTAAAACATCCAAAAGTGGCCAGTGCCAGATGTTTCAGAAGTGACTTAGAAGCCTAAGTTCCATTTTCAAAACTATCTAAGTTATTTAGGCTCTTAAGTCCCACAGACTTTTAAAGAGACTATACTATTAAGTCACTTAGGGCCAGATTTTTAAAAAGACAGTATTTAGGTGCCTCAAGGTGCCTGATGGGATTTTCAAAAGTACTGATGCAACTAATTCCATTGATTTCAGAATCTTTAGGCACCTAATTACCTGTGGAAATGTGGCCCTTGGACACTTGAAAATTTTACCCATAACCATTAGTGCTATTTTAAATACTTTATTTTAATCTCTTGTGTTTACACCCTTCAAATGCATGTATATAGCCACCTTGGGCTTCATCTAGATCTCACTGAAATCTATATGAGTCTTCTTACCGAATTTGGACTTTGGATCAGGCCTCTTGTCCCTTTTAACTAAATTATCTACATCAGGCCAGATTCTGGCTGTTTTGTGAGACTAATGGCACAAAAGAAGCCAGAGAACTAATTTAACCAGCTACCTAAAACTTCCTTTTAGTACAGGGGCTGCAATTGTGCTTGACCATTCAAGGATGGGAAAATCCCTTCTGCTTACTCCCTGTATCCTAGTACCTAGTGCCCACCAGTCACAGGGCTGGGCAGGATCTGGCCCTACATTTGCTCTTTTCTGGATCATCTCATGCATCTCCACTTACGACAAATTGGCAAGGGCACAAAATTTAAAAAGGAAAAAAAGGTGATCCCCCCCACCCCACACACACACTGAAAAAAGATGTTCAGGATCGGTTTGACTCTTAGGCAAACTTTCAAGGTGGTTTACATTCTATGCAGTTTAGTTTGCCCACTACAAATTGTGGAATTATTCAAAGGTCATTATATCCCTCAAGTACCATTACTAGAGTATTCTTTTAAGCAACAGGGAAAAGACATTTCACGCACAACAACTTTACTAGTGATTTAACTATAACTGTGCTTCTAGACACACTACACCAGAAATTTTGGAGCTATACTAATTAACAATAGGTTACCAGCATCTGAGCAATATACTAGTACTTACAACATCCAACACTTGGCACCCTTAATAATCTTATTCATTGAATTCTTTATTACCATTACTGGTTTAAAAATTGACCTCAAATTTACAGGTGTAACTTAATGAGGCACATGTTACAACCAGATGTCCTGCAAAACAGATATCGCATATACATCTTTGTACACTGATAATCCTGAAATATTCATTATGAGGCATATTCATGAGATCTGCCTCGTTATTTCAGTGCCAGTCTTGCACGTCGGTTGGAACAGATGGAAAAAACTGGGAAATGTATTTAACATTCCTGCTAGTTTCTTAAAAATAATTATCTGATTAAAAGTGCCAAATGCAATTTTCATTTTTCCTTATTCATCATACTGGTAAAAGTGTAGTTAAATTGGCAGTGATGCAACATCACAGCATTATGACAAGAATCATAAAAGGAGTGGGCCAGTGCAGGAATATTAACTCTAGAATATGGGAGTTAAGTACTATCCAACCTAATTAATTTTCAACTAGAGCTTTGTACAATAATCATATAATAAATTGCACAATAGACACCTTTTATGTAATTAATTTATTGAAGGTGTTCTGCATGCAATAGCTAGAGAAACAAAATGCAATATATTGCATCAAAGTTGTTCATAAGGAACTCTATTTAAACAGTACAAACTGAAGACCTAATCCTGCCAGTACTTGGCCACAGAAATTGTTTGCTTACTCAGTGAGATTGTTCCACAAATGAGGTTCTAGTATAGAGAAGTCCTGGCTCCCAGCCAGGTCAAGATGGGACCATGTGACGGAGTGCAAAAATAATTTGGTCAGTCTCAACTGTTTTTGCAGGTCATAGGACATGAGATGATGACCAGTATGGGCTCGATCCTGTGAGGTGCTAAAGTCTCCAGGCCCAATCCACCAACGTGCTTCCTTATCTTTAAGCACATGAACAGTCCCAATGATATCAACAGGATTACTCAGGTACTTAAAGTTAGGGATTATTTTATGTGATGAGGTTAGCACCTTGCAGGCTGGAGCCTTCAAGTATCTGGGAGAAGGTACTGAAAGCTTTATATGCTTCTCTATCAGTAAAACCTTGACAGAGTTTGTTGGTATATCATCACCCAGCAGTGAAGATTAAAAAAACAAAAACAAATAAAGTTAAAACAACAGCCAAACATTCAAAGGCAGACACTTGCATTTCAAGCTCCAGAAGAGCTCTGTGTGAGCTTGAAAGCTTGTCTCTCTCACCAACAGCAGTTGGTCCAATATTACCTCACCCACCTTGTCTCTCTCATATGCCAGGATCAACATGGCTACAACAATGCTGCAGACGCTGAGATTGTCACAGGTGCCTCAGACAGGTATTTGGATGTCTAGGTGCTGATTTTAGCACCCAAATGTGGAATTGGGCATTTTAAGGGATGAAATGGCCTCAGCTTATGTTTGAGAAAACAACTGACAATTTCGGCACTGTACTTTATACAGACCTTCTGCCTACATTAACCTAATGACGATCACCCTCTTTCTTATAAACACCCACGTAGAGTATATTAAATGTTTGGTTCGCAACAGTTGTTTTATAATAAGGTTTAATTACATTAAAAGTAAAAAAAGGTATGGTTTCTAAAAGGACAGAATACTTACAAAATTTATGGACCCATTTAACAGACTGCTTTGGTTTAGAGAGGTGGGGATTTACATGTGTTAAGTGCTCCTACAAATCTCCTTTACCCTTTCTTGGAAAAGGGCAATACAATAATAATGGTTAAATTTATGTGGAAGACGTCTGTACTGTAGAGCTGTGCAAATCAGCAAACTAAGCAGTTGACTATCTGCTTCCAATTTTTATCTTTTAACTATCTTCACTAAAATGCCTGATTATCCTGTTATCTGCCTAATAGAGTAACTCCTGGCACGTACTCAACTGTACGCCTCAATGTCTGTTTGTTATACCTGGCAAGGGGGCTTTGAAGTTCAGAAAGCTTGGATTCCTGTGTTTTACAGTTAACGAAATTTAATTATGTAGTCAAGCTCTAATGATGTGATCCTAATGAGTAGCAAGTATATAAAAGAGAACGTTAATGTTTAACATGGGGAGCAGGGTGCATTAAGACCAATATAACCACACGTAAACAAAATATGTGTTTATGGTTCATTCATCCTACCCCATACACTAGGATTTTCTTTATGGGAATCCCTCAGGGAATAGCCCATGATCATATTTCAATTGCTGTCCAGATTGAGAAAACAGATCAGTTTTTAAATATATGAGAATATTTCATACTAAATAGAATCCTTAAGTAATAATGTTTACAGTAGCATGTTGTGACCCAGCCAAAATCAGGATGCTATCACACTAGGCACTGTACATACATAGTGGGAGAAAGTCTCTGTCCCAGAGAGTTTACAGTCCAAGTAGACAAGACAAAGAGTGGAAGAAAAGTATTATCTCCATTTTACAGATGGGGAATTGAAGCGCAGAAAGAGAAAGTGACTTGCCCAAGATCACAGAGGAAATCTGTGGCAGAGCTGGTAACTTATTCCATATCTCCTGATCCACAAGCGAATACTACCTTTATTAAATAAGAATACAAGAATTCAAATAACATTCACTACAGTCCATCTTTAATAATCCATTTAGGGCCAAATTGGGAGAAAACCTGCATAAGGAATTGGAAACTCAAAGTTGTTGCTCACAGAATTTCCTTCATATAATTTAATGGGGGATGAGTTGTCCCCTAACTGAATATGAAGGAGATATGACCCTTTAAACCAAAGGTATTACAGAATCCAGGTAGCACTTGGGTCCCCCCAACATCTGCGATATTGTCATTAATGGTAAAATTCTTGGGCAATATGCTTGACGCTTTCCCCAAGGCTTCCTTTCCCCACCATAGTGGAAAGGAAAAAATACCCATGTTGACTGGCTCTATGTTATTTTATACCTGTATCTTATATAGGTTCCATAAGGGATGATGCTGTCTCCCTAGTCCAGTGGTTTTCAAACTGTGGGTTGTGACCCAGTACTGGGTTGCAGAATGTAAAGCACTGGGTCATGGTGGCTCTGGTCAGCACCGCCAACTGGGCCATTAAAAGTCCTATTGGCAGTGCTCTCTGGCTAAGGCAGGCTAGTCCCTACCTGTTTTGACACCATGCTGCACCCTGGAAGCAGCCAGCAGCAGGTCCGGCTCCTAGGTTGGAGGGACACAGGGCTCCATGCGCTGTCCCCACCCTGAGCACTGGCTCTGCACTCTCATTGGCCAGTTCCTGGCCAATGGGAGCTGGGGGGGTGGTGCCTGCGGGCGAGAGCCATGCAGAGCTGCTTGCGTGCCTCCACCTAGGAGCTGGACCTGCTGCTGGCTGCTCCCGGGGCGCAACATGGTCCTCAGTGCCAGAACAGGCAAGAAGCCTGCCTTAGCACCCCCACTGTACTGCTGACCAGGAGCCACCTGAGGTAAGCCAGTGCTCCAAGCCCCTGCCCCAGCCTTGAGGCCCCCAAACCCAGAGCCCTTCTTGCACCCCACACCCCTCATCCCCAGCCCTACCCAGAGTCTGAACCTCCAGCCCAGAGCCCTGACTCCCTTCCACACCCCAACGCCCAGCCCTGAGCCCCTCCCACACCCCAAACCCCTCATCCCCAGCTCTGTTGGGTCACAGGCATCAACAATTGTCTTCAGAGGAGTCACCAGAAAAAAAGTTTGAAAATCACTGCCCTAGTCAATCCTCCCTCCTCCCAATCCATAGTCATGAATACAATTAGCCTCACCACACTCCTGTGAGGAAGGGAAGTCACAGCACCTCCATTTTAGAGAAAGAAGCTGAGGTAAAGAGAGATTCAGGCCCAATGTTTCAGAGGTGGCCTCTAAATTTAGTAGGTCAATCTGAGATGAGGGCCTGATTTTCAGAGGGGCTAAGCACCCACTATATTTGAGAAACTGTGGCCCAGATATTTAAAGGTACTTAGGAGCCTAAGATACAGCTAAGTGAGATTTTTCAAATTGCCTGAAATCAATGGGAGTTAGGTGGCTAGACACTTTTGAAAATCCCACAAGGCACCTGTCTGTCTAAATACCTGTAAAAACCTGGCCTTGAGATACTACCATGCAGGAAGTAAATGCCAAGATAGAAACTCCAATTTGACTCAACAGAAGCTGTGTGCACCCCTGAAGCCAGGTGGTAGGTTTCTGCAGTGGGACAGCCAAAAATGGAGGCACCCCAAGTTAGTGACCACGTTTGAAAAATTTGGTCAAAGTGACTTTCCCCAGGTCATCCAGTCAGAGCCAAGAATTGAACTGAGGCCTTCTAACACCTAGCAGGGTACCCTCAGCAGGGCCATCCTCTGTGTTGTGCAGTATATAGAGTAACCTGCTTTTCCAGCTTTTTGCATTCAGTCAGATATGTAACATTTCATGGCAATGCAAGTACGTCCTCCTGCCACTGTTAGGAATAGGCTGTATAAAATAGCAGTGCTGTTAAATTTGGTGTTAATTGCTGTTTATTCTTCTCCTTACCCTCAAATAAACTAAAATGAACTTTTATCACTGATAACACAATCTCTGTATTTAAATCCCTGTAGACGAGCAGACTCTCAAGATCTTACCCTGTGCTCCACACATGGCCCTACAGAAAGTGTGTTTATAAAGGCATTGATAGCCAAGGCAGATATTCTCTAGGAAGCTTGTGTGTTCCCAAGAGAGGCTTACTGTACTGATCGTTATCACATTGTGATTTTTAAAAATATCATTCATTTCTGTGTTTTTATAGTATTTTACCATACAGTGATGTATTGGCTCCTGTTTTAGTGCACTGTTTACCTCTTGGTTTTATATATTTATATATATTGTGATAGACCCAGGCCAGTTGGGTACAGCAGAGTAGTAGAAGGCAGATATACTGGCCACTGGATAAGCAGTTTTCTGTTCCCTGACTGACCAGAACAGGGGCTGCTCCAGGCTAGGGTGGACACATGACTCCAATTAGCCTGCAAAGAGTCAGTTGAAGCCATTAGGCTAATGAGAACACCTGACTCCAATTAACCTGCAAAGAGTCACATGAGGCCGTTAAGCTAATGTGAACACCTGATTCTAATTAAGGCCCTCTGATACTATAAAAGGGCTCACTCTGGTCAGGCCGGAGAAAGCCAGGGAGCCAGAGGAGAGGAAGTGTGGCTGAAGGGCTGGGTAATGAAGACACCCTCAAGCCACTGGAAAGGGAGCCCTAAGGTAGAATCAGAGAATCATAGACTTTAAGGTCAGAAGAGACCATTATGATTGTCTAGTCTGACCTCCTGCACAATGCAGGCCACAGAATCTCATCCACCCACTCCTGTAACAAACCCCTAACCTATGTCTAAGCTATTGAAGTCCTCAAATTGTGGTTTAAAGACTTTGAGGTGCAGAGAATCCTCCAACAAGTGACCCGTGCCCCACGCTGCAGAGGAAGGCAAAAAAACCCCCAGGGCCTCTGCCAATCCGCCCTGGAGGAAAATTCCTTCCTGATCCCAAATATGGCAATCAGCTAGACCCTGAGCATGTGGGTAAGACTTACCAGCCAGACACCCAGGAAAGAATTCTCTGTAGTAACTCAGATCCCACCCCATCTAACATCCCATCACAGGCCATTGGGCATATCTACCGCTAATAGTTGAAGATCAATTAATTGCCAAAATTAGGCTATCCCATCATATGATCCATTATCATATGATTCATTATCTTTGAAAACTCGTGGCGAACGGGGGAAGTCCCGGATGACTGGAAAAAGGCTAATGTAGTGCCCATCTTTAAAAAAGGGAAGAAGGAGGATCCTGGGAACTACAGGCCAGTCAGCCTCACCTCAGTCCCTGGAAAAATCATGGAGCAGGTCCTCAAAGAATCAATCCTGAAGCACTTAGAGGAGAGGAAAGTGATCAGGAACAGTCAGCATGGATTCACCAAGGGAAGGTCATGCCTGACTAATCTAATCGCCTTTTATGATGAGATTACTGGTTCTGTGGATGAAGGGAAAGCAGTGGATGTATTGTTTCTTGACTTTAGCAAAGCTTTTGACACGGTCTCCCACAGCATTCTTGTCAGCAAGTTAAGGACGTATGGGCTGGATGAATGCACTATAAGGTGGGTAGAAAGCTGGCTAGATTGTCGGGCACAACGGGTAGTGATCAATGGCTCCATGTCTAGTTGGCAGCCGGTGTCAAGTGGAGTGCCCCAGGGGTCGGTCCTGGGGCCCGTTTTGTTCAATATCTTCATAAATGATCTGGAGGATGGTGTGGATTGCACTCTGAGCAAATTTGCGGATGATACTAAACTGGGAGGAGTGGTAGATACGCTGGAGGGGAGGGATAGGATACAGAAGGACCTAGACAAATTGGAGGATTGGGCCAAAAGAAATCTGATGAGGTTCAATAAGGATAAGTGCAGGGTCCTGCACTTAGGATGGAAGAATCCAATGCACCGCTACAGACTAGGGACCGAATGGCTAGGCAGCAGTTCTGCGGAAAAGGACCTAGGGGTGACAGTGGACGAGAAGCTGGATATGAGTCAGCAGTGTGCCCTTGTTGCCAAGAAGGCCAATGGCATTTTGGGATGTATAAGTAGGGGCATAGCGAGCAGATCGAGGGACGTGATCGTTCCCCTCTATTCGACACTGGTGAGGCCTCATCTGGAGTACTGTGTCCAGTTTTGGGCCCCACACTACAAGAAGGATGTGGATAAATTGGAAAGAGTCCAGCGAAGGGCAACAAAAATGATTAGGGGTCTAGAGCACATGACTTATGAGGAGAGGCTGAGGGAGCTGGGATTGTTTAGTCTGCAGAAGAGAAGAATGAGGGGGGATTTGATAGCTGCTTTCAACTACCTGAAAGGGGGTTCCAAAGAGGATGGCTCTAGACTGTTCTCAATGGTAGCAGATGACAGAACGAGGAGTAATGGTCTCAAGTTGCAATGGGGGAGGTTTAGATTGGATATTAGGAAAAACTTTTTCACTAAGAGGGTGGTGAAACACTGGAATGCGTTACCTAGGGAGGTGGTAGAATCTCCTTCCTTAGAGGTTTTTAAGGTCAGGCTTGACAAAGCCCTGGCTGGGATGATTTAACTGGGACTTGGTCCTGCTTTGAGCAGGGGGTTGGACTAGATGACCTTCTGGGGTCCCTTCCAACCCTGATATTCTATGATTCTATGATTCTATGATCCCTTTCATAAACTTATCAAGCTTAGTCTTGAAGCCAGATATGTCTTTTGCCCACACTGCTTCCCTTGGAAGGCTGTTCCAGAACTTCACTCGTCTGATCGTTCGAAACCTTTGTCTAATTTCAAGTCTAAACTTCCTGATGGCCAGTTTATATCCATTTATTCTTGTGTCCACAGGCAAAGGAGGCATTAAGAGAGAGAAACGGGAGAGCTGTGGGGAAGTGGCCCAGGGAAATGTAGCAACTCTGGCGGTGAAAGGTCGTCTGCCAACAGCTGCTGCCATTAGGGTCCCTGGGCCAGAACCCAGAGTAGAGGGTGGGCCCGGGTTCCCCCCAACCCGCCACTACATAAACACCTCCTGGGAGGGGAAGACAGGCCCCTCTCAGGACAGGAGGCTAAACTGTTTTGAAATAAGCCCGTAGGAACAACAGAGAATGTGGGAGTTCTCTCACCAACCTCCTTGCTGCTTGATGATGAAAATGGCTCAGTAGGCTGTGACCCTTGCCTGTAGAGGGAGAAGGGCTACACAGAGGGCACAGTGAGCCTCTGAGGCTAGCATAATCTGCCAGGGAGCGCGGGACCCACTGAGACAAGGTCAGAGCTCTGCCACTATATATATTATTTCACAACAAACTGCTTATCTGCATTTCATCTGGGATACTTGTTCTCAGCCGGGCATTGGTAGCCAAGATATTTAGTTCATCTACATTACTATGTGTACAATGTGGAGTCAAACTGCCCACCTTAATCAATTACTCTCATTAGAGTTGGTGTGGCAACCCCCATTTTTTCATGTTCTCTGTATATATCTATCTTCCTACTGTATTTTCCACTACATGCATCTGATGAAGTGGGCTTTAACCCACGAAAGCTTATGCTCAAATAAATTTGTTAGTCTCTAAGGTGCCACAGGTACTCATTCTTTTTGAGTCAAACTGAGACACTTTTGAAAATACCACTTTCTGCACCTTAGCTTCCCACAGCTAAAATGGTGTTAATATTTCCCTACCTTACAAATGCATAGTGCGGATGAATTCTTTGCTTGTGAGCTGCACAAGCGATGGGAACCATATAAATAATAGCAAGACGTGCTGCATTTAACATTGTGAAGTGCTCAAATATCTTGCTGCTAAATGCCATAGAAATATCTATAAATAAAAATTAAAAACACCTACAATAGACACCAACAGATGACAATGGAGTTGAAATGTGCCTGACTAAACATCCACCGATGAGGTACCAGGAGGCACTAAAATATTGCAGTGATTTGTATGTAATGACATGTGGACCTAAATGTTGTGTGGAGGACAAAAGAAAATCCAGTTATTTGGCTTAATAGTTAAGATCTACTGTAACTTCAAACCCATCAACCAAGAAATTCAACGGTAATGCTCCAGTTCTATTCTTAAACTTTTCCTGATGCATCTAGTGTGTTGCATCCCACGTTAGTTTGGATTACGCAGATCTTAGAGACGTTTGCAATATATATAGTTGCCACAATGTAGCACATTAAGAATGCAGTGATGAGTTCCCACTTTTAATTTTACTTTAGTATTGTTAATAATAAGAATCACACAGTATCCCATTTCCACTAGGTTTCGGATATTTAGCTATTGGTAGCACACACACATACTTAGCTAGTTAAAAGCAATGGGATGTAGCACTTCAGACTTGAACTCAAATAATTGTAATATAGCTGGAAGTTAGAATAATCAGTTGCAGTTATAGAGGTCCTGATGAAGTTATTAGTAATCCCTTTACTCAGAAATATTCAAGGTCTTCATCAGCTGCAGTATGTTTGTGTCTAGAATCTCAAATCCTAGTCCCACAATTCTCCCTCAGCCCCACACCAGGGAAGTTTTATAACCACTGACTAAACAAAATTTGTTAGTCTCTAAGGTGCCACAAGTACTCCTTTTCTTTAAACATTAAAGGATACTCAGTTACTGCTTCTGATTGGATGTTAAACAGCTCCTTAAAGTTCTTTCTACTTCTCTTGCTAAGTTGCCATTTAATTTAATTCATCTTCAGATAGAACAAAAAAGCACTCTAATTCATGTAAGTGACACACATGTTTAAAACGACATGTTAGTTATGATTAAGATAGGTTAACATAACCATTGAAAACTAGTATTCCTCATCTGTACCATCTTCAGCTGTTACTGGAGGTTGCCTTTTCACTAAGCAAAACATTAAGTGGTCTGCAGCACTGACTATTAATACGGAAATATGCAATTTAGAACTTTGTTTCTATACCAAGACTTTCAAAAATGGATGCCTAAGGTTGGTCTCCTAAATTTATATATAGGTAGGTATATATGCTCCCAGTCTTACTGAGAGATTCACATGGGTGGAGACCTGTACCTGCACAGTTCTCTTTGCAGAACTTGAGCCTAGGAGGCCTGATTTTCAAATGTATTGAGCAACCAGTATGTGCCACTGTTTTCAATAAATTCAGTGGGAACTCCTGGGCAATCACACTTTTGAAAATCAGGTTATTTATTTAGTGGCCTAAATATGGATGTAGAAGTCTAACTTCAGGCTCCTGATTTTGTAAATTGTGGTCTATGAGTCTTTACAGTAACTCTGGATTCATGGTTTTATTATTTGCTATCTGGTTTTTTCGGCCCTTAGGATTCACATTTTCAAGCTACCCTCTGCAACCATGAGGGCTAGAAACTTCCTTTTTTAAAAAGCTGAAAGCTGAGATTCTCACATAAGCACTGGGTTCCAGGAGCTGAGGCTTTGAGAAAAATACCCAGTGTTGCAAGACCCATGATAGAACTGAGGGAGTTGGCAATACTGCCATTTTCTCAAATACTATTTTTATTCAAAAATATCCATCAAACAATTTCTGCTAATAATTCTATAGATTGCTTGTGTGTGATTTGTTGTGGGTGTTGATTTGATAGTCAAAAATGTGAGCTCTTCTGACTGGACACATGGGCCATATGGCATGTTTTTGTTCCCTGATTGGATGAACATTACTGTTACAACTAATACAGGTCCAGTGCAGGTACAAACTCCAAATTTGCTTTCTGCAAATATTCATTTCCAATGCATGATTTCAGCATGCAGGGCTGGCGAACTCATTCAGAAGAATATTCATGGAAAGCAAAACACAAAAGTGGGGCAAACACATCTGAAGAAAAATGTGTTAAAACATCTGAACTGTTCATGGAAAACATTTTGCAGTATTTGACATCTCTAATTAGTTAACGGAGGGGAAGAACACTTCAGTTCATAGGGCTCTCATGCACCTTCATGCCAAAGCTCTGCACTGAGGATGTTGCAGATGAGAACCAGGAACTACTTTGCCTCGAGAAGGTGCTCCGTCAGTAGTGGCTCCTGAGTGTGTTGATCTGTTTCTCATCAGCAACCTTGCTAGCTCTGCTGGCCAGCGCAGCAGGCGAGAGGGGAGGGGGCAGTGCTATTACCGTAGTGGCAGAAGCACACCTCTCACAAAGCCTCATGCCCCTTTAGCGATTTCTATCATCTTGCTACCTGCACTGATGCATCAGGTCTCTATCATCGGCTTTTGCACCTATTCTGGGGCCAGGCTGAATCTTGCCTACAATCTCCTTTCATATTTTTCCTTCACAGGCCATATGTTTCCGCAGTGCCCCACATTTTCCCTCAGGTTTCCTGTGCACCTTGTGGTATTATCTAACCCTAACCTCATTTTCTCCAGTCTTCGCTATACGGTGGATAGATAACCCAGGCTTCAGCAACTAAAATCAATTACAGCTGCTAACCATCGGACCTGCATGTGAAGCTCCAAAGAAAACCCCAGTGTACAAATGCAATTGCAAATCCATGTGATTCACCCGTGACTCGTGCCAAATGATTTTGTTTTACTATTTATGTGCAAAGCATTTGTGTATCATACACTGCTGATGTTTAGCTCCTCGTATTGTACACAAATATGTGGCAGCTGTTCCCCCCAAGAAATCTGCTAGTGGAGGCCCCAGTGCAGCAAAGCACTTACACACATGCTTAACTTTTAAGCATACACTTAAATTCTTTGCTGAATAGGGATGGGCTTAAGCACATGCTTACAATTAGGCAAGTGGACAGGAGATTTTCCTGAATTGGGCCCTTTCGAGTCTAATTTGGCTCCAAATACAGGTTTTGTAAAAACAAGTTTTGTACCTAGCTAGGTGCAGATAGCCACACCAGTTTGAATTTGTAAGGTTGTGCCTAGGAGGTTCCTGTAGCTTTGGGTGCAGGAACTACAATTCCCAGGTTGCGCCATGGAGAGCGGGCTGCGTGAGGAAAGAGGGGATAGAGGAAGAGAAGGAGAGAAAAGAATGTGAGCTCTGCGAAGGAGTAAGGGGAATAAAACTTGCCTTTGGTGTTATCCAGCTTCCCGAGTCTTCCTCAGGCGCTCAGTTGCAATAACAGGCTTTTATAAAATGAATGCAAGATCAGCCGAATTTTTGTAGGGCTTTATTATGAAACAAAGGGTGAAATTCTCCACTGAGTTGCAAAGAGCTCAGATACAGTGAAGAGTCGGGGCTAACAGGTTACCAATCACAGCTCCCTAATTCTTTCTGCCTGGCCCCAACAGGGAGACATTTTAAAATTATGCTCCTAATGAAAGACATTCCATTAGCAAGGAAACAGGTGTGGCAGAGTCTTGTTCTTCCAGGGCCACACCCATTCACCTCCCTTCCCCTAATCTACACCCTGCCTCATCTCCCCACCCAGACACACCCGCTCCCCACCCCTCTTAACCGTGGGCACACCACTCCAGTGGAAGAGGCCCAGCGGATAATTTGCCTCTACCAGTTTTACACCATTGTAGATCCTCCCTACACAAGGGATCTCGCCCAGGTTTCAGTTCACATTACACTATGTAAACAAAGTGAATTTAGCAGCCTGGAGAATCCAGCCCAAAGATTTTTTTTTTAAATCAGAGGGATATTATTCCTTAGAAAAAGGATTTGGTTTCCCTTTATAAAGAAGCCAGCAGGTTGAGAGAAAAAGAAGCTGATAATGTAAATATGTTTCTGAGAACATTTGCTCAGTTTTTAAAAATGAATTCTCTTTTCCCATGCCGGCATCCCTTTTGTGGTTGCTCTAGCTTTACAGACATGAACAAGAACACAAGAATCCCCATTTTGGATTAAACCAATAGTCCATCCAAGCCAGTGTCCTATCTGTGACAATGACCAGCATCAGCTACTCCAGAAGAAGATGCAAAAAAACTTGTAGTGGACATTTTTGGGATAACCTTTCTGACTCCCATCATTCAGGGATTATAGTTGGTCTAAAAAACATCCTATTAAAATATCTTATTGTATCTGTAGATGTTTTGATTGTCACTCTACATAGCCATGACAGTACTTTACCTCTCACCCCATGACTGATTACTTCTTTAGTAGACTGTTGTGAGAAATTTTGTCAAAACATTTTGGGAGTCCCAATACATCATGTCATCCAGTTCTCTTTCTCCAGTATTTTGCCACCATGTTCAAACCTTCTAACAGAGTCACAGATAAAGAAACTACATTATATTGAAATTAAGATTGAATGCCTATCAGTAATTAAAGGGTAAAATTATTACAAGTATGTTGTAATGATCTCCTAAGCAAGCACTGTAAACCCAGGAAAGTCAGAGTTCTGGTTAAACTTAAGAAGCTATGCAATCATGTTACAATACGGAAATTGAGGTTAGAACCTCAATTCTGTCCTGTCGTGATACCATGAGGGGAAAATACAAAATAAAAAAATCTAATGTGTCTTTAAAAATCAGTTAAATCTAATCTGGGACCACAAAATCTACTATGCAATGATCACAACTTTGCTTGCATATTTATACCTGCCTCTGGAAATTCCCACTACATGCATCCGACGAAGTGGGTATTCACCCACGAAAGCTCATGCTCCAATACGTCAGTTAGTCTATAAGGTGCTACAGGACTCTCTGCCACGTTTACAAATCCAGACTAACACGGCTACCCCTCTGAAACTTAGTTTATCGCTTGGCACTGAGTGGTTGTTTAGTGATGGCATAGCATTATTTTTTTAAAAAATCTCTGTAATGCATACAGTACTGGTTTGTTGCCTGTCTATAGGTTAATAATTATGTTCAACATGAAAACCTATTTAAAGGAATAATTTAAAATGCTTTTATTTTTAAAATGCTTTGAATCCTTCTACTGCATGTGCAAGGACAAAAAATTGTGTGACAGTCAAGTTGACACAGGGAATTAAAATTGTAACCACCCAAGGTGCTTCCGAGGTACTGAAGAGAGAGCCACTAGAGCAGTGAGGCAAGCTTGCTTAGATGATGAAGAACAGGTTGCGATATAGGAAAGCAAGAATATCTACTACGGTGAACAAAATAAAGTGGAACAGGGAGCAGAGATGTTGTGATGGGGGCTGTGGAATGGAGGAAGAAGCAGCCTGAGTCTAGGAGACTCAGATCTATCTAAGAAATTAATAAAATATAATTTTAAAAAAAGGATTTTTGTAAGTGTGTGGGGCTTATAAGTCATGTGAGAGGGTTAAGTGACTGCCTAAAGCAATCCAGCTTTGTTCCCATGGCTGCAGGATACCGCCCTCGCTGATACACTATGTAAGCCACAGGGACATAAACATAGTGTATATTAGTGAAAGCACTGAAGTAATAGTGCCATCTGCTTAAAAAGGTTGATAATCAGAAAAATGTTGCATGGCAACCCTTGGCACTGTTAGTCTTTTGAATGCTACTGTTACTTCAAGTGGGTATGTCAGGCTCTGTAAATACCTAGTATTCTATATACTGTGCTCTATGTTCTCTTCTTTCTTCTTCTCTTTCTTTTTTTCCCCCTGCCTGTTTCTCTACAATCTGTCTATTTAAATTCCTTCTAAACAAGATGGGAATATCTTTACGCCTGTGTGTCAGAATATTCTACATCCATCTGTTATTTACATCATTCGTTTTCCTGAGGTGTCTCCAACAAATCCTGGCTGGATGCTCTGTATATGTTATTAATAAAACAGCTGTAAAAATATTAACTGTACAGCCTAATTGTCAGCCCTGATTAAGAGCCAAATTTATTCCTGAACGGATGCTGAGACACAGAATGTGGGCTCTTATCCAGATCTGACCCTTGCAGCTCACTTTACATTTTACTCTTTGAACACTTAAATTGCAGAGCTGAAAGCAGAGCTTTCACCCCCCAATCCCATTTCATTTTTCTTTGGTTCTGTGTGCACAGCACTGGCTATGTTGCTAGTGTTCGTTTTATCCTTTTAATTCACCAATTATACCCTGTTGTAATAAAAATATCACCAGCGACTTTTAACCTCTACTTCATTTCATTTGGCGTAAAAGAGCAGTACTCCAGCAGTGTGTTACTTTAAAAATTTGTTGGCATAAAGATAAGTGGAAATTCTATCAGTGTTATTTCTCCTTGTGTGGAGGTATGAAATTGCATTTTGATAGTCTGAGTCTAAAAGTTCAAATCCCTATTAAAAGTCATCAAGTTTTCCACACAGAAAATCTGGAGGTGTTATATGAAAAGTAAATTCTGTATGCTCTCTTTCTGGGAAGTGTGCGTGGGGGGGGGGGGGGGAAGGGAGGAAAACTATTTTGAAGGAGAAAGATAGGGAGGTTTGGTGACACAGCAGGTTGATGCATTAGCCTTTCACCCTGAAACAGACTACAAATGCTGGCTTAGATCACAAGCCAGAACTAGATTGTTGGTTGTAGCCTAGACTTAATTTGTGCATATCAAAAAAAGCACCATAGAAATACAGCACTAGATAGTACTGAGTCTTTCACCCTTAGGTCACTATTGCAAATCCAGCCTAGATCACTGGTGACCAAGAATCTGATTCTCATTTTCACTAAAGCCCGTGTGTACCCCTTTTTGAGAACCACTGCTGTAGATAAACAGAGGAGTTGGGTGTCTAGGCTTATCAGGTCAGTACCTTCCATCAGAATTAAATTCTCATTTTCTATTCATAAAAGAAAGCAAAGCTAATCAGCATGCTACATTTTGGTGTGATTTCCAGCCACTGATGAAGTGAGGCCAGGAGTTGTTTTACATTACAGAAGGCAGGATTGGGGTTGACTTGGAAGTATTGAATATGGAAAATTATAAGGTATCTGCTCACACCATGCATAATTCCAGCTATTGCTATTTCAATCTCTACTCTTCAGTGCCTGATCCTGTCAGATTCATTGAGATCATATGGAGCTGAACTTGCTTGGCATCTTGCAGGATTAGGCAAGGAATAGTCCCTAAATTTCATGAGCACTAAATTTACCAAGAACATTTTGTAAAGGTAAAAAAAGTGTAATATTTAAGGTATGTGGGGAAGCTTTATCAAGAGAACTACTGTTCTATGCTTTGGCTTCTACATTCTCATCGAGGATCTGCAGTTATGTAGTGCAAGGGATAAAAAGACTATTATCAGCTGTTAGTCATTGAGAACTTTAACGGAGCAGTGATTAATTGATGAAAAACAAAACACAAGGAAATATTTGCTGCAGGAGTTCCCTTCATTTCCAGAGGGTTTTATTGGAGTTGTCATCTACCACAAAATGGATTAGAACATTTAATACATTCTAGTGAGCACTATCTTTGATTTTGTTTATTCTTACAGCCATATTTGGAACTAAACTCCTTTCCTTTCCTGTCCCTAAGGCTGTTTTGGAATATCTCTATATCTGTTTGTCTGTTCCTCTTTCTCTCCCTCCCCCCCATCCTTTCGAAAGAATCTAAATGCCCTGTAGCCTCTTATAAATCAATGTCTTTCTGACATGTTATTTACTGTTTTTTTTTGCCTCTGCAGTCAGTTGAACCTAAATTGTTTGTTGGACAATTCTAAAAATACGGTATATTGTTAGAGAGTACAATAATTCAGTCCTTAAAGACAGTGTTGTACATTTGAACAAATAATAAAGTCAATAAACTTAATTTTTAAAATCTATCATCGTAGTAATGAAACCCTCAAATTCTCTAGAAAATTCAGTAAGTCACTCCATAATTGCTCACTTTCTGACACAGTATGATGCTACCTCACAACCAGGTCCACTCCATTGGATAATAGTACTGAAGAACTGGCTCACAAAGCTGATGTTAAAAGTGCCTTGAGGAGTCCTGACGATATGCTACAATTATATATGAACTTTAATTGTCAAAATAAACAAAATAGAAATAAGTCTTTTGGCAAACTTTGAGCCAGATCCTCAGGTCCAGCGGAGATGCAAGAATCCAAGCTAGGGGCAAAGGTGACTTAACCAATCCTGAGAACATTGAAAATGCTAAGTTTGCTCTCACACATGTTAAAACAGGGATGTTCTTACTGGTGGTAACTATAGTCTAAGAGCTGTTCCAGTGACCCAGGATCACAAGGCACAGACCACCCCTCTCTTGCGCCTAATATGTGTCCTCATAAACCCCTATACCAGAAGTTGGGGTAATTCTGGCTCAACAGGCAGAATTCCCTTCTATCTACGGTCTCCATTACCATAGTGTCTCAGCGCCTCACAATTGTTTTAATGTATGTAGCCTCACAATACCACGGTGAGGTAGGAAAGTACTAGTCCACTCATTGTACAGATGCACAGCTAAGTAATATGTCCAAGGTCATACAGGAAATTTGTGCCTAAGCAAGACTTGAACCCAGGTCCTAGGCCAGTGTCCTAACCACTGGACCATCCTTCCTCTCCTTAAGTAAGATAAATTCCATAATGAAATGGGGGTGGAATGGGGGCCAAAACTATAGTCCAATATGTACATTGGAAGGTTTTAGGTCATAATTATCATTTAAGCAGGCATAAGCTTCTTTGAACACAGTGAAATTGTGTTTGTTTCCATCAGTGATGAATTTGGTCCATTTTTTTTTGTATTGGAACAGCATGTGCAGAGTTACAATGGACTGAACAAAGGGTGAAAACTAATGTATTCAATATTCTTCTATTCAGCATTCCACTTCCTCATGGAATTACCTTGAGCAAGATTTGCAGAATCTGTCTCTTAGTAAGTCCCATTTAAGTCAATGGGACTATTTGTGGAGTAAAATATCAGGGTATCAGAATTTGGTCCAGAATAATTATTCTGAATAGATTCTAAGTCGGGTCAAAAATATACAAGTTGATTACTAAGTCAACAAGAGGTTTCCGCATTTCATTCTGAATAGAAACTGAGGGCTCATTTCTACTGCTTCCTCTATAGAGGTAGAGTGACCTATGATAAAAGTTGAATATCTGCAGTATACTCACATTCTGCATAGACATGAGGAGATTGAGGAAAAATGTGAGTGCACTGCCATTAGGAACACAGTACCTTGTGATATTTGCTAAACTGTTTCACAATAGAGAAGTTACGCAAGCCCATAAAACGTACTACAGCCACTCAGAGAACCCAAGGAAATCATTTAGTCCTATGACAAGGAAGAAAAAAGAAGCAAAATACTCAAATCAGAAATACTTCCTATAGCAGTGTAGTTATCAGGGATAAATGACAGATGACTCTACTCCAAGAGACCTAGAGAGATTTCAGACATTTCTGTTTATTTCTAAGTGAGAACATTAACTCTCTTGACTAACTTTAAAAGCAACTGAAATTTTATTTAATTTCGTATCACCATGGTTGAAGAGCTAGCCCTGTGTTTCACTCATACTTGAGCTCTTACAGGAAGATGAGTGTTTGTGGCATTTTTATGTTACCATGGGGATTGCTATAGTAACAATTCACCAAACCCTTCATTTATTTATTTACTTTGCTGTAAACTAAAGGTAAACCAAATATCCAAAGAAACAATAGCTATAAAGAGATTTTACCATTCATGCAACTCATGTCTGATGTTCTGATGAAAGGGCCCTGAGTGAGTTTAAAGGACATTTTCAGATAATTTAATACAGTCAAAGGAATGAGGTTTCTTCTGAGACTGGAAAACAACAGCTGATCTGTGTCATAACACATTATTGTATTTGACAATTTAGCAATCCTTGTGTTCAGCTCTGCTAGGCAGCAGCTTACTCTGTCCCTTCTTCTCTTCCAAAAACAGACAATGCTTTAGAAGAGATGGAAAACAATAATAACTCACTCATCATTTTTACAAGAAATTAATGAAGTAATAAATGGGTAGTTTTAGGGGCATCCAATGACAGTTGATATTAAAAAAATAATAAATGTATATAAAAATACTTTGATTGCATTCCTCTACCCCACCTTTACTACACTGATTGTCTTCTTAGATTGTAAACTGGCTGAGGCAGGGACTGTGTCTTCCTGTGTGTGCACGCGCACATGAACACACATCTGGGCCCTGATCCAAAGCCCACTGAAGTCAATGCAAGTCTCTCTGCTGGCTTCAATAAGCCTTGATTCAGAACACATTATGGTAGGTATCACTGGAATCCAAATAGATACCAACAATTATGATGGCATTGCATAAAATCAATGAATACTGAAATCCCAAGAGATACATTGCAGTCTGATTTTTAAAACTTGAGCAGTTCCCCAACTGTCCAGTTCTTTGGGGCAGTTAAGACAAGTGTCCACCTGAGTAGATTCTCTTATGTTTGATCCCATTTAAATACAATAACCTAGTCTTGTGAGGAACACCAGAAGCACTAAAATCCAATCCCGTTACCTAGAGATTAGAAGGGCATTGCTGGAATGTTCGCTTCAAACTTGAGCTCCATCATCCCATAGTGGGAGAACATGCTAATGACCATCTGAACCACAACTGTAAGGCCAGACAGTCACTTGCTTTGCATGGGTGTGCACAGTGGTGAATGAAGAAGATGCAAGGAGCCTTCCGAGTTACCTCTGGTTTTCGTGTACAGGGGCCAGTCACAGTCTCAGTCCTTCCAGATGCTAAATACAAGGTCTAGAAAAGGATATCCAAAGGATGTGGAGTGGGCTTCACACAGGGGCGGTGATGGAAGGTACAATGCACCTGTTAAATGGGTTGCAGCCCTCACCCTTGTTTGTGTGTCCAGAAGACCAAAAGTACTCTATCTAGACAGTTATTTCTCTGAAAACTTCAGAAGGTTCAGAGCCACTCTAGACACAAATACCCCTCTTGCCCACCCACCTCTCCGCCAATATGAGCAGTGTCTTAACACTCATAAACTAAGCTTTAGATATTAGAGCTGGAAGAGAGTTTGGGGTCCTCTAATTCATTCTCTCCCCATTGTCAATTGCAGCATTGTTTCCCATAGCATATTTCCCAGCATTTTGGAGTGTCTAGTTTTAAGTGTTTTTAGCATTGAGGCTTCTACCACCTTATTATTTAAAATGATCCTAATGCACGATAATTGTGCTGAAACCTGGGATATTGACAGCTGTGCAAAACATTCATGTCACACCCAATTGCCCACAGCATGGCTTGGAAGGGTTCATGAACCTAAGCCCATGTTCAAGAATTTGGCAAACCTGGGCTAGGGTACTTTAGAGGTCCAGCCTGCACATGACATCCCCATCCATCTGCCCACCCGCTTCACAAGTGCAAAGCATGATTCCAGTGAGATATCTGCTTTGTCAAAATCAGACATCCTCGTGAAGCTTCAGGTTTCACATTTGCTCTGCTTTTGCTGCCAATCCCTGCGAGCCAAACTTGCATGCTTCATTTTGCAAACCCCTACTGAAATAAACCCTGCATGGCTCATGCAGCCCTAGCAATGTGCAGGTCATGATTCACATCATGATCAGAATGTGATATTTAAAAATTACCAAGGCGATGTTTAGAAAGACTGTGAGAAGGATTAAGCAATATGGACTGAGCCCTGAATGGACTCTGAAGTGCTGTTTTCCTCCCTTAGGCATCAGAAAATGAGAAGAAAACATCTCCACTGACTTTAATTAAGCTTTCCCTAGGCTTGGAGGTTACTCTCTAGGCAGATTTTTCTAAGCTCTCACTGCTCAAACAAATATATAGTTTCTCTGGGCTTCAGAGACCACCATAGCTTTCCTTCCCACACTGCCAGTGAATTGGGAAATGACAAGCACCTTGCACAATGGTAAATTGATAATTTCAATGAACAGGGCATGATGCCAATCTCAAGAGTTAAAAATACCCACATTGCACAAACTTGTCACAGTTATGAGGGTTTAGTTGAAAGGAAACATGCAACAGCATTGCATTCTGGGAAAATGCAGGCAGAAACACAAAGGAAAACTAGAAAGTAATAATATTTTAAATGCCTGTTTTATTTTACAAGATGCAAATATTACACTTTGCAGTTACATAGTAAATACCAGATTACCAAGTAATTATGCTTAAACATTACCGAGCACTGTACCTGCAAAAATAATAGCCATGTTAAGGGCAGTTATTCAGTCCCTCAATAACTCTGTAGTTTAATGATTAGAAACAAGTATATCATTTATTCCCTTCACATAAAAAGCTACCGACCATTCAAGCACTGTACATGATCAATAGTGGTTTATAATGGGAATGCTGCTGATCTAACCTAATAACCGCAGTATCACAAAAGGCAATAAGCAGTTTACAACAAAATGAGAAGCAAAATGTATATAGCAAGTGTGGGAGCTGTTTGAGGGTCCCAAAGGGTCTTCAAGTCACTTTATTTTTATGGGGCACACGTAACCATGTCAAAACTAAGCTTGGCATTTTAAAGTGGTTTAAAACTCCACTGTAAAAATCCACTCCAGGCTCAAACTTTCTTCATAAGCTCTCAGCCCTAAAGCTATTGTTCTGTGTGTATATTTCTGCTTTGGCTTTTTAAAATTCCATATGTATTTAGAAAAGAAAAGAAAAGAAAAGAATTTTATTGATGTTCACTTGACAAGTTACATTTTACTATTTTTAACCCATATTGTGGACAGGGGTATTTTTTTGGTAGGCTAACTTGGCTGTAAAACTGCAACCAACTGCTTAGTATCCTAAGCTGTGTTTTCATTGGAGTGGATCAAATTAAAAATTGAAGAGGTAAGAAGTGCAAAGGCAGGGTTTTGTAAATAAGTCTTGGTTAATTAGGCTCCCAACTCCCATTGACTTTCAGTATTAATTTGGCACCTAATTCCCTTAGGTTATTTTGAACATCACAGCCAAAGCTCTTATCATCTCCAATGTGCTTTCTTGACAGCAACAATGGAAGCTCCAGGCATAGGCAGCAACATATCGGAGCTGCAATCTGATGTGCAGTGCTAAGGGGGAAAACTTACCTTAAAGTTGGAAGTCATGGTATTGTAGTGTCTGCAAGTCAAGTTATAACAGCAGCAGCAACATTCCTTCTTATATAGGACTATACTAGATGGGGAATCTACAGTGTTGCCCACAAAGTACCAGTGGCTCCAAGACATGAAAGCCTGGACAATGTGCAGTAGGTAAGATTGACATATCTGTGTTGAGTGCAAGAACAAGTAGGGCCTAACCCAAAGTCTACTGAAGTTAACAATAAGACCCTTTGATTTCACTGGGCTTTTTATCAGGGCTTCTGCGAAATGGCCACAAACAGAGCACCCCCAACAAGGACAGTGGTCGAATTTTTTTGTTTAAAGCAGGTTGGTTAAAAGATGTAGTCTTCGAGTAATATTTCTCTCACACATATAGTGGACTCAGTATTGACAGTAATAATTAATCAAGTTTTGAACTAGTTTTGACACAAAAGCCTGCAGGCTTGACATAAAAATGAATTTTCTGGAAGATTCAAAGAAAAAGTCAGGATTTTATGAAGGTCAGTGAGTTATTACGTCTCCTGGTGTACATAATGTTGTGAGCAAGACACAAGAAATAAGTCTTCTGCTCCAGTCTGCACTGATTGGGCCTCGACTGGACTATTGTGTCTACTTCTGGGTATCACATTTCAGGAAAGATGTGGACAAATTGGAGAAAGTCCAGAGAAGAGCAACAAAAATGATTAAAGGTCTAGAAAACATGACCTATGAGGGAAGATTGAAAAAATTGGGTTTGTTTAGTCTGGAGAAGAGAAGACTGAGAGGGGACATGATAACAATTTTCAAGTACACAGAAGGTTGTTACAAGGAGGAGGGAGAAAAATTGTTGTTCTTAACCTCTGAGGACAGGCCAAGAAGCAATGGGCTTAAATTGCAGCAAGGAAGGTTTAGATTGGACATTAGGGAAAAATTCCTAACTGCCAGCGTGGTTAAGTACTGCAATAAATTGCCCAGGGAGGTTGTGGAATCTCCATCATTGGAGATTTTTAAGAACAGGTTAGACAAACACCTGTCATGGATGGTCTAGATAATACTTCGTCCTGCCATGAGTGCAGGGAACTGGACTAGATGACCTCTTGAGGTCCCTTCCAGTCCTATGATTCTATAATGTCTGGCTTATTAAAACAAAGAGAAGGTGAACCCTTTCGCCACAAAATTGCACCTACAGTATGTAGGTTGTTTGACCTCCCACTATACACTTGGGCATTTCAAGTTTGTAGCAAAGGAGGAGGCGAATTTAAGGAGACAGACTCTTTAAAGACAGAGAGCACTGGGAGCTGGGAGCGCCCAATGAGGATATCATAGGATAGCCACTTACTTTCCTAGAGCTGTAAAAGAAAAATAGCACCATAATAAACCATTTGTGTCCTGAATAAAATGCTGGCTTTCCTATCAACCAGTTAGGAAAGTTACACTCCTCCCTAAACATCTCCAGGGTAGAATTCGGTCACTGCCTCCTGTTTCAGCTGGTGCAGGGAGGAGTAGGGGCTGTTGTGCTAAGCTCCTAAGGTGGAACAGCCTTCAAAGTGGTGGCTAAAGCCACTGAGCATTCTGCATCTCATATCCACCATGTGTTCCACTGTCTCATGTTTTCAGAAGAAATTATGCATTGTCAAATTCAGACAGCGCACAAAAGATGGCACATTGGACAAACAGCTCGTCCTTCACACACCACATTGGCCTCACCATGAGATTTGATAAAGTCAGGAGGGAGAGAGAGACATGGAGACATAAACAGGTGAACTGAAGAGGCTGAAAATTCCATCTGTGTTCTCAGCATGACTTCCCTTTCTTTCTAAATTCTCCCCACTAAATGGTAGAGCCTTGGTCACACAGATGAGGTTCAGATTAGGGGCAAGTGATGATGTATCACAAGGAGTTAACCTCATGACCCTCACTTCCCTCTGCTGTACATGTTTTGTGGTCACTAAGCACATACTTTCACTCTCCATTTCTTTAGAAAAAAAGAAGACTAAAACTACTGAAAGGGTGAAAGGTGAACCTCACATTTCTGCAAACACAGTGAAAGGGCAAACATTGCATGTTTAATTTTTGTGTGAGTCTGCCTTTTCACAGCCCTGATGTAAGGCATACAGGGCCACTAAAACCATGCACTAAAATATATAGTTAATGAAAGCCCCAAATAAATCTCTTCTTCTGTAGATTAAATTCGATTTTTATGTTCTATGGGGGAAAACAAAGTAAAACATTTTCAACCTCTGATTCAACACACACACACACACATACACACACACACACATGCTGCAATTCCTTATTAAATTTAGAAGAACAGAGGATGGAGGAGAAAAATCCCTCAGTCAAGACTCAGAAGGTCGAAAATAGGGCTCCCTGAAATCCCCAGGCTCTATTTAGAGGAGATATAGAGAAACTTATGGGCAGGTTTAATTTACACTTGTGGCACCTGAGTTTTGCTTTCAGGTTCATTTGAACAATAAAACAAAATAAATATATAAAATACAAGTAGAAAGCATACCAGGGGCCAAGCTGCGATAAAGTCAATGGAGAGACACCAGCTTACTTTTGTGGAAGTCAGAGTAGGCTCTACGGGAAAAATTCATTCTGTGCTGAGAATGTCCCTACTGTGAGGACGTGGGGCCCAATTCAACAAGCTATTTTAGTGTAACTTTAAGGTTGTCATTCGACTGAAGTCCCTCCCTAGAAGATTTTCCTAGGGTGCTGAGGGATGGAATGGGATTACCTTTCCTGACCCCCTGCACAATTTAGATGGAGGACCCCCATTGTTCACACCAGATAAGGGAGGAGCTTGGAACCCCCTTTTGGACAGTGGTGATCCTGGATAGGCTAGGACAAAGAACCTCTGAAAGAAGGTGGAACTCACTCAGCCCTAAAACCTCAGCATTTCATTGTAAATTTTGTTGAACCTTAGTTTAAACCTTGGTAAGTTTTATTTTGATTGGCTCAGTGTTCCCCGGTGGAAATTCCAGTAAATTCTGTTAGAATTCTTCAACTAGTCTCTCTTGGTTTCTGCTATTCTCTATGTCAGTAGCTACGAGCACCAACAGATCCATTGCTCTGTTCCAAAATGTAGGGAGATCAAATGGGACCTCTAGCAACCAGCTGAAAAATACCTCACAATTCTACTAAGCTTAAAGTTTGCTATAAAAGGTTTTGATAACTTCATTTGCAAGGTATTTCTAACGACAGCCAGGATGATCAAGACAGGATTTACAAGTTTAACACAAAGAGAGAAAAGCAGATCACAAAGAATTATAACAAATCCTTTAGTGGATGGTATATAGCTCTGTGCATAATGCACAATGCAATGACTGAGTAGTTAAGTTAAAACAATGGTGAATGGATCAATGATAACTAAGGCATGGCCTAATTGTTAGTACGTGGACCTGGATAGATATGAAGTGAAATCCTGACCCCACTGATGTAATCCACAAAACTCTCATTGATTTCAATGGGGCCATGATTTCATCCAGAGACTCTAATTCTACTCTAACCTCTGCATGTGACCTTGGGCAAGTCTCTTGGCCTCTCTGTGTTACAACTGTCCCATTTGTAAAACAGAAATAAGAATACTATACCTACTTCAAAGAGTTTTTGGAGTCGTAATTAATTAGCACCTGTCTTTCAGAAAATTGAGGTCCCTGAGCAATTTTACATAAACATTTACATGGCTACTTATGGTCTAAATACCTATTTCATTTCAGTAAAAATGCACATTGACAATAGACTTCATCCTTTTCAGAATCAGGCCCTTAACTTTTGTGAAGTTTTTTGAAATCCTCAGATGGCAATTGCTATGTAGGTGAAACATTATTATGACTGTGATAAAGGTCACATTAATCACACATAAGCCATCAGGTTAATAGTCATGGCTAAATATTTAACCCCCAAGGAGATGACCTAGATTCCTGGGGCTCTGTCTGCTGGCAGCTCAGGGAGAGGAACACTGTCCCTGGTAGGGAGAGGGAGCCAAGGCAAGCTCAGAGTCTGCCAGGCAACCAATAGGGAGTGAGATGCCCCTCCCAAGGAGTTCAAGAAAGGGGAGAAGCCATTTTTGAGTCAGTCTGGAGCCAGCTAGGGCAAGGGCAGAAGTGGTTGTGTGGGGAGCTGGTAAGTCCCAGGCCTGCAAGCAGGGTTCCCCCTGAGAACTGGCCTCTAGGGATGTGACAGCAACATCCCTCAGCTGCGCTTTTCCGTCTCCACTGATGGCTCCCAGTTTAAGGAGTTTTGCTGAGTTCGCCCTCCAGGTCCCTAGGTGAGACTAGTCACCACGTGGTCAGCTCTGCTCTTGTCTGCTAGTTCAGGGCTGCTGCCTACTGTGTGTGTGTGTGTGTGTGTCTGGATGCTGGGCTAGGAGGCTACAGTTTGGATTTTAGTACAGTTGTGTAATCTGCACCTTGAGCCCTGCACCCCTTTGTGGTGAGGGGAAATCCTGGGACCGACGCAGCCTGATTCCTGCCTGAAGCGGATCCCTGCTAGCAGAGATCAGCTCCTCTGCAGTGACTAAGGAGTCCAGAGTCATCTCTGAATCTGAGGATCGTTCATGGAGTTTGTGAGTGCACCATCTATTAGTTAGTCAGTCAGGGAGTTTTTTGGGGGACCCCCTGCTCCCTAAACTGTGTCCTCAAGCCAGGGAGTAAGGGTTTGGGGATTTTATAACCTGCTGCATATTAATGTGGAGGGATTTACCACCTTCTCCCACTTGTGAGTCCTTTGGGCTGTACTGAACCCAGTCAGCCACGCTGCTAAACCACTGCAGAGAAGAATTTGTGGTCATAGGTCATCAAGGACCCCAACAAAGTATGTGTACCAACGGGACACTAATATTACATTTGCTACATCAAGTCACGTGACTGGGGAAAGTCACAGGTATTAGCAGTGTGGGCATCAGTGAACCTAAAAATAGTGTTTTATCCTTTGTTTAATTATATTAAACAGGAGACAAATATAACGTGTTGAATATAGTGTAAGTGTTTGTGTTTTTTTTCTTGGAAGTCTCCAACTATTTGGCAAGTAAGTGGGGATTACTCTGTGGTTAGAATTTTCCTCCCAAGCTGCCCTGGTGACCCTGCCAGGAAGGAGTGAGGGGGGTGGAGGCACTGCCAAATAAATTCATAGGAAAAAATAAAGAAGATACACCCTGCTGAGTGTGTGGTGGGATCCAGAAGAACCGAGACCTGTCCATCAAAACCTGTAAGCAGATTGGCATTAAAGAAAGTAACTGGGTGGAGAGGGGGGTGCTACACATAGTATAATTGTGTGCATGTATAAAATCTATTTCTTAATTATTTGTTTTATTAAGCAATCACAGAGTTGTTGGCATGATCCCTGCCCCAAGGAGATTCCAGTCTAAGTCAGACACAGGGAGAGCTCCTTGCCCTGCTTATCAGCCATCAAGTTGCCAGGTCTTACAGCAGTGAAGAGACCTGACTACAGACCACCAGGCCTCTCTATAGGCATCCGCGAAATAAAAACAAAACAAAAAAACCACCAAGTTGCATCTCTGTTTGGTACATGGATGACTGGTTCTGACCAGGTCCCTCTTTCCCAGTCCACAAAGGGACAAACTAGACAGCTGCTCATCTGCAATATGAGGCCATATTTCCCCGCAAAAGAGGACAATCAAAAAAAAAAAAAAAGGCAAGGCAATTACCTCCCAATTAGAAATTTGCCTAAATACCCTCCCTTGAAATACTTGGAATCTAAACCTGGAGCCAAATTTCTGCAAACGGCACCTGGCAAATAACCTGAAACAAGACCTTTGCTCCAAAAGCCCCAGAACTTTAGGGTGTTCAAAAACTCTGATCCTAATATTACAGCTTCAGGTCATCTCTACTCAACTGACAGGGACAAGCACCCAGACCAGTGGACAGTGAATTCCCTTCTGTTAGGAGTACGCTTGGGCAAACAAACTTTTACCATTAATAGAATTCATCTAGTAACCAAGCACCGCCAAAACTCCCCTCTGGTGCCTCTATGTGAGCTATTCTGCCTGTAGGTCCAATCATATTAAACAACAGAGCAAACAGCAGGTACTATTCACAGTCACAGGCTCTCACTATAGCTTTCTCGTTCTCCTTTCTCGACACCGCAGGAAACTAGTTTCTGGTGCAATCACCCTGTTCCTCAGAACAAAACTCTCAACGGAGTATTTCTACCGCAGGTGCATTTTAATTATGCCATCTGACCTGACTACTTTCTGTAATTAGAGCTGGGAAGGAAAGTAACTAGACAAGAGATCATTCCACATGCAACATGTAAAGCAACTAACTACATGGGAGCAAAGCAAATCCATGCATATGGACTTATTCCTACATTGTAAGCATTAGATAAATGTAGCGGGGAAACCAAACAACATTACACATGCAACTACAGCTGGCTTTCTATTGTACCTCTCTGTCTTACAGGCCTCCTTTCCTGCTGCTCTGACCTTTCCCCCTCTGTCTCTCTCCTCAGTCTCTTTTATTATTTTCCCTCCCCTCCTTTCATTATGCACCTCCCTTGCAGCGACAATAGACTGCTGTTGTTCCAGTTCTCGGCTTTGGGTTTTCATGAGCCACGGCTCCACGGTCCAGTCTAGTCACATGAGTGCTTCCCCAGGCTACTGTACCCTCAGGCTTTCTGTGCCTATGTGTCTCCATAGTGGGGAGCACAGGCGGGATGGGCAAACTTAGAGTATGTCTGTATTGCAAGCACAGGGGGTGACTGCAGCCCATGTAGACATATCTAAGCTAATGAAGCGGTGGCAGGCAGGCAGTACATCAGCTTGGAACCCAATTAGCCTACACTGTAGCCCGTGCCACTAATGTAGACATACCCTGAGAAGCACAATTCAGCAATTTTTTGAAGTACATTTTTTTTTCCATAGGACTTTTAACTAACCTTAGGCTGAAGACAGAACTTAAGTACACTTGGTGACATAAGCCCAAATCTTCCAGTTCCATGTTTAGATACCAAAGTATGGATTAGTACCATGAATTTCAAAAATGGGAGCATAGGCACCTAAATCTGTATTTAGGTACCTGTGATCTGCTTTTCTAAAGTGCTGAGCACCCAGCAGCTCCCACTGATTTCAGTGTGAGTACTCACACTCCCACCAGTAGTAAGCATTTGCATTTACTGTGAATTGTATGGCTAAATCCCATGCAAGGATGAGTTTTCTGAAATGAATGTGGTTTGGAAGTTGTGGCGGAATAGGAGAGGGTGAAGGGTGATGATCGCTACACTTTATTTACAGAAACGTTTTTATTCATAGGTACATTTAAGCGATTAGTGCTTATATGGAATACAGATTCGCTTCTGCCTTTAAGGGATGAGGATGGAATGCTGTCTACATATGCCATGAACTGCAATTGCGAGCATTCTTTTAATTCTAAAGTGTAAGGCAGATCAACAGCTTGGGTTTCTAGAAGCAGGCCTGCAGGAGAATCTCCTTCGATTTCAAATGCCTTAAATATCAATTTTCAGCAATGAAGGTGGAAACTATATGAGTCATCATAGCACGACTCTCTTAGACTTGCAGTGTTGCATCTTACTTGCTTTGTAGGCCAAGGTATAGAAGAAACGGATACCACTGAATGGAAGTCAAGACCATATATGCCTTTCTGATCTTGCTCCTGGTCATTCAAGACATCTCTTATCCACATTCAGTAAAATATGAAGTTCTGATTAGTTGAGCTACTCTGAAACCTTTCCAATAGAAGCTTATTCTTTGGCAAATTACTTCGAGTGTAGGCAAGGCTTTTTCTGGCCACATGGAAGGCGTGATCCAGAGTCCATTGAAGTCAATGCACACAGTGGCCACAGATCCTTGGTGTCATACCTATCACCATATATTCTACACTGTGATTTGTAGACATAGGCCATTTAAGAGCAAGTACAAGCAGCATGCAGTACGTGTTAATAGTTGCTGCATAACACCAGTTCCATTGTTTGCTACAGTGAATAAAGCTGTGAAAACAGTCACACACCCAAAGCAAAAGCATGGAAATTTGTCTTTTTGTGAGGGTGAGAAAGTCATTCTGTACGCAGTGCTACTTTGCATATTCTTTTGTGAACATAAAACCGTTGTCGCCAGCAAAAATTGCTTTTGTATGAAAGTTATGGGGTCACAATGCAGGTGGGCGAGCTTGAAGGTGAACGAATAAGATCAGCTGTGCTCATCAATAATATCGGGCCAGATTCTGAGGTCCCTAGTAATTCCTTACATCACACAGATGTCAAAGTTTTTCCAGAACAGAACTGTGTAATCCCTTCAGGATTTGGTCCAGCGCAGACACTTTACATTTATCTACTGTCTCTCATCCACACATATCAAAGCACGGTTTATTTAGAGAGTCTGAAGAAGTGCATTGTGGTTTCGTGGATACCACACTCGACTGGACATTAGGAGGTGTGATTTTTGTTCCCTGACCTGGTGCGTGACTTTCAACAAGTTACTTACATCCTGTTTCTCAGTTTCCCCATCTGTAAAGTGGGGGCAGTGATACTTTTGTTTGTCAAGTGCTTTGAAATATATGGATGCTGTAGAGCTAAATATTATTATTATTTATTATGATGATCATTATTTGCTGATAACTGATACGGTGGCTGGTGCCATACAAGACACAAAGACAAATACAGTTATTTCATAGAATCATAGAATATCAGAGTTGGAAGGGACCTCAGGAGATCATCTAGTCCAACCCCCTACTCAAAGTAGGACCAATCTCCAATTTTTTTTTTGCCCCAGATCCCTAACTGGCCCCCTCAAGGGTTGAACTCACAACCCTGGGTTTAGCAGGCCAATGCTCAAACCACTGAGCTATCCCTCCCCCCCAAAGTGTTGAATTGTTTACAATCTAAAAGTCAGCCACAGAGGAAAAAGGACAAACCAGGTCATCCAGGGTAGAGGACAACTTATTGTTTTGTATAAAGAATTAATTTTTTAAATGAACTCACAACTCATGGCTATCACAGGAAAAGTGAACTTTTAGGAAGGTTCCGAATGAGATGGGCTATCGTATTGTGAATGAGGATAAAGAAGCTGATCCAGGCATAGGAAGAAGCATGGAAAAAGTTGTTATAGTAACATTAATTGATTAAACCCCACAACATTCTCTGAGATTGGTCTGATAACTATTTTTAGAGTTGATCAAAGTGTTTCAAAACATGAAAAAACAAGTTTTGGGGTATGTTCCCCCACTTTCTCACAAGCTCTTCCCATTGTACAGACGAGCAAACTGAAGAAGAGGTTGGTTAAGTAACCAGCCTATGGCCACACAGTCAGTTGCAGATCCAGGGAGAAAATGAAGGAATCCTGACTCCTAGTCTCCTGCTATATTCATATTACTGTTTGCAGTTATGCATCACATGAGCCAAAGGTAGATCACAAACCAGTTTCTATCCTGATTTCTATATAACTCCACAAGCAGATTTTGAGACACCTTTTTCTTATGAAGTATGGGCGCTGTAAAATCCATTTGCTTCTACAGGTCAGAACTAGACAGTTACTAAGCCAGCTCGTTTTCCACTCTCAAATCCCTCCTCAAATCTCTCCTCTGCCATGATGCTTACAAAAATCTCTTAGGCTGTTGGTGTGCAGACACCACTGCCTATCATGTTGACCAACATTGTCTCATACTCCCCTGTCTGTCTATAGCCCTTTGTTGTTTTTTGTCTTATACTTAGATTATATGTCCCTTGGGGGCAGGGACTGTCATTTTGTTCTACGTTTGTACAGTGCCTAGCACAATGGGATCCTGGTCTACAACCAGGGGTCTTAGGTGCTACAGGAATACAAATTATGAAGAAGAAGAAGAAGATCTTCTACAAATATCAGGGCAGTGATCACTATTTGCCAGCTATTACCACACAGAGGCATAACAAATTGTCATCAAGGTTGTTGTCTCTGTGATTAGAAAAGGCAATGTCTGTGGTCATTGTGGGATAGCACTGGCAAATGCTCCTGTTTAATGGTGATCACTATAAGCACATATGAAATGTATGCAGAGGGAAAACAGCATGAACAATTTTCAGCACCATATGCATGCACATGAGACCTGGCTAGCTCCACATGGTAAGATGCGCAAGCAAAAACTGGGCTTAATTTTTTATCTTTAACAGTGAGTAACAAAGTTGTTGCATGGAAATTTCCCTGGTTGTTGTTGTTTTTTTTTTTTTTTTTGATTAAGGACAAAATGTTTAAATAGGGTTATCAGGAAAGGTTTGTAAAGGATCGTATGAATCCCACTGAAATGAGGCTGTCACCTGCAGCAGGGCTCCTCTCCTCCAGCCCTTTGGACATCTCTATGTCTGTGTGGGAGTAATAATAATGGAGTGGTGCTGCCTCCTACATTTGGTCTATGGCCCTATTCCTCCCCGTTCCCTTCACCTATTCACAGATCTCAGTCTGTGTCCGACCTCCTGCTCCCTACTGAACTTGTAAACACACTTTTAAATGTGCATGGGTGTGTACATATACTACCACCTCTTGCTGTCCATTCCTTCCCCCATTGTTGTTAAGCAACCGTGACATGCAGGAAAGGGACAGAGCAAGGAAGAGGACGGCCTGTGAAATTGGCTCTAGCTCTTCTAGGAAGGCTGCTTCTCCATCTGGTGAACCTCCTATAGGAGGATTGCCAGAGAAAAACCTCAGTCCCATGGACCTTGCAAGGTGTAGCCACCTGGGCCTGCCACTGGTGAACATTAGCATGTCCACAGGAGACTGGAAGAGTGGTGGGGTAAGAGGGACAAAGGACGGGGTGTGTCTGCAGAGAGCTAGAGAGTGGGCTATGAGGAGACAAAGAGACAGGCTGCGTAGTATGTCTTGGGTACTGGACTCTGCAGCAGGAACTGCATGGGGAAAGTAGTCAAGGAGCTGGAGCTGAAGAAGGTTGTCTCCCATATGCAGTCTTCTTTCTTTCAGGAATGCTGCGTCATTTAATAGAAGTGGCTAACAAATCTCCATATGGCTGTTGGCTTATGCTGGCAGCCCCAAACTGAGCCACGAGGAATAAGAGGAATTGTATTTGTTTGTTATTTCTAATATTTGGAAACTTAGCCTATGTCAGAGGCATAATGCTGCTTAATTTGTATTAGATTCAGGTTGGAGGCATAGTATACCTGAATTAGAGGAATCTGAAATAGGTCTTATGTTAGAGAGGCCCAGTGAAAAGTCAGACAAAGAGAAGCACATTTTCAGAAAGGATGTATTTTTATGAGTTTTCAGCTGGAATATTGATTGAAATATTATAAACCCGAGGTAGAAAATTCTATTAGTATCTCATTTGCATGAGTCTTAACTGTGAAGAATGAATTGGATTATTTTGAAGTGAAATGAAAGGTGTTAAATGCGTTAGCTGCAAATCACAATAAAATGGTAAATACAGAGTCATGACTGACACACCCCACAATAAACATAAGCATTTAGAGAGTAGTTCTGTGCATGGTTTTTTTTTAACCCATAAGAAAGCAGTTAAGGATCTTGGGTGTGATTTTCAGAGAGATCCTAGGTGAGTTAGATGCCTAAGTCACATTTTCAAAAGTGACTTTGTGCCAGATTTCCAAAGGTATTTAGGTGCCTAATGGAACTTTCAAAAGCTCCTAAGCAGGTTAGGCACCTAACTCCCGTTGAAATCATTGACAGCTAGGGCCCAGATCCTCAAATGTATTTAGGTGCCTAAATCCCATTAAAATCATAGACTTTTGAAAATCCCATTAGCTGCCTATCTGAATCTTATTCACTGTAGAAAACAATGGGACTGCTGTTAGGCAGCAAAGAATGGTACCATTAACACATACTGCACGCTGCTTGTACTTGCTCTTAAATGGCCTATGTCTGCAAATCCCAGTGTAGACTATATGGTGATAGATGCCCATCACTGTGGTATCTGTGTACCTTTAAATTGCTTCAAGATACGTGAGATCAAAAAGCAGCCCCATTCCAGCTGTTCTGAATGCACAGTAGAAGTTCCCTTATTTTGAAGTATGTTCTGGAATACAATTTAGTACATTTTAAGTCACATTGATTTAGCCCGTGCAAACAGGACCCCCAAGAAAGTTTCTGACAAGGTTTTGCCAAGCTTCAGCCACTGGTACAAAAGCCATGTGACCAGAGTAAAGGAAATAAATGGTAAGGGAAAAGATGCACAAGGGGTTGAAGCATACAAGCTGTCCTGGCGTATGTTTCATTAATGTCTCCCTTGCATAATATTTTCTCAGAACTTTTGAAAAACTCCATTAGCTCTTTCTGTTTGAAGGTGACATTTATTTTCAATTCTCCCTACAATATGATGATGAAATTACATGAACTTTAAATCAAACTTTAGTGCGACAGGATAAATAAGTCTCACAGCTGACTGCACTGAACTGGCGTCGGAACAATCGCACCAGCATTACAATTTTATCTTCTTAACAAATGTTTGTTTTCCATTTGCATTTGACAATGGAATTAATAAAACTATTTTACCAATTTAAGATTTATGAAAAATATATCTCATTCCCTAGATCCCCACCCCCACTTATCTCATTTATAGAATTTGCAATTTGCATAATGGTAAAACGGGGCATTTTTGCTACAGCATTTCAAAACCTCAATTCTAATTTTCACGGTAATAGTAAATGCGCTTAACAACAATGGTCCATTGATCCAGTTCGTCTCCTACCTACACCAGAGCAACTGGGCAATTGTTAAATTTAGAAGCCACAAAACAGATAACTGAATAGACCTTTAGTGCATAGGCTTTGGCTATAATGGTTTCAATAATAATTAATATGCAGGATAGCTAGTCATGTCACACACCATTTCAGACTAGAATTGCATCTGTCAGTCCAAATTTTGACTACACACAAGGCATCCAGCACCGAATCTAGTTAGACAGCTAACTGAATTAAAACAAAAATCTACAGATGCATGATAAATGCACAGGATGCTATGTCACACATGAATGACTCCTGTGCAGGCCAAATGACAGATGTATTTCCTCGACTCCAGGCCAGGCTCCAGCACAAACCACTCTTCATTTATCAATAATTGGGCCTTAATTTCATTTGGCAGTGGTGGAGCAGCATGCTCAGCTTCCTCTCCAATAGACTAACACTAATTAGACTTTTTTTGGGGGGGTGGGGCATCAATCTTTTTATTTTATCCTCCAGTAATCCTCTATAAGCATAGCTATAGCGTGTCCTTTTCAAGGGACAGGGTAGGTTTTAGCCATAACTCATTACTAGCAATAATAGAATGGGAATGGGAACCATTGTATTATAGGTTTTAGAGCAACAGAGAGAGAGAGAGAGGTGCATGGGATCATATTCTGCCTATTCACATTGAATCAGTGTCTTGATTCATTTGCCACCTCTTTGGAATAATAAATGTCATGTTCTATTAGTACCTTTACACCAAAAAGGGGATTTTGTTAAATAAGTCCTATTTATCAGCGAGATTTGAGGGTTAAGTACAGGCAGAGTAATGCTGATGGAAATGCCCCACTTCGCACCCAGTCATCAGAACCTTGAGGGTTCAATCCAGCAAAGTTGTGAGCACTCCTGAGTGGTGCTGAGCACGCTCAACTCCATGGAAAAATTAAACTTGATGGGAGTTATGGACACCAGAGAGGACTGAGTTCTTAGTTAACTAAATTCGGTAAAAGAGAAATTTTAAGGTCTGCAGGAAATCTATGAAGTATGCGCACACACACACACACACACACACACACAGAAAAGGAATGAGACAGGCTAATCTTATGGTTTATTTACGCTGCACATCATGCTATCAAAGGATTTACCCCTCCACAGAGTTTAGCTTTACAGCTAAATTTCTTGCTGTTTCAAATGTAGTAATATAACTGACCTTGGTTTACATAAGTTTTGCTCTTATCACCTGTTTCCCCTGTGAGCTCAGAGACAAACATCATATTTCTAAACCCTTTCTTGCCTCCAAGTGATAAACTGAAGTGACTGGTCCCATTTGCAAAGAAGACCTCAGCTTTAGGTAAGTGTTAAGCTCTAATGATTGGCTCCAGGGATCAGAGCTGTTCAGTGCCACTTACATTCCCTTTAGTATTTTAGCATATAACACTGTGTTTATTGGCATACACTAAATCAGTGATGTGGTCCTGAGGGCTGATTGCGATGCCCAGATGATCCGTTGGAGTTTGCCTCATGATCCAATCTATGGCATAATTGGAGAGGATGAGGAACAAAATTCATCCTTGTTTCACCCCAGTAACTACGCCAAATTCAACAGAGAGCTCTCCATATGGTCCAACACACGTTAGGTAATGTGTATATTATGCCATAATAGATGAAGTCTCATAGGTTTCAGTGGCTAGTTATTTTCAAAGATCTTTCATATCAATTCGTTGTGAATGGAACAGAACGCAGCAACTGGGAAAACGAAAACTAGTGCTGCAGTGCAGTTATGACAGCGATGGAAAAATCTGGGCTTGTGTGATCTTTGTAAAATAATGATGCCTGCACATGTGCTCGATCTTCACCTTGGAAAAGTCTGCCATTTTTAATTCACATTTCCTTTTGGTTAGCAGAGTTAAAATATGAATAGATAGATACTTCAAGAGCCTGTTCCCAAAGAAATGCACCCTGAACGTCCACTGAAGTCAGTGGGAATTGAGGTCTGTCAGCGTCTTGTTGGAGTAGACTCTGAAGCAGTGACAAATGAAAAAGTTCTTAATAACTCTAGTCTAAGCACTGGCAGAGTTATTATACCAGGTATGGAGAAGTGGAGTATGTCTATGAAACAAATTCTCCTCTCGGTTACATTGGTGCAACCCCATTGACTTCAGTAGAGTTAAACCTAGGTAACTGAGAAGAGAATTGGGCCTTTTCCATTAGTTCTCTTGTTCTAAATTAAAGATTTTTTAAAAATCTCCTAATTTTTTTTTAATGGGTTAGTTAAAGTACCACAGACACATTTGATTATTTAATCTTGGCTGCAGCAAGAAATTATTGAAATATTTTTAAAATATCTGTGTCAATTATCTCTCTCCATATGTTAATTTGTTAGCCAGGTGTATGGCCTGTTTAAATGAAGATTAACCGAATACATTTGAACCATCTAAAAATACTTGATATGTGCAAAGCAGCAAAGAGAGTGAGGAATTCTCTAGGATAGTACAAAGGGATGTAACCAGTTATGTCTAAAGATGGGTAGGTAAAATTGAGAAAATAAAGGCCATTTCAGAGTCTATTTGCAGCAATTGGTAAAAATACCAACCCTGCCTGACGCAAAACCAGTCAGACAAAGCCTGCCCTGAGAGGACTCCTTTGGGCATAAGTGGCAGTAACAGAATGAAAGTAAGAAAAAGTAAATTTAGCAGGATACAAAACTCAGATACAGAACCTGATCTGCAAACAACCCTAAAGTTTAGCGGTCTCCAGATCCCAGGTTTTGGTTTGGCTCAGTATATGTAGATGGGGCTATTGGCAAAATTCAGATCTGAATTCAGGTTCAGGGTTCAAACTTCCAGCAATAGAGTATGCCAGAGTGGTCCATCTAGTCTAGAGCCCTAGATCCAACAGTTGACAGTACCAGATGCTTCAGAAGAAGTTCCAAAAAAACCCTTCATGAACAATTATGGAAAACCTGCCTCTAGGATGATGAGTGGAGCTGGAGGAAGAAGACCAGTTTTCAGCAGGGACTTAGTTGAATATGGCATTGGGGCCTCAGAAATTCAAGTCTGCTTAGCTAACAAAAAAACCCACAAAACCCTCTAGATTCTTAGCATGTAACACTGGCCATTCAGCATACTTAATAAAGATCTCTTTCCTGCAACTCTGCGGATCAACACGCAGAAAATTCCAATATTTTTTAAAAGGTTTCATTTCAAGTCGGAACAAAAATTAGAAATTTCCCATGGAAAGGTAATTACAAAAATGTTTTGGAAAAAATCAGATCATTTTTGTTATTTCTAACAGAAATGGAGCAGCAGGCTGCTCCAGTTCCCAAGGACTACTCATGTTGTCGCAACTGCCATGGACTCCACCCCTAGTGTCAAGGGGTCCCCCATTGCAAAGCAAGGAGTCTAGAAGCCTTGAGAGCTCCATCTCCTGTGGCAGGGAGCCTAGAAGCTCTGGGGTCCCTGACTCCGAAACATGGCAGAGCTGCCCCCAGAGGCCACGGACCCAGGAAACCAAAGCTTCCCAGCAGCCCAAATGTTTCTGTGAAACATTTTGGTTTTGACAAATCAGCATTTTCCAACGAAACACTGTTTTGTTGGACAATTCCTAACCAGACCTAGCTGAAAGTAGCCCTTCCCCTTGTCTACTGAGAACTAGTGTTTTACAGGAAGCATTTGTTTATGGTGTCAAGAAATTGTTTCTCAAGTCTTTGTCCCATTCTGGAATGGTTTCAAATCCATATTTATTTTTTGATTCAGATCCATCTCTCAAAATACATGTGACTAGCAAGAAAATTTCCTAAGGGTGAGATCATCCTGATGTGGAATAATCTTCTAATAAAGTAATAGAAACACCATCGTTTTAGATATTTTAAAAGTTGACTAAAACAAATCATTAGTAAAAGGTTCCCCCCACCCCCAGTACCATCTCCTATGATTCTTAGTGTATTAAATAACCAGGTATTATACTACAATTCTGATAAATAATGAAACTACCTGTATTTGAGACTGTCCCCAGCAAAGAAATTCATTAGTAGTCTAAAAAGAAAAGGAGTACTTGTGGCACCTTAGAGACTAACCAATTTATTTGAGCATAAGCTTTCGTGAGCTCACGAAAGCTTATGCTCAAATAAATTGGTTAGTCTCTAAAGTGCCACAAGTACTCCTTTTCTTTTTGCAAATACAGACTAACATGGCTGTTACTCTGAAACCTGTCATTAGTAGTCTAGTACTTGCTGTACTTTATTTATTTGGATTGATGAGAACAATAAAGGGCACCCACAGCCCACTCTAGGTCTGCTAGAGTGATTAAGAGATTTTATAGTTCAGTGGCTGAACTAAAAGTCTGAAAAAAAATCCAGTCTGTTTTGAACAAAACTGAATTTTTTTATATTTCTTAACAAAACAAACAAACACGTTTCATTCAGGTTGAACGAAATACCAGTTCAGATCTACATTTTCAAAAGAAGATGGTTCATTTCTAAATGAAATGTCAAAACAGTTTGTTTAGAAGATGTCAAAACGAACCATTTGGAATTTTTTGAACTCTTTTTTCCTAATATTTTAGTCAGCCAAGACAATTCTCCAAATTCTAGGCAAATACTTGCGGTCTCCCTGAAATGATGTTTATTGAATAATTTATTATTCGCTAAAAACATTTTTGCCCAGCTCTGCAACTCTAGTTACCCCTGAGAATTTAAAAAAAAGACCCTACTCATTATAAACAGAAAAGAACCAGCGGCAGTCCCACAAAGTGTAAAATAATATCATAGATCTGCAGCTCAGATACCCCATGCCAACCTCAAGCAGTATTTCCTTTCCCAAAAGCTTCCTTAAAAGATGATTCATTCATATGTTTGTTTATTATATGCGGTTTGATGCATCATTTCTTGGCATTAGGTGAAATCCTAGCACACTGACATATCCATCTTATTTGCGTGTAGGCAAATAGCATAAAAGTGGCCAGTAATGTTTCTTTTTGCCTATAAACTAATTTTATTGTTTTACTATGGTGGAGAAAATTGCTACATTTGTCTTGGAATGAAAACTATTAAAGATAAACAGCTGATTAACAAAATAAGGAGGGCTTTAAACATTATTTTGAAATAAATAATAGCTTACTGGGCTCAGCTGTATTAGGGAGATATTTGTTTTCTTTCCTGCTCTAAATTCCTCATGTGGAGTGCCTCACCCTAAAACCTCGTGCATTGGTTCCAGCAGGAAAAAATAGGCTGGAATATTTGGAAGGATTGAAATGATTGCGCTCTGCTATGTTTGTTAGTTTGCAGATGTGTCAAATAGTTTGAAGTCTTGTTAAAAAAAAATAAAATGGGGTGAGCTGACTCAGGCTAAAGGAACTTACTGCAAAGAATAGAATTTGACCATGAACATTCGAAGTACAAAGAACATTCAGCATACTCACCCAGCTACTTTAATGCCATGTTTCCAGCCCAAAACCCTGGTGAAGAATGCTTGGACATAACTAGTTCTTATTGGATGAAATTCACCCCATTGCAGAGGGCTATCCACCTCCTAAGTCCCACTTAAACCCTTTTTAAACCCAGGCCAGCGTGGGCAGGGGGATTTAGGGGTAGATAGAGGAGGGGCAGGAAAATGACTAGGGGTTCTGCAATTACACTGTGACAATGAACTCCCTCATGTTAGGAGAGTGCAGAGGTTACCCTCCATTCTTGCAGCTCCTATTCCAGTACAAAAGATGGAATAACAGCTGTGTAATTGGCTGAATTCTCTCCTCTACCCCCTATGTACTTCCTTGCTCTTTGTCAGGGTGTCAAAGGATGTCAAAAAGGGGTGTGTGCAACAGTGTCCCAAAACTGCCCACTTCTAAGAGCTTCCTCCTGCCCTCAAATATTGATACCTCACTCATTTCCAGTCTTTTCTGGTCTGTTACCATGGCAAATCATTACCTCATCACGGTCCTTGTGAACTTGTTTACCATCCCAATTATAATGTTCTCAAATCCAGGCTGATTATGACAGCTCTGTGTCGCCCATCTGTGCTTGATCTGATCAGCACTTCCACCACAATACATTGGCAGGTCACCATAACTTTGCATCACACTCTCCCCCACGTTAACTAGGCTTAACTGTTCTTAACATTCTGAAATCAACTAAATTCAGCACTCCAGTGAAATTTATAATTCTCTGTTACAAGCCAAACATTTATGGAAGACCACAAGGGGGCAAAGTCAGACAAAAAGGGCATTCAGAGCTCTGATGCTTTAAAAACATCTATTCACAACTTTTTAAAAAGGAATATTTTTATGTTGCTTGTTCCTAGAGGCCTCAACTGAGATTGGGCCCCCATTGTGCTAGGCACTGTGCAAACACATAGTAAAAGAGTCCGTGCCCCCAGCGAGCTCACAATCTAAATAGATATGATAGGAAAAAGGAAGTATTGTATTATCACCATTTTACAGGTAGGAAAGTGAGATACAGAGACAGCTGAAGTGACTTGTTGAAGGTCATGTAGCTATGGTAGATCTGTGGATCGAATTTAGTTCTCCTGAGATCAACGGCAGTGTCTTGACCACAAGATCATGCTTCCTATCAGGGTATAAAAGACAAGAATCAGATGAGTGCATGTTGTGGCTATGAGCACATGTCATAATGGGAGCGGCAGCCATTGTTACACAACATTTTCCATTCTAACCCTTTGTTTTGTGTCACTCAGAAATGCACTCTGAGCAGAGCCAGAGACAAAACAACTGGGCATTGAAATGTGAAAATTTGCCATGAAAACAGCCCTCACTGAGAAGTGTCTTTGCTTGCTCTGGAGGAAATTGATTTTTGATTTTTTTCACTAAGCTTGTAAAGTGTGCAGCTAAGGAATGATACATTCAACATGCTAGAGGGGCTAAATTAGCCTTGCAGAGTAAAGTCAAGTCCAATATATTGGTGTGAC
This sequence comes from Chelonia mydas, assembly GCF_015237465.2. Taxonomy (NCBI): domain Eukaryota; kingdom Metazoa; phylum Chordata; order Testudines; family Cheloniidae; genus Chelonia; species Chelonia mydas. The sequence goes on along the minus strand of NC_051245.2, from coordinate 19,324,431 downwards.
TTGGTTAAGACACCTGGAATTGGGAGGAGTGAGACTGCAATCCTGTAAGGTGTAAAAGATGTTAGGAAGGCTGCTATGGGATTCTCGCATGTGTGAGGACTACTTGTAGGGATAGGGTGCCAAGACTGGACATATATTAAGTGACTCTGACATATTATTCCCTCATTTTTTTCAAGCAGGAGTCTGTCTGTCAATCTGCCCAGAAGGACAATTTTTTAGAAAGTTTTTTCAGCATCTGAAAATGGGTTATAATCAAAGTCCTGACATAACATTAATAACTATAACAGGTGAGACCAAGCTTCTGCTCTGATTCAGTGTGTACTCTCTTTCCTCTACATATAGTTTAGACATGCTGACCTGATATTAGCGATCGTAATTGTTTGCAATGTTCAGATTGGTCCAAGGAAATTGATTTTACACTGCTTGAACTTCAGAAGTAAAAGTATTCCAAAGGGATACTTGAGAAGTTTAGCATTCTGTCTTGGTAACAGTATTCAGGGTTGTCAAGATTAGCAGTCTGCATGTTAAAGATCATGCAGGCCTGATTCTGTGTTGCACCTTTTGCTTTGTGAAAAGCCAGTAGAGTTGCACCAAAGATAAATTTGGCCTACTGGGTTCAGATTTAAAGTTTACAAAATATTTAAAACAAACAGAAAAAGGTATCAGCATTTTCCCCTTTTAGTTACTAACACAAAGAGGTCCCATTTTGCTGAAATATTTGCCAGTTTTCACCATTCCCCCCCTTGAAAATAGGCCTCTTGTCTAGTGAAAATTAGTTTTGGTGCAAAATGGGACCATTCCAAATGATGCTGGACATTGTATTTTCAGATTTTAAGTTTTGAATTCGCCATTTTGTTGACTATTGCAGAAAAACTAAATCTGAAGCACACAAGGTCATCCATAACAAAATGACAATTTTAATGGAAAAAATTAAATGAAAAATGTTCACCTCTTTCGCACTGTTCCAATGCAGATTCACCCGCTCTGCTGTATGTTCCTTTAAAAAAAATGTTGTCTGGACCTTCAGATACCTAGCAAGCTCAATCTATTTCGTTTACTGAAAAGAAGGTTAAGAGGAGACTTGATTACAGTATATAAATAGCTACTGGGAAGAAGATTTCTTAGAGTTGAATGGTCTTTAATCTATCAGACAAAGGCATAACAAGGTCCAGTGGTTGGAATCCAATGCTTGGAAGCTGAAGCCAGATAAATTCAGGCTAGAGATAAGACAGAACTTTTTTTACAGTGAAGATATTTCAGTATTGGAACAGCTAACCTGGCGATGTGCTCAATTAAAAAGTTTGGGACTGTTCAGCTTAGAAAAGAGACGACTAAGATGGCTTATGAGAGAGGTCTATAAAATCATGAGTGATGTGGAGAAAGCGAATAAGGAAATGTTATGAACTCCTTCATATAACACAAGAACCCGGGGTCACCCAATCAAATGTGTAGGCAGCAGGTGTAAAACAAACATAAGGAAGTACTTCCTCACTCATTGCACAGTCAACCCGTGGAACTTGTTGCCAGGGGATGTTGTGAAGACCAAAATTATAACAGGGTTCAAAAAAGAATTAGATAAGTTCATGGAGGATAGGTCCATCAGTTAGTTAAGATAGTCAGGGATGCAACCCATTGTTCTGGGTGTCCCTAAGACTCTGGCTGCCTGATGCTTGGACTGGCCAACAAGGGATGGATCACTGTAGAATTACACATTCTGTTTGTTCCCTCTGAAGATCTGGCATTGGCGACTGTTGGAAGACAGAATATTGGGCTAGATGGAACATTGGTCTGACCCAATATGACCATTATTATGTTCATCACTTGAAGCCTTTAAACCAAGATTGGATCTGTTTCTAAAACAGATGCTCTGGCTCAAGACATGGGCTTGATGCAGGAATTACTGGGGGAAGTTCTTTGGTCTGTGCTATAGAAGAGGTCAGACTACATTATCATAATGGTCCCTTGTGGCTTTAAAATCTCTGAATCTATCTGCGAAAAAAATGTGTGCTGGAGTCACTAGTGCCAGCTTCTGACTCAGTGATATGTGCAAATTTTTCAGAGTGGAGTTTTCCAAGTAACTTAATGTTCTGAATGAGTTTATTATGAAACACTGAATGACTGTTGTTCACTTTCACTCTGAACAAAGAACAATTTTGATAGTCTCTATCCTCATTCAGCTTCTCTCTTCACTTCAAACACTTGTTCATCACACTGAACACTCATTCCACTGGAGTTTTCCTGCTTGAAGACAAAGCAAATTCTAATCAGTGTCACCACGCGTTGATCAAGAATTCTGGTTATTTTAAAAGTTTAGCACTTCAGCTGATTCAGTTAAAAACTAGGACATTGTAGATGTTCCAAATGAAGTTCCTGGGAAACTGGGAGGCCCTATGAAAAACCAGGACTGTATGGGGAAGAAAATGGAACTCCTGGTTACTGTATCTGAATGCGAATATGCTCCATGTATACACTGGGGAGACTAAGTAAGCCCAAACACACAAGTTGTGTATGTGGATGCTCTGGAATGTAGCACCTTATTGAGGAATAGACATACTGCTTTCTGTGCACTTCTATTTGAAATGCAAAGAGCAATGTCCTCTAGTTTTCCATACGTGAAATCTAAAAACCATTATAATATAACCTAAGTTCATGCAGCACCCTCAGGCTTCTTAGCTCTATGTGGAAGCAACTTGGCTATTTCTGATCAAAGCTATAATTGCAATCCCAGCAGCAATTTCATTCCTGGGGTGGACTGCAGCCCTGAGGAAGGGAAGCTGCACCACTCCAGGAGCAGCATCCCAAAGATGACCCTCTGAGGCATACATTATTCATTCACCCAGGGTCCTGCCTTCTATAGGGGTGTAAGGGAGGATTCTTACTCTTCCTTATTCCTCAATATGGGAATGTGGTCAAAGTCCAAATTGCATTCTTGTTTATAGAAGAAAACAGTGGTGGCTTAGGCAGCTTTCAATTTCATATATTAAAAACAGTTTTGCATTGACATGTAACAATTTGTATTATTTTATTCACAACTGGATACATAAATTCAGATTTCTAAATTAAGCTTTTAACAAGTGTACCTTTCCCTGGTTTAACACAGCTATAGCTACTTGAATCCATGATTAAAATATTTGACTCATGAAACAAACCTAGACTTCAGTGGAGGTAGGAGCTATGCCTGATGAGTGTTATAGCATTGAAACAGAGAGCAGTGGACTAGATTCAGCTCTGTTTCAGAGGGAACTGTGCCACTTTCTGAATCACCAAGCACCACTCCCTCCAGGACCCCTGGTTTTCCCTGGAAATCTCACATCCAAGTATCATGCTCAACCTTATTTAGCAGTTGAGAGCGTACATGATCACAGCACAAGGTGCGACGGCTGCAGGCATCACATGGTGCCAAATCTAGTCTTGTTTATATTTCTGACCACACCATTCCAAATCTGAAATGGAACATTCATTTATTCTTTCAGTATAAACATTGCAAGAGATTATAGGCTTGAATGGGCTTCCAAAAGTCCATTTTTCATTTTCTTTTTCTCCTCATTTGCATGCCATTTTTGCTTCCCTGATTCCAATGTTCATATTCGGAAACAGCCACTGAGAGACTTTGAGTGACAGCAAAGGACAGTAGCTACTTAATGAGCTGAAAGCATTGATACTCAATAAGCCAAGTCATAGCCTATGAGTTGTGTCTCTAGCACCCTTCCACTGCCCATGATCAGACTGCTTTTTCTCACATTGGACAGTGAACCTTTCCATTCCTTTCTGCAGCTGTTTTTCCTGCATGGCTGTGCAATACAAGGCCATGTGGCCACCCGGACTTGGTTCTTTTTCAATCTATTTTTGCGACACTATAAAAGTGATGGGTTTTGGGGTGGGTGGATTTTTTTCCAGAACTGCTTTCTGTTTTAGTTTTTCATTAAATCCTAAACTTAATTTCAGATGTGCCTGTGGCAGAAAATTTTAGTGAAATGTCGCTTTTCCTGCCAGAATAGTTTTACCGTACTTTGCTTTCTAATCCCAGGAAGCTTTATACTAAGCTGAGAAACATCTTTGGCTTACTTTGGACAGACATAGCTGGAAAGAGAACACAGAATGCCTGTTTTTAAAAATAGAGACATCTGTATCTCCAGAGACAGGTTCTGATCCCCTTCCTCATGTTGAGTGGCACCTTATGCCACAGATAGTCCCATTGACTGTCACCACCAGAACAGAGAGGAGAGAGCAGGGTGTGCACTCATCTAAAAGGAGGGATTATGACTTGGCCTGGCCTTTGCAAGAGAAGAACAGAATGACAGGGAAGAATTCTTGTTCCCCATCCATCTCACACATCCACACAGGGATGGGGCACATGAAAACCTCAGTGAGAGGACAGGGAAGATCTGGGTAATGTATGAAAGACAGCTTCCTGTATTAAGTCGTCCACAAGAAACAACACATACAGTGACTATCTTTTAACAGAATGAGTATGGCCTGGGTTTCATATGGACATTGCCGAGGTTTTAGTTATCAGGATATGTCTGTGGTGGGGAGTACAGTGAGGAAGAGAGAGAGAGAGAGAGAGAGCAAATTTTGTGCAGCACATTTAGCAGCATGAACCACATTTAATACACCATACCAAGGCCGTCTGTCTCTTTATGAGCAAAGGTTATATTCAGCTGCTTGTTTATATGCAAACCTCATCTTCATGATGGTGGGTGGGACTGGCTCCATTTAAAATGTTGTTTCCTACATTTTAGGAAAGCTTGATGGAATTTAATAGGGATGAAACCAATAGGGCTCTGCAGAAATGCAACAAGGTTCTACAGAAATTACCATCAAAGCCTGTTGAATATAACATAGTATGGTCTCCTTCCTATAGAATTGTTAAAGCTTCCTGTAGAGTTTAATGGTGTAACATCTCCCTGCTTTAGAATGTCATAGGCTGGTTTAAACATTTTTCATTCTTTATTGGATTCTATAGAACTTTCCCATAAGAGATTGCTTTAACCTACATATCGCTAATGATGGGCCTGAAATTAATCACCGTCTATCTGACACGCTGTACTCTATTTCTCCCACCCTCTATGCAGGATCCCTGTACTGATTTTGCTGCCACTGCCCCCATTTCTGCTGCTGTTCTGATCTCTTGATCTCCCAGCTTCTCCTCCAGCTGGGCCCTGATCCCTGCTCTGCTCCCCGTTTCCCCCCTGCCCTTTTCTTAAAGGAGCAATAGCTCAGGGCTGTGCTGCTCCTTACAGCCCCTCCCCTTCTCTATAAAGAGCAGCAGCCCTTGGGTTGCTTAGCTCCTTAGGTGGCAGAAGAGGCCCCTTTGCAGCTCCCCATGTTGAGTTCTGTGCTTTGATCGACAAAGAATCTGGTCCTAACACTGCCTGAAAGAATAAGTTGTTCATTATGAATAGACTGACAAGTTCTATTCTGTTTTATAGAGGTTCCTGTACTACCCACATCACTGTAGTATCTGAGCCTCTTTCAGTGGTGCATTAGCAACATGACTCACATCTGCCACTGGAACCTGATTTACACCTGTGTAAGAGATAGGAGAATTAGATCCTGGTCTGAGTTCTAAGCTTCTAACAACCTGATACCAGGCAAGTTTCACATGGTTGCGGGCTTTGTTGTGAACACTGGACATGGCTCTGCCTTAGACAGATGTACCAAATGAGACATCTTCCTTGTTGTATATTTGTTTCAGTCCCAGGTTCCAATGATGAGTTGTTGTTTTTTAAAAACTCAGTTAAGTTACTTTGGTTGATTTTTTTAAACACAAAAATTCTATTAATTTATGACAGGACTCATGCGTATATTCCTCTCAAGGACACAGCGGTCCTTGAGCTCAACCCCCAGTCCCTGCCCTTCTTTATCTTTTCCCCACTCCTTTGTTTCTTTCCTCTCTTCTGACTCAGTGGCACAAGATGGCTTGAATACTAATCTCCCTCTCAGTGAAGTATTTTTTTCTCTTTTAATCTACCAGGTCATATCTTAACAGATCTCTACTCACTACTATTACCATTCCCAACTCAACCAGCAGTAATGAGAAATCAAATCACAGCTGTTAGAGAGATGTAGGCGCTCTGGGGCTGTTCTCACAGCTACAGTTGAAGACAACTTCATCCCTTACCCTTGGTTTCAGCTGTATTAGTTAACATATTCTCACATTGCCATGCTGGACTGCTCCTGGCAATGCCTTGTCACTGTAGGTATAGTTGTGTTAGCCCATGTAGCAGAGCAATGACTGCAAATCATCTGACTGATTTACTCCTGTATATGAGCATCTCCGGCTAACTCTGCAGCACTTTATGACATCTGGCAAGTATAATAAATTCCTTCTAGCTCAGCTTGTGGAGATGGACCTTTTGCTGCCTTGAACACAGCTCTGGCTATTTGATTACCTAGCTTTTTGATTACCTTACAGCCCTTATGCAAATCTTGCCAATGTCTCCATCTTTTCAGTAATTTCTTACCTCTCTGGATTCTGTGAGCTGTTGCCCCTGGATTTCAGACACATTTTTCACAGTGTACAGCTTTGCATGCTTTGCATGCAATAGTCTTTTGACTTTAAGCACAGGGATGGATTTTGCATGTCACTGACAGAGAACAGTCATACAGTGTTCATTTTAAACTCTTCAAACTATTGAAGATGGAGTGGGAAAGGCGGGTCTGAAAAATGCTGTCATTGTCAAGTGAGACAAATTCAGGTCTCAGATACATCAGGGTTAACCTAGTGTAAATTCACTGACTCTAGTGGAATTGCTCTGGATTTACACTGGTGAGAGAGCAGAATTTGCCTCAGTGCCTCTATAACGTACACAGGGTGCTAAACTGCTAATAGTGAGAACCTCTGCCATTTCAGGCCATTTATACAGTGTACAAGGAAGTGGGTTCTGAACTGGATTAGTGCTTTGGTCTTGCCTCAGCAAGATGACACCAGATAGATACTATTCTTCTAGTCCTGATGCAGAGAAGACTCATATTTCATTCTGTGAGAGTTTTGCGTATGTAAGAAATATGGGACCAAGAGAAATGCCTTCTCTGAAAACAGCAGTTCTTCTAAGGCAAACTGTACTACCTTCACAGAATCAATGCTGGACTAGCACTACATACTCTGGTGACTTAGGTGATATCTGGAAATACAGGGAGTGTGAGGAGAAGAAAGGTGCCCGTAGAGTGGCAGACTACTATCGTTCACAATACCCTGACCTGAAGAAGAGCTCTGTGTAAGCCTGAAAGCTTAGCCCTCTCTCCAACAGAACTTGGTTCAACAAAAGATATTACCTCACCCATCTTGTCTCCCAAATACCCATGGATAGCCATATTGTTAGTGCTTCAGGAAACTTGGCTGAAGTTACAGTATTGTAATAAATCCATGGAGACCTAGAACTTAATAGTTGTGCCTCTTCTACCTGGCCACATGTAGTAGTGATGAATGGAACCCACATCTACCTGCTCTGAAAACACAGACTGCTACTCAAGACTCTTTACGAGCCACTAGCAACATAAGGCATTTGACATGTAAACAAACATTTGAACTGTTCTCCATCCATCCAGCAGAGGGCAGTGGTGCACATGAACATACTAGGCCAAATCTGGACCACCAGATACTTTTGAGTGAACCACGAAATCTTTTCATTTACTTAATATTATCATTATTGTTATAGCATTGAGAAAAATGTTTCTCTGGAGTCTGGATCTGAAATAGAAATTTGACCAAGAAATTTGGACCTTGACAAAAAATAATTGAATACCCCTGTACCAGGTCATTGCATGCTATCCGAGGGCTTGTCTGCAAGGTGCCTTAGTCTGCACTTGGTGGGGTATGAATTCTAAGGTGCACGAGCACGTTGTGCACTAGCTGGCTCGTATAGATGCTGCTGATGTGCACTAAAAGTTCCCTGGATACAGAAACAGTGCCATATGACGGAGGGAACTAACCAGCAGTGCGAACTCCAAATTTTTCACTTTTCAAAGCACTTTTGTGACTGTTTTGAATATACAGTTTAGAATTTGCTTTCAAGTATAAAACCAGGTATTCTCAAACCTTTGCATTAATAATGATTAAGCACTTAAATGTTCCCTGAAAGTGAACAGGAAAGGAACATAAGTATAAGCAAATCAAAATTTGCTTTCAAGCTTGAATGCCTGTCCATGGAAAACCATGGTGACTTTTTGTGCAGCTCTAGCTGGCACCTCAATGCACATCCCAGCCATGTAGATCTCCACGGCCAAGCTAGTTCTACAAGTACAGCAGCAGAGAATAACACCTCAAGTTTACTAAAGATATGGCTAACGTACTTTTGAAGGAAGTTCCAAAAAAAAAAAAAAAATCTTTCCAGAAAGAAATAGGTGTTGATCATTTGCTATCAAACCCCTAGTGACTGGCATACACTTGAAAGCAGGATCTGACTGAGCTCTCCCTTGACCCTAGCTGGGGAGGGGAAAAGGCTTTAGGACCAGACTGTATTTACATGAAAGCACCCACTGTGCCGAAGTATCCAGCACACAGAGCTGTGTTGCCAAAGTGATCAACTTTGTCTGGTGTTGGGTTACAAATCACTTTAGTGCCGATGAGAAGCGCAGTAAAGAAAGTAACTGAAATACTTCCCTGATAGATTGTATTTTCTAAATGGACAACCTACCCTAATTCACAATTACTGAGGGACAATCTCCACTCATTGATATATTTTGCTTTCCACAACCAAATCTCTGTACAACTTCTCATGAGTGATGTACCCGAATACTTGGATTCTAATATCGAAATTGTATTCTTGAATTTATTCACCTAAATTTGGGTTATTGCTGATTATGTACTATATGTATCATATGACTTTTAAAAACAAACTTTGTATTTGTGGATAATCTAAGCACGATACCCAGATGTACAGACACTCTTTTCTCAATCTGTGTATGATTAATTTTAACGTTAGCTTTAATAAAAATTTTAAATTTGAATGCACGGTAATGAAATGTTGTTATCCTTATGGTATGAGTAAAGAGGAGCAGAACTGTGCTTAGCCTGTCCTGATTGAGAGGGAGTACTAGTGGCACTTTAGAGACTAACCAGTTTATTTGAGCATAAGCTCAAACACCCATTTTTTCATGTTCTGTGTGTATATAAATCTCCTCACTGTATTTTCCACTGAATGCATCCAATGAAGTGAACTGTAGCTCACGAAAGCTTATGCTCAAATAAATTGGTTAGTCTCTAAGGTGCCACTAGTACTGCTTTTCGTTTTGCGAATACAGACTAACGCAGCTGCTACTCTGAAACCTGATTGAGAGGGTCACCCTCAACTGAACCAAATTTGGATGCCAGACCCCTGTGAAAAGAGAGAGGGGGTGGGGGCAGGGGCAGGTGTCCTTGGTAAGAGGCGTGGGCTCTGCCTAAGAGTCCTAGGCATGGTTTAACCTGACACTCCCCACTGTCCATATATACAGCTAATTAAGGCTCCATTAGGAATCTTTTAAGTGATTACTAGAGCTTAACTCACCTGTTGAGAGACAGCATTTCTGCCCAGCCTGATACAGTAATGAAGTTCCCCCATTAAGAGCTGAAAAACACCGAGAGCCAGGTGAAACCTCAAGAGAAGGACCCGCAGAGGTCACAGTAGAGAAGCAGGTGAACATAAGAATGGCCATACTTTGTCAGACTAATGGCCCATCTAGCCCAGTATCCTGTCTTCCGACAGTGGCCAATGCCAGGTGCCCCAGAGAGAATGAACAGAACAGGAAATCATCAAGTGATTCATCCCTTGTTGCCATTCCCAGCTTCTGGCAAACAGAGGTTAGGAACACTTTAGAACATGGTTTTGCATCCCTGCCAACCCTGGCTAATAGCCATTGTTGGACCTATCCTCCATGAACTTACCTAGTTCTTTCTGAACCCTGTTATAGTCTTGGCCTTCTCAATATCCTCTGGCAAAGAGTTCCACAGGTCACTGTGCATTGTGTGAAGAAATACTTCCCTTTGTTTGTTTTAAACCTGCTGCCTGTTAATTTCATTTGGTGACTCCTAGTTCTTGTGTTACGAGAAGGAGTAAATAACACTTCCTTATTTACTTTCTCCACACCAGTCATGATTTTATAGACCTCTATCGTATTCCCCCTTAGTCGTCTCTTTTCCAAACTGAAAAGTCCCAGTCCTATTAATCTCTCCTCATGCGGAAGCTCTTCCACACTCCTAATCATTTTTGTTGCCCTGTGTACCTTTTCCAATTCCAATATATCTTTTTTGAGACGGAGCGACCAGATCTACATGCAGTATTCAAGATGTGGGCATACTATGGATTTATGTAGAGGCAATATGATATTTTCTGTCTTATTATCTATCCCTTTCTTAATGATTCCCAACATTCTGTTCGCTTTCTTGACTGCCACTGCACGAGTGGATGTTTTCAGAGAACTATCCACAATGACTCCAAGTTCCACTGGAGGTGGCAGCAGAAGGCACATCAGTGATGGCTGGCAGGGTGGCCAAAGGAACAGTGAGCGGCTGGCGGGGCTGCCAGCAGAGTGCTGATACCAGAACAAGTGGTCAGACAATGGAGCAAGCAAGGTGCCTTCTCCCACCTCCCAGGGTGGGAGGTGGACTCACACAGATGCACCTCTGAATTCTGGTTCTTCACTGACCAAGGACAACCACTGTGAGTGGGGTGTGATGGAGGGAGAAGAGAGGAGCACGTTAAAGGAACTTTTGATTGATGACCTCAAGAACCTGAGGCAAAAAACACTGCCCCGTGTACTCTGGGGTGGGTGTTTTGCTCACAGTATTATGTTTATAAATCCTGCTTGCAGCATTTTCCCAAATTAGTGCTGGGTGAGTTCCCTCCTTTCATTAAAAGTTTCTTGTCTACACTCAGACTCTGTGCTTGGAAGAGGGGAAGTATTACCTCTTAGAGGGGCCCAGGGGGTGGTGTGTCATTTTCCGACGCTCGAGCCAGTTCTGTGTTGTATTGCTGAAAAGGAACCCCTAGATATTGAACCCAGCCCTGGTTGCTGCTGACTCCACCTGGCAGAAGGATTACACACTATAAAAAAAATACCATTTATTTTTACAGTTAATGGCAGTTTTCCTTTAGGTTAAACAGTACCTGTTTCTGGATCTAAAGATCAAGGGTTTTGTTTCCAGTGCTGCATGTTTGCATTATTAACACCTGTAGTTATATGGAAACAGATTAATTACGCCCCTTTTATTTTAGTTTTGAACATTCAGCTCCTCAAAACAGAGATTGTCTTTTTGTTATATGAGTATACATGTCTTGCACAATGGGACTCTGATTCTTGGGGCCTCTAGCTGCTAATGCAATACAAATAATCAATAATAACAACAACAGCAGAATCTCCGTGAACATTGACATGATTTGTAGTGAACATCTGCTCCCAAGAGACACGGGCAAAGGGGACTGTGTTTTGGTTTTGCAAAACCTTGCTAACATTATTAAATTATTTATCTCTTTTTAGTGTCTGCACACCAAGGGATCAGATATTCACATCACCACAAAAAATCCTCAGAAAAAATCTACAAGGCCACATCCTCAGCTGGTGTAAACTGGTGTAGATCCATTGACTTCAGATTTCCACCAGCTGAAGATCTGGCGTCAAATGGTTATTGCTTCCATTCCTCAAATTAAATTCCAAATACTTTTGAGGCACCCATGAACAAGTAAGTAGTCTGCTAAAATCAGTCTTACTAATGTATCTCTCTGATTACATTTTCTGTAGTATTCACCCTTTCTGGTTAGTTTATTATGATCAAAAATACAACTCCAGTTATAGATTAGCAGCTGTTTCTATTTTAAAAAGTGGGGGAAAGCTGCATTTGCTTATAGAAATCTTTTTAGAGGTACGTTTAAATTAATCTCAACAAGATTATGATAACTCAACAGAAGAGATGTGAAACACAATAACGGGTGCAACTAAATGTAGCAAAGATGTGTAGAGAAATGAAAAGTTTCCATTTTCAGGCTAAACATCATTCTAGAAATTATGGGTGTTCAGTCACTATTATGACACCTATCAAAATTCAGGAAGCACAAAATGTTCATATCCACATTAAACGAGAATGAAAATCAGATGATCAGAACCAGTCACTCAAATGTTGTGATGATGAAGACCATATAAGTAGACAGATCTATTCCATTTACTTATTGGGTTATGAATGATAGGTCTCTTAAATATTAGAATACAGATCCCTATATATCTCACCCGACTTTAAAAACCAGATTTGCAATGACAAGTTGGAAGAAATGGTGAAATTCACAAATTAACAGTAATGTCTAAGTTTTCCCACAGACAGTGAACATGATTATTTTGCACGGCACCAGTCTGAGTTCTGGAACCTTTCTTCTGATTAGTTAAGAAATATAGTAAGGGGTAAGAAGAGTTTATGAGGAAGGCTAGTGTGTTTTCAGGAATGTCAGAGAGGTTTGGGGATATTGTTATTGAACTGCCTTTCTCACTGTATTTTTGTTAGTTAATTTTTTTTGCCTTTTTTTTTACACATAATCATTAAAGGAAAAATATATTCTTGTTGTTGGGATAAAAAAAAGAACAATTTTATCTATATAGACCAGGTGCTTTTATGGTTCCCATTACCATAGCATCTGAGCACCTGACAATTGTTATTTATACTCACAACACCCCTCCGAGGTTGTGAAGTGTTATTATCCTTATCTAACAGATAGGAGAACTGATATTAAGTGACTTGCTCAAGGTCATACAGGAAATCTGTGGCAGAGAAGAGAATTGAACCCAGGACACCACTAATGTGCTAACAACTAGACTGGTGGGTCTCAAACTTTTTTTTTTCATGGGCCACTTGCAAATTAGTGAGGGTCTTGGTGGGCCACTTAATAATCTTTCCAAATGTTGTTTGTACTGTTAGCTAACTATTGTAAAGCGCTTTGGGTTAAAGTGCTATATATAAAAAAAGTTATAATAATAAATCTTTTTTTGTTTTACAAATAAAAGCACACAACTCATATTTTAATATCAGTAGTCTTACCTTTCTGATGCGATGGATGTGCCCTCCCCCGCCACAGCAGCCCCCGAGCTGGGGCTGGGAAGGAGGGGGGTCTCTCCCTCTCTCCCCCACCACAGCAGCCCCTAAGCTGGGGCTGGGAAGGCGGGGGGTCTCCTCCCCACCACAGCAGCCACAGAGCTGAGCCAGAGAAGGAGGGCTGTCTCTCCCCAGCAGCTGCAGCCCTGGAGCTGGGGAAAGCCACCTCTTTCTCCAGCCACTGCAGCCCTGCACGTCCCAAATGCCCCCCAGCCCCTCTTCTTACTCCACTACTCCCTCTCACCTACCCCCTATTCCCTCCCAGGCCACCACCTCACCTTACATGTGTGTCTTCTCCAGGGTCCAGGCACCTAATTAGTGGCGCCATGCCTGTGCGGCTCCACTAATTAGGTGGGTGGCCCTTCGTTCTCTCGTGTGCAGCTGCCCAGGCATGCACCTTAGATGGAACTATCCGCAGACCACCTGAATGGAGCTTGCGGACCACTGGTGGTCCACGGACCACAGTTTGAGAACCTCTGCACTAGACCGTCTTTCCTCTTTGTTTTAAAACCGAGTTCTCTTCACTTGAAATGTTTTTAACCCTGAGAAAATAAATCTCACTGTGGGCGATTTTTTCTTAAGAATGGTATTTAAGCAATGGCATTTCTGTGAGTTAGGGGTCATATTGGATGGCCCATTAGAGGACTTTCCCAGCACAAATTCTTACCTGATTCTAATCACCTTAAGGGTATATATTTCATTATTGAAAACCATGAAGGGGAGGAATTGCACAGGGTGATCCAACAGGGAATAACTAGAGTTAATAGGATCACATTAACTATAGGAACAGTTTACCAAGGGTAGTGGGGAAAGCTCTATCCCATCACTTGTGGTCTTTTAAGAATTAAAGTCTTTCTCAAAATTATGCTCTAGTGCAGGGGTTCTCAAACTTCGTTGCATTGTGAACTTCCTTCTGACAACAAAAATTACTACACGATCCCAGGAGGGGGAGCCGAAGCCTGAGCCCGCCTGAGACCCCGGCGGGGGGGGGGGGGTAGAAATCAAAGCCAAAGCCCGAGCACCACCTCCCGTGGCAGGGGGCCAAGGCTGAAGCCCAAGAGCTTCAGCCCCAGGCAGGGAGCCTGCAACCTGAACCCTGCCACCCAGGGCTGAAGCCCTCAGACTTTAGCTTTGGCCCCAGGCGGTGGGGCTCAGACTTCAGCTTTGGCCCTGGGCCCAGCAAGTCTTAAGCCAGCCCTGGCGACCCCTTTAAAATGGGGTTGTGACCTACTTTGTGGTTCCGACCCACAGTTTGAGAACCCCTGGTCTAGTGCATAGCTATTGCTAACTACTGTACTAGGAAATTGCTGCGTAAAATTCTGTGATCTGTGTTATGGAGAAGATTAGATCAGATGATCATAACAGTCACTTCTGGCCTTAAAAATCAATGAATCTATGAACATAAGATCATTTTTTAAGACAGTGGGCCAAATTCTACCCTCAGACACACAAATACAACTCCCAGTGGCTTTGGGCAATCCCTCCAATCCTTCTGCACAGCTTGGCCCATGCAGTCCTAAGTATGGATTTAAAAGCCTAACTTTAAGCTCGGATTTTTGAAAATATTTTCCATACTATTTTCGGACTACAGACAGCAGCATAGCCTGGGACTCAGCAGGTGTACATAGGGTTAGCTCCACTGAAATCAATGAAAGAACGCTGATTTAGGCCAGCTGAAGGTCTAGCTCAATGCATATAAATACAGAAAAATAGAAGGGGCAACACCAGAGATACTTAAATATTGTGGTTAATCACTGCCACGGAGAAAACTTTTTCAATTGACCCAGGATTTGAAATTTTTTGAACAAAATCCAAGTGAAACAGCAGGAACACCTTGCTTTAGCTGGGAAACCTGGGGAACTGAAATGTAAAAAGTTGTAATAGGGTCAGATCCAGAGCTGGTATATATCAGAGTAGATCCAGTTAATGAAAGGAGATGTGCCAATTTACACCAGCTGAGGATCTGGCCCTACAGTCCAACTGTGGAGGGGACAGTAATTAGTGTTGGTGCCATGATTACAACAAACCAGAAGTGGGTGAAGGTGCACTGGTTTGGGGAGTGCTCCTAGGGGAAAAGGCAGACATATTTTTGCAGATCAGATTTCTTCAGACTGCGGGGAATGTTAACATTCATGCCTCAGACAGTTAACTGTGGTGGTGTTTTCAGGAACTGGTTAAAGTCCACCAGGTGAAAATAACTGCCAAATGCAAGTCTGAATGGTATTCAGACTATAAGTGCTTTCAACATAGAATGTGAAGGAACAATGAACATACACTCTGTGGCTTGAACAGGGTTATAAAATGGACACAGGGCTGTATTGTTTCGGAAATGGCACATGACTCAACTTTAGTACAAAAGACTAAGGACTTTGTAACTATGGAAGACAAACAAGTGATGGACAGATGCTCATTTTTAATTTGTACCTATTTTCTATAGAAAATCATATTAATCTCACTGCACTGAGCAGTATGCAAATCCCGAATTCTCTATCTTAACACAGTAAAATAGACAAACTCAAGAAACAGCTGCATGGACTTAGACTTCTCTGCATTGATTGTCTGGGAAAAAATTGGTGCTGCCTGGAAAACAAAATCCAACTCCATCACAAAGCTAGTTTGCTTGGTTGACTGTTTTCATGCTCATTTCAGGTATAAATCAGAAAGGATGGCTTAAGCAAGACCCATTTGATCATCCTAAAATAAGTATTTGGATGATGAGTCAGTTCCATCATTTCTGTGTAAAAAAAGACATTTCCGGAGGATTTTTCAGCATGGCTTGCTAACATAAGATCTGCCTATCATTGACTGTGTTAAAGGCTACACATTAAAGGATTGTGGTTTACAGCTTTGGAAATGTGTTAGAATGAATTGCCTGCTGTGAACACAGGGAAAGACTGGCAGGAATCTTTTCAGAAACACTGAGATTGACCAATATCCACAGCTGATTTACAATGAAAATGACTTGGAGGAAGTGGTTATGTAGTTGGATATAGTAAGCAAAGGACAGGGCACATAGACCAGCAGACAACAGACTACCCCCGGCATCAAGCAAAGAAGCGATTCAGTGACCAATACACAGGACATCTGCATTTTGATGCTTACACATTCTACAGTTTCATTGCAATGAACAGTAATCAGCTAATCTTGTCAGGAGTTAGGAATTATGATGAAGGGAGGTTGTAGGGAGGGATCAGGTTTAGAGAGAGAATAAAAGGACCAGAACACGTGTAGACATGATAGAGACAAGATGGGTGGGTGTAATATCTTTTATTGGACCAACTTCTATTGGTGAAAGAGACAAGCTTTCAGACTAAACAGAACTCTTCTTCAGGTCATGTTGTCCAGTTTGTTGAAAGGACTTCACACTGCTCAGCTGAGGACTTCTGATCTCTAGTGCAATTCTTTCCATAGCTAACTGTTTTGGGCAGGATTTTATACCATGCAGGACCTTCTGCTGATCCAGGAGTCTTGTTCAAAACAAGATGTGGGTGAGAACCAAAACCCCAGATCCAGATATCCACAACCTTTGCAGAGGTCCAAACCCAACCTTCAGGACTGGCCCCTGTATCTATAGTTGGCAAAACATGACCCTAGATCTAAGTAATCACAAACTTTATAGCTTGATCTTATCCCTATTCAAAACCTTATGAAATTAGACAGATGGATTTCACTTCAAAGGTGTTCATGTTCAGACTCTCCTCACTCCTGAATAAAATCAGCTGTGCAAAACTATCATTCTAAAATCCAGCCAAACCCCAGTTTTCAACCTAAAAGAAGGGGAAACTGTTCAAACTCAAAACTCTGAGTGAAATCCATGGCACATGAACCTAATAGGAACAAAAAAAATTAAGATGTTTGCACAAAATGCCTCTGAAATGGCACGGAGATGAATTTTGCACATAGATGAAATGTACAAAAGCTCTAGGAACATGTTTTCTCTTTTCAAAAGCTGTTTTCTAAATGTCAGTTTTATCGCCTTTTTTTAAAAAATCATTTATGACCATATGTGTTTTTATGATATTCACAACATGCTTGTGCCACACAAGATGCAAATGTAATTTCCTGTTATTATGGCACAATATGCGTAGCAACAATGAGAGATGAGTGACACAAAATAATGAAAAGTTACTACATACATATATATATGTGCAGTGAGAGGCAATGAAACACTAGGATAACCAAATGTTTTGCTGAAACTCCCAATTCTCCACAATTGCACATATCCATAAGGACCTGGCCAAACCTGGCCCAAAAGGACTTTCAGATCTTCAGTGAGTGAAGATAGGATCTGTTTGTTAAGGAAGCCATGATCTTCATAATGGAGAATCATAGGCCTGATTCTCCATTATTTGGCACATTAAATTAGCTGTTACCACTCAAGAAAGAGATCTTGGAGTCTTTGTGGATAGTTCTCTGAAAATATCCACTCAGTGTGCAGCGGCAGTCAAAAAAGCTAACAGAATTCTGGGAATAATTAAGAAAGGGATAGATTATAGGATAAAAAATATCATGTTGCCTCTATGTAAATCCATGGTATGCCCACACCTTGAATAGTGTGTGCAGATGTGGTCGCCTCATCTCAAAAAACATACATTGGAATTGGAAAAGGTTCAGAAAAGGGCAACAAAAATGATTAGGGATATGGAACGGCTTCCGTATGAGGAGAGATTACTAAGACTGGGACTTTTCAGCTTGGAAAAGCGACAGCTAAGGGGAGATATGATTGAGGTCTATAAAATCATGACTGGTGTAGAGAAAGTAGATAAGGAAGTGTTGTTTACTACTTCCCATAACACAAGAACTAGGGGTCACCCAATGAAATTAATAGGTAGCAGGTTTAAAACAAATAAAAGGAAGTATTTCTTCACACAATGCATAGTCAACCTGCGGAACTCCTTGCCAGAGTATGTTGTGAAGGCCAAGACCATAACAGGATTCAAAAAGAACTAGATAAATTCGTGGAGAATAGGTCTATCAATGGCTATTAGCCAGGATGGGCAAGGATGGTGTCCCTAGCCTCTGTTTGCCAGAAACTGGGAATGAGCGACAGGGGATGGATCACTTGATGATTACCTGTTCTGTTCATTTCCTCTGGGGCACCTGGCATTGGCCACTGTCAGAAGACAGGATACTGGGCTAAATGGACCTTTGGTCTGATCCAGTAGGGCCATTCTTATTGTACACTCAGTTACACCTGTGATGGGAAGTGTTTTACACTTTTACACATTTGCGTAGGTGTAAATTGGAATATATGTGGAAAGGCAGTGAAGAATCTGGCCTCACTTAAGACAGCCTCATACTTGGATTGGGTGTACTTACAGAAGATGGTGAAGGGTTAACATCCCTGCTGAGAGGGGATGAATCTTGGTCCTGGAATTCTAAATGGAGTTAGAGACCCTGCAATGGCAATTGATGCATAAATTAAGCACATGGTGCAAAGACGAGATGAGGAAGGGATCGTACAGAAAGAGCTCGTTCTTGAGAGGAAGAATATGATGAGTTCATGTCTGAGCTTCCTTTCTGGATCAGCCCAACATGTCACCATTGTGATATCCATCATGGCACTGGTGCATGGTAACCATCAGTGCTGCAACTAGGGATGGAGTACCGGCTGTTGCCCTTGGCAGGGGCATCACAAGGCAGGAGAGGGCTAGGTTTGACAGGAACCTAGGTGTAGAGGTACCTTTGTCAGCAAAAATGGCTTGTGTGGGTATGTGTGAGAGAAGCCAGGTCAGAATGGCATGAGGGTAACCACAAACTATGTAGAGAGGGCAGATATCAAAAGTGAGGGAGAGGTTGTGGAGAGATGAAAGAAAGGAAAATGAGGAATATGGGTCAGAGAGAAGGTGGGTAGAGAGCTAAAGATAACAGGGAAAAGTGGCAGAGACAATGCGAAGTGTACAACAATGGGAGGAGGAGTGTAGAGACCAGGGGTCCACTGGTGGGTGGGGCTGAGCAAGGCTCTACTTCTACTGCTTGTCACAGGCCTGGCAAATTCTGCCTAGATCCCTTATCATTATGTACGGTGCGCGTTCTGATTCCCATCCAGTGTATTAAGGCACAGATAGTCTTTCCCTAACATCGTATTTTCAGTACTAGCTATTTTTTTTAACCAAAATGTACGTGCTGGCTTCAAAAAGGCATGCATGCTAGAGTACAAACTGACAGGAGAAAATACATTCAAAGCTGTTAATTATTATTATTGTTACCATAGCACCAAGAAGCCCTGGTCCTAGACCAGGACCCCATTTTGCTAGGTACTGTAAAACAGAACATAAGGATAGTCCCTGCCCCAAGGAGCTTACAATCTAATTTACGATCTTACAAAGACAACAGGTGGATGCAGACATACAAGGGAGTACCAGGAAACAATGGGACAGTATTGGTCAGCATGCTATGCAGTGGTCTCAGCACACCAGCCATGTACATTAAACTTTCTCACTATGGGCCATATGGTCCTCTGGATTGCTTGCTACAGATAAAGCTGAAAGGTGTGTGTGTGTTTCCAGGGGTGGAGGGCAAGTTACGAAACCACTTCCAGTTCACAGAAATACTGTACCAGAACTACAAACCACTGACCTGCTAGGATTCCTTGGGCAAAAAGTCACTTCCCCACTCTGTGCCTCTGTTTCCCTCCCCACTCTTTTGTCTTGTTTATTTATATTATGAGCTCTTCAAGGCAGGAACTGTCTCGTACTGTGTGTTTATACAACTCATAGCAAATAGGAGCCCTAATCTCACCTGGGGACTCTATACATGGCTGTAAATAATAATAATTAACAGTCAATAACAGGGGGCTGATAAATGGGACTATGGCAAGAGCAGCTTGGAAAGATATATCCTATGCTATGTTTGTTGCCTAATGAAACCAGAGACATTTATATCGAGACACAGCATGAAAAGCACCGGGGCATGGAGTTGCACCAGTGTAAAATTAATGTAAATCCAACCCAATATCTATTGCATTGTTCTATGGCTGCTGTGACAGACTGGAAGATTTCTAGTCTTTCTGCTGCTTTTCTAGACCATGCCCTCTGTTTGGTCTAAAGACCACTAATGTGTGTATAATTGCTAGGTGTGATTAGAGCTAGCTGAACTTTGTTGCAAACAATTTATCCCGGCATTTCAGAAGTTTACAGCTGGATTGTTTTAATTTGTTCTGTGTTAGATGTGACCTGCAAGTTCTCACCCCAAGAGTATACAACTATATTGTGTTAAATTATATACAACTATAATTTAACACAATTGTAAAACAGTGCTCCCACCCTGGACACTTTGCAAAATAGAAAAAAAAAGAAAAGGGACCAAACTTAGGCCCTGATACTGCATACACATACATTTACACACAGTCACAGCTTTGTTCGTGTGAGCAGTCCCATTGAAGGCTATATCTCAGGCAAATTAAAACTAAACTTTTGAAACACCAGAGATTAACAAATAAATGTAATCTGAATGAATAGGCTCTGGACTCTCTTACGTAATCAGGAGAGTAACCTTATTGTATTCTTATGCCAGCTGGCAAAATGCTGGGCAACCAAGAGATGCCAGAGGGTGCCCTTTTCCATTAATTATAGGCAGAGCTGATAGTGACCTATACTTATACTTAAGGTTGCCTAACACTTGCCATTAAAAGACCCTGGTTTTAGTTGTTTATAATTTTGCCAACTTAAATAGTTCAAGCTGAAATTTTTCCATGCTTCAGGCTGAATTTTTCTGGAAAGTCTCAGTTAAATTGGTGCAGCTCTTTCTGAGAATGAGATGAGAAATAATATTAAATGTTAAAAACTTCTTATACCTGTTTTATTGAGAAGCTGCAGAGCCTCCATTCTTTGGAGCAGGGACTTGAAATTTGATCAGAGGTTCGCCATGGTGTCAGGGATGTATTTTTTACCATCCTCATGAAAATCAACCTAAAATTGGCCACACCCTTCTGAAAAATCTCAGTTTGTGTGTCCTCAGTAGTGACTTGTTAGAGTTTGGCTGCTAAATTCTCCAAAGATTTTGTGTGCACTGAGAGTTCTCCAGGGTTGCAGGGCTTGAACAGGACTTAACCTGCTTTTGCTTCTTTAGGGCATCTGGGAGTTGCTGTGGCAACTAAGAGAAGGAAGACTGTCTCTCTCCTATGCTCTCAATGCTCTTCCTGCTGGCACACTTCTGGATACTGAGTCTAGGGAAGTAGGAGATGGGTGAAACTGGAACATGAGCTGGGAGAGGATGAAGAGGGAGGGGGATGAGACTGGGACAGGAGCTGGGGAGGAGACAGGGTGAAGCAGAGAAGGGGAGAGAATGAGACAGGAGCTAAGGGGGAAAGGGGAAGGAGATTGGGATAGAAGCTGGGGAAAAAGACTGGGACAGATGATGGTGGGTGAACAAGCGGAAGTGGGGGAACAGTGAGGAAGGAGATGGGGTAAAGGAGGGAGACGTGAGACTGGGACAGGAGCTGGGGAGGAGGAGAAAGACTGGGACAGGGACAGACTGGAGGGTCTGAATAGGAGGGGTCAGGGTTGGGGCAACAGCATCAGAAGGGTCTGTAACCACTACAGCACACTCCCTTCCAAAACCTGGAATTAGACCCAGGATTCCTGAATATCTCCACTCCTCTGCTCTATACAAATACCCATGAAATTCATTGGCAACATGTGTGTCTCTTCCCCCTCTAGCTGCTGGGCCACATAATGTTTAGCCACCTAATACTGTTCCTGGGTACTCCATTAGCTTTAGTGGTAGAGGAACAGAGCTATGGCTCTAAAAACTTTGTTGATGCCCCATGCGGAGTTCAGTTTGGTTCCACATAATTTAATTTCTGTTTTTCAGTGTGCACTGAAACAGTCTTTAACAGATGGCCACATACTATGTCAGAATGCAAGGACATAATGGGGCCAAAATAAGGTTGCACTGGCATTTCCTAACTTTTGAGTACTTGACTTTGAAAACTTAACATTCTTTTAACAACGTTTTTTTTGGCTCTATATTGTTTCCTATCCGCCAGCTGGTAGCAGGTGTTCAGGGTCCTACTCATTGGCTTCCCAGTGGAGGAGAAATCTGTTTAGGTCTGTACCTTGTTTTATTTACACATATACACCAGACCTCGATCAGAGGTGGTCCCAAACAGCATGCAGAACAACCCCATCGTTCCGGAATCTCACTCCAACACCACTGCCAAGGAAAAATTCTTCCAAAAGAATTGACTCCAATCAGAGATGAAGGCAGAGAACAAATTCCCCTGCTACTCTGCCAGCACCTTTTATAACAAAACTAAAAACAGCACACAGCATGTCTTCCCAAGTCAGAACATTTGCTCATATGCTAAGAAAAAGAACTTGGAAGGGTATGTGTAACAGTTCCACCTGGTATCCCCAGAAATAATATATTCATGCATAAAAGGTATGTTAAAAGAACATTATTAAGGTTGCACACTTAAGCACAAAAAAGTTAGTAAATGCCAGAATTAGTTTGCCTGTGTAACCTAATTCAGCAGCCTTGTGAGTATGCATTATGGTACAGTCTTTAATTACATGATTACATAATATTTTTCCTGCTCCTCTTCCAATCCCTTTCTCCCTATGCCCAGACTCCAGTTGCCCACTCCCACCCACATTTCCTGTCCCCACTGACTCCCAGTCCCAGTCTCCATCCCTAAACTCTGTCCAATCTCAGCATTCTCTCCCTACCCTCCCCCAGTTTCTTTGCACTGCAAGTCCCAGTCTTCCTCCACCTGGCTCCCAGTTCCAGGTTTCTTGCCCAACCTGTCCCAGTCTCCTCTGCCCCTTATACCTCAGTTCAAGTATGTTTTCCCAGCCAGTTCCAGTCTCCCCCGCACTCCCAACTCCCAGTCCCAGTTTCACTCTCCCTCCTCAGCCAGATTCTGGTCTGAGTCTCTACCCTGCCTGTGCGCTTTGTCCTCTTATCTATCTCCCCGTTGATCTAGCCCTTTTCTCTTGCAAATCAGGTAGCTTCCTCCTCCATACTGCCTGGGTCCAGCATGGCGGGCACTGAGAGCACAGGAGAGACAGGTTCCCTGCTTGCAGTTCAGTTGCCCAGATATGATCCAACTCACAGAAGCCCAGAGCTGATCCCAGGGAAAGTGCTGCTCAGCCCTGGACAGGAGCATACCCAGTGTGCACTTAATCTTTGGGGGATTTAGCTTTGAAGCTCTAGCAACTCTCTATTGAGCATATGCAAACTTCAAGTTCCTGCTCCAAATCATGGGGGCATTAGTGCTTCTCAAAGAAAAGGTCACCAGAAAGCTTTAACATGGATGAAAGAACCCCATAGTCTTCCTGAACCTGAAAAATAGGCAGTGGTACAAGGTTTGCCTGTTTTATTTATGTGTATTTGTACACACATGCAGACATGCACAATGTCTTGGTTTGAGTGAGGTCTTTATTTAAAACATTTAAAAAATAATAATTGATGTAGAAGGGACACCCAAAGAAAGGAAGCAAGAATACAGGAGAGCTCCTGAATGGTAAATGTTGCTAGTACAAGGGATGGGTCTCAACTCCATTCACACACAGCCTTATCTCGGGCATTTCCTGATGTTTGTTTGTATCATGCACGATGAGGCTCAATTTAAATGTATACCCCAAATTAAAAAAAATAGTAAGAGAACCAAAAAAGGGCCACCGTGGCTAAACAACAAAGTAAAAGAGGCAGTGAGGGGCAAAAAGTTAAATACTATTGAAGAAAATAGAAAGGAGCATAAACTCTGGTAAATGAAGTGTAAAAATATAATTAGGAACGCCAAAAAAGAATTTAAATAACAGCTAGCCAAAGATTCAAAAAATAACAGCAAAAAATGTTTTAAGTACATCAGAAGCAGGAAGCCTGCTAAACAAACAGTGGGCCCACTGGACGATCAAGATGCTAAAGGAGCACTCAAGAAAGATAAGACCATTGTGGAGAAACTAAATGAATTCTTTGCATCGGTCTTCATGGCTGAGGATGTGAGGGAAATTCCCAAACCTGAGCCATTCTTTTTTAGGTGACAAATCTGAGGAACTGTCCCAGACTTAGGTGTCATTAGAGGATGTTTTGGAACAAATTGACAAATTAAACAGTAATCAGTCACCAGCACCAGATCGTATTCTCCCAAGAGTTCTGAAGGAACTCAAATATGAAATTGCAGAACTACTAACTGTGGTATGCCACCTATCATTTAAATCAGCTTTTGTACCAGATGCCTGGAGGATAGCTAATGTGACGCCAATTTTTAAAAAAGGCCGAGAGGCGATCCTGGCAATTACATGCTGGTAAGCCTAACTTCAGTAGCAGGCAAATTGGTTGAAACTGTAGTAAAGAACAGAATTATCAGACACCTAGATGAACATGATTTGTTGGGGAAAGAGTCCACGTGGTTTTTGTAAAGGGAAATCACGCCTCACCAATCAACTAGAATTCTTTGAGGGGGTCAACAAGCATGTGGACAAGGGGGATCCAGTGGATATAGTGTACTTAGATTTTCAGAAAGCCTTTGACAAGGTCCCTCAGCAAAGGCTCTTAAGCAAAGTAAGCTGTCATGAATCAGTAATTGGTTAAAAGATAGGAAACAAAGTAGTCAGTTTTCAGAATGGAGAGAGGTAAATAGTGGTGCCCCTCCTCCCCAGGGGGCTGTACTGGGACAAGAACTTTTCAATATATTCATAAATGATCTGCAAAAAGGGGTAAACAGTGAGGTGGCAAAGTTTGCAGATGATACAAAACTACTCAAGATAGTTAAATCCAAAGCAGACTGCAAAGAATTACAAAGGGATCTCACAAAACTGGGTGACTGGGCAACAAAATGGCAGATGAAATTCAATGTTGATAAATGCAAATTAATGCACATTGGAAAACATAATCCCAACTATACAGCTAAAATGATGGGGTCTAAACTGGCTGTTACCACTCAAGAAAGAGATGTTGGAATCACTGTGGATATTTCCCTGAAAACATCCACTCAACGTGCAAGCAGCAGTCAACAGAATGTTGGGAACCATTAGGAAAGGGATAGATAATAAGACAGAAAATATCATATTGCCTCTATATAAATCCATGATATGCCCACATCTTGAATACTGTGTGCCGATCTGGTCGCCCCATCTCAAAAAAGATATACTGGTATTGGATAAGGTACAGAAAAGGGCAACAAAAATGATTAGGGGTATGGAACAGCTATCATATGAGGAGAGATTAAATAAGACTGGGACTTTTCATCTTGGAAAAGAGACGACTAAGGGGGGATATGATAGAGGTCTATAAAATCAGGACTGGTGTGGACAAAGTAAATAAGAAAGTGTTATTTACTCCTTCTCATAACACAAGAACTAGGGGTCACCAAATGAAATTAACAGGCAGCAGATTTAAAACAAAAGGAAGTATTTCTTCACACAACACACAGTCAACCTGTGCCTCTTTGCCAGAGGATATTGTGAAGGCCAAGACTATAACAGGGTTCAAAAAAGAATGAGATAAATTCATGGAGGATAGGTCCATCAGTGGCTATCAGCCAGGATGGGTAGGATGCAAAACCATGCTGTAAAGTGTCTCTAACCTCTGTTTGCCAGAAGGAGGGAATGAGTGACAAGGGATGGATCAGTTGAGGATTACCTGTTCTGTTCATTTCCTCTGAAGCAACTGGCATTGTCGGAAGACAGGATACCGGACTAGATGAACCTTCGGTCTGACCCAGTATGGCTGTTCTTATGCATCCTTAACATTCTTTTAATGTAGAGGTTTTTTAGTGTTTTTTACTATGGTTTTAGAAAGAAAGAAAGAAAGAAAGAAAGAAAGAAAGAAAGAAAGAAAGAAAGAAAGAAAAAGAAATTCCATGATCTGGAACGTTTGGCTAAACACCACTTTTATGTTCTGTCCAAATCACCCTAGTAGATACGGTAGGGTGAGCAATGAATTGAGACACCAATGCATATATTTAGTTGCAGAGAATAAAGTTAGGGGGAAAATTGTGGTCCCAAGAACAGAAAAAGTGGAAGCTGTGTACTCAAAATGCAGACTAAGAAACAAAAGAGTGAGTAGCATCAAGCATTGATATTGCTTATAGCAGGGCAACTCCATTGATTTCAGTGGAGTAAATGTCAGTGGTATTAGAAACATCAGCTTTTAATGTTTTATAGATTTCTAACTAAAAGTTTGAGAACAGGGAGGTCTTGTGGTGGAATACAACTGTACTGAACTGGCCCAATACTGAGGTGAAACCTGACCTGTCTCTGCCTATTCACTACCTACTTAATGAACAGATCGGGGCTTTCAGGCTCTGCATCTGACATGGACTAAAATTACACCACAAAAATGTATTTTGAACCTGCTGCAAACATCAGAAGCCTAAAATGAAGTATTTTAAATCCCTCTTTAAAGTACAGTTTTTAATAGATGAGACACTGTGACCTTCAGTGACACATACTGTTTATATATATACACACAAAAAGTAGCTTCTGCTTAAAATATTCATACCTTAGTTTGCAGACTGACACATGTAGCAGTTAGCAAGCAAAAGATTCCAGAGGGCTTCAGCTGTCTGATTTTAGCTTTTGTAGGAATTGCCCATTGAATAATAAATTTCCATGAATTATTTAATGATTTTACATGTAATACACTGGAATACAATTCCCACCTTGGTATGTGTTTTAAGTACATAACTTTATTATAGCTTCAGAAGGGAGATCTTGCTCCTTTCTTGTCATATTGCAGCTTGGAGTATTATTCACAATAGCCTCTGTGGAAGAGTGCTGACATATTTTTCTCACACATCTCTGAGGTCACAGGTTTAAATCCCAGTGGGGGCCAGGTGTAAGCTTCCTTCACCATCTGTGAATCCAAGATGAAATATTTCTGCTGCATTTGTAAAATGCATAAACTTGTATTTATAACAGAGTTTGCTACTGCATCTCTTTGCAGTTTTTCTGCACGAGCATATTCTGAAGCTAGAGGTGCATTTGCAGGAATGCTGTCCAGTGGTTAAAGCAGGGACTTGTCAGACAGGAATCCTAAATTCTATTCTTAGCCCTTCCACTGACTTTGTACTTGACTACGAAAAAATCAATTATCTTCACTGTGCTTCAGTGTACCCATCTGTAAAATGGGTATGATAATAATAATATCACCTGCATATCTCACATGGGTGCAGTGAATATATCTGGTTGAATTATATACATTGTGCATAATATTCATTTTGAAATTGTAAGCAGCCCTGATGCAAACAACTGTGCCCAATCCTGCCAACTCTTACTCATGTACCTACTGTAAATCTTTGTCTTCCCTACTATACAACAAAATAATGCAAAAATATATTCAATATTATAAAGTAAATTTGGTATAGCTGTTTTTAATGAGTATTGGGGCCAACTGTTTGTCCCCAGGGCAGTTTCATATACCTTTACCATGTGTGGTTCGTGTCAAATCTGCCTTCAAATTATAGCTCTAAGTCTGATATCAGCAATTCGCATCATCCAGTATAAGCTCTTCAGTGAATTATTTTTGTTCTTGCACTATCCATGTGACCAGCTGATTTCAGATAAGTAAATCAACCTCAAGATTTATTTAACTCTCTTTTTTTAAGGAACTGTGATAAACAGGAAATATGCTGAATTTTGGTTTTTTATAAACACCTTGGAATTACACCAGGGATGGATTTGCCCTATTATTTATAATCAGTGGGCCAGTGTCAGTTCTGGTGCAAATGGGCACAACCCCAGTGCAGTAAGTTGGAGTTGCACTTGTTTACACTTGCACTGAAACTTGACTGATCTATCAGTTACATATTTATAAATAAGAAGCAGAAGGATTTTTCCAAATGTGTGTGGCATAACATTGTCCTAATTTAAGAGCTTTTGTATCTCCTCATAAAGAGCACTAGAACAAGAGGATTAGGGGAAAACTCTTTGAAAATCAGAGCCCGTGTTATTCCTTCTTGATGGACTAACAATTCAGATCTAATTGATCACCGCATTAATTACACATAATCTCTATGTACTAGGGTAGCCTTGTGGGATATTTCTAATCAAATTAAAACTAATTCAAAGCAATCTGAGATTACAGAATGTTTTGTCTCTATTTTAGGAGGGGGAGTCAGGGGATACGAAATGCATATTGCATCTTGATCTGAGTGCATGCACTGTAAAAAGGTTTTTAATATAATCACTTCAATGGAGTGATGATTATGCGTACAGTAGCCATATAGCAGGCAAGCTCACAGAAAGGGATTTTTTAAATGAATTAAACTGGCAACATAAAAAAGCTCCAAAGCTCTAATTTCAGCATGAAAACAAACACCTGACATGAGTTTATTTTTAAAAATAAAGGACCCAAATGCTACCCCACAGCAGACAATGCCTTTTCTAGGCCCTAGTTTAGCTAACAGTTAAATATTTGCTTAAATCCACCTTTATTCAGCAAAGCACTTATGTATGTGCTTAATTTTAAATAGGTGCTTAAATCCATTGAAGTCAATGGGAATTAAGACCATGCTTTGCTGAAGAAGGTGGCACTGTAGAATCAGGGTCTTCATGCTATACATGCAGCTAGGGGGACTTGTAATAGGTACATATTTAATTTTTTTTTTCACGAAATGCCTAAATTTATGTTTTGATTTATTTTTGGTAAGACACCATCAGGCTTTTAATTTAAACATGTCCATCCCTAAAAGCACTCTTTTTTTTTATTGCAGATGAAAAAGAAGCGTGCTAACCAGCCTTATGGTTTACGATGAAAGAATCCAAATATAAGCAGTAAATAAAAAGACTGTGGGCCTCATCTGATGTAAGTTGTAATAGCTTTATTGGGTTCATTCAGTTGAAGATTTAGCCTTGTATATCTAGTTTATTCAGACACTCATGATTGGCCAATTTCTGATGTCAGTTATGGACTCAGATCCTTTATCAGATCCCTGACAATCCCATGCCAAATTCAGGGAGCCACACAAAGGGCATATTACCACCATAAAACCTTCTACAGATTCTACTGTTTCTTTATTATGCTTCCTTATTAAATAACTAAAAGGTGAGAAAGCTTGAATATTTCCCAGTCTCATCTGCTCTCCTCATTTGACCAATGTGCACTAAAAGCCAGGAGCAGGAACTGAAATGTGATCTTCCACCGGCTAGCTATAGTTGCTAACTTCTAAACCACTGGAATGGACCCCACAATACTCCCAGAGCTTGTTTATTTAGGAAAGTTAGACTAATTATAATGCAACTGCTTTACACTCACACATCTCAAAGAGACACCTGTTCCTCAGCTCCTGCTGGCATCTCAGATCAGTCCTAAAATATCTTAAACAGTACAGAGAAAATGTGGCAATTAATTAATTTGACATTCTCAAATTAGTTGTTCTATG
The DNA here is from genome assembly GCF_015237465.2 of Chelonia mydas. Classification (NCBI taxonomy): domain Eukaryota; kingdom Metazoa; phylum Chordata; order Testudines; family Cheloniidae; genus Chelonia; species Chelonia mydas. Next base: position 19,295,044 of record NC_051245.2, on the reverse strand, counting down.
TATATAAGTAAAGCCCACTGGAGGATAGGCACTGTTTAGCTTAAAACATTCTGCACCTGAATCTGTCCTCCCTTACACCAGTGTAGCTCTATGCACTTCCTTACATCCTGATTTGCAATGATGTAAGTTGAGAGATGAAATCAGGCCCTTCCCATGACTTTCAGGGCTTTTAGAGAGAGGGCGACGACAGCCCAAGAATGGGGTCAGAGAAGATGGGATCCTTCCTGTATATTGAGCATAGTCTTTGATATTCCTAAGCAAGAATTTTCTTTTCCAGATCGGCAAAAGTCTCCAGTCTTCTCACAGATGGTGTTATTGAGCTTACAGGGCCCGAAACTCCCCTTTGACCTAAACCTGTTAAAATCTTTGAACATTGTGAGTAAGTGGCTTGCTGTATGTTTAGAATAATAGAACACTTTGGAAATTTCAATAAAAAAGTGGTTTATAGATTCTAATTAAATCTTTTTAAAATGTATAGCAGACACCAATTCTAGTTAGCTTTAATTTAGGACTGACATTTACATGCTGTCTAAGAAGTGGGAATTCAGGATGGACAATTCATTTTAATTTTGGTGAAAAATATCATTTAAATGTCAGAAAACTGCATATTTAACATTTGCAGTAATTAAGTGATTTTAATTTAATAATAAATTGCTCTGTCTTTATCTATTTACACTCTTTCATCTGTCCTCACTGCCACTTTTTATAATGATTCAACTACTACTAATTACTTCTTTTCAAGTGTAAATATGTTTTAATACTTTTTCTGTCCAGGTAGCACGTTTACTATTTAACTGATAATAACCTGTTTCACAAAATCTGTAATATGTGGGCTTCTTTTGTGTGACAAAAGTTTTTATTTATACCTTGAAACAACAGTCTAGAGTACCAAGTCTGGATCTGATTCTGGTGTACAAATCACCAGCTGGAATGGTTTTCATTTAAACAGGAAGAAAATTCTACAATAAGAAAATTTAGTCACCTTAAGCAATTGTTAAAAATAACTTTTTTGGTAACACTTCATTTTTGCAGGGCACTATGTGCATCCAATCCATTACATCTGACTAAAAATCTCTGGATTTTCAAGGGAGTTCAGATTCAGCTGCTCAGACCCAAACATATTTTGAACATTGTGTGTCTGTGTCGTCTGGACCTTAAATAATTTTCCTCTCCTGACCCTATTCCCGAGCCCTCCTCCTCTGTTAAAGCCCAGGAGAGGATGCCGAGTTCTCACTTAGAAAAGTTCTTCTTTGGAGCAAACACTCAAAAATGTCCCTAATTTTGAACAGAAGCCTCAATATTTTTAAAATTTAGTTTGGAAGAAAATAAATTTTCACACCGAAACAGGCAAAAACCTCAAACTTTTATTTTTCAGTGCAAAACCAGCTATGATGTGTGAAAAGAGCAAATATCTTTTATGGGGCATTAAGTATCCCAAAGGGATACTGAGAATATTTTTTCTGGTCAAATTTTGAAAAAAGGGATTTAATGGATTTTTACTCAGCTGTAGACTTTACCTTGGTTTTAACAAACATTTATGTCCTAGGCCAGATACAACCATATGGGCCAGATCCTCCGCTGGTGTAAATCAGCCAGTTTATGCCAACTGGTATACCCACTAGATCCTACCAGTTCAACTCTCCATTTTGAATCCAGGTGACCCATTTATTACTATTGGGACTACCATCCATCATCAAGGGAATCCATTGTGATTCTAATTCTGATTCTATATAACTTGACTAGATACCAGGAACCTGAAATTCTTGAGTCATCACATACCCCTCACCTTGGTTTGCTTTAGCATCTTGCATGCATACAACTTAAAATGCTTTGATGTCCAACTTTTAGCTGCTGCTGCTGTAGCCTTTTGCTGAGTGCTCAGGTTTTTGCTCCATATGTTATGGCAGAAAGTGTACATGTGTCAAAACCTTTTTTAAGCAGAGTTAGCTTAATGATACCTATTATTTAGGAACTGTAAATCAGTTTAATGTTTTAATTAAGCCATTCAGTAGCTTTAGACACACAGTGTACTGGAACCCTCCTGACCATATGGATATGCAGTGGGAAGTTTTCAGCACGGCGCACTGGGATTTAGCTGTATGACTTCCATTAACAAATGTAAAAAGCAGGAAATACACCTCTGCCCCTTTAATCTGACACACTGCGGAGCTAACAAAAAGATGTGGAAAGCAAAACATTTCAAGTGCTTGAAATAGCTGAGTATCAGAGGGGAAGACAATCATAAAATGGCACTAGAGAAACAATCACACATTAACCCGTGTCCATTCCACCCTGGCCTGAGTTCCTACCAGATCTCACAAGGATAGTCAGTATTTGAATGAGAGACCTTTTCTCCCAACCTCCATTTCCCCCAACCTTCTTCCCCTTGTCCCCCCCACAAAAGGAAGTGGGGTTGGTTATTCAGAAGCTGGTGTGTGGAGCAAAGTTCTTAACTTTGTATTCTGTTCCTAGAGGAATGGCAGTTGCTGAAGTGATTGTTCTGAGCTCAGTTGCTCCATGGCAGCTAGGGAAAGGTGCTGAAAGTGGCAAGGATGAGATGAGGGAAAGCTCTGATGAGGCTTCTCAAACTCATTGTTTTGTTAAAAATTTCATAGTGCAAAACAATAAAAACATTTAAACCACTCTGCTTCTTTGCTTAAAGGAAACAGGATATATTATTAGTAACATTTTTATGGCCATAGTGCCTAAAGGCCTCAACAAGGTCAGAACCCCACTGTGCTAGGCACTGTACGGACATACAGTCATGACAGTCCCTGACTCAAAGGGGACTTTGTGTGATGACCGCCATCTTGGCTGACACAACAGCAACTGAACCAGGGATTTCCACAGCTAAAGAGCATGAACTACTTACTATAACTTGAGCTAAATCTCTCTAGGAGGGAGTTGTGATAACTCATATCCCAGCAGCGCAGGGGTCCTGTAAAATACACTTAGCGATGTGTAACACTTGTAGTCTAAAATACAAGGTATAATAAGTGGATAAGACAAACAGAATGGAAGGGAGAAGAAGAGATGATGGGGTAACCAAAAAGAAAAAGAAAGGATAGTTTAGCAGAGATTAGCTGTCTGCATAACTCTTAGCCAATCAGTAGCAGCGATCACTTTGTCACCTGACTAGCCGTCATCAGATTGCAGTTTCTAGTTTGCATTACAGCAGAGGTGAACCTAGAGGAGGGACTTGGAGGAGGATAAGGTGATGGCTTAATGAATTTTGACTAGGGACTGTTCACATGACTAGGGTCAGCATGGGAGAAAGCGTGAGGGCACTTGTGGGAGAAGCAGATGATCAAGGCTGACATTGTTGGCAGAGCAGAAGAACAATAAGACGGAAGGTCGGTGGTTGGGTGGAGGTCTTTGAAGGTTAGGATAAGAAGTTTGTGAGTGGTGTGGGGGAGAAGAGTGAGCTAATGGAGGGAATTAAAGAGGGAATGATGGAATCAGAGTGATAAGAGGTTTGGGTTCACTTCAGAAAATGAGAGAAGCTTTGACTGGTTTTTGTATGTTCTGAAGTTGTTCATCCATCGCTGGTTTTAACCCACACAGTTAATTTGTATTCTAACTTTGAAGGATTATTTTATTGAACATAGCTGTACAAATACCTGGCCAAATTCTGCTCTGGCCAGAGTGAATGGGGAAACCGGAACACTGGCTAGTATGTTCATTGCTCCACAAATCCTACCAGCCAGGGCAGGAGTCCATGGAGTGGGTAGGGGGATAGATGGGGATAGGGCCATGTCTGTTTAGTGCAGTTCCCATTGTGAGATCTAAGGTGTTCCTGAATGCTAAGGGGTGAACCAGGAAAAGCTCTCTATTCTTTTTGACTATGAGCAAATTCATGCAGTGGAGGGAAGGACCTGGCATGGTATTTTGTTATTTTGTCAGGCGTCACTAAATAAATTAATAGAAATTACTTCTTTGTGCCCTGTGAGGACAGGCCAAAGAAGCGCTATTTGGGTCATTATCCAGACTAGGTTTAGATTAGGGTACAGCACTAGCATTCAAGGGTTGACCAGGGCTTGGACTTGGATTCAGCTGTGCCACAATCTCATCAATTTTTCTCCGCTATTTTTGTGTGGCTTCCACCATCTTCAGCTACATCTGAATTTGAGCCTTTAATCAGTGATAAAGGCTTTATTAGCATTTATTTGTTATCACCTGTATATATCACTCATGGTTTGGCTATTCATATGTTAAAGCAGCCATCTTAAAATCATGTCAGTAAAAGCTTTTTATCAGATTACACCGTCATGTATTTTACAGAATCATGGAAATGTAGGTCTGGAAGGGATCTCAAGGGGTCATCTAGTCCATTCTCCCAGTGCTAAAGTAGGATTAAGTATAGCTACCATCCCTGACAGTTGTTTGCGTAACCTCCTATGATGAGGATACAGATCTTAGTCGGATAGCTCTCTTGTAAATTAGCAATCCCATTAAATCAATAAAATGATTTGTAATGGAATGGTTACTCCTGAGTAACATTTCAAGTAAAATCGCCTTTAAATGTTTGAGTGTGAATGGGTCACTAGACCACTCTGTCTCGGGATTTTGCAATAAAATAAGAAGAATATTGCAAGGGTGGGGAAACTTGAGGTGCTAAAACACTGATATTTTTCTCATTTCATGCTGAATAAATCACCAAAGTTTTTCAATCCAAAGTAAAAGCAGTGATCAGAGCTACTTTGGGGGGATTGAAGTGGTTAATATGCATTTTAATATGCTGGCCTTTTAGGGTCGGATCCTGAACTCAGTGATAGCTGAGGTTGCTTAGACCCTCAAAGACTAGCCAACTAAGAAAACAACCCTTCCTAACCCTGCTGGCAGGACCACATGCTCTGCAGGAGCTATGACTTCATTTACTCAGATGTCTTTATTAAGTGTCTTAAACAGAGCAATGAAACATAGTGAATGTTTATAAACATTACAGCAAATATTATTAATACTTTCAGTGACAGGTTGGATCACAGAAATCCCCTTGGGGTTGCCATCTGATGTGCCAAGAGTACTTCTGCCCCTGCTTTCCCTGCCAGCTTGGGACTCCAGCACCCTGTCTTGCTGAGCCGGACACGCCATTCTGCTCCAACATAGACCCAGGGTCTGAACCACATGCCCCAAAGCTGCAGACTTAACTGAAAGCAACTTAAGAAGTGTCTTTTAACACTCAGATGCTCAACTCCCAATGGGGTCCAAACCCCAAATAAATCCGTTTTACCCTGTATAAAGCTTATACAGGGTAAATTCATAAATTGTTCGCCCTCTATAACACTGATAGAGAGATATGCACAGCTGTTTGCCCCCCCCACACACACACAGGTATTAATACATACTCTGGGTTAATTAATAAGTAAAAAGTCATTTTATTAAATACAGAAAGTAAGATTTAAGTGGTTCCAAGTAGTAACAGACAGAACAAAGTGAATTACCAAGCAAAATAAAATAAAACATGCAAGCCTAAGTCTAGTACAGTAATAAAACTGAATACAGATAAAATCTCACCCTCAGAGATGTTTCAATAAGTTTCTTTCACAGACTGGACGCCTTCCTAGTCTGGGCACAATCCTTTCCCCTAGTACAGCCCTTGTTCCAGCTCAGGTGGTAGCTAGGGGATTTCTCATGATGGCCACCCCCTTTGTTCTGTTCCACCCCCTTATTTGGCTTTGGCACAAGGCGGGAATCCTTTGTCTGTCTGGGTCCCCCCCCCTTCTAAATGGAAAAGCACCAGGTTTAAGATGGATTCCAGTACCAGATGACATAGTCACATGTCCTGTGAGACTCCAAGCCTTCATTCCTCCCAGCCTGACTCACAGGAAGGCCTGCCTGCAAACAGAACCATCCACAGTCAATTGTTCTGGCTAATGGGAGCCGTCAAGATTCCCAACCACCATTAATGGCCCACATTTTGCATAATTACAGTAGTCCCTCAGAGTTATTTTTCATATTTCTAGTTTCAGATACAAGAGTGATACATTTATACAAAGAGGATGACCACACTCAGTAGATTATAAGCTTTGTAATGATACCTCACAAGAGACCTTTTGCAGAAAGCATATTCCAGTTACATTATATTCATACTCATTAGCATATTTTCATAAAATCATATAGAGTGCAACATCACACTTTCCTACAGCCGGTGGTAACCTTTTGCAATTTGCAATTTCAATGACATTAACAAAATTTTGGATTTCAGTTTTTTAAACGTGGGGGAATAGGTGCAATTTCTCCCCAGCCTTATATTTTAAATTTAAATAGCACTTCTGAACCACATCTCAAAGTGCTGTACAAGATGTGTAAGTATTATTATCCCCATGTGACTGCAGGGATAACTGCGGCCCACATGTTATTAAGTGATATGGCAGAGGTCACATACATCATCTAGCATAGAAGGGACAAAAATTAGTTGTCTTCATTTCTCAACACATGCCTAGTCCATTAGACAACTCTACTCCTCTTTGGGTATTGTGAGTAACACCATGCTTTAAAAAAGAACCAGTGTTTGGTATCTAATTTGCTGATGTATGACTACATACATATTTTAAGTGTAATACCAAATCATTTTAAGATATGAACCCATTTCAAAATATGGTGAGGGAACATTTCAAATTGCTTGTCTGTAAAATCGGATATTTTCAATAACCAGCATTAAAATTTGTGTTGAAAACATTTCAGTTAGCTTGTCTCTATTGTAGGGTATAACCAGTCACAGATCTCTTAGGCTGGACTCGTTCAAAGAAATCTTGTGCTTCACAACAGATGTTTCTAAACATTTGGATTCATTTTTTATGAAGGTTTTACAAGAATCAATTCCCATTTATAAGTCTTTTTTTTCCCTGAAGACAGAAGAAGATTTGGAGAGCTCTTTCTGGTGTTCTGGTTGCTTTTTAAAACACTACAATTTTATGTGAACTACAGCTTTTGCAGACAAAGTAGCTATCACATTTCACAGATCACTACTTCTGGTACCACATTACATGTGAAATACTGGAGCAGCGAGACTGAAAGCTGATAGATTTACTGGTCACAAGGTACAGAAAGAGAAATTAGATCCATGCGTGAGCAGTAGAACATTTTTCAGCTGGGGGAAGGTGGCTGCTTCCAAAACAAATCAGAATAAGGAGAGAATCTAATGAGAAAATTGTTGAATTGAGGGTTGTGGTCTCCTGAGCCTTTCCCAACGCACATGCCATTCTAGGGGTTAGGGACCCAAATCTAACAACTGCTGAAATTAACTGGAGCTGAGAAATTCAGCATCTGTTAGGAGGTGCTCTACCTCACAATACCAGGCTGTAGATTCTACCCTTGACTGTGCCAGTACAGTACCAGGAAAGCAGAGGGATGGAAAGCTCTAGAGAGTGAAAACCCAAGCAGGATCCTCCCCTCCCCTAGTTAAATTCTAACTAGAACTCTGGTTAGGGTCCATTCATTCATGGTGCACACACCCCAAAAATTACTAACCCAAGCACAGTGTACCAAGAGTTGTCGGCAACAAGTTCAAACGTCTAGGGTTACTTCTGAAAACTTAAATAACACGGGCTTGAGCTCCCACCCAAAAAACCTGGAATACTATATATACCACCCTGCATACCCTTTACAGGCAATACTTCCCCACTCAGAAGGACTGAGTCCAGGGGTTTAAGACAAAGAGAACTTTATTGGGGGAACAACAGAATTAAACTTGGGAAAGCCAGAAATCAATAGGTTTATAGTTTCTATTGGGCAAAACTCCCCAGGGAGTCTTAAGAATAGCCACAACCTCAGTCCTCCTCTTGCAGTTGTGCGTGGCTAATGCATTTGAGCCACTTCTCTGCTCCCTGGCTTCACACTCACAGCTTGTTGTCCAGAACTGGTGGAGTCCAAGAATTCTGGCAGGTTAGTCTCCAGCCCCTAAGGGAATTGCTGCCTGGGTTGCTATAGGGGCTGTACCACATGACCCAGATGAAAGTGATTTAATCTTTCATTGCCGGATAGTGAGGCCTGAACTGGAGTCCTTTAGGTAGGGTGCTGCTCTTTACAGCTTCAGCCCAAGCTACCTCAGCTCCAACACCTGCCTCAGCTCAGCCTACTGCTCGAAAGCATTCACTGTCTTGAGCCTGCCTCTATGCTGAGTCTTTGGAGAGGGACCAGTGGTATCTAGAACCCTTAACAGAGTCCTTGCCACCAGAGAGGCACACCAGCAGAAGATAGGAGCCCTTGCCATCCCCAACTGGGTTTGGCTGCAGTTTCAGTCAGGGTGACCCCTCACCCCAGGCACATTTGGTGCAGTTTCTTTTCCTATCATTTACCAACAGGGATAATAGTGTTGCCCTTTTTTACCCAAATGGTTAGTCAAAGTTTGGGGCCCTGAGGGTCTTTCTGTTGGGAGTAGAAACTGGTGATATTACCTGTCACCCTGCTTCCTCTGCAGGGAGGTATTCCTCAACCTCCAGGACTCACTTCTGTACAGGCACAAGTGATGGGGTGACAACAGAGGGCTCCTCTGTGGAGGCTTCTCCCTGGACAATGGCAGACCACATATGATGAGGAGAGAGAGAGAATATGGCAGTGCAGATGCAGACTCTGTGTCCTGCTGGTCCCTTGATATCCCAGCCTCCTTCCCACTATCCTGGGGTCCCACATTCTTCCCAGGAACCCCCAGGCCAGAAGTGCATGGCCAGGAACCCCTCAAATGACCAAGGTCACCATACAGGAAACATTTCATATTTTCAGAGGTAGCAAACACTGTATAATCTGCCCCATCTACGTGGTGCTTTAAAAACAGCTACAAGGGCTGTTCAGGGTTACTTAGAACCACATAAACCTGGCTCCAGAGTCACGTAACATGCCTCACATTTGGGTTCTTGCAGCCTAACAGAATCATCCTAACAGCATAAGCTATCTTCCCATACCTGGGAAGATCAGACACTAGCGTCTTATTGTGAAGGAAGGCAGATGGGAGTGCGGGAGGATGAGGGGTGAGGTGATTGGAAAAAACTACTTTAGTAGTAGGAGTAAACAATGGAAAAACATGAACAAAAGACGTCTTGACCCAGAGTCCCTCCTGTACCAAACAATTCACAAACTGCTCCTGGGCCAGTAAAATCACTATTGATTTACACATTTGAGGGGCAGATTTTATACTGGCATAACCTTACCTACTCTCAGCAACACATCCTGCACTGTGCAGGAAATAGGAGGCATGCAGCAAATCCCACGCTGCGGGTCAAATGGGTAAACCCATCTGAAGTGGACACCACAGAGAAACCCTCACTCCCTCCAGGAAAAAGGAGGGCACTAACAAGACCCCTAAAGCAAAAAAAAAAAAAAAAAAAAAACCAGCATGTAACAAAATAAAAACAAACACAAACACAGCTAGTGCACACAGCACATACCAAACACAGCCTCACTCTCGGGAACTCCCACAATCGCTAGAGAAAGAGAGAGGTTTAATAGCTTTAGAACAGAATCCAGAATATGTCTCTGTCAAACTCAACAGTCCATATGGCCACCAAGCTAGAAATCCCAATGGTCTTTCATAGCTCACCTGTTATGGAGTGTTCATTGAACGGTGCACTTTCATTTAACACCTTACCATTTCTTTTAGATTTCCCCAATCATGGGATCTTTTCCATTAGTTTTCAAACCTTGATCAAGTTTCCAAGCGTTTTGTCTTACACTTGATTTAGCTTTGCTAGACTAAGCACATTATTAATTGGTTCTTTTATTTACAGTACTATTGCTTGAAATATATACTACACTCTGTAATTGAATTTTCAGAATACAGTAATTAAAAAAGTCAAAAGAGTAATAAACAGAGGTGTTAGTAAATAATTGCATCTGAGGACGAGCATAAATCATCCAGATTAAATGATTTTATTTCATATTTGAACTCTTTAATTTTAATTTATGATTTCCAGACAATTTACAATTGCTGCTGACTACATTTTCTTCTCTGTGCCATATAGCCTTAGTGCTGCTAAAAGGAACTTGAAGAATTCTTTGATTTTTTTATTTTTCCTATTTTCTTTTTCTAGAGGTGAAAAATCTATAAAAACTTTGAGGTTGGTGAAAGAAAAAATAATTAGAAGCCAAAGTATGCTTCAGACTTGTTTAATGTGGCTTAGTAATCAAAGTTCAGAAGTCAAAGCAGGACAGATGAGTGTAATTCAGAACAGTTTGAAGTGGCTGCTTAAAGTGTGCCTTCCTATTTAAGCATTAGACAAGGGGGAGGAGCCACAATTATACTGATGGCAAATTGATCAACTAAATACCATTCAATGTGTGACTGTGGCCTTCTGACATGATTGTAAGTGGAGTGAATGCTTCTTCTAGAAGACAGTTAAGCATCTCAAGTAGGATTAGAGGTGGCATATCCCATTAATCAATACCACTGAACAGTTTGAATAGATATCATATCTTGCACCTCCTACCAAAGGATATCTGTAAGCTTTACAAATATTGATTTATCCCCACCACACCCATCAGCAGTAGGTATTATTATTCCCATTTTACAGATAAAGACACCAAGTCACAGATATATTAAATGCAGCAGCTTCAGGAGGAGACCTCATTTCTCCCTGACTCCTAGTCCTGGCTATTAACTACAGGGCCATCCTTTCTTGACCTGTTATTCTTCCACACACTTATATGGATATATATGGAGATGTGGGCCTGCAAGTAAGACCAGAATTAAGAGGAAGTTAGTTCATGAAGCTGGAAGAAGTGTCAGAGAGTTGGGTGTGCACTAATAAATAAATACTTTGATTAACATTAGTAATATATATTTTCTTCTCTTCCCTTGTTTTGTCATCACGCTCCTACCATCCGACAGCTCAGCATAGCTACTGTATCATGTGAGACATAAGGAGATGGTCAGGATTCTTGCAAGTGGTTTCATTCTGTTGCAAGCAGAGGCAGACTGGAGCAGCAAGAGACGGTAAAGGGCAGTTGGGAAGTTGGACAATGGGAAGTGCGGGTGGAGGGGCGGGAAAAGACTTACAAGGCCTTTGCTCAGAAGCTGGAACTTGTTCTTCCTGCAGCTTTAGAAACCAACGCCAACCATTCTTACTCCCATCATAATGACTTCTATTCATTTCTAAAGGTTGCTTGTGGTTTTTCTATAGGCCCCACTACAATGGGCAGCAATTTGCTCTGTTTTTAATTTTTATTTGTAGTTTCCTTTGCATCTGCTTAGCCCTCCATGGTGGAATGCGTTCAAGTGCTAAGGTGTCCGATTCAATGGTAGTTAAATGGGAAAATCACCTGTTTCTCATTATTATAACCTTCAGGGACCTTTAGGACCACATTCTCTGCTGTGCAGTTTTTCTGCTTGGCTCAGCAGAGTGGAGAAGCCATCAGGGAGCCGACTACAGCCCCAGAACATGTTAGAGCAGTCCCATCAACTGGCAATGATCCCCAAGGAGCCATCTGCTAGCTGAAGATAGCTGGAGTGATATGTGCATCCAGCATGTCCATCCCTGCCCAACGTGCTCCCTGTGCCAGGGGCTGCAAGAAGAGAGGCATAGGAGCCAGCTACATCCTCTGGGAACTCCCACACACTGGGAAAATCCCCAATGAGGGGGTTGTGGCCAATCCCCCTTTTCTTTGTGCTGCACCAGCCATCAAGAGGGAGTAGAATGGATCAGAGATTACTGTTTAACAGATCCACATAGGTCTGGACATTTATGTTGAAAGCAATTGACCAATTTGAGATGGGCATTAATTTCCCTATGTTGGCAATGCACTTTAAAGTAAATGCCAGGAGCTCCAGAAGGTAGCAACCTTTAGACACTTTAGCAGAAAGGGCTGCATAACACTGCACCACACAGAACAATAATATTTTAGTAGTTGCGGGTGGGAGGGGTGTGGTTAAAATTGTCCCTTTAAGTTCTGTCTGCGTAATGATTCCCTTTGGACTCTGCTGGCTGATGGTAGGTCATATGTGATATGGAGGGCTCAGATGGCTAATGTCCGAGTAAGAGGTTGGGAATCAGCAGTGAGGGGAAGCACAACAGAAAAAGCTGGGGATTCCTGGTAATGGGGATGGTGGGGACATCCTAGACAAGAGACTCTTGACCCAGTCTGATCTACCAGCAACCTTCTGCCTGGACCAGTATTGTTTAGCAGAGCTCTAGGACACATAGGGAATGGTGGACAGTGCAGAAGCCTATAGGATATCTCAGTGGAAACAGTCAGGTGGTTTAGGCCCCACATTTAAGTTCTGTACAATAAGAAAAAGGTTTATAAAATCAAACATAAAATGTTTTATTTTTGTGACAGTTCTTTTTTTAAAAAATGTTACGATGAAAAATTGCTGGGTTTGGATTAAAACATTCCCTATTGTATTTGCGGTGCAAACATTGCACATTAGCATCAAAAATAAAATTGATGAGACTATTTTTATTGTCCAGAACTGAGAACATTTGTAAAAAGATAACAGTTAAAAAATACTGAAAGTTAGACTCTCAAGGCCAGAAGTCAATGAAGCGATGCCAGTTTACACCAGATGAGGATTTGGCTTTTAAAACTAATTTCACTTTCAATAATCTGCGATTTTTCACCCTGATAAAGAATGTTTTTATATGACAGGGTTTATAAGGTTTATAATAGCTCCTTTTTCAGTCTTATCTACAACTCAGAACACAAACCGTAGTGAGTGTTTAAGCAGTTTCTCTCTTGCTGATATGATAAAAGATGGTGAAGATACTTTGGTGTGCTGGCTAATTCATTTTGCCCAGCCATGAGGCATGTCTTTGTGATACCAATGGTAGGATACTGCATTGCACTTTATTCCGGGATACCAAAACAAACCAAAAAAAAAGAAGAAGGCTGATCCTTCTTTTGCATTAATACAGAATGTCATAGCTCGAATACTGTCAGACAAGGGCAGAGGGGATTATGCCTACCTGCTGTTGTGTTTACTTCACTGGTTGCCTGTGTGGGGCATAGACTGAGTTTTAAGGCCCTTAATGAGCTGGGTCCCAGATAATTTCCTCAGCTTCCGGCCTCCTGAAGGCCAAGGGGATGAAGCTGTAGGAGCCAGAAGGCTTGAGAGACAGGATTAAGTCTCTATCCCTGAGCCTATGGCTCTGAAGCCATGGAAAATTTTCCCCCCTTCGCCTTAGAATAACCATGCAATTAACCCCTTTTAAAGCAGGTTTAAAACTATTTTTATTTCAGCAGGCCTGTGGCATGACATATTGGTATTATATATAGTTTTATACAGGTGGTCTGTTTTATTGTAAAGGGTCTTAAAACTAATATTTTTGCTTTGTTAAGATAAGAATTAAGAAATAAGCTTTTAAAATTCTAATATTTGCTTCACTGGTAATGATGTTCCCTCCCACCCTGACACACACCCTCTTGACAGGCTAACTATGCTAGGGTGGGAGCCAAAAGGGATGCAGACAGGCAGCTATGTTAGCTTTGCATCACCTGGTTCCTTATGTCAGGGGAAATTGTTGCCTGCCCATTTCTGGAGGGGCTAAAAATTTCACTTGTGCACATTTAGACCCCAATCCTGCAATGGGACCACAGGCTTCAATGGGACTGCTCCCAGGTTTAAAGTTAAGCATGTGTGAGAGTGTTTCTAGGATTAGGTGCTTGATTTGTACTCATTTTGCTCAGAGAAGGCCTGATTCTGAGTTACACCAATGTGAGGGATTCACAAATAGTTTCTGCCATTTTCATACACAAGTGATAGTGTACAAAAATTTCACAAGTGTCTGCGTGCACCAGATTGGACATGCAGAGATAGAGACCAAATTTTTAGTATTTGTTCTCAGTCTGAAGAGCTATAATAGTGCTGCATAGAAAATAAATGTGTTTTATAAGATATTTAACTTGACATTGTCCCTTTCATGTAAAATAGGCTTTTATTCTGTATTAATTTCCTTATAAAGTCTGTAAAATAGTCATTTGTAAACACTATTTATAGTAAAAGTATCAATATTTAAAATACTCTTAGAAAGAAGTCCATGAGCTCCTAAAGCCATTTCCATTTGAAGCCTTGTTTGCTTTTTTTTCAGTAAGCCGAACTTTATTCATTATTTTTAGTTGTCATTTTTGAAATGTACCATCTTTCTGGATTACACTTGATAAGCACTTGCTGAGGACATAAGCTATCAGTTTTGTAGTTATGATCTCCCAGAATTCAATTTTTTCTGGCTTAAGATCAAGAGATGACAAATATCTTGAAAGAAGACAGAAGCTTTATTGTTGCTGTTTGAGGATATCAGCATGTCAAAAGTAGAGTTGGGTTGTAAACTACCCTGTTATTTGAGACTCGTATTTCCAACCTACAAAAACACTTAGGCTTGATAATTTTGCACATCTTTATGCAGAATAAAAGGTGTTCTGTTGTACTGTTGATGTTGTCCACGCTGTGAAATCTGACAGTCAGTATGGTGACTCTTCTTGAGGCATTTGAAAATGTCACTAGGGAGGTACTGCTGCCAGAGGCACATTTTAACGGGCACTCAGAAAAATAAGGTACTGTATCTGAAAACATCTCCGAAAAAGAATAAATAAGAGGCTAGAGTAATCTCGTAACACTGGCATCAACAAAAGCCTTCTACGGGCGGCGAAAGGAGTGATTTATTTGGCAAAGTTCAATGTGACGTGTGCAACAATGTGAATATTGTGTGTGCTTGTTTAAGCATTTCAGAGGGCCTTTCCCTCCAGGGTGTTACTCCCAATTTCAGACCCTTCACTCCCTCGCTAGGCAGATTTAGGTTCCATCTACAATGGTCCCTAATTGTGTTGGCTCAGGGTTTCCCTGCCTCTCTGTGGGATGCCAGGCTAATCTGGGAGGGAGAAAGGAGCAGGGCAGAAGAACAGCTGCAGCAGGAAAGGCTGCATGCTTTGGATCTGTCCTTTCCTCAATCCTTTGACTGTGGTTAAAATGGAGGGCAGTTCTATGATAGCTACCTCACTTTCTCACCTGTTCTTACGGCAGTCATTAATACAACTGCAGAAGCAGCTTGTGTGCCCAGGGCTGGAGACTCAAGCAGCAGACCACAAGCCAATGCTTCCCTGCCCTCATAGGACTCAATTGTCAGAGCAGATGGACCTAGCCTCATGCATCTACCAATGGATTCCTCCTCCACACTCCAAGCAGCATGTAGCTTTCTGGTGACTGGGGCGGTGAGGTTCAGGAGAAGACTGATAGGGAGCAAAAAGCCCAGAATGCAACAAAAGGGAAAAGAAAAGAAAATGCATGTGGATAGAAAGAAAATGAGAGAAAAGGGCACTGAATGAGGCAGGAGAAAGAGAAAACCGATTTATTTACTTACTGTGGTGTTCTCTGTGTGATATTTGGGAAAGTAAGCTATTGTCCCTGTTTTACAGATGGGGTAAGTGAGACACAGACAGGTGAAACTCTCTGGCACAGAGAAAGTCTCGGGAACAGCAAAGAACAGAACCTAGGACCAGATTCTGGCTTCTGTTACAGCCCCTTTACACTGATCCAGTGGTGTACAAGGGCAATAAACGGAGCAGGAGATGGAAAGAAGTATACCAGGGGACTTATAGAGCTGGCATATGTGGCTTTACATTCTCACCTCTCACTCCACAGAGGGGAGAACGGGAAAGAGGTGGGTTGTTGGGGCAGGAGAGGAGGGGCCAGAGTGCTTTTGTGCTCTCTCAATTATAGGCAGGGCCGGCCCACAACATTTTTGCACCTGAGGCGAGGAGCTCAAATGACGCCCCCATGCCCCGTCGCTCGGCCAAAACTTTGAAAGTTCTCAGTTCTGCCTTTTTCCTGTTCTACTCCTCTCATGGTAGTGCTCTGCTACCTACCCTAATAAAGGAGAACTGACAACTTAAAATGCCTTGTTCAAAAATTTTAATAAAGAATTGAATAATCAAAGTGGTGCTTTCCGTGCCTTCTCGGTTGCAAAGATTTGAACTGCTTCCTGAAGGTCCACAGTCTGGGCCAGCTCATGCTCTACTGAGATGGTTGCAAGGCCAACCAGCCTCTCCTGTATCATTGTGGAGCGTAGATGTGTTTTCCTTAACTTCAGCTTGGAGAAGCTGTGTTCTCCACTGGCAACTGTTACAGGAAGTGTTAGAAGTATGCACAGAGCAACAAAAGCATTTGGAAAGAGGGTGGTCATCTTATTTGTGTACATATATTCCAGAACAGCCTTTGGAGTTGATCCTGCTGAAATGTATCTTGAAAGGGCTTTCAATTGATCACCTAAATCACTCGCATCAATATCATGCATGTCATCATGTGTCAACACTGTCTCCAGTGCTCTGCATTGCTGGTGTAGGTCTTCTTCAGGTATAATGAGGAATTTTGGAATATCATACAACATCCCAAATATACTGCTGTGTTCCTTGAGCTGCATGAAAAGTTCTTCAGCTGACTGTATTGCACAATCTAGAACCTGGTTAAAGAATTCAACTTTGAATTGTTGTTTGGGATTATCCCGTGCCTCGTAATCAAAATGTCTTCTTCTTCAGTGACTTTTGTATTCTTGAATGGGTCGGAAAAGAGCTTCAGTGTGAAGTTCCTCTGCCAACTTCTGTGCACTCTTCAGAACATTTTGAAATCCCTCATCTGACCAGTAAGACTGTAGATATGACTTTGCTTTGTCCAGTTCCATCACTCCAGATATATCAAGGTCAACACCTTGGAGTCTCTTGCTTACAACATTTATTTCAAACATTATGTCATGCCACAACACTAAGCCACACAGAAATTTGAAGTTATGTATGTTTCTGGTGATTCCATTTCCCTCTGCCACTGTTCTCCCACGAACGGTTCCTGTCATAGCATTATCCACCATAATGGCAACTATGGCATCATCTGTCTTCCCAATTTGGTGTTTGATAGGCTTTATTGTCTCCACTCGACTTTCGCATCATGTGCCACTCAGTGGTTTCAGTGTCAGAGAGGATGTTCCCAGATGTTGCTTCAAAATTTGCCATCGATCAGTTGATGCAGAGAAAAATAAATAGAAGCTTTTGATTACATTTAAAAAATTCAGCAGCCTCACTAGAAGCTGCTGATGCTGCATCACTGACCACCAAGTTCAATGAATGGAACTGCATGGGACAAAAAAAGCTCAAAGGTTTAACTCTCGGATCTGAGTCTGCACTCCTCTGTTCTTTCCTCTCATGTTGGCACCATTATCGTAGCCCTGACCTCTCATGTCAGCTATCACAATTCCCGTATCTTCCAGCTTTTTAAGAAGCACATTTGTCATACCAGCTCCTGTAGTATCATCAATGTCAATACATTCTAGAATATGCTCTCTGACAGTCACCATTGCAGGGATATTTTCACTAGGTTCTGTTGCTGTTACAAAACGCACCATTAAAGTCATTTGTTCCGTATGGCTGATGTCAGGTGTGTAGTCCAGAATAACAAAGTAATATCTTGCTGACTTCAGATCTGCCACAATCTTCTGTTTGACTTTTGTTGCCAGTAACTGTATGATCTCATTTTGAATTGTTTTTCCAAGGTTGTGGTGTGTGTACATTTCCTGGGTGGTGACTCTTCTTAGATGCTCCTGGAGTACATCATCAAACTTACCCATCAGCCCCACAATTTTAAGGAAGTTTCCATTGTTTGGCACATACAGCTGATCTGAAGTGCCACACAGTGCTAGGTTTTGGGTAGCAAGCATTCTCACAATGGCAATGAGCCTTTTCAGAACATTTTGCCAGTAAAGAGACTCTGATGCAATCTTCTCTTGATGCTGATCATCTATGGTGGCCTTTAACCTTCGTCTCATCTCAGGCTCTTTCCACCTATGGAATGCTCTCTGGTGATTTGCTGCCTTCTCACGGCATGTCAGATTTCTAGGCAGATTTTTCCAGTCCTTTGTTCTTGTAGAACCCAATGTGACTGGAACATTAGACTGGAAGAGTTTGCAACAAAAACAGCATGCAGCATTCTGGGTTTTTGAATTCATAAGCCATGGCCGCTCCACTTTGTCATCATTGGGGATTTCATGCCAGTAATGTGTTGGATGGAAACTTCTATTTTCATTGTCTTTGGGGAACATGAAGTTTTTCACTTGCTGTGGCCCATGCAGTACAAGGAAGTCCCTCAGGCTACTGCTCAAGTGGGTCCACAGTCCTGGATCATCTAGACTTAGGGAACTAAACTCAGCAGCAGCTGTTTCTTGTGCCTCCACCACACTCTTCTCTGATCTACAGTTTTCTTCAGGAATGTGCATGGTTACATCCATTTGTGATAGAGATACGGATGCTGCAGTAGCTGCCAGGTCACCTTCACTCTGACTAACTGGAAGATCAGGCATCTCCTCACCACTCACATCCTCACTGGGGCTGGAAGGCTCACCATGAGCATTTGTGTCTATGTATCTCAGGAGAGCTCCTTCCTGCTTAGATAGAAAAGCTTCCTTTGCTTTCTTTCTTTTTCTGAATGCTGCCCCAGAGGGGCGTTTTCTTCTTTCACTCATGACTGCTGTTCTGTACCAGCTATAGTGGCTTTCAACACTCAGTTGAAGGGGATAAATAAGCAGGCTGGTAGCAGGGCCTGAGTGAGGGAAGATACCAGCGTCTTAAGGGCCTAACTGGCTCCTACTACTTCAGTTGGCTGCCTGTTCTCCTCAAGTGGGTTCATGGAAGCAGCAGGAAACAGGAAGCTCCCTGAGAAACTGGTGTTAATCAATCCAGGCTCCTGGGGGTGCTAGAGAGGTACATAAGAGGCTCCTCCTCCTCCTCCTCTCTGTCCCTGCAGCTCCTGCTGCTTTCTGTTATTCCCTCTCACCTTTTCTCCTGCCTGCCTGTTATGTCTCTTGTGCCCTCCTTCCTCCAGCACAGCACTCCACCATCTCTGTGCTTCTAGAGCAGTGGTCTCCAGAGTGGGGTGTGCCAGAGGATCCCAGAGGGTGCACGCAGGAGGAGCGCCGCCGGACGGCACGCCACCATTTTTTTTCTTCGGCGGCAGCTCTGCACGCCTGCGGCAGGTCTTCCCATCGTCTTTCTTCAGCGGCACACCTGCTGTAGGTCTTCCCCTCTCCTTTCTTTGGCGGCACCGTGGGGGTGTGCGATCCAAAAACTTTGGAGATCACTGATCTAGAGCGGAGAGAATACATATGCACCAGCAGCAGACAAAATTTTCTACACTCTGGGTCCTAGTGGTGCCCCCCCCCCCACAGTCTGGCACCTGAGGCGGCCCCCTCAGTTCGCCTCGTGGTAAGGCCAGCCCTGATTATAGTCAGGCTATATCTTCACTGAATAGCTGCAATCAACACTGTACAGGCTTCATACAGAACAGGTAGGTACGCCACAGTACCAGTTATTCTTTGCATTAAAGTGGTGCCTGGAGGGCCCAACTGAGATTTGGGCCCTGTTTGTGTTGGGTGCTGGACAATAAGAGACAGTCCCTGGCCCTGTCATCAGTGACCCAGCTCAAACAACCAATCTCTGAACTGGAACCATATTTCAAAGAAGACAAGATAAATTTGGTTTTATTCACACTTTTGGAGCAGGGCAAAGGTGATGGAACTGGGAGACAGAATCTGGTCAGGAGAATAACTTGGCCTTGGACTCACTTCTTATAGGCAAAGAAGCCATGAGTCTTCAGATGGTATTTATGTCTGTGACCCACCCAAAGACTTAAGCACATACACTATGTATATGAGTAGCCTAGTAAAGCTAGCCATGTGCAGTAGTTTTTGCAGGATCGGGTCCCTAAGTCTTAACAGAAAGAATGATTCATGTTTAAATGTATTAGCTATTTGTGTCGCCCAGGTTTTTTATCATTATACTTATGCATAATTACAGTTTTATGGCTTTCCTAATATGTTTAGCTGCTGGTGGAAGAGTGGCTATTTACAGTACCTCTATCTTTTGAGGCAATGCGTGAGCCATAGCTATGTATTTATAAAAAAAAGCAACAGTGTGTTTCACTAGGAAAAAATTAAGAAACGTGGAAAAAATACATCTTTAGAACTCCTCTCCGGAGAAGAGGCGTTGTTATGTTAGTATTCTTGGGCACTGAAAACTTTTATTAAAGAGTGATTCTAATTAAAGAGGTAGCAGATTACTCAAAGATAATTAAATATTAGCCCATAAGACGGCGGAGAAATGTATGTTGAAGTATCATATCAATTGACCTGTTTTTAGAATTGATCTAGTAGTATAATTTGAAAACACAGCATATACATATACAATCCAGTATACAATAGTTGCCATAAGTAGATGCAGGGCTAGATTTTTTTTTAAAAAAAGAGCATGCATTAGTTACTTTGAGTGAAGAGTATAGAAAGGTAAAAAAGGCACGTCAATCCAGGACAAACATTTTGGTTTCTTCTGAAAGGTTGTAGCAGTGATTAAATGACTTTGGAAAACCAGGTCACATATCTTGTCAGAGAGGAAGGCTTGCCTTGTACTTAAGGCACTAATTGGGATTCAGGAAATCTGGAATACATTTTTGGCTGTCCCTGAAACTGTGGGCAAATCATGTAATGTCTCTGTACTTGTGAAATGGAGATAATACTTCTTTGGTCCCACTCTTGTCTGTTTAGCCCCAGACTTTGCAAAGATTCAAACATGTGCTTAACTTTATCCACTGTTAGTAGAGTCTCTGGAGTCCGTGGGGGGCCAAGTGGGTGTGTATTCAGGCAGCTAGCCTGAGCCACTGCCTAGGCTATCCTGGCTACATTGCTTTAGCGGATATGTCTACAAGAGCTGGAAATCACACCTCCCAGTTTAAATGTAGACATATCCACAGGTTGTAAAGTTAAACACATGTTTAAGTCTTTGCAGGTTCGGAGCCTTACATTGCACACTCTTTATGGTCTCTTATGTGTAGCCACAGCACGTGCCACAATGGGGCCTCAGTCTCAGCTGAGGCTTTGATGGGTTAATATAAGTAATAATATCTGCATATTTACAGCTACCCCAAAAAAGGAAAATTAGAGACTAAATACATCATAATGATCAACCAATTTCGCCTAGCTCATAAGAATTTTTATTTGTGGGCATCTTTCAGTGGTAATATTTGTGGTGACTTGGGTTTGTTCATGTAAATATTGAAATGGGAAGATGAATTTATGGTTAAAAAAGTACTTAGTATTTATATTGCACTTTCTGGGCACAATTTTCAACTGCACCAAACTCATTCAGTGCAGTTGTGCAGGGGAAGATAAAGATGGCTCTAAGCCACCTTTACATCTCCCCTTGTCCTGGTGATAGTTATAAACCCTTAGCATCACAGCCTAGAAACTGATTTTTAAAAAAATGAAATTGTAAACAGATTAATGTATTTTGGTAAATCATCCTGACAAGTGGAAGGAGGCCAAATTCATTGTTGATTTAACCCAGGGGTTCTCAAACTGGGGGTTGGGACCCCTCAGGGGGTTGCAAGTTTATTACATGGGGGGTCACGAGCTGTCAGCCTCCACCTGAAACCCCACTTTGCTGCCAGCATTTATAATGGTGTTAAATATATTTTAAAGTGTTTTTTTTAATTTATAAGGGGGGGGGTCACACTCAGAGGCTTGCTATGTGAAAGGGGTCATCAGTACAAAAGTTTGAGAACCACTGATTTAACCCCAAGGAACCCAATAGATTTGCACCAGGGGAGTATTTGACCCCTCATGTTCTAAAGTAAATAGCACATTAAAACTCACCTATAATAGATACACATTGTCAAATTGTGCTGGAAGGGCATTGCAAATTTGTGGTGCGGCAATTAAAAAAAATGCAAATGCTAAAGTTGATATCAGTAAGAGAAGAGTCTGGAGAGCTCTGGAGGCTGGAAATCTCACCGTCTGTGGTGCTTTTAGACTGCTTCAGCACAGCTGTACAAATGGTCATTTGAAATGAAGTTTTTTTCTATCTTTGGTCTCTCAAGTTGCAGTGTTAGTATTCAATCTCATTTAGTGAAATATCAACAGCTGAACTCCCACACTTTGCAGAACACCTTCCTATTGCATTTCATCCTTCACCTGCCGATTAACTCACAGCAGAGAAGGCACCAGCAGTAGGTTTATTTATTTTTTTAATTGTCTGCAAAGGGCTTGCAATAACTTCACTGAACTGGCTGCCAGAATACATTGGCTCCATGAGCTGAGATACATTATTAAGTATGACACATTAGAAAAGATCCTCGGCCAGATCCTCAGCTGATGTAGACCAATGTAGCTCCATTAAATTAATTTGCATTATGTGGATTTACACCGGGTGAGAATCTGACCCAGAGTTTATATTTTAGGAAGTTGGGCCATATTAGTACAATAATATTTTTTACTCTGAAGTTGGCTATAAATTCTATGCCTGATTTATTAAACAAAACACTCTATTTACTGTAGTGCTGACATAAAGGTGCACTCTACAATATATTTAGAGTGATGTGGGATTGGGATTACATGAACTATACATTTACCTCCTATGTTTTATAGTATGACCTGCTGTGACCATGCCATTATCATCAGATACTGATTAAACAAGTAAAAACTGACAAATGTCTTCAAAATGTGTCTTTTGGAGATTGCATAAGGGAAGGGCGGGTCATGAACAGATGTCAGGGGGCCATAACTACTCGACCTTTACCATAAAGCTAAATAGGTAAGGAGTCCTTGCTAGAATAGTAAAAAGTTTTGTGGGGGATCCTGGTATGGAAAAAGTTGATATTGATTTATTGTATTGTATGCCTTAGGGATTGTGCCTAACTTAGATGGACTGAGGGAGTGTTTGTCTTCCCAGAGGACTAAATTACATGCAGAGAGAATAGTGTGTTTATGTTCTAGATGCTCATGTGGAGAATTGATAACACAGATTTTTTGGGGGATTATGGGTGTTTTGAGAGGTTATTATGTACAGGAGACTGTGCAAGCAAAGAGGCTTGTCAATTCTAAAAAGGGAACCTCCCAGACTTCTGGCTGTGAATGAAGATCCTGCCAGGGTTTACACAAAAGGGGCTTTTGTGTTTTATGCAATGTAACACAGGACACTATTAAAAGTGAAAAAGAAAACTGAGACTATTGTTTTGGGTACAATTCAGATTCTATTGTTTGGAGAATTTATTGGAGGAAGATTTCATTGGGCTTTTGTAAAACTCAGCAGCAATGGGTGGAAATTAGAGATGGGTATGAACCAAACCACTCTGAGCTCTGGGAAAGTTTAGCTTTGCATCTGTATGAGGTGGCTTTGGTTTATCTCTAATGTGCATTTCTTTCCCCACATGTAAGGCATACATAAGAACATAAGAACGGCCATACTGGATCAGACCAAAGGTCCATCTAGCCCAGTATCCTGTCTTCCAACAGTGGCCAATGCCAGGTGTCCCAGAGGGAATGAATAGAACAGGTAATTATCAAGTGATCCATTCCCTGTTGCCCATTCCCAGCTTCTGGCAAACAGAGACTAGGAACACCATCCCTTCCCATCCTGGCTAATAGCCACTGATGGACCTAACCTCCATGAACTTATCTAGTTCTTTTTTGAACCCCGTTATAGTCTTGGCCTTCACAGCATCCTCTGAAAAGGAGGATGGAGCATGGGTAGGTGTAGCAATTACAGCATTACAATAGGTCCTCAAATTTATATTAAGACCATTGCCATTCATCCACTTTTATGGGTGAATCAAGGACTAAAGGCCACAAGAGTTAGGCATAACAACCTGCCCTTTCACCCCAGAAAAGAGCAGGGAATCAGGCCCTTTATATTTGTAGTTTAGCAAAGCATTAGTTATAGTATTTAATGGAACCTTACTCTCAACATCCATTTAAATTGGTTTAGATCTGAACACAGTCACAAAGAGCTGAAAAACATCTGAAGGACTGTAAACAGAGAGCAGTGATAATTTTAATGTATCAAGTTGTGATGAGACATCTCATAATGCACTTATCTAAAAACACAAATATACAATAGGAGGAAGAAGCCTGGACAGCAGTAATGCTGTCAGACTTAGGGGTGAAAATGGGCCAAATATTTGACATGACTTTACAATGTGATATTCTAACAAAAATGGTCAATACGGTGTTAGACTGCATACACAGAGGCATCACACTGTACAGTAAAGAGGTAATAGTCCCCCCCGAATTGGCTGTGGGTTGTTGCTAAATCGTTTCCTCCCCTTTTTTTCCCCTCACCACTTTTTGATAGATTTGACACCTTTCCCTGTTTCCCAGCTCACCCTAAATCTATACACTGCTGGGCATGTGGAGAGACCCTGGGTTCCACAGGAAGCTGAGCTGAGTGCCAAGAGAGAAAGTAAGAGAAGCTTTGGCTGATGAGCTGTACTTAAGCTTACACCGTGTACACATGAGCCACCACCAGAGCCAGCTATATTAGGGGATGCAGCCAGACTAGAGAGAGGAAGTAGGTGACTTTTCTTGCAGATGGAGCAGCACATTTGTGAGAGGTATGTGGATCTGAGGTCTTGCAACTTTCCCTAGCCACACTGAAACTCTCCTCTGCCTAGTGCAAATAGTCTTAAATAACCTGATGCCTACCAGGCCAGGAAACAGTTTGCCTTCAAACAGACTGTTGCTTAGACTCTTCACATTTTCCAGAGTTTCAGAATGGTTGGAATCTGCCTGTGTTCTTGAGCCTGCCAGTCCCCGGGTACAGTATGTAATAGTTTGTTTTGCATGGGGCCCATTGGGTTTTAATGGCTCAGATGCAAGTACAAGCTGATGCTGTCTGTCTTCAAGCTTGGCATTGTGATATGTTTGACAGTTACATATGAATATTAGCCATCTGTAGGATATGATGATATAGTTACAATTTCTTTTTTGGTGGACCCAATCATTGCTGAACCATGTTTACATGTGAACTCTACAGTCATGAATTTAAATGAATGCGTCTGAACACTATTTTGCATATTTGGCCAGCTCTACTGAGAATAGATAAATAAATAAATCTATTTTAAAAAATGTTGAGAGGAATGGATTGCAGATCATTGCAATTCAGATAGAGAGTTTATCTGAATTTTGGATTATTGAGAATTTGAATATGTACCCAGCTCCAAAATCTGTAGTGAAACAAATGCCATTTAACTATTTTGGATAGCTTCAAAGATATTTCCTAATCAGCCTTACCTATAATGCATTAGTCTTTTATTTTTGGAGATCTGAATTTAAATCCCAGGCTGGGTAACAAGAGAAATGATTTTAGCATGGGCTTAAACTAGCCTATACTGAATGTTGGTTTACATCACCATACCACCATACGGTATGGCTTAGTTGGTTATCATAGAATCATAGAAATGTAGGGCTGGAACCAAGTACTCCTAGACTATCCCTGACAGGTGTTTGTCCAACCTGTTCTTAGAAACTTTCAGTGATGGGGATTCCACAACCTCTCTTGGAAACCTATTCCAGAATTTAACTACCCGTACAGTTAGAAAGTTTTTCCTAATATCTAATGCTAAGTCACCCTTGCTTCAGCTGGAGCTCATTACTTCTTGTCCTACCTTCAGTGGACATGGAGAACAATTGATCACTGTCCTCTTTATAACAATCCCTTAGCATATTGAAGTCTGTTATCAGATCCCCCTTCAGTCTTCTTTGCTCAAGACTACACATGCTCAGGTTTTTTTAAACTTTTCCTCATATATCAGGTTTTCTAAACCTTTTTATCATTTTTTGTTGCTCTCCTGTGGACGATCTCCATTATTCCATATCTTATATAAAATGTGACTCCCAAAACCGGACATAGTACTCTAGCTGAGGCCTCACCAGTATTCAGTAGAGCAGGACAATTACCTCCCATGTCTTACACGACACTCCTGTTAATACACTCAGGAATGATATTAGCCTTTTCCTCAATCACGTCACATGGTTGGCTCATATTCAGTTTGTGATCCACTGTAACCCCACGATCCTTTTCACCAGTACTCAAAGTGGTAGCCATGTTAGTTTGTATCAGCAAAAACAACGAGGAGTCCTTGTGGCACCATGAAAGCTTATGCCCAAATAAATTTGTTAGTCTCTAAGGTGCCACAAAGACTCCTCATTGTTTTCACCAGTACTATTGCCTAGCCAATTATTCCACATTGTGTAGTTGTGCATTTGAATTTTTCCTCCTCAAGTGTACAAAAGGACTGTAAGCTGTCTAAAATCCTACCTGCCACATGGGGCCACAACAGTGGTACCCCTAACTCACCCAGCAATATCGTCAATCTATCCAGCTACACACTCAGCCTGGCAGAAGAGTCTGTCCTATCTCGGGGACTCTCTTTCTGCCCACCCCCACAAACATGATACAGTTCTGCAGTGATCTGGAAGCCTACTTTTGCTGTCTCCAACTCAAAGAATACTTTCAAGATAACACTGAACAGCACACTGATACACAGATACCCTCCCACCAACAGCACAAGAAGAAGAACTCCATATGGACTCCTCCTGAGGGTCGAAATGACAGTCTGGACTATATACAGGATGCTTCCGCCTACGTGCATAGACAAGAATTGTGGAAAAACAACATTGCTTGCCTCATAACCTAAGTCGTGCAGAACGCAATGCCATCCACAGCCTTAGAAACAAACCTAACATTATAATGAAAGAGGCTGATAAAGGAGGTGCTGTTGTGATCATGAACAGGTCTGACTACCAAAAGGAGGCTGCCAGACAATTCTCCAATACCAAATTCTACAGGCCACTTTCCTCAGATCCCACTGAGGAATACACTAAGAAACTGCACCATCTTCTCAGGACACTCCCTACGCTAACACAGGAACAAATCAACAGACCCTTAGAGCTCTGACCGGGGTTATTCTATCTACTAAACAAGATCCACAAACCCAAAAATCCTGGATGCCCCATCATCTTGGGCATTGGCAGTCTCACTGAAGGACTGTCCGGATATGTGGACTCTCTACTCAGACCGTACAGCACCAGCACTCCCAGCTATCTCCGTGACACCACTGATTTCCTGAGAAAACTACAATGCATTGGTGATCTTCCAGAAAACACCATCCTAGCCACCATGGATGTAGAGGCTCTCTACACAAACATCCCATACACAGACGGAATACAAGCTGTCAGGAACAGTATCCCTGATGATGCCACAGCACAACTGGTTTCTGAGCTCTGTGACTTTATCCTTATGCACAATTATTTCAAATGTGGTGACAATATATACCTCCAGACCAGTGGCACCGCTGTGGGCACCTGCATGGCCCCACAATATGCCAACATTTTTATGGCTGACCTGGAACAAAGCTTCCTCAGCTCTCATCCACTCACACCCCTTCTCCACCTACGCTACATTGATGACATCTTCTTCATCTGGACCCATGGGAAGGAAACCCTGTAAGAATTCCACCACAAGTTCAACAGCTTCCACCCCACCATCAACCTCAACATGGACCAATCTACACAGGAGGTCCTCTTCCTAGACACCACGGTGCAAATAAGTGACAGTCATGTTAACACCACCCTATACAGAAAACCCACCGACCCACTTTCATGCCTCCAGCTTCCATCACAGACACACCACGCGATCCATGGTCTACAGCCAAGCACTGAGGTACAACCGCATTTGCTCCGACCCCTCAGACAGAGACCAACACCTACAAGGTCTTCACCAAGCATTCTCAAAACTACGATACCCACACGAGGAAATAAGGAAACAGATCAACAGAGCCAGACATGGACCCAGAATTCTCCTGCTGCAAGACAAGTCCAAGAAAGAAACCAACAGAACTCCACTGGCCATCCCATACAGTCCTCAGCTAAAACCTCTCCAACTCATCATCAGTGATCTACAGCCCATCCTGATAATGATCCCTCACTTTCACAGGCCTTGGGAGGCAGGCCAGTCCTCACCCACAGACAACCCGCCAACCTGAAGCATATTCTCACCAGCAACTACACACCGCACCATAGTAACTCTAACTCAGGAACCAATCCATGAAACAAACCTCAATGCCAACTCTGCCCGCGTATCTACACCAGTGACACCATCACAGGACCTAACCAGATCAGCCACACCATCACCGGTTCATTCACCTGCATGTCCACCAATGTAATATATGCCATCATGTGCCAGCAATGCCCCTCTGCTATGTACATCGGCCAAACTGGAAAGTCCTTACGTAAAAAGATAAATGGACACAAATCAGATATTTGGAACGGCAATATACAAAAACCTGTAGGAGAGCACTTCAACTTCCCTGGACACACAATAGAACTTTGTGCAAGGAAATAATTGGGGGGAAATCAGGCAAAAATCTCATGGTAAATTACATTTTTTTACCAAAATACCCTGTTTTCTTACAGTCTTTCTGCTGTGTTTTTCTCTATTTTCTCTATTTTAGAATCTCCTGCCATAAAACTTCTGATCTGGACCCCAAGCCTCTGCATGTCTGTGTGATATCTAAAATGTACCAACTTTTTGGCTATTTTTCATTCTCAGGATCATCTGTCACTTTTCTTCCTTGCTACTATTTTTGTTGCCGCATATTGACCAATGCGATCATGTTCAAGAAGTTGTGAAAACTCCTTGTATGTTTGTGATCCAAAGCACTAGAAATATTAAGGCACAAAGTCAATGACCAAATTTGCCCCTGGTATAGATATCTCTATAGAAGTTCATGGAATTACACCAGGAAGGAATTTTTCCTGGATGTAACATTTTGCCCATAGAAGGTTATTTCTTCTATGGACAATCAAGATGTTTTCTCATTCCATATTTAGATGCATATCAATGCACTGGAGTAAACTCCCCACATGCCAGCATGTCCCAGCATATGTTTTCAAGGCATAGAAACCACATCCTGTCATGCTAAAATGATTTGTGGCAAAATCACACAAAGCCCAAGTGTTTTTTTAATTGTGCTCTTGAAAGCAATTACATTGTTCCTTTTCTTTTACTAAAAAGCCCTGTCTGGGGATGCCTGTACCTTTTATTTGAGAGAGTCTAAACGAACAGCCCTTTTTCTTTTTTGCAGGCCTTATTGGTAACCATAACCAGGGAAGTTTTAATGTCTGGGCCAAGTGTTATTTTGGTGTGATTTAAAAAATGGCATTCCCCCCTTTATGCCATCCCTTTTGAAAACATACGTTATTATTTTAAGTGCATGATATAATATGCTGCTGACTGTTTGCAATATATGGAGTCAGCTTTCAGCAACATACTGCCTATTCATATATTTAAAAGAGAACAAAAATCTATTGATGTCAATATGTTGGATGCAAAACCAAATAAAGAGAGATTGAAACTATATTCTAACGTACAGTATATGTATTGTATGCGTGTGTATGTTGTGTGGGCAGCAGTTGTTGAAAAATTTCATGAGTGTGAGGGGCTGATGCACAAAATGGTAGGTAAAGGCAAATATGTAAGTGTAACCCACTGAGTGTCTGTTGACAGGAGATATGAGTTTGCTACATACCCACCTAAGGAAGGTTGGTTCTTTAGCTCAAGTTGTACAATTCATGCTTTTACTTTGAAGGTCCCCAGTTCAGCTTCTGGTGTCTCAGCCAAGATGGGTCATCACATAAACTTCCTCAGCTTTTTTGTTGGGTTTTTTTCATTCGTGAACTGATATCCCTCCATTTCAGTTCTGAGACTATCTTGAGAAAGTCTTGAATTTATGTTGAGTTTGAATTCTGTGGCAACGTAAATGGTAGGATGAGTTGCACATTCGGTGTTAAATAATCATAAAATGGATATAATTTGGTGTAACTGACAAAGTAATGTGATTTGAACTAACTTCTCTGAGCGGGTGTGCAAAGCTAGTGTAATTTACATGTGGAAGGGGTTTGGGAAGCAGGAAAAGCAAGTAATAAGAAAATGTCAGATGACCCAAAGGCTGGTTCTTTTGCATCTGAACCAATTTGGAGGGAGTGCTGCAAAGGTGGCTGTAAGCCACCCATGTGGCTTCCTGATCTGCAGACAGTCTGACACCAGTCTGGTTCTGAGGCTCAACTTGGAAAAACTGCAGGGATGCTCTTGGGTGCAATGGCTCTCAAGGGGTTGT
This sequence comes from Chelonia mydas, assembly GCF_015237465.2. Classification (NCBI taxonomy): domain Eukaryota; kingdom Metazoa; phylum Chordata; order Testudines; family Cheloniidae; genus Chelonia; species Chelonia mydas. The sequence goes on along the minus strand of NC_051245.2, from coordinate 19,265,136 downwards.
TTCCAATCCCAGGGATGGACAGAGTGCAACAATATTCTAGCTTACCCCTTGCCACGCTCCCTGTGATGAGGGGATAGTGTACAGCTGGTCACTCCAGCTCTATGCCATCTGAGGATTCCCTTGTGCCAAGAAAATACCTAGGTAATTGCTTAAGCCATTGGTGCATACTAGGCTTAATGAGGTCCAGGATCTGGCCCAAGGTGTGAGGAGGCTTACTGCTCTTTATTTACTATCCTTCCTGTTGTTGGCTTTTCCCCTTGGCATGTAAGTTATCCTTACATTGCACTCTCACTGAGAGATAAACAGATGTAGGTTACAATACTTCACCACTTCCACCCGACGTGTGACTTATACCATTGCCTCACCAATAAATATTGCTCAGATTTCTATGGCACCTGCATGAAATTATGTTGCGTGTCTGATTCTGATCTTACTCACAGCAGTGTTAACAAGAAACACCTCTGGCTGTGTTAACACAGCTGCATCATTGTATTTAATACAGTGCAAGCCAGGTCAGAATCAAGCCCACTGAGTTCACTAAAGTTACTGCTAACTCACATTGCTATAAGTGAGAACAAAATCTTTCCCCCAAGTATTGATTTGTCCCTGGTTGTATGTCTCACTAGGCCAATTCTGTTCTCATTTAATTAGGTATAAAAATGAAGGAACTCCATTAACTTAAATTGAGTTATTCTGAATTTTACATCTATGCAACCAAGAACAAAATTTTCACCAGAGGTCCTGATTCTGATCTCACTAAAACAAGTTCCACACTGGTATAACCCCCTTAACATCATGTAAAATAAATGTGAGGTCAGAGTCAAATCTTCACGTGACTCTTACTGTATTTTCTTGTGAGGGTCCTAGAACTGGATCTTACGTTTTACTTTTTTTTCATGTAACAGTTTTATATTTTCTTCTTAAAAGCAAAATATTGATAATGTCCTCTAGCTTCTGGATTTATACTATGTCTTATGGAATATGATTCTTTATGTTCTAAACCTCATCCAATACTCCAGCAAAGTGTTGCAAACTTAGGGATCCCGTAAGACACTGAGCTTTAATAAAAGCAGATTTCAAGGGGAATTGAGAGCGCTCAAAAGCTCCTACGATCAAACACATAACTGACAAATATTAGCAAAGTTTAAGCAAACTTGTAGTTAAATTCTGTTCAAATGAAATTTAGATTTCAGTGAAACTTTCCTTAGGTGTCAATCATGTATTATTAATTATTGACCCTTATAATAAGATTCCACCATGGGAAAATTAATCTTCCTATAAAATGCTTACGATGTATTTACTTTTCCTTATAGGAACATGCTCCACAGTAACTTTCTATATTAATTATTAACAAAGGTTGTATTTAAGATTCCTGTGTCTACTGCTTAATAACACCCAAATTAGTCTCGATGGAATTAGCTGTAATTAAAGACATTGTGAAATATGGTGGGGGCAAACAGAATTACACTGTATTACTTTATTAATAATATTCTTTAACTACACTGTAAATTGCTATTAGGCCTGCATATTACTGCCTGGATATGGAAATAGTCTTTTGCTATGCTAATCTAACACAATTTTCTTTTAAATGTAAACAAATTATACTCTATTAATATGCTGTTCTACTTGCATAGTTAATTATTGTAACAGTAAGGAATAAAATTGTTCTGCTTTCTCTGTTTCTGATGGAAAAAGGGCTACATAAATAGTTTAATAGGGAACTAATTATGCAAAAAATTTAGATGCCTAAAATGTGTTTGTAATTACATTAAAATGGTCTTCTGTTCAAATATTGGAAAGCCTGCTAATTGGAGGCTAGCTGGAAATTTAAATATTGTGAATCAATGATTTTAATACAGTACATGTTTGGTTATGTTTCTGTTCATATTTGTCTTTGGAAATAAAGAGAATATTTAACGGTGTTTAATAAGAGGAGTTCTGAATTTCATACCAATGAAGTTAGTAAGTGGCAGACATGAATTTTAAACATGTACGCTGCAGCATTCTCCTTAATTTAGTCAAGGGGTATGGCAGCTGCTCAGCACTGCAGCACTGACAACAACAAAATAAAATGCTCCGAATGTAAGTTGATGAGAGAGAGAACCTGATACAGACCAAATCAAAATGTACTGGAAAATGCTACAAGACAACCTAACAAGAATTGATACGGTTGTAAATTGCTAAATTGTATTAGATAAATAAACACATGTAGCATATCACCTGCCTATTCTCAGAGGAACTCCAAGATGTATATCACCTTCTGAAGCTCTGGTTAAGAAGTGCTAAGGACATAGGGGTGGATTCTGAAATGCCTCGTTTACTATAGACCTACATCTAGTGGAAATGACTTTCCACTGTGCCAATGGAACTAGAGAGGAGGAAGCCCATGCAAGAGAATCCTGAAGGCTCTGCCCTTCCCCAATGCCATGTCCAGGGCAGGTCGCTACAGGGGAAGTCTGGAGAGGTGGGTATGTCACCCTCAAAGAAGGGCGTGTCTAACGAGTCTACATACACATGCGAAGCTCCATTGACTTCAGGGTTGGTTTTAAACATAGCTAACTGCCAGCTTCCTAAATTGCCATACTTCAGTGAGGTGCTATATTTCAGTGAGATGCTGTGATTCTGAGTTCAACTCAAGGGAAAGCCTTGCTGTATGTGATCCAGTTGTATGTGATCAAGATGTACTAGAAGAACCGCGAGACAAATTCTCCACACCATTGAAGGGGAGGGAAGATAGATGGGGAGGCTAAACTGAGGAAAGAAAGAAAGAAAGAAAGAAAGAAAGAAAGAAAGAAAGAAAGATGGTAGTGTCAGGGGAAAACAGCTAAGTGGTGAGCCATTGAAGAGGGAATTTAAAAAGAGGGGGTCCCATTTTGTTGATTTGAGAGGAGGACATAGAAACTGAAAATATTCTTCACTCCAGTGCTCCTCAGGATGGCCTTAGAGATCAAAATAAGGCATCTGTAGCTGAGTAGCACCCAAGTACAGTGAGTTGGAGAAGAAACATGAAAACAGCTTGTGGTACAAAGGAAAGGATAGATTTCCAAATGGCTAATCTCCAGCCACCCACATAAGTTTTGTCTCTCTTTAGCACCTTTCTCTGTTGCTAAGTCTCACGTCCAAAAACTAGACTATAGACACTCCAATTTTTGCAGCACTATTACACATCAGGTAGTTGAAAATGGGCACTCAAAAAGATCTCAGGAAATGCAATGAAACAATTATTTTCCATGAGAAAGTGAATCAGGACAGTGCAGGACCAACAAAGTAGTATGAATAATGGGTTGAGACAAATATACAATGGCCATGAACACATAGATCTGTTGCTAAGTAGGATGGTGCAGATTACTGAGCAACATGTTGGCAAGCCTGAAATTCCTCAGTTAACTCCAAGAAAATGAGGAAGAGAGCCAGCTGATAGAAGCAGATCTGTGTCATGAGAGAAAGGGTAAACTTCCTCTTCAATTGTCCTATCTCAAAATGACTCAAGCTGTCTACTCGACCTAGCTTTAATGAAGAGGACAGAGGATAGAGGAAAGATTTTTAAATCATGGGTCTGATTATGCATCCATAATCTGAGGTCTCTCTCATTTATGAGCTTCAACTTTCCCTAACTGATGTATAACAATAATCAGTAAAGCAACTTCCTCTTTCTTGTCACAAAAAGGTCTAAGGAAGAAAAGTGTTGGCTAAAAGGTCTGTCCCTGTTTTCTGTAGTTGAACTAGCCACTTGCCTAGAAGTGAACAGCAATAGCTACACAATAATTTAGGAGTTACTCACCTGAGTAATCCCAATGAAGGCAATCAATGTGAGGGGTACTACAATCCAGCCCGGTGTTTCTGATTTCCCATGAAAATGAGAAACCCTTTTGTTTTTAACTTACAATGTAACTGCAACAGTAACAAATCTTACAGCAACAAATTAAACAACTTCTGCTGAGATTTCCTCCCAAATTCTACAGAATTCTCCAAATTGTCATGCAAATTTAATGTCATTACAAGTTTAATCTATTTTGTAATAAAACTTGCAAATATGGATCAAAGTTGTAGCTCTGTGGATCTCTCAATAGTGGGACAGTAGCAGCTATCTCTAAATATGCCAACAGCATTTATAATGGTGAAACAACCCCTCAGCAAAGCGGAGAAACTTCAGTGGCATTGAAAAGGTATTGGCCCTATCTCAAGGAATAAGGTGCAGCAGACTTGTCGCTCCATGAAACTCCAGTCAGGTGGTTGCTGTAGGGAGAATCCATGTAGCTGCTAGAGCTGTGCAGAGGACAATGATTCCATTTTATGGAAACTTTCAAGGCTTCAAAATTTATTTTGCGTCCCTGTTTGAATGACAACAAAACCTTTCAAACATTTTTTGTGAAAACAGCTTTCTGTTGTGGAAAAGCTGAGGTATTCAGTTGAGGCTGCAGCATCGAAGTGTGTGTGGCCTGGTGGTTAGGGCACTGTCCTTGCGTCGGGGAGCAGCGCCAAGGTCAAATGCCTGCTCTGACTGATTCAGAGCAGATTTTTTTTCATTCCAGAGCACTGATTCAGGCAGGTAGGGACTTAAGGCTGGGTCCCTCAGAAGCCAGTTCCCTAACCACAAGGCTACAGAGTCTCACTCTCTCCCCAAGCCAAAAGCCATTTTGACAAAGACTGGCAAAACTGAAACACTTTCACAAAATGTTTTGGCTTTGATGGCATTTCATTTAGTCAAAAATGCTCTGACCAGCAGGAGTAGTTCTCCACTGGGCTGGAACCTTATTGCTGTTGCTACATGGCAAGGGAAAATTGGAATATTTTTTAAAGCAAAGAATTGACAGGGATGACCTCAGTCTGCTGCTAGCTCCAGATGTGTGGCAGGCAAGACCAGGCTTGGAAAAAGGAAGGTACATGCTGGATAAATTAGGGTTGGGATAAAGGACCCAATTCACCACTAGTGTTAACTCCATTGATTGAGTATATTGTAGTGTGGTGCAATAGGATGAATTTAGTTCTTTGTTTCTACCACCCCCCAAAATAGGAGTTGTATCCCTGCCCATATTCTACAGGACAGGACATACGTCCAAGGCTACATGCGCTATTGCCAAGTGTGCAATGGCTGTTGCGTTTGCTTACACAGCTGCTGTATTGCAGCTAACTAACTTGCTGCTTTGTAAAAGAATTAGTGATACTTGGTGTATGGAAGGGGCCACAGAAAACTAAATTTTATTCTACAACTGATAATACATTAGTGATTTATTACCCCTCAAGATGTGTTAGATTAAATTGAAATCTTTTTAAGGTCAGGCTTGACAAAGCCTTGGCTGGGATGATTTGATTGGGGATTGGTCCTGCTTTGAGCAGGGGGTTGGACTAGATGACCTCCTGAGGTCCCTTCCAACCCTGATATTCTATGATTCTATGATTCTATGAAATAGAACATATTGATTAGTGTCATACAAATGAGTGAGCTGTGTTATTCTATTTCCTATTTAAATAATAATAATAAAAAAATACTTGAACTCGGTAAGAGCAGAACAAAACCCTCAAAATTAAAATGCCTGACAAATTAGATTGGTCCTTGAGTTATCACCACAATTTTCCTTGTAAATACCCTATGAAACAACCTACAAAGCATATCTTACACCAGCCAGCCTGCCAAAATCCCCAAACAGCTTCCTTGCTGTTTAAGAAAAGAGCTTTTTAAATATCTTTGCAGTCTTGTCTGTTTGTCTGACAGATGTCTGCACTGTACTGGGAACTGTATTCATGCTCAGAATGTAAATAAGATTATAGGTCCTTAAATGTTTCCATTATATTGTGTTTACCTAGATGCAGATGAAAATAAATAGGAAGCATTTTTTTTCTAGCAGAATTTTCTTTTCTTCTTGCAAGCAGGCTTTAAAAAATTGCCATGTCGGTTAAATGTTCTGGTCTAAACTGTTATCTAACAGTTAGTCCAGAGTGCACATCTGTTGAATCAAAAAGGCAATATCTGGCTAAAAGTATAAATCACGCCGATTTGAAATGTATCCTTCATATTAGTTTTGCAGTGTAGACAACAAAAGTCTTAATGATGGAGTCTATTCAGACACCTGTTTCATTCACAAGTACCACAATATTTCCTATGAGAACAGAGCCAGCCTTCCTATTATACCAGATATTTGACACCACCAGAGTTTACTAAATATGTAAAGATCTGACAGACTCTTTGCACAAACCAGCTTCAATATAATTAAAACCCAGAACCCATGCTGAAGTATTGCTAAGAGTCTGGCTTCAGCTCACAAACACAAGGCAAATTCTAAGACAGTCACTGATTGTTCTCTCGTTGCTGCTGAGCCTAGGTAATCCATAGGTCATAGAATCATAGAATATCAGGGTTGGAAGGGACCTCAGGAGGTCATCTAGTCCAACCCCCTCCTTAAAGCAGGACCAATTCCCAACTAAATCATCCCAGCCAGGGCTTTGTCAAGCCTGACCTTAACAATATCTAAGGAAGGAGATTCCACCACCTCCCTAGGTAACGCATTCCAGTGTTTCACCACCCTCCTAGTGAAAAAGTTTTTCCTAATATCCAACCTAAACCTCCCTCACTGCAACTTGAGACCATTACTCCTTGTTCTGTCATCAGCTACCACTGAGAACAGTCTAGATCCATCCTCTTTGGAACCCCCTTTCAGGTAGTTGAAAGCAGCTATCAAATCCCCCCTCATTCTTCTCTTCCGCACACTAAGCAATCCCAGTTCCCTCAGCCTCTCCTCCTAAGTCATGTGTTCCAGTCCCCTAATCATTTTTGTTGCCCTCCGCTGGACGTTTTCCAATTTTTCCACATCCTTCTTGTAGTGTTGGGCCCAAAACTGGACACAGTACTCCAGATGAGGCCTCACCAATGTCGAATAGAGGGGAACGATCACGTCCCTCAATCTGCTGGCAATGCCCCTACTTATACATCCCAAAATGCCATTGGCCTTCTTGGCAACAAGGGCACACTGTTGACTCATATCCAGCTTCTCGTCTACTGTAACCCCTAGGTCCTTTTCCGCAGAACTGCTGCCGAGCCATTCGGTCCCTAGTCTGTAGAGGTGCATGGGGTTCTTGCAACAGCACGTGATACTCTGTACATGACAGATGTTGCTGATGCTGAGGAACACTGAGCTGATCACTGGAAGCGATGTTTGCCACGCCCATGAGTTTCTGCTTTAAATGTAACTCTCCTCACTGCTATAAGTTTAAGGCTGGTTCAGTGAAGTTGCCTGTTTGGCACAGCCAATGCATTGTGGTGAAGCAATAATACAGCGTCTGCAAAGCTTTATTCGCATGAGTATTCCTTACTCTCACTCAGTTACAGCGTGTGCCTCCCATGTTCACCTATGTCATGGACATGTCGGGGCAGGCTGGGTAGAGACGAGATAATACGTTGGGAGACAGGAACGGGGTATAGGCAGACTGCACTGCGCTTTGACTAGTTTCTACTTCCCGCAGACTACAGAGAGCCTTGGGAACTAGAATGTACTTTAGAGCAGTCCTGGGGCTACTTTAACTTGCACTAGCAGACAGGCAGGCCCACAGCTGCCACAAAACATAAGGAGTGCAAAAAGGAATTCTAGACACCTTTGCATCCACCCCTCTCCATTCCTGCAATGAGTTCAGTAATGGAGCAACTCAGAATTGGGGCACAGTGTTAATGTGCCTTTATCTGTGAGGGAAAATAAGGTGAAGAAAAATTAATACATCTATGTCGTCGTCAATTTTTTTCAAACCTTAATGGAAAATGGCAACAGTGAATTTTATGCTGGTGAAAGCAAACAAAGTTTCAGTCCTAGAGATTGAAATTCTCTGTTTCTTCGCAGAACAATTACAGCTTGGGAAACATTATAAACTTCCCCACCAATGTTCCCCACCTTAACGCTATTCAAGAGTACCATCTAGAAGTCATAGTGTCTGTTCATTTTTCAGGTCCTATAACATACTTGGCTTTTCTATAAAAGGTCCAAGAAATGTCCCAATGGCTGTTCCAAAGCCCATTCGAGGCAATCAGAGCCTTTTCTTTGCCTTTAATAGGCTTTGAATATAGCCCTAAATGTGCTGGAGGATTTTTATGTAGGTATTGTGACAAAGTTCTTGCTCTACCTTGGTGGGTCTTGCACTTATTGGTGGATTTGCTCGCCTTGGAGCTTCACGGCAGCCCTCAGCTTGGCCATTTTTCTGAATTCACAGGCCAGGTCGACTCCTCCTGTGTCTGACCAGGAGTTGGGAGGATTTGAGGGGAACCTGGGCCCGCCCTCTACTCCAGGTTCCAGCCCAGGGCCCTGTGGAATGCAGCTGTCTAGAGTGCCTCCTGGAACAGCTGTGCGACAGCTACACCTCCCTGGGCTACTTCCCCATGGCCTCCTCCCAACACCTTCTTTATCCTCACCATAGGACCTTCCTCCTGGTGTCTGATAATGCTTGTACACCTCAGTACTCCAACAGTCTGCGTTCTCACTCTCAGCTCCTAGTGCCTCTTGCTCTCAGCTCCTCACACGCACACCACAAACTGAAGTGACCTCCTTTTTAAAACCCAGGTGCCCTGATTAGCTTGCCTTAATTGTCTCCAGAAGGTTCCTGATTGTTCTGGAACCTTCCCTGTTAGCCTGGGGCTTATATATCTGCCTTCTATTACTCTTCTATAGCCAACTAGCTTGACCCTGTCACAGTATATATGCATAGAGACCACCAAACCACCATCATGTGCCCACCTATCCCACTGTCCAGAAAACTAGAGATAACAAAGAGGATCTATAGCCCATTACCAACCACCTGAACAATGCAGTTATAGCTAGCTAGAAAATGTCCATTTTACTTTTTCCAAGTACTCTAAAGACCTAAATCCAAATTACTTCTACAGAATTTAATTTTATAAAAGAAAGATATTGCTAAGAAGTTCAAAAATGTTTGGAACACAGTCTGATTTTTTCCCAGTCTGAAGTGATTTGAAATTGGATTAGTAAATATGTTAAATTAAAAAAATGTTTCTGGACTTAGATCATGCATGCCAAGAGTCAACCAAATGTTATGGCTGAGTAATAAATCCTTTAAAAGCAATGTTTGACTTTGTAATGGAAATGTTGACAGACTTCTTAGCTATAACAGTGCAAGTGTGCACCATTATAACGTACAGCAAAGTCAATGTTTTAATTGATCCTGACTTGTATATCACACCACGTGTGCAGAGCTTCGTGCACTGGGCAGCATTTGTTAATATAGCTGCTTTCACCTGAAACAAATGAGGTCTAATTAGATTAATCTGTAAATCAGTGCTCACCAGTTGTATGATTAATGAGCACTTTACATTTCTTAAAGATCAGATGAATGGATTATTTGAAGGGATTTTTTAGGAAATAATAGATTTCCTCATCTATAACAGTGCTACCAGTGATCCCATATCTTCCTTGTTATGTCTGTAAAGGAATAATGTGCAGACGAAGAAATTCAAGGCTCAATCTGTCCCCTTTTCGAAGAGCTGAACTTCTGATTGCGAGGGTGTCAGATGGACATTCTACAGCTGTTATGGAACCATGTGTCAACATTATTTACTAAAGTGATGTGATGATAATTATGGCATAAAGTATGGGTAGAAAGCATGCAAGCAGAATGGACATACATACTTAATGATTTTATTCTCCAGCATTCAAAATCAGTAGGAGTTGAGCTTGTCGCTGGAGACATGTTGAAGCAGCAGTGCAAGCTGTCTGTGCAGAATCCAATGATGACTGTATGTGGCAGTGTGCATTCAAAGTAAAAAATTAATTTACAAATGGTTTTCAGGGTTCCCACCAGATGGAAGAGCAATGAAGTCACAACCAGTCTTCTTAGTCTTTTAACCCTTGAGCTGATAGGCTGCAATGGGAACACAGCCAGCTATAAAATATAATAATCAGAGGCCCCATTTATTTCAGAATGGTTACTTTAAACACAAAACACCTGTAGTTTTACTGCTTGCTACGATGGACTTATAATATCACATTCAGGAAGCAGATGTGGCACTGAAGTCTTGGAAACTGGTTCAGATTATAAAAACTTTGGTGAAGAAAGGAGATTGTGAATGTATTTTAAAAAAGCTAAAATTTGAGATCAAAACCGAATCTTTAAAGTGTCTCTTTAGAGTCACTCACATTTAGAAGTACCTGACACTGCAAGTAGTCTTGTAGATTTCAATGAACCTCTTGCATTGATTTCAGCCGCTCTGTATAAGTGTGGCAGAATCTAACCCTAAAGATTTATAGCTCCATCAATTACTCCTCAACCAGGAAATATTTGTTTTTCCTAAACTGTTCTGCTTTACTTCAAACTCTGTAACTTTGAGTCCAACCTCTATCTCCTATAATAATCAATATAATCATCATTACTAATTGTAGAATCAGTTGCCATCACCTTTACTGGTTAAAAGGGCATATCTTAAAGAACCATCAAAGATCTGTTTTAAGATTAATTTTAAAGCATGAACTGCAGCAATTTCCCTAGTATCCTGTTCAGTTGTCATAAAATTTACAGCCTGGTGTGTTAGTTCATTACGAACTGAGTCATAATGCACAAAACACAGCATGTTGGAGAAACTATGTGAGCCGTTGTGTTTTTTTCAGGGTTTGGTCTGAGAGCTGGGATTGATCTGAACTTCGGGGGATTGCATCTAAACTCAAATGTTCCCAAATCTTAGTTTGCAAAAACAGCTGGGACTTTTGGGAAGCAAAGACTGTATTGCAGACTTGGGAGGTTCTGAGAAGAGTAAATGAAATAAAGATAATAACAGCTGATGAATGAGGGCCATTCTTCCAGAAGGCTGTTTGCCCGGGTGGGGATCGTCTTTATTCCTTTTCCTGTAGGAAGTGTCCGAAAGGCACACATGATCAGCCAGTGACTATGTTGGAGCAGTCTGGGATCTACTTGAAAGCCTCTGTGAATTCTGAATGAAAACAGGATGTGTGTTAATCCTCACATAACTCACCAAGAAAGCCTGTTCCAAGTCATTCCCAGGATGCATAGCTTCCCAGAAAGATGTTATCTGTTCATGGATTACATTTTTCAAACTTGCTCTTGAAAAATAAAAAGGTTGAACTTGGAAAGGCTGCATCCATTTGTGAAATACCATGATAAAACATGAGTTCTAGCAGAAGGTAAACATTTGGATGTGTTCTTAGAGAAAGCCATAGCATCCTCTCCTGAAAATTTTTTCTGCAGAGGGAATATAAAACCCATGGAAGTGGCCCAATTTTTATCAGAAGCCCGGTTCATCCTAAGTAGGATGGTTCATCCCATCATCAGACCTTTTGCACCAGCTCCATAGAAGTCCCTTCATGAGGCTTCATTATGTGTGGGAAGGGGTAAAGGTGGGGATGGAGCCATAGAATAGCCATTCTTCGTGGTATTCCAAACCTACAAGGGAATCACTGTAGGAATGAATGATGGCCTGACATTAATTGTTTCTAGAGTCAGTTGCCATTTTAATACATTCTTCGCTTCCCATCCTAAAGTGTTGTGTAGTTTTTGGGCATTGTTGAACCGCTACAGAGATGGTTGAATGTCAGTACTGGGTGCAACGGTCCCTATATAACCATTATTTTTATCCTAGGAATGATGCCTAATTAGGGCCAAATTCCCCTTTGATTTACACCTGTGCACATCCTAAGTAACTTCATGAACTCAGTGGAGTTATTCCATATGTATGCTAGTATAACTGAAAGCAGAAAAGGGCCCTTCATTATTGCTTGTAAATTGGTCACCTAACTCCCTTTCTGCCCTTTGAAAATCCCTTGATATATCCTGTCAATGTTAAGTTGCTCCTCTGCACATGTAACCCCTTTCTGAAACTGTATGGGATCAGCTGCTGATGGAGAGGCTGTAACAGTCAGGCATGAGACCAAGCTGTATTACCATAGAAGATGGAGATGAAAGGGGGCAGGGAACAATGCCAAGGTGCTGAAACACCATATAGCAAGGAACAGGTGCTATGATTGTTTAGGTTCATTGAGGGCCTGATCCTACTCTCATTGAAACCAATGGCAAAATTCCATTGAACTCAGTGAAAGCAGGATCAGGCTCTCAGAAAATAGCCAGATTGCATATGATTTGTACATTGTTTGGAAACCAGAAGAGACTATCCAGAGTGAATCTGTAAGCCTGTATTCTGAGGTCCTTCTCTACCCCTGAGAAGTCCTCTTTGGCTCAGCTGCGCTTGATATTATAATTCACACTCTGCTAGAGTTCTGCTTAAAAACCCATGAGCTAAGGCAAACCACTGATAAAATGTACATTTCTCAGGCCCCTTCCTTATTAAAAAATACTACCATATTTTACAGTAGTGGCCACAAAACACTACTGCTTGCCACGATGTTGCTGCAATGTGTAATACTGTAATACTGTAGCATTTTTTTTACAAGGGGAGAAACAAATATTTTGTTATGAGTCACTCAAATTTTACATGAAAAGGAAATGAAGGACTTGGTTCTAGCTTCACTTAAACCTACTGTACAAAGCTATAACTCCATTGGGCCTCGGGTCCTCTGTTGCCCTACACGTTCTCTAGTCATGTATACCCATGCATAGTGTTGCAAAGCAGATGTAAAACAATGCCAGCTCACAATGATAGTATTTTATGCTCACTGTGCACGAGGTACAGAACAGTGAAGAATCAGGCCTATTAACTCCAACAGAGTTATACCGTTTTAGACACTAACTCAGGAAAAAAGAAAAGGAGTACTTGTGGCACCTTAGAGACTAACCAATTTATTTGAGCATAAGCTTTCGTGAGCTACAGCTCACTTCATCGGATGCTGTAGCTCACGAAAGCTTATGCTTATGCTCAAATAAATTGGTTAGTCTCTAAGGTGCCACAAGTCCTCCTTTTCTTTTTGCGAATACAGACTAACACGGCTGTTACTCTGAAACCTGTCATTAACTCAGGAAAGCCTCCCTATTCAGGACAGTGTGTAAGCACATGATTAACCTTATGCGTGCATGTAAGTGCTGTCCTGAATAATGCTATACTTAGCACATGCTTAAGAGTTTTCCTCAATCAGGGCCTTACACCTATTGCAGCACAGAAAGTAGTTTATGCTGTGAGAATGGGCCAGTTCAACCTGGGGCAGGAGTGGATGTGGGAGTGGGTGTGTTTATGCACACACACGTGTTTATGCTGGGGAGGAATTCATGGAAAGTTACGATAGGCAGCTCTTACTGGGTGGTAAGCCCTTTTGAAAATCTCACCCTACACCTTTTCCAAGTCCCCTTGAAGAAATGTTCCATTAAACACTCCTTATTTTCCCTCTAACAAGATTCATAATTTTTTTCTAATAATATTTCAAAGACCATAATAGGGAGAAGAATGTCTGTTTTATCCCAGCTGTTTCAATACCTTTGGGGATTATTATTCTGTGGCACCACAATGTGACCTGACCTACGGTACACAGTGCTGCCTTTACTTCTTCTTCTTTTTCATTTTTTTCACTCTGAACTCATTTGAAAATTCCAATTGCTATAATAATTTGATGCAGCTGCTAAGATGTTCTTTTTCTTTTGATCACTGTTATTAATGATGTGCTGTAACATATGCAACGCTAGCAATCTGAGCTACTATTCCTTACAAAGATAATTGTGTGCTCTCTCCCTCCCCGCCCCCCCCCCCCCCCCCCCCGGCACCTCTCAGATGAAGCTCATATTGTTTCAGGAAGTTCATCTCAGAATGATTAGTTTAAGAATTAGGAAATGTGTGGGCAGCTCCCCTGTGGTATAAAGAAATTGGAAACAAGACCATTCCCCTCTATTCCCAAAAGATGGATATTGGCTTTGGTTTTGGTCCTGACTTTATTGTTAAATATTTTAAGGTTCAATCTTAATGTCATCCTTTGTACCTCTTATTTGCCTCAATGTTTTGAAATAGCTGAGGTTTTTTGTTGGTTTTATTTTTTAATTTCAGAAACACTATTAAGCCAATTTATGATCTCAGTTGTGTAAGTGTAAATCCAAGGTCACACCACAGAAATCAGTGAAGTTACTCTAGATTTACAGCAGTGTAACCACGATCAGAATTTGAAGAGTAAGGGTCTGATTCTGCTTACGACTTGAGAGTAGATCAGTAAATGTAAGTACACCAATGTAAAACTAGTGAGAGATCAGAATTCGGTCCTAAAATTTCTTTAAGAGGTTTTGAAGGGTTTCCAATGTATTTTTCTCTCAAAGTAAGAAAAGTACTTCTCCCTTGAAGTAAATATTGTATTGTAGGCTTGTGAAGTGGGGAGACAAATGAACCCTTATTGTACATTAGAAAACCAAGAAATTAATATACAGCTAAATTATGCAGCATTTGGTAGAAAGAAATTTTTCCAAACTGGACTACACTGTCCTCAGCTAATTGTTGTTAGGTGGTTTTTTGTTAATAAAGTAGAAACCGTTTTTTAAATGTTTCTATAACAAATATGTTATTCCAGTGTGTCTATTTCTTTCACAGAAGGTTATTCAAGAAGGCTCCATTTACGTTCAAAGCACTTTGCAAACAGTACCAAATTAGTCACCACTTGGAGCCAAAGTGACTGCTTGCATGCTTAAAGTTGAGCATGGGCATAAATTTGGACTGGATTAGAGCTTACTCCAAAGCCCATTGGAATTAATGGGAGGACTCTCATTGATTTTAGTGAGCTCTGAATCAGGCTCTAATTGAGTATTATTTTAGCCCCATTTTGCAGACATGGCAACTGAGGCATACAGACTACCACAAATGTCTCACCCAAGATGCTGAGTTTCAGAGTAGCAGTCATGCTAGTCTGTATCCACAAAAAGAAAAGGAGTACTTGTGGCACCTTAGAGACTAACAAATTTATGCTCAAATAAATTTGTTAGTCTCTATGGTGCCACAAGTACTCCTTTCCAAGATGCTGAGTGAGTCTTCTTGGTCTGAGTGCCCTCCTCTTACATTAAAATCAATGGGAACTGAGGGCACTCCGCACATCCAGGGGTTGCTCAGTACCTTGTAAGATCAAGCCTTAGACAGGTCAGTGTTATAAGGGAGAGTTGAATTTTCAGGAGGGATTTAAAGGAAGAGAGCTTGGTGGCTTGGCAGACCAGAGAACAAAGGGCACTCCATGTGTACAGGCCAGCATGAGTTTACTAGTGAAAGTAAATCAGTGGGGTTACTTCTGTGAGCAAGGCATTGTAATTGTAAAGCATTTTGACAATGAATAGCATGACATAAGCGCTTGATATTATTTGATATAGTTTGCATCAAAAAAATTGAATCAACTCTAGGAGCTAACTGGCCTTTTTTAGAGTTGGGTAAATGCTATAAAAGAAAAGCTCTAGAAATATGTATTCCATTTTAAATGAGTTAGTTTTGCCCCTTTTGTGATATTTTCTGAGTATACTTTGAGCAAATAAGTTTACTGGCAAGAACATGGATGGAAACAGCAAATTCTAAAGGGACATTGTCAACATGCATTTTTTTAAACTGATTTTTTTTTCTTTTAGAAATTATGTTCCTAATAGTGCACCCTTTAAAACAGCATTTACAGGCATTTCTATTTAAAAATATATTTTTTAATTAATGTGTTTTTTACTTCCCTGCTGATGTTTCTAGGGGTCTTTTAGGTAGGTTCAAAAACAATAACAAAATGTGTTCCAGTCAGCCTTCCTCCCCTGTCTCTTTGTTTACAAGCATGCTGCAGCCTCTTTGCTTTCTTTTTCAGCTTTGCTGCTGCTATTACTGGTACACAATCTCTTGCAATACAGAGGGTACTGCATGCATATGAGCTGCCCAAGAGTAGTATATAAAAGAGTGGTGCCTTCGTGATGGTGTATGAGCCAGGAAGTGCTAATGACCATCAAAAAAACAGCAAGATTGGCTATAAAAGTGCTGTCAAAATATACAAAACAAACAGACTGAAAAAAATCTCATCTCTTTCAGTTTGAATCGTTTTAGCATTACTGTAAGAATCCCAGTTTAGAGCTACTGTCACTGGTTACAATATCCCCTGAAGTAAATGTGATTTTTCAAGTTGACACTGTCCCTTTAAGCAGATAAATATTCATGAAGAATATTTGCAGAAACTGACTATTGACTGTCTAAACATAAATATTCACCCCAGAAACCTAAACCTAAGATTTAAATTCATCCAGTTAGGGAACAGAAACACATCATTTGTCCATTTCAAATATTAAATTCTTGCAGTGAATGGCTTTCAAGCCATGCATGGGTCTCATTCTGCACAGGGCTGAGCTTCTCCCTTGGACACTGTGCCCTACACACTCTGGTGTGTGTTCTTTAGGTTTATTCTATCTGCTGAATTCAGCACTAGTACCCTAGCCAGTCTACAGTGTAAATCCACTCCCACCCTTCCATATTTTCTTGCCCTTAGATGAAATAAGGAAAGCAACAAAATGTGTAGTCTTGTCCCAGGCCAACAGAAAAGGCTAATCCATCACTGGGTACCCCTGGGTAATTTGACTTGTGCTGAAATGCCGTTCAGGGAAGAATCCTTTCCAGAAAGGAGTACTAAGGATGATATCCCAGCTGTCGACAACCGCCATTCCCAATGTCCGCACTTACTGCCTTAAGTAGTATTTTCAAGAGCAATTACACGCTCACACAAATGGGGATACCCACCAAAACAGAGAATGGCATAGGCATAAACTACCCATTCTAGCCAGTTTAATTTCTATAAAGGAATGACTGTTTTATATGGTGTTTCCAAGAAAAGAAAATGTCCAGAAATGGGGTGTTATTTATTAGAATGCCCACTATGATTCTATTACTTAAACAATAATGACCTTAGCTTAGGGCAATTCCTGGGGATTAATAAGAGGCTAGCGGGGAGTTGATGTGCCTTGGGCCATTAATCCTAGCAGGCCATTAATCCACTGGAAATGCCATGTCTTGAGGTTGGCTTGATATAAAAATGAAAAAAAACCCACCAAAAACATGTGGGGTTTTTTAACGGGTGATTCAGTTTCAGTTGGTACCTGCACAACATTTCCAGGTAGTATATTAGGTGACCAGATTGCATGATCATCTTTTGGCATTCCATTCTATGTATCATTATTTTAATGTAGTGAACTATTATAATTATTTTTATTCTTCTTCTGATAGAATAAAGGGCAAGAGAAGTGATCTAGCATGTGTGAATTGTCAGGATCAGGAAAACAGCTTTGTATTCATGAAGCCATTTGCAGAAGTTTCCTGCCCTACATTTCTTCCCCCAAGTCGGAATGAAACAGCCATGAAAAAAATATACCAGGCTGCAGTCCCCTTCTCCCACCACTTTTCTCTTTTTTTTAAAATTGCTTTGCTATAAGGGCGAAACAGGTGCTGAAATGTGAAACTCTATTGAGGGATTTCCTTTGCAGAACAGCTTTGTGCTAGTGTGGACCTAAAGTTAGACATGTTTCCAATACTGAATGTTAAAATGACTGCATATCCTGTCAAAAGAATGATCCATACCGTTGACTGTCAAAAAATAGCATACTGTCACTTTAAGAAAAAATAAACTAAAATATGAACTACCAAAAACCCTGCCATTTCCAGCCTGGGCTTGATTAATGATTTTTCTATCTAATAAAAGGTTCACAAACCATCTGTTTTTCTCCCTAATGCCTTGCCCAAAGGTTTTTCGTTCCTATTTCAGGCTCGGGGCCAACTGACATTCCACTCTTTTTTTTTTCCCAGCCTTGTAAACAAACCCTTCTCTCTTTTTAATCTTCCAGTGCTGTTTCCTACCCATCGTTATGCATATTCATTGCGAGTAAACATTTTTAGTGTCTACACTTAATCTCTTCCACTGGCAATTACTGTTCTATGCTGTTTTGTAATGCAGAAGGGCCAACGCTTTCCCTTCTAATAACAGCTGGGTCGCAGATGGGGCCTGCAGTCATTGTAGAAAATAAAAATTTACAAGATGCCAGTGGAATTTATTTCAGTTTTATGGAGTCACAGGAGGAACCTTTCTGTTATCCGCCTTCAGTGAAATCTGCAGGCACAAGGCAAGCTTTTGACATTTAATCAAAGGGGGGTTCAGGTAGGGTCTGGAACAACACAAGGAAGAAAGCAGGTGGATCATATTAGGCAGTGCCATGGTTAATTTATTTAGAAGTGATTGGCTTAGATGTGTGCAGCCAATATTTGACATCATGTATATATCTTGTTTAGCATCCTGCTTCTAAATTGTTACCACTGTAGAGACACTGAGCTATCACTGCGGACCGAACCAGGTGTTAGGTTTGGTTGCTGTTTAGAGGTACTGGTAGAAATGGCAATATAATAGCTGAAGACTTAATGTTCTGTATAGTTTCTGTAGTTGCTTCATTTTTACTTTACCATATCATTCTCTTAACTACTGTAATGGCTTCTTCAGCAGAACCCTGTAGTGCGTGTATGGGCTTTTGAATGCAGGCTCCAACCTTTAATTTAGCAATAGATTTTAACTAGAAATTTTTTGTAATTTGATGCTATGAAAATGACTTTCCTTTAAATGTTTTTAGATCTCATATTTATGCGATTACCTAGATCTAGCATAGGATTAGTCTCTCAGTCATCTGTTGGTAAGTCTGTGTATATAGCATTTAAGAGCTAAATGGGAATACACACATGAAAAATGAGTATCTTCAGAGTTCTGGGCCATGCTCTACTTTCAGCTTCAACCATGTAAATCCAGAGCAACTCTGAGGATTTCAACTGTGTTACTTTGGATTTACACCTGTGTATATGAGAGCCAAATGTGACCTCCTCAACTTTAAAAAAAATTGCCTTATTACTTAAATTCTTCTGTTTAGACACTGAGACAGCCTTGTTTGACAGCAGCTGCCCGCCTGAGAGGAATGAGGAAAGAAGAAATGCAAAATAAATAAATACCACAAGGCTCCTAGCCTGTTCTCAGGTATTTGAAACCTATGCCAGAGGAGCTTATGTTCTTACATTTGGGCTCCTCTTCTTCCACAACACACCTTGCACCAGTTGCCTGGCAACCAAAGGAGCCCCATAGAACATGTGTGTGACATGGTATAATTGCTGTCACAATTTACTTCTGTAATTTTTTTCAAGACCATTAACCAAAACAGGATGTTTTCCCTGTCTGAAGGATAGGTAAGACCTGCCTGAATTTGCTGAAAAGCTATAAGGTATCTGTCAGAACCAAAGTGATTCACAAAATCTCCTGATAAATAGATATGTGGATGCACCTAACAAAATGATAAATTGGACTAGTTTAGAGAAAACTCGCATTAAATAAAGTGCCTATTCCTATTTATTACACTTTGTGCAGATTTTTTTATCCAAATATTTTAAAATAGTTGCATGGGAAAGAGGTAAATTGAAATTCTCACATCTTTGCTCCCCCCCGCCCCCCCTTTTCTGTTATAGGTGCTCAGAAACAGAAACTTATTGACTCACTGAAATTAATTAGATTTTTAGATGGTGTGGTTTTTTCTTTATTATTCATGTATTTTCTTCATTTACCAAGCCAGGCTGTGTCTCTCTGTACCAAGGGCAACATATCTTTTCCTTTTAACAAAGGTTTGTATAATTTTGTTCTTTTTCAGGGCATCTTGCTCAGCCTATGAGATAAATGCAAGCTTTATGGGGAAAATGAAAAAACAAAAAACAAACCTTCAATCATGACAGAGAGTTCCTGATAACTATTTCCTGGATTTAGGAATAAAAACAACTAAAGGGCTTGGCTTAAATTTTTTTCCCTCTTAATAGGAAGATTTCCATTTTAAAAAATACTAGATTGATATTTTATATGCACCGTGTTTGGAATATAGTATTCGGTATATTAAATACCAGAGATGAATCAAGAGGGTAATGAAGAGTAAAAATTTTCATAACTGGTTTTCCCCATATATTGCCCCCCCTTCCCCAACTTCCCATCCCTTACCTTCTCCCCTCATTTACAAATTCAAAAGCTGCAAGACACTGTGAAGTCTGCTAATCTCCATGCTGTGCTGTTTATACTGCAAATATTAGTAAAGATTTACTAGTGCTAATTCATAGATGGGTTGGAAAGAACCTCCTGGCTTACCTAGTCTGTATACTCCAGCAGTGCAACATAGATTTCTTTGTTAATGCCCATGTATGAAAGATTTCCTTTTTGGTGGGGGAAGCTTTGGGATTGTGTTTCTGGCAGAACAGTGAGAATCTGGGGGAAGCAAATTCTAATCACTTTCCAAATGAAAAAGTTTACAGGATCAACAGACAGAAAAATTTAAAAGCCAACAGAAAATATAAAGTGAGAAAGCACACTTATATGGGGAGAATTAAATAATAATTTAATAAGAAGAATAGCTAAATACACAGAGAGGAAAGATGTTCCAATAATCAGGGCTCTAGCGTGGGATCCAGATACAGTTCTGTGCTCTGTCACAGATTTCCCGACTTCACTTAGGCATAACTCCCATCAATTTAAATGGAGTTATTCACCTAAATATCTTTGAGGCTCTGGGACTTAGTTTCCCTGAGCCTCAGTCTCCCATCTGTAAAATGTGGATAATAGCACTTCCCTACTTGTCGGGGTGTTGTGGGAATAAATACATTAATGATTGTGAGGTGTTCCGATAATACAGTAATGGAGGCCACGTAAGTGCCTTAGATGGATGTAGAGTTTTATTTCTGGGCTATGTCCGCAATGACTCTATTGTCTTTCACTGATTGGTCTCACTCATAAGGCCAAATTCATTGCCCAAATACCACTGCTGGCTGCAGGCCCTTGGAAGTGGAAAGTCTTTTCCTCCACTGGAGAAGAAGTTGCACAACTGACCTGGAAGGGAGGAGGCCTGGTTAGTGGGGCTGGGTTATGAACAGACTCAACACTCCTTCGGGCTGTCCTCTGTTGGTGGGACTCCTGTGGAAGTGTGGCTAAAGTTTAAAGCATTGTTGGAATGCAGTACCAGTACCAGTACCTGCCCTGTTGCTCCAGGGATAAATCCTCTCTCAGGCATAAGCTGATGTTAAGGAGTTCAGGCTTGAAATACAACGTACCATAAAGCCGTGATGTGACCACAGCGGCAAAGTTTATGGTTAAAACACACAAGAAGGTGAGAAAGGACACAGGAAATTCCATGGTGTGAATCATCCCATCCCCAGGGTGCGGCTTATCTGCCCGCAGAGGATGTGTTTCTTGGAATTAGAGGAGACTGGGATTCCATGGGGAACTATCCTCCCAAATCAATGGATCCCAGAGAGAGCATTGACAAGGATGGTTTGCCCCTCCATGGTGCTGTTCCTAGACTATCTCTGCCCAGATAACAACAATTCTTCAAGCACTATATTGCTATTATTTGCTCCTGCCATGCCTACCCCTTGATCCCTCTTTCCAGAGAGGGCACTACAGATTGGACACTGCTGCTCTGTCTAGCGGCACTGAGTGCCACTTGAAAACCCAACAAAAATTTGGCTGGTTAGGAAAGGGAGAATGTCACACACAGAGTGTGCACTCGTTATCTCTTCCTGCTTCAACAAACCCCCTCCCAACTGCTTAGAGTTCAGAACACGTGGGGATCCTTGTGCTTCCATTCGCTGCTGGGAAAGATGAGCATGCCACTGAATCACCCGCTCTCTTGCTTCCACTGGCCTTTGGGCTTTTCCACCCTATTCTACTTCTGTGCTCCTCCCCATGCTTCACAGCTGGAGGGGAGAAGCAAGACAGCAGTTTGTCTAGAAATGCCAGCCAAGGCCAGAATCACAGACGATATGAAGCTGGGGCTACACCAATTTACAACATCTGAAGATCTGGCCCACAGATGTAAAGTAACAATTTTTTAAAAATTCTTCCTTACTGAGAAAAAGTCAATAAAAATAGCAGCCAGTCTCGATGCATAACCTAAGGATGTGTCTGAGCGGAACAGATGACAGTGCTTGCAAGAGTCTCCCAGCTGCTTCTCACTGGTGCTCCCCGGGTCCCGTTGGGACGGCTCATGTCGGCAGTGGCTCACGGGGAGGCCATTGCAGCTTGGACATGGAAGAGCCTGTCTTTTGTGGTTGCTCTTCCTGGTGTTGGTGTATGCATCCTGAACTGCTACTTAAAGATGCAGCATGAACATGAAAGAGAAGAGTTTGTTCCTTATGCTCACCTCCGCATCAGGACCAAGCCCTTCCTATGGGGAGGTGGGAACAAAACTCTGTTTCACAACCCTCATACTAATCCTCTCCTGACTGGCTGTAAAGAGAATCACTGAACACTTGGATCACAGCAGCAATTTGGCCCATTGCTCTATTTGGACCAGCACATTCTATGGGACCCTGAATCTAAAAAATATTCTGCATTCCTTGTACTGTCAAGTTATAAATGGCGTTCTGACCTTTAGCCCTGTACTTGAAGAGGAGGTCACTTAACATAAAAAAATCCTAACCTACCAAAAAAAAAACCCCAAAAACCCCAGGAACATTATGTTTGTGGCAAGGTGGGGCGTGAATCTACCCTGCACTAGTCTACCATGAACTAAATGTCCGTGTGGACCCTGCTGATGAGCGTTTAACAGTTTGTTAAAATTATCTTACTCTGACACTGCAGAAACAGCCAGAAAAGGAACAATAGATTGATTAACATATCCCCTTCCCAGAGCTGTGCTGACATCACTGAGGATGCTTATAAAAACAAAATATTGGGCTGTGAATTTCAGCTCCGCTATAAACCAAAAGGGAACAAAATCATTCTTTGGCAAATGAAAAAAACAACAGCAGCCAATTCAGAGGAATTCATCCCAGGCCTCTTTTGCTCCTGCTGGTTTAAAATGACCATAGGTTGAGCCTAATGGCTTGTGTACATGGATAATTATACTGGTAAAATTCCCTGGTAGAACTGGTAGACAAGTTCTAAGAGCCCACTTCCCTGAAAAAGTCCAAGTGCAAAAGGTGATCCATGAGTCATTGCAACTGAGGCCCAATTTAAGGTAACCCTCAGGGTTACCATAACATGCATTTGATGCCCAGCAGCTATCTGACAACTCTGGAATTGGGGAAGTGCAAGACATCTGACCTCTGTCCTTGCACTGGGCTCAGCACCTGTCCTATTAATCTACCCCATTGTGTCTAACAAGCACAATGCCTCTAGGAAGTTTATGGGAGAGGATAGGAGAACATAGCCACAGTCAGGGCCAGATTAACTCTCTTATGGGCCCGGGGCTATTAGATTTTGTGGGGCCCCTGGAGATTTGGAGTGGGGGATTGGGCTCAGGGCTGGGGAAGGAGGTTGGGGTGCAGGAGGGGGTACAGCTCCAGCTGTGGGGGTGGACTATGGGGTGGGGCCAGGGATGGGATAGGGGGTTGGGGTGCAGCAGGAGGTTCGAGGTGCGGGCTCTGGGTGGGAGTTTGGGTGCAGGAGGGTGCTCTGGACTGGGACAGGGGGTTGGCATGCAGGTGGGGGGGCAAGGTCTGGGAGGGAGTTTGGGTGCAGGAAGGGGCTCTGGGCTGGGACAGGGGGTTGGGATTCAGGAGAGGATGTGGGGTGCAGGCTCCATCTGGGAGGTGCTTACCTCAGGTGGCTCCTGGTCAGCAGGGCTAAGGCAGGATCCCTGCCTGCCCTGGCTCCATGCTGCTCTGCTCCCCGAGGTGGCTGGCATGTCCGGCTCCTAGGTAGAGGGGCCAGGCCCCTCTGCGCGGTGCACGTTGCCTGTGCCCAAAGGTGCCACAGGCACTGCCCCTGTAGCTCCCATTGGCCGTGGTACCCAGCCAATGGGAGCTGCGGAGCTGGTGCTGGGGGTGGGGGCAGCGCGCAGAGATTCCCTAGGGGCAGCGGGGCACATCGGCGAGCTGGCGCTCGCAGCTCCAACCCCAGGGTGGGCGCCGAGGCTCGGGACTGGTGTCTGGCCTGCGGGCCTGATGAAAAGAAGCAGCAGACCTGCAGGGCACCCCTTAGCCCGAGGCCAAGGGCTGCAGCCCCTAAAGCCCCTGCATTAATCCGGCCCTGGCCACAGTGCTACTCCGATAGAATATACAGCCTCAGCACCATTTGCACCTAGCCAGGTCTGCTGTATAGTATGGTGGAAAGGCAAGTGTGATAAATGAAGGTGGGGGACGGTTAGCTCCCTTTTATGGACACCCAGCCAGCCAGTTAGCTATAAAATCTCTCTTTGTAGCTGTTCTCTACTAACTTTACCTGTAAAGGGTTAAAAAGTCTGACTGCATGCATAGGTAAAAGGAAGTGAGTGGGCACCTGGCCAAAAGAGCCAGTGAGAAGACTAGAACTTTTTAAAATTGAAACAAAGACTCCCCTTTTGTCTGTCTGTTGTTCTCTCAGGGAGAAGTGCATGGGCAACAGCTATGCTGTAAGAAGCTTGGGACAGGTATGAAAAAATCATCAATATCATACCTAGAAACTACTCATTTAAAACCCCAGATATGTAAGTAGATCAGGAAGACACGATTAGATTTATTTCTTTTATTTCTTTATGGCTTGTGGACTCCGCTGTGCTAACTCCCAAATGTTTTGCTTGTAACCATTAAGCTGGACCTCAAGAAAACCATTCTTGATGCTTAATTATTATATTTGCTCTTTTTTAATCTAGCCATAGCTGAAGTTCCAGATGTATTTTCTTTCTTTTTGTTTTTAATAAAATTTACCTTTTTTAAGAACAGGATTGGGTTTTTGTGTCCTAAGAGGTTTATGCATATGGTGTTTAATTAGCTGGTGGCAACAGCTGATTCCCTTGGTTTTCTTTCTCAGCTCTTCCCCGGAGGTGGGTGAAAGGGCTTGAGGGTACCCCACAGGAAGGAATTCCCAAGTACCCTTTCCTGGGTTCAAAGGTTTTTTTTTTGTTTTTTTTTTTTGCATTTGGGTGGTGGCAGCTTCTACCCATCCAAGGTCAGAGAGAAGCTGTAACCTTAGGAGTTTAATATAAACCTGGAGTGGCCAGTATTAATTTTTAGAATCCTTGCTGGCCCCCACCTTCTGCACTCAACAGGGGGTGGGAGAGAGAACTGCCCCTAAAGGCCAAGGGGTGTAACTACAGATTTCTCCTAGATTTCACTCCTAGAATCAGGAAAGTAGGAGAAACGTCTGGAAAAAATATCATCTTGTCGTTATTACACAAAATTCAAATAAAGTTTAAAGTAACTGAGGGAATGTACTATAACATGCATGCTCATTTTTTCCAATTAAAATCTTTATTAGGATTTGTACTGCAGTTAATTGCTGCAATTGTACAGTCACCAAAATCTGCAGAGATGTAAGAGCCCCCAATGTACTCTCTGACTTGAGGGACAATAATGAGTCTGAAAAGAATAGGTCAAAAAAAAACAAACAAAAAGCACACATTGTAAAATAAGCCACTGAATGCGCATTTACATGAATTTAGGCAGAAGATCATCAGAGATTCATTCCAGAGATGTTTATTACAAGCTGAAATGCTGTTGGCCACTTGTTATTTCTCAGTGAAATTAGAATAAAAATATTGCAAGCGTAAGTACCTATTCTTCATTTTCTTATTAGTAATTGTTATGAAACGAGAGGGCTCTGCCAGCCTATCTCACTGCACCTGTTACTAGATATTTCCAAGACAATCTAACTACAGTTTTGCCTGAATGCACTGGTTGTTTTTCCCATTGTGTTGACTGTTCATCCAGTTTATAGGTTGCTGGCATTTAAGAGGAATAGCACATTTTTTTCAAATGAGGCACAGCGAGGTCTTTGGAACTTCAGCCTTAATGAGAGTCCTAAAGGACAGAATTTATAAGAATGAGGAAAAAAAACAAAACCCTATGTTGTATACAGTATTATTGTACACAATATTGGCCACATGATATTAGACAGCCGAGGTAGGGGAGGTAATATCTTTTATTGGACCAATTTCTATTGGTGAGAGAGCTTCTCTTCACCGTAAAAGTCACAAAATAAAGACAGTCCCTGCCCTAAAGAGCTAACTGAATGCAAGGCCTGATTTGAGTGGGAGCTGAGGTCACTCGGTACTTTTCAGGAGGCACAGAATATCTTGTAGGATTAAGACCTAATCGAAAAAAATTAAGAGAATGTGACAGATTGGGAAGTCCAGAGGAAGGAATATTAGGAGATTTCTTTATTTAGTGCTTAGGCTTGTTCATTTCTTGGGGGTACCCAATTCTTTGGCATTCCAAGGATCTATTATAATGGCCTCATTACTTGTGTTATAATAGTTTAGTGTTGTGGATACTGAGGAAATTCTAAACTTCAACGTATATATTATCCTGAGGATAAAGTGATTGATGTAGCAGTTCTGTTTCAGAAAGAAGATAGTTTGCTAGAGGGTGTTGATAGCTGCCAGCAAGCATATCTTTACTCTATTGGCAATTACAAACCTTGATGAAGCTGATGAGGGCATGATACAGCTTTCAGTCAGGTTAATTGAAGGAGCAATTAAATGGCACTTTGTTTAGTGATAGCTGAAACAACAAAAGCCACCACCCAAGGCCCAGATCAGCAGTTGAGCCATGTGGCATAAGGGATTTCCCTGGAGGCTGGTTACAAATGCAGGAGATGGGGTACTGCTCTGATTTGGTTACAAATACTCAGGCCAAGGGGCAACACTGGTGTCTGGATTTGGATTCAGTTTTCAAGGAGAGAAATTGTGAGGTGCTCCTGAACCAAGAAGGAACAAATAATGCAAGTACTGATGGTCAAAAGGAATTAAAGCAAGACCTAAAACAGAAGCTGGAGACTTATCGAAAGAAATTAAAGCAACATCTGGAAGTTTCCCACAAGGATGGAGAAATTACTTGTGGTCAAAATGATAAAATCTTTGATAAAATCTTTGTTGGGGCAGCAGCTACAAAGTATCCAAGCAGATTGGTAAGCCCTATTTCAAAACTTACAGTCTGGACTGGCAGAATGGATCAATGAGTTGACCACCTTTGACTGTCATGGACCAGATTTTTCCAGAAAACAGAGGATACTAGGAAAACTGGCCAACTTGAAACTTGCTAACAGAGATGAGTTGCAGCAAGGACATAAGCAGCTAAAGATCAGCTTCAGAAGGAAATCAAAGTTCACAGACCACAGTGGAAAACAATCGCTTGGATGGGGAATTGGGCCAGCCTTATTTGTGTAAATCAGGACTTTTACAACAGTTTTTTTTTTTTACCCTGGTTGTAACTCACAGAGGCTCAGAAGGGAGATACCAGGTTGTTTCAGTAAAAATAATGCAAAAGCCCACTATCTTTGAGAGAAAAACTTCCTGGAAGGCTTATTTGGCTCAGTTCAACAACATAGCACAAATGAATGGCTGGAGAGATGAAAAGAGAATGTGGTTTCTGGCAGTCAAATTGAGTGGCCCAGCTCTGATGGTACAAGCCCTTGATATGCAGTTTGGAGCCAGCCATCAATCTGAACTGGCCAGGGCACAGCTAAGAGCTAGAAGGAAAGGGAAAAAAGAAACTCCACCTGAACTGGCAAAGGAATGGAGGACTTCCAGGATAAATTAACAATGGATCAAATTATAGTGCTCAGCCAGACTTGGACAGTTGCAGGTCGAGATCAGTGACAGGAGGCCAAGGACACTCTGACAGGCTGTGGAGTTTTCCATGGAACTTGAATCTTTCCTTGCAGCTGCCCATCAGGAGAGGAAAGAACTGCTAGTATCAGGAAGATATTGCTAGTATCAGGAAGATGGATACCGATTGCTACAAGCCCTGCAAGCACAGCTCTCTGTGTAATATGCATGATGGGAAAGAGGGATTCTAATCTGGTTCATGACATTTTTGATTGATTGGAAAAATTGTTCAATTTTATTTGTAACATGAGGGAAATTCGCAATAATGCAAAAATTAAGGGAAGCCATTTAGTCAAATGCTGGTATTGCAAAAAAAAAAAAAAAAAAAAGGCCACAAAAAGAAGCATTTGTTATACATTTAAAGCTTCCTGGACACTGTGTCACAAGTGTTTAGTGAAAAGTTTATCCCATTCAGGAAACTGGGGGACCCCAAGCTAAAGGGGAAAAGCTTGGAAGTACAAGTATCAGCCCCACCATTTTTGTTTAGATCTGGGCATTTAAACAGTTATAATGGGAGTTTAGCTGTTGAATGTGTAATAGGATCTGTGCAAAGCACTGGAACAGTGGACAGGCTCAACCATTACAATTATTGGACCAACATGCTAATACTAGGGAATAAGAGATCCCAAACCAAACCACCTACTTAGTCTCAAATGGAGACAGTGACTAGGAAACATGCCACCATCCAAAAATGTGGAAAACTGCCTTTGAAGAATCAACCTTGGGAATTTGAACAAGAAGTCTGGATGGCCAAATTAATGGATGAGCTAATAACCAGTTTAGTTTTCATTATGGCTAATAACTGTGTAATGAATGCCAGGAAAAGTGTCTCACAAATCCACTCTGTGGACATTCCCTTCAGAAATGTGGCCCAGGTGAGACAAATGGTTTATAGGAAGCCGGTTTGCAGTTCTCCTAGCCCCAAGGGCGGAAGCCATTATAACAGCTACATGGTGTTGTAGTTTTGCAGCAGAAGAAGATGGGGAGTGTTTGAAAGCTGCTTTGAGACCCAGGGTCTCGGGGGGATTTTAGCTACTAGCGTTCTCGTGGATATGAAGCAGGAACAGATTGCTGTTCACTTAAATGTAGAGCAGCAGAACAATCTAAGAGACTTTCTGATTAGGAAACAGGAGTTGCTCTCCTGATCCATCAAAGACATAGGTTGTACTGTACTGGTCCAGCACAAGACTGATATGGGAGAAGCCAGCCCATTAAACAGCCACTTTACCATTGACTAGTAGCAAAGAAGGAAGAGGCTTTACAGGTCTTAGGGGTAATGTATCAGGAAGGCATAACTGATCCTTTAATCCAAGCAGCACCAGATTCTGTGTGGGACTATAAAAAACTAAATGAAGTCACTTTCAAGGATTCTTATCCATTACCCTGAATAGATGATGCCCTGGATGTTGTAGCAGGTTCAGTCTGATTTTCCACACTGGATTTTAAAAGAGGGCATTGACAAGTGGAAGAGGGCTCCAAAGGACAGGAAAAAGACTACTTTCACAGCAGGACAGGGCCACTGGCAATTTAAAGTGATGGCTTTTGGCTTGTGTAGTGCACTGGCCATGTTTGAGAGGCTTCTGGAGAGGGTATTACATGGCATGCTGCTCTCAGCCTGTTTGATATACCTAGATGTCATCCTAACACATGCTAATCCCTTTGAACAGGAACTGATGATACTTTACAAATGATCTGTGATAAATTTAAGACTGCCAATCTGAAATGGAACCCAAAGTAATGTGAGTTGTTCCAAAAAGAAGTAATCTATGTTGGGCACACAATCAGTGAGTCAGGAATTTCCACTGACAAAAGGAAAAATAAGGCTGTACGGAACTGGCCACCTCCCAGGCACTCACAGATACGTAAAGTTTTGTAGGGCTCTCTCCCGTTATAGCAGGTTTATTTGTAGGTTTGTTAGTGTTGCAAAACCATTGCATAGGTTGGGTGAGAAAACAAACAAACATTGCAGTGGTCAGTAGTGTGACGTAGCATTTATGGAGCTGAAAAGGGCTCTTCTGTCTGCTCCTGTCTTAGCTTATGCATGCTTCAAAACCTCTTTCATATTAGACACAGATGCTAGTGATTACAGATTCAGGACAGAATTGACACAAGAACATGAAGGATTTGAGAGAGTGTTGGCTTATTACTGCAGAAGTCCAGCTTCTCTGGAGCGAAATTATTGTACCACCTGAAGGGAACTCCTGGCAGTGTTTAAATCTTTAGAACATTTTCACCACGGTTTGTATGTGAGAAAGTTTGTGTTCACGACAAACCATACATCCGTGCAATGGCTCTTTAGATTCAGGAATCATCGGGGCAACTTGCCAGGTGGTTGGAAAAATTACAGTGCTGTGATTTTACAATCACAGGCCTGGACACAAACATGGTGATGCTGATGCCATGTCCAGATGGCATTGTTGAGAGAATCTGGGCCATAGAATTTCCCAATTCAAGTAATTCACATATTGATTGGAAGCTTTTTTGGTAAATTTTGGTGGGACAAATGTGTGTAATTTTTCTGTTGGGATACCAAAATAACCAGTGTTTCTTAATATCTATCATGGCTAACTTTATGCTAACAAGTTCCTCCGTCCCAACTCCTCCTTCCATTTAAACATACTGAGTAGGCTTTTCCTGTGAGAACTTACACTGTTATAGGTTTGTAGAATGCCATTCGTACACACAATGCTCTATCAATAATAACAAGGATTTTAAAAGTAGCAGGAGAATTTTAAAATGCCTTGCTGGATTAATACATTTCTTTGTGATGCGGGATGCTACAGAGTTTGCAATGAGCCGTTCAGCAACCATGAAAAAAGTAAGTTCACAGTAACCTATATGCTGAAAATGAGTTTCCTGGAGAAAAAAGATGGTTTCACACTTATCGTGTATAATGCTGAGGGCTGCAAGATTTATTGTGTTTTATATCAGGTTCTTACAGCAAAGGGGAAGTTGCTCAAAGATAGATTTCTTAAGTTATTTGTAATGCTATTTTCCCCACGCAGTTCTTCCAATGCATTGCTGGAGTATATAGAACATAACACTGGGTGATTGTTAAAATAGATGCTGCTTCTATCCCCTTCTAAACATGCATTTATGGGAAATACACAGCCATGTGTAATAAAGGCTTTGAAAATGACCATACTGTCGTAAACATACTGGAAGAGTTACAGAAACAGTTTGACAGGTGGATGAGCTCTCTCTTAGCTTTGGCTTTTGTGTTCTCATCTTGGGCAATGGTGCAAATATAGTTTATGCCATAAAAGATAAGGGTCATATGCATACAGAGTACCTGCATTATGGTTGGCACACCGTTTGCAGTTGTTTGTCATGGACCTCTTGCCTGTTAAAAGTGACACTGAAAATATAAAAGGGGTGGCACATAAAAACTGAAGCTAGTTTAGGCAGTTTGTCAAAGCTACAAAAATCTTTAACTAAACAACAATGAGGCAACAACTTCCCACATTATCTGAAGCAGCTGGAGCTACTTTTTCAGTAGAAATCACTCGATAACAGTAAATACTTTCACATTTTCTGAACCATGTTGGTATAGAATGTATCAGATTTATTGTGTAGATTTACCTTTGACTTGTTGAAAATTGATATCCTTATTCCTGCTATTTATCATAGCAAGTAGTCAGTGTCAATGATAAATTAATTAGATGGGCCCAAGCTCAAAGTTCAGCTCCAGGTCCAGATCCAAATGTCTCCGAAGTTCAAGGCTATTCAGATTTACGGATTTTGTTCCCCATTTTACAGAGACAGGGATAGCTCTGGAATTTGTCTCTTGAACTGAATTTAGCAGAGTATCCTAGTGTTTAGATTTTGGATTATTTTTAGGTTAACATTTAAGAAATATCTTGCCTTTTTACTTTTTTTTTTTAATGAAATGCCATGTTTCTTCATAGATTCCAAAGCCATAAGGGATCACTGTAATCATTTAGTCTGACCTCCTGTATGTCACGGGCCATAGAACTTCCCCTAAATAATTATTAGGAGTACTTGTGGCACCTTAGAGACTAAAAAATTTATTTGGGCATAAGCTTTCGTGGGCTAAAACCCACTTCATCAGATGCATGCAGTGGAAAATACAGTAGGAAGATATATATACACAGAAAACACGAAAAAATGGGTATTGCCATACCAGCTGTAACGAGACCAATCAGTTAAGGTGGGCTATTATCAGCAGGAGAAAAAAAACCTTTTGTAGTGATACTCAGGATGGCCCATTTCAAACAGTTGACAAGAAGGTGTGAGTAACAGTAGGGGGGAAAAATTAGGATGGGGAAATAGTTTTTACTTT
Organism: Chelonia mydas; assembly: GCF_015237465.2. Lineage (NCBI taxonomy): Eukaryota > Metazoa > Chordata > Testudines > Cheloniidae > Chelonia > Chelonia mydas. The sequence goes on along the minus strand of NC_051245.2, from coordinate 19,233,383 downwards.
GTGTAATGACCCATCCACTCCCAGTCTTTAATGAAGCCTAATTTAATGGTGTCCAATTTGCAAATTAATTCCAAGTCTGCAGTTTCTCTTTCGAGTCTGTTTTTGAAGTTTTTTTGTTGGAGAATTGCTACTTTTAGGTCTGTAATTGAGTGTCCAGGGAGGTTGAAGTGTTCTCCGACTGGTTTTTGAATGTTATAATTCTTGATGTCTGATTTGTGTCCATTTATTCTTTTGTGTAGAGATTGTCCAGTTTGGCCAATGTACATGGCAGAGGGGCATTGTTGGCACATGATGGCATATATCACATTGGTAGATGTGCAGGTGAACGAGCCCCTGATGATGTGGCTGATGTGATTAGGTCCTATGATGGTGTCCCTTGAATAGATATGTGGACAGAGTTGGCAACGGGCTTTGTTGCAAGGATAGGTTCCTGGGGTAGTGTTTTTGTTGTGTGGTGTGTGGTTGCTGGTGAGTATTTGCTTTAGGTTCGGGGGCTGTCTGTAATGCATGCTTTCTAATCTTTTTATCATTCTTCTCTGAATCCTCTCCAATTTATCAACATTCTTCCTGAACTGTGGGCACCAGAACTGGACACAGTATTCCAGCAGTGGTCACAGCAGTACCAAATACCAAAGTAAAATATCCTCTCTGCACCTGCTTGAGATTTCCCTGTTTATGCATCCAAGGATTGCATGTGCCCTTTTGGCCACAGCATCACACTGAGAGTTCATGTTCAGCTGATTATCCACCTCCCAAATCCTTTTCAGTCATTGTTTCTCAGGATAGTGTCCCCATTCTGTAAGTATGGCCTACATTCTTTGTTCCTAGATACAAACATTTGCATTTGGCAGTTTTAAAATGCATTTGGTCACTTGAGCCCAGCTTACTAAGCAATCCAGATCACTCTAAATCAATGATGTGTTCTCTTCATTATTTACCACACCTCAATTTCTATGTCATCTGCAAATTTTATCAATGATGATTTCATGTTTTCTTCCAAGTCATTGATAAAAATGTTAAACAGCATAGGGCCAAGAACAGATTTCTGTGAGGCCCCCACTAAAAACACAGTTGCTTGATAATGTTTCCTTATTTACAGTTATATTTTGAGACCTATCAGTTAGCCAGTTTTTCCTCCATTTAATGTTTGCCATGTTAATTTTATATCATTCTAGTTTTTAATCAATATGGCTTGTAGTACAAGTCAACTGCCTTACAGTAGTCTAAATATCTTACATCAACACTATTACCTTTATCAATCAAATTTGTAATCTCATAAAAGATAGATATAAAGTTAGTCTGACAGAGTCTATTTTCCATAATCCAAGATTGATTGGTATTAATTATATTACCCTCCTTTAATCCTTTATTAATCAAGTCCTGTATCAGCCGCACTAGATCCTCCCCAGTATTCCAGGAGTTATTGAAGACCAGCATTAACTCTGAAATGGTCGTAACTGTGAACAAAGTGCAGTTTGGACTCCAGTTCCAGCAGCTGACACTCCAAGCCAGGTTCCAGCAGCAGCTGAATTCCCTCTCAGTACTGGCAGCTTCCTCGCAGGCAGCTTCATTCACTGAGTCAGACTGCAACCTTGTCCCCCTCTCAGCTGGGGAGGGAGGGTTAAAACAACACCCCCCCCCCACACACACACACAGCCAGGAGAAGTGGGGAGGGGTGAAAGCAATACAGATACCAGCTCTGCTCCTGCTCTGCCAGCATCTTCACACTCCTAGATGTGAGTGGCTGCCCTGGGTGTGGGAACAGGCAGCCCAGATGTGTCTGCCTTTAAGATGCAATACATGCACAGTACAATATTTGCTTTTTTTTTCGTCTCCACTGCTGCCTGATTGGTTACTTCTGATTTCTCATGGTGTCCGGTTGACCAGTCAGTCCATAACTCTGGTGTTCATATCTTTGAGGTTCTACTGTACTGCCATCTCTGACATTATGAGTGCCACTCCCACAACCTTTTTGCCCACTTGGTCCTTCATAAATACATTATAACCATTGATTTTAACATTCCAGTCATGTAAATCATCCCAGCAGGTTTCAGCATACCAAGTAGATCAATTCCAAATCCTCTTTTTTGTTACCCGGGCTCCTAGCATTGGTGTATAGGCAATTAAAATTTTTCTTCTCTTCACATTCTTTGATTTCTTGATTGATTTTGTTCTTAACATCTTGATTTTGCGTCAGACAAGTGATCATTTCTTCCCTCTTTTTACTCTCTCCTATTGTTATTAGTTTAACGCCCTCTTGACTACTCTAGCCAGCCTGTCCCTGAGAAGATTGGTTCCACTTCTACTGAGATGGAAGCCATCCAAACTGTATAGCCCTCTCCTCCCATAGAAGTTGGACCAATGTTCCACAAAACCAAAACCCTCTACCATATACCATTTACCTAGCCAATGGTTCAATTGCAGAATCTTCTGCCTTCCTTCACTTGTGGAACAGGAAGGATCTCGGAGAAGACCACTTGGACATTCTTCTCCTTCTTCAGCCTGAAGTCATCTTTGAAGCCTTCTATTATCTGTGAGCTACCCCATAATGCTGTGGGATTAGTGCTGATATGCACCATCACCATACCTATCGACTATCCAGTCTTAGAGTGATGTCTCATTTCTTGGCTTTGGGAAGATGATCCTGTGTCCTCTTCTCCCTTGAAAAATACTCTTTCGATTCTTCTCTAATTTGCAATGCCCAGCGAGGATCATCTGTCTTCCTTGGCCGGTTGGAGATCTTTCTGCGGGCAAGCTTACTTTTCTTACAGGTTGGGCCAAGCGTCATCTAAAGGTGTATCCTGAACATCTCTCTGTTCCCTTTGACCAGTGGGATCTTCAGAAATAACTTCCTCAATTTCTGTGCTGAGGACTTGGTGTTGATTGGCAACTTCTAGTTATGTGGAATTTCTTCTGGTCCTCTTTTCCTGCGTGGTTACAGCTGCCTGTCCTCATCTGCCTCCAGATGTGTAGAATGCCACCTCAGCCTCTTTCCTCTGGCAGTTATGAACTGATAAGCCTCCCTCTGACTTCCTCTCGATCTGGTTCCTTTGTAGCCAGTTCGTTTCTTCCATAAATCTGGGGTAGTTATGCTTCCCAAACTTATTTGTCTAGGAACTCCTCAGCTACACTGTAGCATCTCTACTTGCCTTTCCAATCCAAAAATCTTCTCTTCCAGAACAGCCACCAGTTTATGCTTCATACACAGGACGTCCTTTCTGGCTTCAAGCAGGAAAGAAGACATGGCACATCCACTGCAGGTCACCACCACTTTTGCCATTACAGTATCGAGCGTGGAACTGGGCCTAGAAGGAAGGTCTTTCATGCTCACTCTCCACACTCTGAAAAATTTCTGATTGTGGCTCTTGGGATCTGCCTAGCAAGTGACTTTGTATACTAAGTCTCCCCACTTACCTCAGCTCAGCTCTGCCCCTTCACCACCAGGGAGCAATTAACCATTCAGAGACTTCAAAGAGCAGGGCTGATCAAAGTCCATAGGTCAGAGACACGCAGCCCTCATCAAGACATCAACAAACAGAACCCATCTTGGCTGCTTACTCAGGGACCCCGTGGCCCAGCTATACAAAGAATGAATGAACAAACAAACAGCTTTATATAATTAGGAGTAGTGCTGTCAGAAGGCAGGTTTCTGCAAATTATACTGGAACACATTTGAAAAATATGACAACCCTACTCTGGAAACACCAGGAGAAGACCTGGCATTTCTGACTATACATAATCCACAAAGTGAGAAAGTTGTCGTGGAGTTTAATATTGGGTGAAGTGATGAGTTGTTTTAAGGGTTGTGACAGCTACAAAAACTTTCACCTCTAGGCCCCTAGTCCAATGAAGGCTAAAATTGGTAGAGTCTGAAATTTGCTACCATATAAAGATTGTTCCACAGCTTATGTATATAGTGAGTTGGTGGTCTCTGCCCACCTCCTGATGGATCAATGACTACATCACAAAAACCACCATCACAACTGACACCATTTTGTAGAGTATCAGCAGAGATCTTGCACAAGGGTTGAACTGGCCTGAAGAGTGGACTACATTCTCCTCTATAGAGGTGATTCCTCCAGAACAGGGCTGAGCCATAACTTGCACTGACACTGTCTAGAGTGCACCTGTGGTCCAGATTGTGAACTCCCGCTGCACAAAGTCACACAAACAGTTCCATTGACTTTTGTCCTTTATAGCATAAAGTATATTTGCCATTGCTTGAGAAGAAAACACTGAAATTGGATTTCTCATGTGAGTACCTGCTCACCAGCATGACTAAGCAGTTCACAACCTGACCTTCAGTGAATAAATAAAAGACCTAAAATGCAACAGCTCACAATTTGGCATACTTCACAAGCACTACATTTACACACATACTCACAATTGGGAAAAAATAGGAGTGTGGCACTGGCAAGAATGAATGCCTCATATTTTAGAAACAGATCATAGAACATTTATTTCTGCCAGGTCCAACCACTTATCACTAAGAAAAGCCTCTTTTAATCACATCCTCTGAAATGTCAGAGAGTCTATGTGAGTCTTGGCTATTGCATGGCTAAGCCAATTGTAAATTTATCTTATGGGATAAATTGCAAGTTTTATGATTCCAATATAAATGTTTAGGAACATTTCCATCATTTTGTGTGTGCGGGGGTGGGGAAAATGTGATGCACAAGTCCTATTAATAAAGGCAGTTACATGCCTAATTTCATGTGCACTGCACTGAAAAATTACTCCTTGATATCTAAAACATGTTCCTAGTTAAAAAAAAAAAAGAAGAAGAATCAAGATTGGGAAAGCAAAAAGTCAGCTAGACTGCTGGAATATGTTAGAAACAAATGTTAGCGTAGGCTCAGACAGAGAATGTTTAAAAAGATAAAGGACAAAGTTGTCTGCTGTACATATACTGTACTTACAGTGAATTTACTAGCAGTAGGAGCATACAATCAATCTGCTTTTTTAGGTACATCTACACGCATGACTGTAAACATGTCCATTATCCATGAGTTTGATTACGCCATAACCCCCCTATTGTCCACATCTAAACCTCAGAAGCATATGTCTGAGGGTGAGTGGAGGGCGAGTAAGCTGGCACAGCTAAGGGGTATGGGGAAGTACATGCCTCATTTGGGGCACTGGCACAAATCCATGCCAATCTGCAGTGTGGAAGGGGTAACGGGAGTGTATGAGATCTTGAGTTGCAATAGTCCCCCACCCCAATTCCCACAGTGCACTGAACCCTTTTCTACCTCACCTTTACCCAATCTGTAAAGGTCCCTGTCCCTGCTTTTCACCATGTGCTGCTCTGAGCAGGTCAGAACAGCTTTCCGCTGCACTTTTAACAGATCAATACAAGTGAAAATGGATCCATTTCCAAAAGTGGCTGGTTGGCCCACTGAGCATACCCAGGTGTTGATCAGTGTGAGGTCGGAGTACACAATCCTCCACAACTTTGCCTGGAGAGACAGGAACATGCACCTGTATTGGGAAATTTCACAGAGGCTGGTGCAGACAGGCATTCAATAGACTCAGGCCCAGTACTGGGTGTGCATCAAGTGGAATCCACATACCTCCTGGATGTGGTGTTCTGTCCCGTCTAGTGGCACAAAGACCATATAGAGAGAGAGATTAATGAGTCTGCTCTACAGTCTTAGCTAAGAGGCGTATGGCTTTTAGCTCACACAGTAGAGGCTCATGCACTAAGCTCCAGAGGTCCCAGGTTCGATCCCGCTCGCTGACAACCAGGGTCTGTTGGTGTTACACAAGCACTTGACAGGTTTTAGAGTAGTAGTCGTGTTAGTCTGTATTCGCAAAAAGAAAAGGAGTACTTGTGGCACCTTAGAGACTAACCAATTTATTTGAGCATAAGCTTTCATGAGCTGTGCATCCGATGAAGTGAACTGTAGCTCACAAAAGCTTATGCTCAAATAAATTGGTTAGTCTCTAAGGTGCCACAAGTACTCCTTTTCTTTTTACAAGCACTTGAGGTTCATGTACAGGAAGGCCAAAGACTCAGGGGGCTCATTGCACATGCTCCTTCTATGAAGAGCCTTATAGGTGCTGTTAAGGGATCCCACAAAGGAACCTGAAGTGAGTCAAGATCCTCTCCTCAACCCACCCCCTCCTCATTGCCCAACTGGATTCTAACAAGGGCCAGGGTGAGGAGGCAATGGGGGCTGTGGAGGATGCCCTGGAAGACCTAAAGGATGAGGAGCATGTGATTCTGAACCTGTAGCTCGAGGAGCCAGTTGAGGAAGCTCCCCTGATGAACCCAAGGAGGATCACAAGTGACATCAGGAACCAGAACCCCAGGCCAGTAAGTTACAATGGACCCCCTCCCTTCGCCACCAATAGCACTTCTTGCTCTGGTGCTAAATTTCTGATTTTAAGATCAAAGGAATTTGAAGTGCTGTGCACTGACTTTTCTTCCCTGGATAATATGCCATGCATAGCTAGGTCTCTGTGTGTTTGAACTGCAATGCTGAAGCCATGGCATTGCCACACCACAGCCCCTTACTGAAATCCTCCAACTTTCCCTCCTCTCCCCAGTCCCCGTTCCTCTCCACCCTGAAATTATCCCCCAGCAAGACACGGTTATAAATCAAGTTTTTTTATTGATTTCTGATGAACAACTATTAAGCATTCAGCTCAAGCTATTTCTTCAAAACAGATTATTAAGGAAAAAATCATTGTGCCCCAGTATCCATGCATTTCTCAGCCAGCAGTCAGGCAGTAATGGTCTCTAGTGACTGGCCTCTCCCCACACTGAGCCATGCTGCACAAGCCAGAGGAAGGGGAAATGGGGATGGGAGAAGGATCCAGTCTGGCAATTAGATAAACACAGTGCTGTGTCCCTTTGCAGTGGAGAGGTGAGGGGCTTGTGGTGCTGATCTGAAATTCCAGGGAATAAAATACAGTTGTGGTGTGTCTCGTTCTTTCCCTATCCATGTCACTGTTGTTAGGCAGGCACATGGGCAGGATTTTCTGATGATGCCAGAAGGGGTGGGGCAGTCTGTGCTCCTGGTTTGCATCTTCCTCTGCATGGAAACTCTGTATGCTATCAGAGAATAGAGTCCATTTCCAGTTGCATTGCCTCCCAGTCCTGTAAGCATATTTCAGAAAATTTCTTGTATACCAGAAACTCCAGATGGGTCTTGAGTTTCAACAGCAGCACAAACCTGCTTGGTCCATCTTCACAGCTGAACAAACCCTTCCATTCAGCAATATGTCTGAGGACTGACCATTAGCAGAAATATGTCTCTGGCATAGATTGCCGGATCTCCCGGAAAGGCACTTCTCTTCCTTTCTGGTACCTTGAAAACTGCTATGTTCTCCAAATGTTGGCCAGCTTTCAGGGAAGAAATTGTAAACTGGTAACATAGCCCCTGGAAGGAATTATCTCTCCTACACTCTGACACAGTAGGAGCATTTTAATTTTTTTAAAACATTAATACTGTTTTCTTATTATTACTCGTGGACTGAAAAAGTTGTCTAAGAACGTATCGTAACAGTTGCAATGCTGAAAAGTAACAAATGTGTGGCCTTGAACAGCAAAATTATGTTGGGGGGCGGGATTTTTTGCCTTCTTCCAAAGGGGGGGAAATATATATATATATATATGCACTACCTTTCTCTAGAAGACCTTGGGCTCTCTAGAGGGCAGGCGCAGCACCCCAGGGCTAGCAGAGGCAGACAGAGAAGGACCCTGAAAGAGCTGTTCATATGGATGGCCAGGAGAAACTGGAAGCAGTTTAAACTCCTTAGGGCACAGAAGGTTTGGACTCTTCATCGGGAAGAGACACTGATGAACCCCTTCATGGGGAAGGATGCATGCCAAAGGGAACAGGAACATTTCCTAATGGAGAGGTTCACTGAACTGGAAGCTGAATGAGTTTGGGGTCTACCTGCTGCCGAGGCCACAGTTGATCAGCCACTGCCTCTTCCTCTGGCTGTCACCTAGAATGCTGCTGAGCTGGGGGGATCCTGTTTCAAGGACCTGCCTCACCAAGTGATGGGGAGGACCACATGGAGCCTGCAGGACTCCCAGGACTTGACTGGCACCCAAAACCCCACACAAAGGGACCCACTGAGCATTGCAACCAGGAGGGGAACAATGAGCCCATGGGAGTCCCTGAAGCCCACCAAGTGCCTGGCCCCCAAACTCCTCTCAGGAGACATTCCTGGTTTTCCTTCAGAGCTATTTTCCCTCATTGTCCCTCCTTTGTTAGGAGGGGGCAAGGAGACAGGTGCGCAGATGTTAACATTTGACTGGTATGCCCGCTTGCATTGACTTTTATTTTTAAGATTTGTTGTTGACTGATAGATAGGGCCACTGTGACTTTAAATGAGCAGCATTGAACTTCAGATTCTTCCACCCTAAGACTGATGGCTAGTATTACAGACTATTTCACAAATCTATTGCTCTTCCTCCAATATAAGAACTGCCATGCTGGATCAGACCAATGGTCCTTATAGCCTAGTATCCTGTCTCTGACAGTTTCCAGTACTAGCTCTTCAGGGAGAGTGTCCCTGTTAGGAAGAGTGGGAGGACAATTTTGGAGAGATCCACTCCTGTCTTCCCTTTCTGGCAGTCAGAGGTTTAGGGTTGCTCTGAGCATGGGACTGAATCCCTGACTATCTTGGCTAATAGCCATTGATGGACCTATCCTCCATGAATTTATCCATTGTTATCTCGTCTACTGTAAAAGGTTCCCTTGGTGTTCCTCTTATCTTAGCTAGTACAGACATTATGTGTCCAGACTTGTTAGGATTCCTTCCTAGACCTTTTCCACTTGGCTTATCTCAGAACACTTCATCCAGTTCTCTGGGATACAAAACTCTCAGTTCAACTCTGGATTTAATCACTCAGGTTCCTTTATATGGCATACAGCTTTTGGGTGCACATTCTCTTAGTCAGTTGCTACAGGCTGAGCTGAAATTTTCAGAAAACTAACCATGAGGACTACAAGATCTCTTGCCTGAGTGGTAATGGCTAATTTAGAACCCATCATTATATATATATATATATATATATATATATATATATATATATATATATGTGTGTAGTAGAGATTATTTATTCCAGTGTTCATTACTGTGTACTTATCAATGTTGAATTTCATCTGCCATTCTGTTGCTCAGTCATCCAGTTTTGTGCAATCCCTCTATAACTCTTTGCAATCAGCTTTGGACTTAACTGTCTTGAATAATTTTGTATCATCTGCAGACTTTGCCACTGTACCATTTACTCCCTTTTTCAGATCATTAATGAATATGCTGAACAGCACAGGTCCCAGGGACCCCACTATTTACCTTTCTCCACCTTGAAAACTGACCATTTATTCCTACACTTTGTTTTGTGTCTTTTAACCAGTTACTTGATCCATGAGAGGACCTTCCCTCTTATCCTATGACCACTCACTTTCCTTGAGAGTCTTTGGTGAAGGACCTTGGCAAAAGCTTTCTGAAAACCCAAGTACACTATATGGACTGGATTACTCTTATCCACGTGCTTATTGACCACCTCAAAGTATTGTAATAGATTGATGAGGCATGACTTCCATTTACAAAAGCCATGTTGACTCTTTCCCAATATATCGTGTTTATATATATGTCTGATCATTCTTTTCTTTTCTATTCTATAGTTTCTACCAATTTTCCAAGTACTGAAGTTAGGCTCAGTGGCCTATAATTGCCAGGTACACCTGTTTTTAAAAATAAGCATAACATTAACTACCTTCTAGTTACCCGGTAGAGCCTTGTTTTAGTAATAGGTTACGTACTGGAGTTACTAGTTCTGCAGTTTCATTTGTGAGTTCCTTCAGAACTCTTGGGTTAACACCATCTGGTCCTGGTGACTTATTACTGTTTATTTTATCAATTTGTTCTAAAACCTCTTCTACTGGCATTTCAGCCAATAGAATAGTGGGTATCTCCCCCACATCCTCTGCAGTGGGGATTGTTTCAAATAATTAATTTAGCTTCTGTGCAATAGCCTTGTCTTCCTTGAGTACCCCTTTAACACCTTGGTTGTCTAGTGGCCCCCCTGCCTAGTTGGCAGGCTTCCTGCTTCTGATGTATCTAAAAAAAATTCGTACTGTTAATTCTTTTGCATATTTATTAAGTTGCTTCTCAAATTATTTCTTGGCCTGCCTTATTTTACTTTCACACTTAACTCACCAGAGTTTGTGCTCCTTCCTATTATCTTCTCTAGGTTTTGACTTCCAAACTGTAAAGGACTCTTTTTTGCCTGTAATAGCTTCCATTATTCTGCTGTTTAGCCATGGCAATATTCTTTTGGTCCTCTTATTCTCAGTTCTGATTTGAGGTGTTGTCACGTTCTGGGGTGCAATCCAAACCAGTGAGAGGTTGTGTCACTGCTCTAATCTTGGGTGTCTCACAATGCTTTGCTGTTGTAGCTCCAAACCTGGACCACTCACAACCAACCTACAGGCCACACCTGGAGTGTCTGTGTACTAGGAAGCCCTGGTTCAGCAGCTCTGACTCCAGCAGCCTGTTTACAGCCCCACTCTGGCTTCCATCAGCCCAGGGCCAGTTCCAGGCATCAGCTTTCCAAGCAGGTGCTTGGGGCGGCAGTCTGTGTCCCGCCGGCGGCAATTCGGCGGCAGCTCCGCCGCTCTTCCCGCCACGGCGGCTTTTGGGCGGCAGCTCCGCCGCTCTTCCGGGCGCAGCGGCAATTCGGCGGCAGCTCCACTGCTGTTGCGGCAGTGGCAATTCGGCGGAGACTGCTTGGGGCGGCAAAATTGGTAGAGCTGCCCCTGTCAGCCTCACTTACTACTTGCAGGGTGATCCCACACTCCCAGTCCCGAATTTTCCCAAAACCACAGGCTCTGCCATGTCCAACCGTTCAAAGCAATAAGATGGTTTGTTTTCTCCTTTAAGGAGAAAAAACGCACCCATTTTCCCCGTTCACTTTAAAGTATAAACACAACACTGTTGGTTTAAATTAATAGTAAAATAAAACAAAAGAAGCTAGTATTTTGAGTTCAAATATAAGAGTTAAAGTTAGAAAGGGTTACAAGCAAATAAAAGTGAAAACATGCAAGTTTTGGTTCAAGGCTTTGTTTAAAGATGGCCTCTCTCACATAGTCTTTCAGCAAGATGGTGACTGACCCTCTCCTCAGTCAGGATCTCTTCAGAGATCCAAAGGTGCAGGTGCCTTTGTCTTCTTAGGTGAAAGGCTGTGGGGGATCAAGATGCATGGGGGTTGGGCAGATGGGGGACCAGATCCCCATACAGTGACCCCACACCCTGTGGTTCAGGAGCAATGCGGGAAAGAAGCGGCAGGGGGTGTTTCTGTGGTGGGTCTGATTCCGCCCCAGCCTTACCCCACCTGCACCATGCACAGGAAGTACACTTCTCCCCCACCCACAGCCCAGCCGGGACTATCAGCTGAGTCTGGTGTAGGGTAGGAGCCACCGGCCAGGGTGAGGCTGGGGAGGGCTTCAGGTGTAGGGGGTGAGGCCAGGCTCAGTGGGTGCGGGTTAAGGTGCAGGGATTATGGGTGCAGGGGGTGAGGTTCAGTAGAGGGTCCAGATACACAGATGTTGGGCGGACGGGGCGTTGGTCACCCAAACATGACACCACCTTAGTGAGGAGGGGCACACTACCATTGTTGCAGCTTCCCTTTACTTCACCATCAGAAAGTCATTTTTCTGTGGGGAAGCAAAGAAATCTGAACAGGACATGAATTCCGTGTGCACACAATGGCGCAGAATGGCCCCTGGAGTAAAAGATTATAATAGTGTGTAGAGTGTGAACACAGGAGTGCTTGGGGTCATAGGTATACATTTACTATACTCCAAATACATAGAGGAAACCTCAGTAATGCAGAGCACCAGATTTTCTGGAAACGCATTCAGAGATTTGCACAGAGGTGCTGCTATCAACAGCAATGAAAGTGGTAGGAACCTACAATAGGGGAGTCTGCCTGCTCAGACCAGATTCATACATGTTATTAAGTAGGCCACAAAAAAGAATGAATATTTGGAGAACAAACCTTCACATACTGCGTCCCTTAATTCAGCACCACGTCTGCCATGTTTATATTTACGTGTAATGTGACAAAAACAACAGTGCAGCACTCATATCATTGCATTGAAACAGCCACAAACTTTGTATATTTACTGTAAATGCAAAAAGTTGAGGAATCAAATTTGACTTCAAATATATATCAGTATAAAAGCTTGTCCTCAATATACCCATGTGTTCTACTGTTCAAATGCTACCAATTTAAAGTATATGTAAGGAATTAACATTAGGATAACACAGTCTCACATAATACTTTCTTATTGCAGCTGCATCATTAATTGTATTGCAGTAAAACCCAGAATTGCTCAGGCACCGTACAGACATATAAAGGAGAAAAATGATCCTGACCTAAAGAACTCACAATCTGAAAAAGACAGAAATTAATAGAAGAAAAGTAGAAGAATTCAGCATACACACAAAGTGGACAAGGGGATGATAGATCACACCCAACATGCTCATATTCAAGGACTGGTGCCTAGAAAATGCAATAGGTTCTTGTATCTTCTTTTCATCATAGGTTTTTTTTCCCCCTTTTTCTCAAGGTGGAATCCCTCTGAAGTTTATCAAAAGAGAGCACAATTGACTAAATTCTTAGGAATTGTTTGTTATTATTGTGCCTAAAAGTGCACTAGATACTTCTCAATAAAATATAAACATATGGATCAACCCCCAAAGAGCTTTTCAATCTAATTTCAGATGTGAAGTAATACATAGAAGTAACCAGATAATTTGGGAAGGAGAGGGTGAGGAACTATAAGGGTTACAGCAATAAGATAATCAGTTGAGGTGTTTGTACTCAAGCATACATAATATGTACCGTTTTCTTCAATTCACTTCATATTTTTCCGAACAGAAAACCCTCAAAACTACAGAAAATGGTCAATAAAATAATTCATATGGTGAATGATAATTTCCTCTACCACCCCACCCCACCCACATTTTAATACATCAAAATGTTTGTAATGCGGTGGTTTGCCTATTAAAAGCTGCCAGTATCTCTCGACGCCTGTAGTAAATGGCCATCCTTATGTTAATAACCTTTTCCACCACCACTACTGCAGTTTCCACATTTCCAGCCATACCGATCAGACTTTTGCCTGGCACAACTTGTACTTTTAAAAGTAGCTGCAGAATTCTAAAGTGCACTGACTCCTACAAATCACAGGCACTCTACACAAATGGGCCTCAGGCTCCCCTTTATTGCAGGAATCCTGTGTCAGCCACACACACATGGCCCACCTTCTCACTCTTCACATTCACTGCTGTCAGCCATGCAAGCTGCTAAGCTTTTGTTGTTGTTGTTTTCTTTAAATATTATTTTGTGTTTCTGGCAGAGTGATAAAACTGCAGTAACCAGCTGGCACCACATCTTCCTTTTGATTGCAGCATTGATTGTGCACCACATGCCCTTTTCCTCCTCCTCCTCAGTGTGCTACATCACTGGAGCTGATTGCTGTGGCCACTCATAGGGAAGGTTTGGCAGCTGCAAGACCCAGATGCCAATTTCTTTCGGCCGTGGCCTCTGGGTGTCAACTTGTCTCCCTGTCTGGCATCTCCTCTGGCAACGAAACCTGTTCTGTGTCAGTGTGTAGGCTGCAAAATGAAACAGTGATCAGTAAAATAAATCAGAGGGAGACGTAAACAGTGGAAGGAAATCTCATTTGAAGTTTACATGAGAGAACAAAGATACCTAGTAACCCGCCAACAGCAACTAATATGTTACTGATCAATAACAACATGAATATCTTAAAAACATGTTATATAACCATTAGGTGGGCAGAGTGTACTTCATTGCCCTTCTCCAGTGCCTAACCGCCCGCCCCCCAACTCACATAGAAAAGCAGCTTGAGACCCAGAACTCAGTCATTGAGGATTTTCAGCAAGGATTGCACAAGGCCGACCTCCCCACAATCAAGTCCAACGGGGGGGGGGGGGGAAAAAAGGAATGAATTTAATTCTCAAGTACCAACTTTATAAAATTTTATGATAAAGAAACATAATAAATAACAATAACTTAACATGGCTACTTTATAAGCCACAGCCATCATCTTCACAGTTATACATAAACATAAATCAAGAAAACAAATTTAATTCAAGTAGGTGAGTCCCCACAGAAACACAGTGAGAAGATACAAAACTTAGGTTGAGTTCACCTGAGTCTCAGAGTCTTTGATCACCAAATCTGCACAATCTGCTGAGTCAAAAGCAACATCTTCCCTTCACTTGCTTGTAGAAATGTTCAGCTGGAATCCACGGAGATGCTTCCTCCTCCTCTGCTGAAATCACTCAGTTAGTCAGCTATCCAATTAGCCAACCATTCAGTTAAGTATATAGTTAAAAAAAAAAAAACCCCACCTGTTACAAGAAACATACCAAACTGAGAATAGCAAAATAATGATTCTTTCCCCATTATCACATTTAAATAAAAGAAAAGTTGGAGAATCATACTAGTTGAGACAGGTTTCAGAGTAGCAGCCGTGTTAGTCTGTATTCACAAAAAGAAAAGGAGTACTTGTGGCACCTTAGAGACTAACCAATTTATTTGAGCATAAGCTTTTGTGCATCGGATGCATGAAGTGAGCTGTAGCTCACGAAAGCTTATGCTCAAATAAATTGGTTAGTCTCTAAGGTGCCACTAATACTAGTTGAGACAATTTAACTAAAACAGTTTAGCTAAAAATCAAACATTCCAAACATGCATTTAAAATAAAAAATGAATTTTCCCTCCCAATTTCCCCTGTCTATAATTGACACTGTCAGTAGGGTGACCAGATAGTAAGTATGAAAAAATCAGGACAGGGGGGTGGAGGGTAATAGGCACCTATATAAGACAAAGCCCCGAATATCCCTATACAATTGGGACATCTGGTCACCATAAGTGTCAGGGCTTCCCTTAAAAATCTCACTGACCTGTTGCAAAATGCTTCAGAGTTAGGGAAAACAGCCTGCTTTCCACTCCTAGGCTCAGTTTCTCCCAACTGATACAGGGCACATGGTCTTCAGAAAAGCAGCTGCCCTGGTTATTTGCCCTCATGTAGTCTGAGTATACATGGGAACCTGTGGAGCATACCCAGACCTACCACACCCAATTCCAGAAACTTCTGAGTGTGGAAAGTTAATTGTGCATCTGCCTAGCAACAATGACCCAGACACAAGTCATTCCTACCCATCCCCCAATAAATTGAGAGGTGCTGCTGGATTTGGGGTGCTGCTACAGGCTGCCTTGAAGTAGTAAAAACAAACACCAAATACATGGTTTCTATCAGCAGACCCCACCCTGCATAAAAATTGTTCCAGCACCCCAAGCCAATCTCTTAAAGAGAAGTGCCCCTATTAGGCACGTGGGTTACATGCAATAATTGTGATGACAATGCAGCAGCAGCATACATTCAGCACCTGAAGGACTTGTTAATAGGAAGGTCTTTTTTAATTGTATGATGTCAGATTGTGTCACTGACTCTGGCCCATGCTGGGGAGATACACATTCATAATACCCCAGGAGGAACAACAGGGCCTATTGGACCTCTTTGAGTACATTTACACTGCAATAAAAGGCCCATGGGACCATGTCTCAGAGCCTAGGTCAATTGACTCAGGCTCAGTGGGGCTCAGGCCCAGTGGGGCTCAGGCCATGGGGCTGAAAATAGCAGCATAGACATTTGGGCTTGGGCTGGAGTCGGGACTCTGAGATCCTCCCCCCAAATTGTGTCTCAGTGCCCAGGATCCAGCCTGAGCCCAAACATTTACACTGTTATTTTTAGCCCCACAGCTTGAGCCCCATGACCCTGAGTTGATTGACTCAGGCTCTGAAACTCAGTGCTGCAGGTTTTTGATTGCAGTGTAGTCATACCCTTTGAAAAACAATGCTTCCCAAACAGGACCAACAGGAGCTCCCTAAATGGGGGGGAGCCACCAGCACCTGAACCGTGTCCCCGTGCCACCCCTTCTCCCCAAGCCCCTGCTCCCACACCACCTCTTCCCCAAAGACTCCGTCTCCTGCTCGTTCCTCTCTGCACCTTCCCCCCTGTCACTCACCCTTACGGCCAGTAAAAAGTGATGGGGACATAGTCCCCTGGCCTGGGGCCCCGTTCCCAAGCTCCCTGGCACACATGAGAGAACCTCCCTTCCCTATAACAAGAAGTCCGGTGGCACTTTAAAGACTAACAGATTTATTTGGGCATAAGCTTTCATGGGTATAAAAAACCACTTCTTCAGATGCTGAAGAAGTGGGTTTTTTTAACCACAAAAGCTCATGCCCAAATAAATCTGTTAGTCTTTAAGGTGCCACTGGACTCCTTCTTGTTTTTGTGGATTCAGACTAACATGGCTACCCCCTGATACTTTCCCTCCTTATGTCCAGCCAGCTCTGCTATGGCCCCACCTCATCTTGATAGTGTGGCCTGTTACAGTAATATTTAAAACACATAAAGCCAGTCTGGGGAAGTCTTCTAAGGGTGCTATCTGAACCAAAGCCTTCTACTCCTTGGGCATACTTGTTCCCCATTCACAGTGCCACCCCCTTCTAGCAGCCAGCTCCCCATTCACAGCAAGCTGCAGCTCATGGGGTCTCACAGCTTCCCCACTCTTTCCCCTTCCCTTTCCTGGTGGTAGCAGCCAAGGGAATGCTGGGAAATGTAGTTCCTTCCCTGCTCCAGGGCTGGCTCTCTAGGCAGGGAGCTGGCCAAGGAACTACAGCTCCCTGGGCCCCTTGGATTCTCAGCTCCTGTGCTGGATCCCTGCTGCTCTGAGGTTCGATCTCAGAGCCTCCGCTTCTGTAACACTGCGAGAGGGGAAGAAGCGAGTGCTATGGGCCCCCTTCTGAGCTTGGGCCTGGAGCTATGGCACCATTGGCGCCATGGTAAATCCGGTACTGATAAGTACCTACATGATACAAAGGTATTACAAGATCCAGTGGTTGGAAATTGAAGCTAGACAAATTTAAACTAGAAATAAGGTGCACATTTTTAACAATGAGGGCAATTAACTATTGGAATAATATACGAACGGATTCTCCATCACTGGGAATTTTTTCAATCAGGATTGGATGTTCTTGCCAGCAAGTTAAAGAAGTATGGGCTGGATGAATGGACTATAAGGTGGGTAGAAAGCTGGCTAGATCGTCGGGCTCAATGGGGAGTGATAGGTGGCTCCATGTCTAGTTGGCAGCCGATATCAAGCGGAGTGCCCCAAGGGTTGGTCCTGGGGCCAGTTTCATTCAATATCTTGGTCATACAAATAAAGGGAAGGGTAACCACCTTTCTGTATACAGTGCTATAAAATCCCTCCTGGCCAGAGGCAAAACCCTTTCACCTGTAAAGGGTTAAGAAGCTAAGATAACCTCACTGGGACCTGACCAAAATGACCAATGAGAAGACAAGATACTTTCAAATCGGGAGCAGGGGGGAAACAAAGGGTTCGTCAGTCTGTGTGATGCTTTTGCCAGGAACAGATCAGGAATGCAGTCTCAGAAACTTCTGTTAAGTTAGTAAGTAATCTAGCAAGAAATGCGTTAGATTTCCTTTTGTTTAATGGCTGGTAAAATACACTCTGCTGAATGGAATGTATATTCCTGCTTTTGTGTCTTTTTGTAACTTAAGGTTTTGCCTAGAGGGATTCTCTATGTTTTGAATCTGATTACCCTGTAAGATATTTACCATCCTGATTTTACAGAGGTGATTCTTTTACCTTTTCTTTGATTAAAATTCTTCTTTTAAGAACCTGATTAATTTTTCATTGTTCTTAAGATCCAAGGGTTTGGGTCTGTGTTCACCTGTACAAATTGGTGAGGATTTTTATCAAGCCTTCCCCAGGAAAGGGGGTGTAGGACTTGGGGGGATATTTTGGGGGAAGATGTCTCCAAGTGGGCTCTTTCCCTGTTCTTTGTTTAACACGCTTGGTGGTGGCAGCGTAGTGTTCAAGGACAAGGCAAAGTTTGTACCGTGGGGAAGTTTTTAACCTAAGCTGGTAAAAATAAGCTTGGGGGGTCTTTCATGCAGGTCCCCACATCTGTACCCTAGAGTTCAGAGTGGGGAAGGAACCTTAACAATCTTCATTAATGATCTGGGTGATGGGATGGACTGCACCCTCAGCAAGTTTGCAGATGACACTAAACTGGGAGGAGTGGTAGATACGCTGGAGGGTAGGGATAGGATACAAAGGGACCTAGACAAATTAGAGGATTGGGCCAAAAGTAATATGATGAGGTTCAACAAGGACAAGTGCAGAGTCCTGCACTTAGGACAGAAGAATCCCATGCACTGCTACAGACTAGGGACTGAGTGGGTAGTTCTGCAGAAAAGGACCAAGGGGTTACAGTGGACAAGAAGCTGGATATGAGTCAACATTGTGCCCTTGTTGCCAGGAAGACTAATGGCATTTTGGGCTGTATAAATAGGAGCATTGCCAGCAGATCGAAGGATGTGATCATTGCCCTCTATTCGGCATTGGTGAGGCCTCATTTGGAGTACTGTGTCCAGTTTTGGGCCCCACACTACAAGAAGGATGTGGAAAAATTGGAAAGAGTCCAACGGAGGGCAACAAAAATTATTAGGGAGCTGGAGCACATGACTTATGAGGAGAGGCTGAGGGAACTAGGATTGTTTAGTCTGCATAAGAGAAGAATGAGGGGGGATTTCATAGCTGCTTTCAACTACTTGAAAGGGAGTTCCAAAGAGGATGGAGCCAGGCTGTTCTCAGTGGTACCAGATGTCAGAACAAGGAGTAATGGTCTCAAGTTGCAGTGGGGGAGGTTTAGGTTGGATATTAAGGGAAAGTTTTTCACTAGGAGGGTGGTAAAACACTGGAATGGGTTACCTAGGGAGGTGGTGGAATCTCCTTCGTTAGAGGCTTTTAAGGTCAGGCTTGACAAAGCCCTGGCTGGGATGATTTAGTTGGGGATTGGTCCTGCTTTGAGGAGGGGGTTGGACTAGATGACCTCCTGAGATCCCTTCCAACCCTGAGAACCTATGATTCTTCTAAAAGATATGCTGTGCAGGAAGTCAGACTCGTTGCTGGCCTTATAATTGCTGAATCTGTAAATCTAGAACCCCTTGACTGCTGGAATGGCCCCTTGGACTGCCCTGTGACAGACTGAAAATATCCTGGACAAACCTTATGGAGTTAAGATAAAGATTATTGAATTAAGTTAAACCTTATTGAATTAGGTTTAATATCTTTGAGATCGATTGTATTGAAAATGCAAATGTGTATGCATTATGGTGGAATTGTATGTACCTTCTCTAGTAGGGAAGGGGATGCTAATGTAATTCCTCTGTTATCAGTCATTCGAACCCATGCCCCAGAGAGGGATAAATATATTATATTATAAATATATATATTATATATTCGAACGCATGCCCCAGAGAGGGATGCTCCAGGCACCAACAGACACACAAAGGATTTTTGGATAAATAGCCTTCTTTTACTCAGGGCCGTCTTCCTGATCCAGCCAACTAATGTGGCCTCTCGTCCACGGAGGGTCATAATTCCCAGAGAAGGACTGGAAGGAGTGGGCTTACAGAGGCCCATAAGACCATAGGCACAGGAACTAGGGCTGTGGGGCGTACTGCAGCACCACCGGGCTTCTGGCTACCAGCCCCGTGCCTGGGTCCCAGCTGCCGCCCCACACCCAGGGCTCTGCTGCCACCCCACGCCTAGGGCTTTGCTCCTGACCTCAGCTCTGCGGGGGTGGGGAGGGCAGAGTGGACAGGGATAAGGAGGCTGACTTTCAGCAGCCCCACTCATAGGTGCTGACTCTGTGGGTGCTCCGGGGCTGTAGTACCCACGGGGAAAAATTAGCCAAGCTCCCCACACCCCCCTCCCCACCTCCTGCTTCTCGTCCCCCCGCCAAGTGCGCCACGTCCCCGCTCCTCTGCCTACCTCCCAGTGCTTCCCCTTGGCCGCTGCCAAACAGCTGTTTGGCGGCATGCTGGGAAGGCGGGGGAAGAGCAGGAACATGGCGTGCTTAGGGGAGGAGGCGGGGAAGAGGCAGAGCCGGCGAAGGGATTTGGGGAAGGGGTTAGAATAGGGGCAGGGAGGGGGCGGGGCAGGGGCAGGTCCGCATGGAGTTGGGGTGGGGCCGGGAGCAAAGCGGGGGTCGAGCACCCAGGGGAAAGTGGAAGTCGGTACCTATGCCCCCACTATTAAAAATGTTCCGGCGCCACTGCATAAGAGGGTGCTGAAGCTGTGATGAACTTGTAACCACAAGGAAACCCTAGCATGGAGTGCTGAAGGACTGCTCCTACCAGACCCTATGTTAGAGTTAGAGTGAGCTTATTAGCACACATGTAGGTTCTTTTATTGTTTTTAATATGTTACCTCTGAAGTGCTTTTACCTTAAGAATTAAATAGACTTCATAAAAAGATTGGTGTGATAGCTTCTAACTATTGACAATCACTCTGTTATCAGTCTCCAAAGAGAAAGCAAGCAGGTGTGCTTGGGCAGCCTGTCTGTGCTGGGAATAACACAGTGAAGGCAGGGAACTGTGCAGCCTGGAAATACCCCAGTTGAAAAGGAGGGAGATGCAGGGTCTCCACCCAAAAAGGAAACAGCTGGGGAGCTGGAAGCCCTGGATCATGGAGGAGAAATACAGATGCAGCAGCCCTGAACTGTGAGATGCTCTTCCTTATAACAGGAAATGGACAGCTTCAAGATTGATGGGCCCCTTAGTGTGTTTAAATAGCACCTTTCCCTCTCCACTGTGATGCTAAGCTGTGCAAAGTGTTTGTAAAATGCCTGTATTCTGATACAGGAGCATTTCACAAACATTTTGCACTCACTTTGCATAGGTCTAACTGACTACACAAAGGGGCAGGACAATGGACAGTCACAACTGCTCTACATACATTGATGCGCAGATAGGATAACTGATTTGCACTTGCAATTCAGTAATGGCTGGGAGAAAAATACAGCAGGAGTTTTTATTTTTGGTTCTCTGGTCAAACCACTAGATAACGTTCCCTCCATTTACGTAACTTGGTCCCCTTCCTGTGTTGGTGTAAATTAGTATAGCACCATTGAAGCCAGCACAGGAGCTGTCCCATTCTTGTCCTTGCACAGATGATAAAAAGCTCTTATGGATTTTACTTTGCTCTGATGTCTTAGCTTTACCTCTTACCATTTCAAGAGGCGCACAGCACAGAACCTAACCTCACTCTCAAAATTTATTTTGAATTCAAATGTATAAGCAATGTTTATATCGGACCTCAAATATTTTGTGCTCTGCCATTGGTAAGCAATGGTCATGGCAGAACACTTATAATGTCTCACTGAACACTTACAATATCTCACTGTTATTTTGTGTTCCTTTGTCTGTTGTGTCTACGTGTTGCCTCTCATTTTTTACTTGCAATGTAAGCTCTTTGGGGTAGGGCTTAGCACAACGGGGCTGGTGACCCTAGGTGCTAAAATAAGAATTAGAAGAACCCACAGTAAAACCAGCAGAAAGCACACAAATTAACCAACACATCTTATTTGCAGACCAGTAGTGCTGTCATTGAAAGACCTTCCTGGGACATCAACAGGCAAGTAAATCAAGTGCAACCATATTGACTGGTGATCCAGAAGAAATATGGATTAGAAGGGAAATTAATATTTGCAAAATGCAGAAGGACAAAACTATGTTGTTCTGTTTTATGTAGATCGGGAAGGGAAATAAATGTATTCAAGCTGTTATGAGGGAACTGCAAACAACGGAAAGTAAAAAAGGCATAAATTAAAGACTATAAAAACGTTTTACTCTACAATGCACACTAAATATATACTTCCACAACAAATGCAACCGCTTCCTCTGCATTACTGAACTGGCGCATTGGCAAATGCTGACTTCCAGCTTCCAACATAAAGTTAATTATCTGAGTTCCATATCATGGCCCTGATTCAGCCATGCAACTCCTGTTTACATCAAATGTGCATCACTTGCATGCGTGGTTTGAAGGCAATATTGGAATATGCTCCTCAAAGTCCAACAGACAGGTAAAATCCAGAAGACAAAGTGCAAAGAAAGGGAGTGAAAAAAGAGTGAAGTGAAATAAGAAATAGGGTTTGCTAGGTGTCTGATGGATTTGGAGTTGCAAGTAATAATTTACGAATGCTGTATCTTCACCAGGATGTTTACAGTATCCAGATAAACACTCAAGGGACAATGCGAGAGCCATTTTGCTTTGATGCTATGGTGCAACCCCCTGCTGGGCTTGCCCAACAGGTTTCCCGAGGAATCAGTCTGTCCCCATAAGCAGCAGAGACCAAAAGGGTTTAAAGAAAAACACTCCCTCACAAAGAGAGATGGAGAGCCCAGACCTGTCAAATGCGGGAGGGTGGGAGAAGTTAGACCATCAGGAGGATGGTCAGACTCCAGGTAAGAAAGACCTGCATGTAGATGCGATGAAGCAGAGAAACCCCACACCAGCAGAAAAAGGATTACAGAGAATCTACGGACCCAGATAGCCCTGCCCAACTCTACCTGCAGCCAATGCCAGGCCTGAAGAGGGGAGAAAAGGAGAGAACCCAGCTCAGCTCAGGGCTAACTGGTGAAGAGGCAGGAGGTAGCTCTGCCTTTCTACGTGAGCGGAGCTTCACTACAAGCCTGACCAGTGGGTCAGCCACCTGGGGAGAAGCACTGCATCCCTAGCCAAGAGAGAGATTGTTGAGAAGACTGAGGAGCACCCAGTAACAAGTGAACTTACTATTTAACTGTAAGGAAATTGTGGTGCTAGGTCCCTTACAACCATACATCTGCCCTCGCCCAGAGGGACCTGAAGCCATGGCAGGATGCTGCAAAAGGAGGCACTACCACAGGTGAGACACTGCTGTTTGGACTATAGAGGCCAGGCACCAAACTAAAGGGCCATAGGTAGGAAGTAGCCCAGGGTAGTGGACTTAGACTATCTGCCAGGAAGACCCTGCTGGTGTTACTTCACACAGGACTCTGGGCTGAGTCCCAGTGGAGAGGGAGGCCTCAGGTCTCCTTACCACACCCCCTTAAGGGAGGAGGCCCAGATGTGAGTGGAGACCAAAAGATTCCTGGCCTACAGTCAGAAATCAGGTACCTTTGCTTCCCAATCAGGGAAGCAAAGGGTCAGACGTCATGTACACTAACAGCTAGCTTGCCTGTCCCTCCAAGCACCCTATCGCAGTGGACCTTTTGTTGTTTTCAAATTCTTTTTCTCATATTATGCTTTGTCCTACTGTTAGAACAACATATTGTTTAACTTTAAGCAGACTGTTTTGGGCCACTGAGGCTCCCGAAGGAATGAACTGTGGGTGCCCAGACTCAATTGGACCTGCAGGGTGACTCACAGTCAATATGCAGGGTACCCAGTCCCAGGTCACCGAATGAGAGAACTGTGTGATTCAACCCCAGGAGAGGTGAAGGCATGAGACCTGAGGGAGTGCAACTCAGGATGTATTCTATCTTTTGCTAAATGATATGAAACAAGTTTAAACATTGTTCTTCTTAGAAGAATGCTGACACCACAGCATAGTTTTACAGAACAGATTACAGTGCCCTGCTAATCCCCTGTCTACACTGTGTTACCCCTCTTCTGGCAATAATAATGTTTAAACATAGGCCTAAATAACAGCTTCAGCACAAGACCTCAATGAGGAGATGTCATGATGACCATTGTGGAGGCAGACAGAACTTTTCAAAGAGCTCTGAAAATAGACTGGAAAATGTTTCACACATTGCGTGGGTCTTTGTCTTGTCACTCCAACCCACTAGTCTGGAATCAAACTCAGGATCCAACACAATGACAGACACTTGGGGAACTATCCAGTAAAAGAACGCCTCCTGAAGAACAGCCTGGTGTCATTGTTGAATGCCAGCCTGCAAAAAGCTGGGAAATTACAGAACATTTCCAGTGTCCCACTGTTTCTTCCTCTTCCTCCTACTTTTTCATTGAATGAACTACTAAAGGACCGAGAACTGTGGGGAAGAGATGCAAGAACTCAGGAGCCTGTATCCAGTCATTCAAAACATATTAGAGAGACAAGGTGGGTGAGGTAATATCTTTTATTGGACCAACTGCTGTTAGTGAAAGACACAGGCTTTTAAGCTTATATAGAACTTTTCTTCAGGTAAAAACATACATTGCTCCAGGTTTAATCGAACTTTTCTGTAGCACTCATCACTATAGAACACACTTTATGATGCAAGAATAAAGGTAAAGATTACCTTTATTCTCTGTAATATGGATAGGGCACTGGACTGGAAGTCAGGAGAGCTGCATTCTATTTTTGCCACTGGCTTCATGTGTGATAAAGTCATTTCCACTTCTGTTTCCCAACCAATTGTTTGTCTTGTCTATTTAGATTGTAAGCTCTTCAGGGAAAGGACTGTCATTTATTAAATATATGCAAATCCACTCACACAACAAATCCTTGATCTCACTGGGGGCCACTAGAGGTTATCATAATATGAATAGTGGGTTATTATTATTTAATAAGGGTTAAACAGTCTCCATTTTGTGAGCTAACAGTAGTGAACCAGGTATCAGAGGGGTAGCCATGTTAGTCTGTATCCACAAAAACAACGAGGAGTCTGGTGGCACCTTAAAGACTAACAGATTTATTTGGACATAAGCTTTCGTGGGTAAAAATCCCACTTCTTCAGATGCATGGAGTGAAAATTACAGATACAGGCATAAATATATACTGGCACATAAGAGAAGGGGTTTCAGAGTAGCAGCCCAGTGTTGACAAGGCCAATTCAGTCAGGGTGGATGTGGTTCACTATTGATGAGGAGGTGTCAATACCAAGAGAGGGAAAATTGCTTTTGTAGTGAGCCAGCCATTCTCAGTCCCTATTCAAGCCCAAATTGATGGTGTTAAGTTTGCAAATGAATTGTAGCTCTGCAGTTTCTCTTTGAAGTCTGTTTTTGAAGTTTTTTTGTTGAAGGATGGTTAGTTTTAAATCTGTTATTGAAGATCCAGGGAGATTGAAGTGTTCTCCTACTGGCTTTTGTATGTTACCATTCCTGATGTCTGATTTGTGTCTGTTTATTCTTTTATGTAGAGGCTGTCCGGTTTGGCACATGATGGCATATATCACATTAATAGATGTGCAGGTGAATGAGCCCCTGATGGTGTGGTTGATATGGTTGGGTCCTATGATGGTGTCACTAGAGTAGATATGGGGACAGTGTAGGCAATGGGGTTTGTTACAGGGATTGGTTCCTGGGTTAGTGTTTCTGTGGTGTGGTGTGTAGCTGCTGGTGAGTATTTGCTTCAGGTGGGGGGCTGTCTTTAAGCGAGGACTGGCCTGCCTCCCAAGGTCTGTGAGAGTGAGGGATCATTTTCCAGGATAGGTGGTAGATCGTTGATGGTGTGCTGGAGAGGTTTTAGCTGGGGGCTGTACATGATGGCCAGTGGTGTTCTGTTATTTTCTTTGTTGGGTCTGTCCTGTAGTGGGTGACTTCTGGGTACCTGTCTCACTCTGTCAATCTGTTTCCTCACTTCCCCAGTTTTAAGAATGCTTGATAAAGATCTTGCAGGTGTTTGTCTCTGTCTGAGGGATTGGAGCAAATGCGGTTGTATCTTAGGGCTTGGCTGTAGACCAGGTACTGTTTGCCTTATGAAACTTTCAGTTATCACTTAGAGTACACAGACAACAGGGTAGAAGAGACATATAACAGTACCAATTGACTGGGTTGGTAGGGGCGCTCAGATGTGTTTGAGTCAGTCCTGACATAAACCATAGGACTTGGGATTAGGAGGAAACTTCCCCATATCTATGTTATAGCATACTTGTCAATGATGGAGTGGAGGGGGCAGGTTGCACCTTTTTCTGAAGCTTCTTGCACTGGCCACCGTAAGAGGAAAGGACATTGAAAAATGTACCACTGATCTGACCCATAGGCATTCCTATGTTTCTATGACTTGTAAACCCCATACAGGGGCACTGGAATGGGGGAGGGAGCAAAGGCCATGGCCCCATCACTTTTAAAAGTGGGGGGCTATGCTCTCCATAAGGGCAAGCAATGGGAGGGAGGGAATGAGAGAGGGAGGGGGCAGAGAGGAGCAAGAAGGAGGCAGGGTCTTGGGGGGAAGAGATGGTGTGAGGGCAGGGCCACAGGGGAAAGGAGCGGTGCAGGGGGCAGGGCCATGGTTTGGGCGCTGGTGCCCCCCCCACACTTTTAGGGAGCTTCCGTCGCCCCATACCCCATATATTTATAGCAGTGTGGTGTCTACACCCTCTTTTGTACCAGTTAAATATGGCTTAGTCGAATAGCCAGTGGTGACATGGCTCTTGGCTTGCCATGAGCAGTCTTATCTGGTTGGAAAATATTATTCAGCACTGATAAGTGGGTGCATTGGGAAGGTAATTGGCCTATACATTGATTGATAGGTTGTCATTTTCAGAACTGGAAAAGAATAGTTTAACTGTCTGCTTCATGGTGAACACACCCATGAAATGATCCACATCTGACATCAGATCTGGCCTCATCTAAGGATTAGGCCAACCTATATTATTATATTACTCCTAAAGAGGAGCATTTCTTTGGGTCTAAGAGTCATGGTGCCCCAAGGGGTTAAACTATTGAACCAGTTCTTCAGGCCTAAATTCATAATGGACACTTAGAGTTGAATCTCAATGTCTCAAAAGGCTTTTGGGAATTTCTAGGAATTAGACTTAATCAGTGATATGCAGTGACTCGATATATTGCCATTACTCTCCTCTTTAATACTTAATGACTGATGATTAGGTTTATGTATCAGATCTGAAATCTGCAGGTTACATGGCAATTAATGTTTGAAGTACTCTGTAATGTCAAATAAAATTATTATATTTGCAAAGTAATTACAGAATATATGTGCCTAATAAATAACACTTGGCACTTATATAGCACCATTCACCTGAGGATCTCTAAATGAAAAGATAACTAAAAATAATAGGAGCATCTCAAATGCAAAAGGCGTTTTCACTAATATTCCTCTTTAGAAATGATGTAATAATACTTAGTACGTATGTAGTCAAAGCACTCTACACACATTAACTAATTAATTCTCACAAGATGCCTAGGAGGTAGGTGAGTAAGCATTATTTCCCCCAGCACTAAAATGGGGATACTGAAGTGGGGGGTAAGTGATTTGGCCTGAGCTCTGATTAGAAGTCAGGACCATCTGATTCCTAACCCGTTTATTCATTACTGCAGGCCACACTGATAATCTCACAGCATTACTAATCAGCTACAAAGTGACTGCCTTAGTTTATGCAGGTTCTGATTAGTGCCATGACACTCACAAAGAGTCAAGACAGAGAAACAAGCAATGTGGTATGTTCTATGTTCAGAATATGTGGCAGATTCGTCTCCCTCCTTTGAGTTCATGTGGTCATTGAAGTTGTCACTAGGGTAGGGTGTTGAAGTTTTTATAACCAGGATAAAGGATAAAAAGTAATTAAAAACTGAAACTCAACTACATAGAGCAAAAGCAGGCAGGAAAAATCCCAAACTACAGACAGAACTAGGATACCCTCTTAGAATAAAGTTTTAGTATATCCTATTTAGGTGCCCACTTTTGAACTAGTCAAGGCATAATCAAGTCCAAATACAAAGACAGATGCACATTTAATTAACTGTACTGTATTCAAAAAAGCATGTCTATACAAGAATTTATCAAAGGTCATTCAATGTAAATAACTTCTGTTATAAATCAGTCTGTGTTTCATATTTCTGTGGCTGCAGACAATAAGCCACCTGTTGTGTCCGTGTACTGTCTCCTTTATCTACATTGCGTGCTGGGGAATCTATGCCATTCAAGAGCAAGCTCACATTAAGCCTTTCCTGCTCTGGTCTTCTCAATGCGGCAGGCTCCTCTTTCCCTCTCTCTCTTTTCCTTAGCGCCAGATGATTTAGAAAGGAGTGATGTAACACTGCATGGTCCAGTCTCTCTTGTTTCCATTACATGGACTTCATCTGAGCTTAATTCCTGGATGACCTTGCAGTTTAATTACAGACTAAAAAGAACAGTTACGTAATGGAGGCAGCAAAGCTAAATAAAACAAAAACAGAAGGGCCATATGCCACGTAGCCCAGAAAAATCTAGAATCAAATTACACTCTGAATTATTTACAATATTTCTTCTTGCCAAATCTAAGCAAACATTCCACTTGCATCAACTGCATCAACTCTCCTTTAATAGCTTTAACTGTTTATTGTAAACCCAAGCATACAATAGCTCTTTCATAAAAGTTAACTATATATTTCACATTAATAAATATTACAAGAATCTTATGAATGCTTCCTTATTATAAAGCTAGATGTACGTTTCATGAAACTTTTAGCTGCTGTACTCAAAATTATTGGAAACTAGATGTTTCCTCTCAGGCCAAGTATTCTGGTAGTGTTTGAGCTATTGCATAAATATAGTGAAGCCAATATTTTTAATAGCATTTTCCCACCATATACTGTAATGGAAAAATTAACAAGGAATCATTTCATTATTATGTACTGTATAAGCCCAGATTTACTAATTCTTCATACTCATCATAAAGCACTAATTATGTACTGTATAAATGTTCAGTCAATCAGATTATTCAATTGACTGAACATGCCTACCTTTATTTTGAACCGGGAGCAATGACTGACTTGTGCAAGGAGACAGTTTCTATAACAATTGGTCATTCCATTTCTAGTCATCTAAATTAAAGGTTTAGATGCCAAAATATAGATTTAGTTGCCTAACTTGGAAAATGTTGGCCTATGTTGTAGGGCTTATTTACACAAACATTTAGTTAGTCACAAGATGGGGTGCAAATGTACTCTGCACTAGCCGGCCGTGGTCTAACTATCCACCTGCAACCTGCTGACATGAGTTAACAGTCATTACAGCAGTTTGAGGTAGGCTCATTTCAAAGAAGACTAGATCAAACCGCTCTAATGAACTGTCAACACACATTAGCAGGGTAAACATGGTAAGTTAATCTGAGGCAGGCTAGCGCCAAGCAGATTCAATCCAAAACTTGTCACAAACTAAAGGTTTGTGTAGACAAGTCCTTAGTTTTCTCATCTGGGAAAAGGGGATAATACTTGCTTACCTTCCTCACAGGGATCTTTTGAGGGTTATGAACCATTGCAGTTTGAAGATGTAAAATACTGCTGTATTACATTATGTGACCATCCAATGTTTGTACAACACTAACTGAGTGCTAGGTGCTTAATAAACAGTTAAGATGACAAGGTCCTTGCCCTAATAACCTCCCACTCTAGAAGGACAATGTACAAATAAAGAGTGGGGTATGGGATGTAACAAAAGCATTGGATAGTCTTTCCATAAGCACCTGTGTGACTTAGGAGCTCAACGGCCACTGAAAGTCAATGGGACTTGTGGGCCTAAGTCGCTTAGATGCTTTTGAAAATCCCACCCAGTGTCATTTTACACTCGTGTTTGTGCTATTTAATGCTTCTCTGCAGAGGACACTACTTTATAGGAGGTAGGACTTTGGGGAAAAGTGAATTTTAAGGAGGGATTTAAAGGAGAGGCAAGACGAGGCTTGGGGGTCTGAGCCTGGAAGAGACATAGGCTATGTCTATACTACCACGGTAAGTCGACCTACGCTACGCAACTCCAGCCACGTGAATAACGTAGCTGGAGTAGATGTACCTTAGGTCGAGTTACCGCAAGGTCTACACTGTGAGGGGTTGGTGGGAGAAAATCTCCCGTTGACTTACCTTATACTTCTCGTCGTGGGTAGCGTACAGGGGTCGACTAACGAGCGATCTGCAGTCGATTTGGCGGGTCTTTAGACCCGCTAAATCGACCGCCGGTGGATCAATCTCAGAGCGTTGATCCCAGCTGTAGTGTAGACCTGCCCGTAGAAGAAAGGCAGTAGGGATGGGATCTAATGAAGAGGACAAGAAGGAAGCGGGGAGGCAAAAGTGTTGGGAGGGGTCATGAAGAGGGATGTAAGTTCTAAGAATTATTATTATTTTACACATTATTATTTAGCAAAGGGAGAAAACAAATATTTTAAATCATTTATGTAAACACTTTATGCTTTAAAACTGATTTTTGTTTCCTGTCTTCTCTCAGCAACTCTCTCTTAGAGCTCCTACTAATCTAACTCTGCATCCTGGTGTAATATGGTATTTACAGCCCTAAATACCCACAGATCAGTGTGTGTTACACATCACCCGTTGAGCTTGATCCACAGAGAATGTGAGTCTATTAAAGTGCGTTGCTACAAAGCCTGACTCTATAGAGCAAGCTGTTGACACTCGTACTTTCAGTTCTAGAGGTCCTTGATGTATCAGCCAAGAGGATGGCCATGCACATTAGCACATTTTGTTATCAGGGGCTTGAACTCTGAAAAAAAGTGAAAAGTAACTGTCACTATGAGGATAAATCAGGATAGGTCCAATTAGCTCAAATCTAGGTGTGTTAGAGGGAATTAGGGGCAGGGATATTCACAGAGAAACTTTAGGAATAGCCAAGTTGGGAGACAGATGTTATTCTTACTGAGTTACTATTAAAACCAGCTCCCAGCAAGTGGGTATGTTTGGATTTTATGTAACGTGTATATATACTCTGTTAAGCACAGGGTGAGAAGCCCAGGTAAGCGGATGCCAATTGGTGGGGATTTCTAGTGTTGAGGATCAGACTTCTTGCCATTCCTGTGGCTAGCGGAAACTAGTGCATCTCAGACTCCCTATGAGCTATGTATCTAGTGCTTCCAAAATAAATTGACACAAGTTAGACCAGAGTTATTCTGTTACCAATATCATCTCAGTAACAGGTGATATTCCTGGAACATGTGTGTCAACATACCCCTATGGAAATGATAAACATTAACAAACAGCCTAGGTTCAAAGACTGCTGAGCTGAAATCCTGGCCCCACTGAAGTCAATTAAAGTTTTACCATTGGCTTCAATAGTGTCAAGATTTCACCTAGGGTCTGCATTATTTTTGTATTATTTTTTCCCCCTGTTACTGTGGTACCTAGGAGCCCTAGTCATGGACCAGGACCCCATTGTGCTAGACACTGTGAGGTCTCACTGACATCTATTACAACTGAACCGATAGTCCATTATACTGCATTCAACTATGTTTTAAGTCTAAACAGTTTTTTAAAAGTTTATAGATTCAGCCCAAAATTGCATAGCTTACTTTTATCTTTTTTTCACTTTCCCCCAAATATCTGCCAGTTGTTTCAAGATGTCATCAGTGGCAGGTATTATAAATGAACATTTAGTTGCTTGTCTGCCAATTTCTAAGAGTTTCTTAACTCAGGGCAAGTTTAGAAGTGCATCTCACGGTCTTTCCAGTAGACATGTGAAGAAATCAACCTCTTAGAGAGACCCAAGGGTTCTGTCTCTTTTTAGACCTTTTTTAGCTTGTCATAACCATAAAGTACTATTGAACTGATGTAACTGTAGATAAAGCCATGAGTTTATTTTGTCTACGGTGGCTGATGTATACTTTGTAGTGCCTCACACAAGTTAAGTCCATAATACTTCTGTCAATGTCAGCTGACTTGCCCATAATAAGTACGCATGAACTCTCTCTTTCCATTTCACTTCTTTAGTTATGGAATACCAAATGCATTTCCTTGCACTGATCACCAACATAGGTAAGATAAGTAGGCCAGAAAAATGTCTTTCTTAATTTCATTACTTTATATGTCTTGAGGCTTCCTTTGTTGTCTGAATGACAGTATTTCTCAACTGGGTTTTATTAATTAAGCAAAACTATTCTGTTTCCCCTGTGTTGTGCCTGAAATGCTCAAAAAATTCTCAAGAGTTCAAAACAGAGGTGGCTTCAAGACACTATATATGTTTTGTACATTAAAAAATAACTAAGTTAAAAGGAATGTTAAGGCTGCAAAGTCAAGCACTCAAAAGATAGGAAATGCCTGAAGTAAAGTCGCCTATGCAACCTTAATCCAGTCGCCTTGGGCATAGGTATTATGACAGAGGCTTTAATTACATGTTCACATACTATTTTCTTCCACAGGACCACTGCCTTATTCAGAGCAGAGGATGGACGGTACTCACTGAATGGTTGAATTTTCAATATTTCTTTTTGTCTTTGTCATTCAATATGTGGCCCTGTGCACAGTTTAACAGTCTGAAAATTTTTATTAAAGCTAATGTTACAATTATATAATACACAGGTTGAGAAAAGAGTGTCTGTACATCTGGGTATAGTGCTTAGATTCTACACACAGGCTAAACCCTGCACTGAATACAGAACAAACAATTTCCTCATGGGCTTTCCTATGGTGCTTTCATTGTAGTATCTTAGTGCTTTGCACACATTAATGAATTTATCTTCACAACACCACAGTGATCTGAGGTGGTATTATTATCCCCATTATACATATGGGGAAGTCAGTACAGGGACTGAGGCCAAAATTGTCAAAAATGACAAATAATTTTGGGTGAGAAGCCTAGGACCTGATTTTCCAAAGTACTTATGTTATAGCACTTTATATGTTCAGAGCAGCAGTCCTATTAACCTCAGTTGTAGCTGTGAATGCTCAACACTTCTGCAAATCAGACCCCAAGTGTCTCAATTTGAGTATGCAGAAAACAAGAAAGAGACAGTAGCCACTTGTGAAAGTTTGGGTTTATATGACTTGCCTAGCATCACGTAGGAAGTCTGTGGCAGAGGCAGGGATAGAATCTGAGGTTATGTCTACACTACAGACCTAACAGTGACACAGTTGTACTGCACAGCCTCTGTAAGGTCTCCCGTTTGCCACTCTGTAGCCCGCACTGAAAATAGCAGTGTAGCTGGGTTAGCACAGGTGGTGCTTCAGGCTAGCCAGTACATAACCAGGGGGTCCAGGCAGGTTTGTACTGAGGCAGCTAGCCCAAGCTACCCCGGCTACACTGCTTTAGCATGCTAGCTCGAGCAGAGCGAGTGTGGGTATGTGTATGTGGGCTCTGAATCACACCTCCCAGCTCAAATGCAAACATAGCATTACTCAACGGATACCATCTCAACCTACACTTTCACTTAACCACCATTAAAGCATTAGAATTAGAAAATTGTTCAGTTCTTTCCATATGAAGCATCTAGCACTGGCCACTGTCGGAAGACAGGATATTGGGCTAGATGGACCGTTGGTCTGACCCAATATGGCCGTACTTATGTTGTTACATCACTGGCATTGAATTTATTATTAATAGGAAGCATTTATAGATAATCGGAAATGTACATATAACCCACACACCTCCTGGGTGTGGTGTTCGGTCCCATCTAGTGGCACCGAGACCACTTAGAGAGAGAGAAATAAAATGAGTCTGCTCTACAACCTTAGCTAACAGCCCATTGGCTTTTAGCTCATGTGGTAGAGGCTTATGCAGTAAGCTCCAGAGGCCCCAGGTTCGATCCCACCTGCCGACAACCGGCTCCTGATGGTGTTACATACACAACAACAAATCCTCTCATATTCCACTCATCGCTGACAATACCCTTTGTAACAAAAGCACTATGTTCTGCTATTGACATTGGCTGTACAATTCTGCATAAAAATGATGCATACTGCAGCCTGAGGTATACATCCAGCTCTCCCCTTTCCTTACCTATGTGAGAGGATGCAGTACCTAGGATTCCTTGTATCACAATCACAGCTGTGGCACACACCTCAGAGGAGTCTGCAGATCTCACAAACGCACCTCTACCAAGCACAGCTAGCTACTGCCTCTGCCGTTCAGTACAGCGACATCTGACCCCAGCCACACTCACTCTACCTAGAGGGCATGCAAATGGTAAATGCTTAGATTGCTCTCATAGCCCAGCTCACTAATGATAATGCCTTTTGTAATAAAATCCCTGGCCCCTGTTAATTATATAGCATACACAATTCTGCCTTGAAATTATGCATACTGGATCCTGAAGGCACACATGCAGCTCTTTCCTTTGCTCACACACATACAGGCATCAGAGGATGCAACAATTTAGATTTCCTTACAGTTCTGTCACACACCTCAAAGCAATCCACACTTCTCTTCAGATCACAAACACACCTTTACCAACTACTGCCTCCACCATGTAATTTAGGTACACCTAATGCACTGACTGGACTTGGACTGTATGCAAATAATTCCCACTGGCTCCTGCCAAGTCCAGGGGAGCAGAGAGAAGGTGGGGTGGGAGAGCTTCCCCGCTCCCCAGTTTAATAGCATTAGATGAAATCCTGCAAGTGAGAGTGAATGGGTTGTAAAATGAGTTGAGGAGCTTGTACATTTCAGCAGCTGTGTGGTTGGCAGAATGAAAGTATGTGTGTTAACAGGACATATTTGGGCATTCCTGAAAGAGGGCAGAGTTAAGGCTGCCGGGGCACCCTTAACTCTGAATTTGCTGGTTTTCAGAAGTTTGAGTTTTGCTCAACTCAGCATTCTGCAAGAGATCAACATACCATAAAACACCCTTAACTCTGCATTAGTGTACTTTTTGCCACTGAATTTATATTTATACTTATATTTCTACACCCAAAGGAAAAGCTCTGATATCAATTATTTGAGACAGTTAGTTAATTGGCTTTATATCAAAAAAGCTCCTGTTAAGTTTCTGCAGCAGATCTTTCTCCTACAGGGAGAAGAATTCACAAGAATAATAGCAGGTAAAGCAAAGACAGCTAGGGAGACCATGATTTAGTTTTGGGAAACTCACCTCCAAATTAAAGTGATATAGATCTAGCTATTATTTTATTCCTATGGGTGCAAAAGGGTTAAGTCTGCTCTTGGGGAAAACCAAAGACATGTGAGTTAGTGTCCTCACTGTGTGAGTGAAATGAATGAGTCATTAAAGGACTGGCTGAAAACTGACCCATATCTATGGAGAATCTAGAAAGACAATGGAAGCCCCAAGAACTGACTGATGCTTGTCCATGGGAATCTCCAGCAGGCAGGGTATGTGAATTGTGTGTGGCTCTGCCTGAAGGTAATGGACTGAGATGTGACAGGAAGGGAATAAAAGTTGGACTTTTTTGGAAGAGGCTCAGCTGCTCTCACTTGGGTCTAAGAAAGGGATGGGGAAACGGAGAGCAGGAATGGATTCCTCAGAAGAGTGGCTTGGCCGTAATGGACTGTGTCCTAACCTTTATTTCTCTGTGCTAACCAAAAGATTTCCAGTGTTATGCTCCAGTTGACTAATAAATCCTATCTTGTTTTAAAAAGGCTGCCAGTTGTCACTGCAAATACTTGCTGAAGTGCATTGGTCCCTGAAGAGTGTAAATGACTCCTCTGCCTGGAGTCTATCTCAGTTGGACTCACTGGGCAGAGCTCACAGTGTAAAACAGGAGAGCTGAGTCTAGAGGCTCTGTTTTAGAGATGTTGAGGCCTTGTGGCCTACCCTGACAAAGGAGACCCATTCTTTCACGTGTGCCACACACAGAAGGGGTTCCTTCATGGGAATATTTAAAAGCTGGGGCATAGCACAGATCCTGTGGATCCATGATCATCTGAGTAAAGGGGATTCAAATAAAAAGGCTCTTTTATCTAATGTCAGTAACAGGAAAACTAAATACCTTTGTTTTCTGCAACACCTCATCAATCTGTTGTTGCTTTTGTAAAACCAAACCTAAAACCAGGAGTGTTTTGAATGCAAGTTCCAAAAGTCTGGAGGAGGAATAGATAAGATTTGAAT
The DNA here is from genome assembly GCF_015237465.2 of Chelonia mydas. Classification (NCBI taxonomy): domain Eukaryota; kingdom Metazoa; phylum Chordata; order Testudines; family Cheloniidae; genus Chelonia; species Chelonia mydas. The sequence goes on along the minus strand of NC_051245.2, from coordinate 19,197,735 downwards.
TTAGGCCAATCTCTAGTTACTGGGATAGATGAATTCTTTAGTATTTATCTTTCTGGTGCTGTTTCTTTATTATCACTGTATCCACAACTAATCTTTCAGTTACTTCACAAGTGACTGAGCTTGTTCTATACATCTCCTGATGAACCCTGTCTTCCAGGCCAAAGTATATTCTTTAAAAGAGTCTTTCAGACTGGAGCAAATTTTCAATTTGTTGTACTGTAACATAAATCATTTTCAGAGAAGGGATTTTCTTAGATACTTTTGTTAATTCTCAGAGATATGCAGATGATAACTTTAATATGCTACATGTTTATGAGAAAATAACCATAAATGGCTAATAAAATCAGAGGCTGTCACCGAGAGACAGGAGCCTGTTGGTCTCATTATATGGATGGCTTGAGAAATAATGAATAGTTTGCAATAAACATCCAGGCTTTTAGCATTGTGTTTGTGTTTTGCTCTGTACACAACAAAAAAAAATATTCAGAAACCACGCAGGCACAGCTGTGTCCCAAATAATCATATTTTCTAAATATACATAAAAACCACCAATATAGGGCAAGACTATAACAGGGTTAAAAAAAATCTAGATAAGTTCATGGAGTTCACTAGATAATATCAATGGCTATTAGCCAGGATGGGCAAGGATGGTGTCCCTGGCCTCTGTTTGCCAGAAGCTGGGGATGGGTGACAGGGGATGGATCACTTGATGATTGCCTGTTCTGTTAATTTGTTCTGAAGCACCTGGCATTGGCCACTGTCAGAAGACAGGATATTGGGCTAGATGGACCATTGGTCTGACCCAATATGGCCATTCGTATGTTCTTATGGGATGGATCACGAGGCCCAGCTACATACATACTGCTACTCTGACTGGTTGTATGGTGATGAGTCATCCCTGAACTGGAGCCTGATTAAGCCACTTGCATTGATGAGTCATTTCTGTGCTAGGCTCCAGCGAATCCACAAGCCAGGAACTGGTTTGGTGACACTCAGGGCATATATATAAGCCCCACAGGAGGAACAGCAGCTCAGTCTATTCAATGTCATGTCAGGATTTGGAACTCACTCATGCCTGAGAGTGGCAACAAACTCCACAAGCCTTAGTCTGCTCTGACCTTGTTCCAGCCCCATTCTGGCTCTGACCACTAGGCCTGACTATCCCCTTCATGGTTTCTGAGAGTGATTTCTGTTCGCTTCTAAAATATAGAACATGGTAAGTGCCACTGAAGGGCGCACAGGGATACTACCCTATTCCTATACACTACAGGTAGCATTTTAAGAAGCTCTCAGCACTGGCTTAACTCTGCTCCCATTGAAGTGAATGGGAGTTTGGCCATTGACTTCAATGGGAGCAACTTTAGGTTAATACTGCATGCTTTTGAAAACACCATCCCCAATTGCTAATCCAAATCCTTTTAGATCTTCCCATCATTAGTTTAATTCAACTAATTGATCATTTTATTCCCTTTGCTACTGTTCCAAAGTCAGTTGCTTTGTTTGCAAATGCTTTTTCGCTAAGTTTTCTTCAGTGTACAAGTTGTTCTATGAACCTCATTTTGAGTCACTGAGGCGCCATTTGTCAAACTTGCAACCAAGACAATAATTGTGATGTTGTCTTCATAAAAAGATAGGCAACGTCATTATGAACTCTGAAACTTCCAATTACTTCCCTCCTTCCTTTCCCCATGCCCACATGCAACCCCATCCATCGATGGTGGTAGTGGGATGAAGGGGGAGGGGCAATTTCAGATTCATCCTCCGTTATGCTCCATTCTGATCGTTAAACTGCGAAGACTGAGCCAAAAAGATTTAAACACTGAGGTCTGACCATCTGTCTCTACCTATTTTCCCTTTCACTTCATGTGAATACTTCCCCGCCATTTGAGAGTCCATGCTCCCTTTGTGATTGATAAATGTGCATTTGCGCATAGGTGATTTTTCCTACCTCTCTAGTCACACCAGCCTCAGTCATACCTCCCATTGAGGTAATGGAAAGCAGCCCGTGCTTATCTCTGAGCAACACATTAAACAAAGCAACATAATGAGCTGCATTTTGTTGAGGGCTCTCCAGGTCCCCCAAATCCTTCTCAAATGTGATTGTCTATAAAATGTTTGATAAAACCTAAATGATGCTTTCAATTTAAACAAAATCTCACACTGTTACCAGTTTTAATAACAGTTTTGACAGATGAGATGTTCATCATCTGTTTTTTCTTTGTAAAGCCTTCTTCAATAAACTCAAAATGCTTTAAACTAACAGATGTGACTATAAAGTAAGGCTGAGCGTGAGACATCAGGAACTGAGGTTTGTCAAAAGCCATATATGTAAATTAATTCCTAGTTTAAGCTTCCTCTGAGCAGCAGGACAGCTACTGTACCCTACTAATGGTTACTGAACCTGCAAATACTTCATGTGAGGCGCTCAACTTAGGAGACCATTCAAGTGAGTAAAGTTACTCATATGCTTTAGTGCTTGCAAATTAGGCCCCGCATAATGCAACTGTTATTTAGCAATAGTAAGTCAGTTATCTGACCCAGGGCCAAACTTTTCATACTTGGATGCCTAGAGTTAGGTGTCATCACTGGACACCCAAATAAGTGACCTGATTTCCATAAATAAGCACTCTCCAGCTTTCGTGGATACTCAGCACTTTTAAACGCAAGCAACTTATTTTAATGTAGGGTGACCAGATGTCCCGTTTTAAAGGAACAGTCCCATTTTTTGGAACTTTTTCTTATATAGGTGCCTATTGCCCCCCATCCCCTGTCCCGTTTTTTCACAGTTGCTGTCTGGTCACCCTATTTTAATGCCTAAATATGGACCTTTGGGCCTAATTTTAGGGAACCATTTTTTAAAATATTGGACTAGGCTTCTCTATATTCACAGCATATCTCTGCTTATCCTCCAGCTCTAATCTATTTAGTTTCTCTTAATTTTATGAATGTATCTAACAGCCCTCCTGGAATCAATCTGAAGTGATGTTGATGTTTGAATAACTGATGAGCCACGATTTTTTTCATCTGTGAAAGGTTCAAAAATTAGAATTTTCAATGATATTCTGTTTGCTGTAAACAACTTATATTTACCAATTTGGAGAGGAGTTTTGCTTTGTTTAATGGGCTTTAAGCAATGCAATTTTAAAAGCTTGATTGCTTGTAAAGCCTAATACTGTTTGTTTTTAAGTTTCCAATGTTATTTCTAAGCTCTGCATATTTTTACCATTCCTCCTTCTCTACAGCTATAAATTACTCTATTTGGTTTGCACCAAAGAGTCCTGTGGCATCTTATAGACTAACAGACGTATTGGAGCATAAGCTTTCGTGGGTGAATACCCACTTTGCCATCCGATGAAGTGGGTATTCACCCACGAAAGCTTATGCTCCAATACGTCTGTTAGTCTATAAGGTGCCACAGGATGCTTTGCTGCTTTTACAGATCCAGACTAACACAGCTACCCCTCTGATACTCTGTTTGGTTTGACTACATTCCCCCACCACAGTGTGGCCTCTGTGCACCATACGCTGATACAATCTGGCCATAGTCCTGGTATAAGAGGCCCTAGGAGGATGTCCCCAGTGCAAAGGGGCTCTCCTGCTAGCATAGAGTCTCTTCCCTCTGCTGCCAGTGTAGGAACATTGCCAAGGGTGAAAGTGTGAACCTCCACAGCTAAAGAGCAACGCTCCCCAGGAAAGAGTTGTAACAGAACCATATCCTTTGCAAATTGGACACAAAAGGGGGACACAATACACGCTGATTCGTGGATTATATACTACTTCTGGACAGAGGAAGCTTGTCCCACAGCCATTCAAACTGCAGAGAAGACCTGCTTATGTAACAGCCACCATCTTGGCCAACATTAGGGATAAAACCAGGCTCTCCAGTGCTAAAGGCATGAGTTGCTACAGCTTGAGCTAAGGAAGTAGGTTCTATATCTGGGGCTATAACAGACTCACATCCTCAGCGAATCAGGCATGGAGGGCGACAATTACACACTGGCTAGTGGCTTACCCTCCTTGATTTGCACTGTGTGGTTTTCAGATGTAGCAAAGGATGTGGCCCTTAGTAGCAAATCAGTATAATGTTTTAACAACAACAGCAAAAAAAATAGTGATGTAAACTGGGAGTAACTCCACTGAAGTCAATGGAGTGGCACTAGCATAAAACTGAAACTAGTGCAAGTGAGAGAGGAGAATCAGGCCCTTGGAGATATCATACTACAACCAAAAGTTCACTACAAACATCCATCTTCCTAAAGTCCAGCCATCCTGAATCTCATATAATTCCTTCCAAATGACAAACCTTGCTCATGAAAGGGGTATTTTATATAGAGAGGAGAGTACTGTATTGTGGTCTGAGCCTGCAAGCTGAGGAGCACTCCAAACGCTATGGAAATCAAATCATGTTGAATGCTCTCAGTGCCTTGCAGAATTAATCAAGCGCTTAATGAATAACGGGCAAAATAACATTTTAGATGACCTACAGTGTGTTTTCCTCAGGACAGGGCTCTTGGAAAGCTTGTTTCTTTACGTAATTCTTACATAAATCTATTGCAATCAGGGCTAAAATAAAAGGAGAGAAGGTGAAGCTGGAATTCCATCCTCTTTTTTAACCATTGACATACAGTAAATAAAGGGTCTGATCCTGGCCCCGATTCAGCAACACACTTGAAGTATGTAATTAACTTTAAGATTATATGTAGTCCCATTAAGCAGACAGAATCACTCATGTGCGTAAAGTTAAGCATGTGCTTAAATAGGTTGCCGAATCAAAATCACTGCAAGGTGCTGAATCCTTCAAGCAAGAGCAATGGGGATGCTGCTGCAACCAATGGGAGATGGGGGCTTTTAGCATCATGGAGGATGAGGCCTAAAGATATGAGTTTGATTGGTATAGTGAGAGGACAGAAAGGAAGAGAAGTTCCCTGTGTTCAGTGCTTACCATTTCATTGCTCATGCTGTTACAGTTTCGCTGAAATCCATTATAAACACAGCAAATCCTTCAGCCTGTTAGTCAGAGAGAGTCATGCTCTCTGGAAAAGGATGGAGCATGATAGGAGATGCTGATGCCAAGCTGATGTGATCATATCCATTGTTCATGTGTATTTATAGTTTCTCAAAGTGTGCATGTCACTCTTGCTTCTTGGGCTTATTGAACATAAAGGGTGAGATTTCCAAAAATGTCCAAGTGTCTTAGGAGCACCAGGCCTACCGAAAGTCAGTGAGACTTGTGCTTATATGTTACTTAGGAGTTTTTGAAAATCTCACCCCAAATCCTTAAAAAATGTGAAATGAGCTGACCAGCATCTACCTATATAAAATAGTCTCATGGCTGAGATATGCTGCACACATAAGCATTCTACCTAATCATCCCCTCACTCAAAATCCAGAGCAAACAGGGTGCATTTTGCATCATGTCCTATAGGCAGAGGCCCCTTTAGCTATAGGCAAGCTAGGCAGCTGTCTCGGATGGTAGATTTGGCCCGGCTGCCCCTCCGTCATGACAGATAATACCAATAGGGCTACAGATTGCGGCACCCTTCACCAGCTGTAACTGCTGAGTATACCTTTGAAGAAGCCTGTGTAGCACAGAATACAGAAATCCAGTCTAACATGCAAGAGACAAAGAATGGGCTTGTGGTTAAGGAACTAACTTGTGGTTCCAGATCTGGGTTCAGTTCCTATCTCTGCCATAGACTCCCCGTATGACCTTGGGTGAGTCATCTAATCCTTCTCTGCCTTAGTTTCCCATCTGTAAAAGAGGGAAACTATTTGTCTGACCATCTCTGACTGTATGTGTATATACAGCACATGCTGCAATAGTGTGTTCACCTTAATTGGGGCCTCCTGGTGCTCTTGTAATACAAATTAGAATAAATGAATAAAGCATTCCATCCTCATTCATGTAGGTGCTACTGGAATACAGATACGTAATGAGAATAATACCGTTCATAAGGGTGTTAGCATACAAATACAATAGCTCAGTACTGAAAAAAAGGGTGAGTGAAAGAAAAGTCCCTTTCTGAACATCGTAACAATTCAAACACAAAGTTATTTGGGACTGTTGAGTTGGTAAGCAAAAACATAAATAATACTTTGGAAAATAAATTTTCCAAGAGCCATAACTCCAGTGAGATCCTCCCTGTTTGGTGCAGGCGAGGTTCATCAAGGACAAATTCTCAGTCTGAGGACCCTCGGATATATATGTAAGTTCTTGAAAAGATTCACTATACTTATTTTTATTTGATGTTTTATTATAGAATCTCAGAGATTCAACTGAAATAACTTTCCATCGTTATATTTTATATCTTGCGATAGCTATATCTCCAATTCTTTACATTCGTTAAATTCTTTCTTCTATGGAGCCATAAATGTAGTAATCTAGAGCCTGATAAAAGCTTTAAAGCTAGCCCATAGGATACTTGTGGTTGGAACTGATGGAACATTAGTGTCAAGGAAGCATATTATTTGAGTCTCAATATAATTAATAAACCCTTTCTTTCCCCTCACAGGAATGTACTAAATCTCCTACTCTTGTTTGTGTTGAGGCAAAAGATTTAGTTACCTCTAACAGAAAAAGACAGAGGGGGAAAAAAAAGATGAGAAAAGGGCTTTAAATATTTAACAGTTTAAACCCTACATAAATTGGAGATTTGAATAAAAAATCAGCCTAAGTAAATCTGTATGAAACTGGTGAACAGAAGGAATATACATGCTCAGAGGAATAGATTTTATGCCAAACATCAATCAATCGCAGCTCAAAGCCTATTTATAATACTGTGGGGGTTCTGGACGGTTGCACTTCACACTGTGAAGACCAATCCATGACATTATCTTTTGAACAACTGAAGTATTTACAAATAATTAAAACTCTATTTGAAAATGGAGATGTTTTCCACAGCCTTTGTGTCCATATACCGGATCATCAATATCTGAATGTGTAAATAATGACTAGTTAGTGTTAAGAACCTGATGGAAAATTTCCCTTGAAGTAAAGCTGTACCTTGTCTATCCGTCTATCCATCTGTACAGATATATACTTACATCCACCACGGGCTTGACTTTTCTCTCACTTACATCAAGAGTTACTCCAACAAAGTCAATAGAGTTACGTTGGTGTAAATCTAGCGTGAGAGGAGGATAAGACATGTATAAGTTGCATTTCTCTCTTATAAAAGCTAGGTTGGGAATGTCACCAATTGAAAGGCTCCTGGTTTGATGTCAGAAAATTGATGCAAGAGTTATTTCCTGGATCTACACCTTAGATTCCTGGGAAATTGTCCTGATTTGCTGAAATTAATCAAGACAGAGACCCGATTAGAGTGAAGGCAGTGAATGTATTTCCACACTATAGTTGCATAAACAAATACTCACCACTGAAATGTGATTCACAAGAACAATAGATGTAAAAGAAATGCAAAGAATTACTGCCTGGGTTGTGTTAACAACTGAGCTATTTGAGGAACGATGTACCAAGTGAGATGAACTGATTAAAAACAAATCGTTGCTATAACTTTCACAATAACAGTATGTATTATAATAACAATCCATAACCTGTACTGCCTCAGCTCTGCTGTATTCCCTTGCCTTGTATAGCTGTCACCCTTTATTTTACAACATATATTATAAAAGAACTTGTATTGTAAACAATTTGGTTTACCTTGCACAAAAAGGACATGGATTAACTGATAGTCCTAAAAGGGTAAAACTGTCCCAACCCACCTTCTTCCCAGCAAATACAGTGGGCCCCAGATGCAGCAGAATTGGTGAGGCTTGTCTCTGTAGGAGAGGAAGGCTTGGGGAGCGAGTGCAGGGTAACTGCATCACCTATGTACTGCAGAACACAGCTTATTGTGGGCTTTCTGCATGGACCAGTAGATCCCCAATTATACAGATTCATCAGTCACTATCCACATGCACAAACCCCTTAGTTCAGGAAAGTACATAAGCACATACCTAGTTTAAGCATGTGAGTAGTTCTGTTGAAGTCAATGGGACTGACTATTCATTGCTTAAAGTTAGACACACGCTTAAGTACCTTTTCTAAATCGGGGACTAAACAAGCAGTAGAAGAGAAGAAAACTGCATTTCAGGTCAAGCTTATATGAGTTTCTCATGACCAGAGCTGGCATTAAGTCTTTAAATAGCCCATAATAGGAGTAACATTTCAAAGAAAACTTTCCATTACTTATTCAAATATTAAAATAATTTAATTTTAACATTTTGTTCGTTTTTATTATTGTTGTTGTTATTGTTATTATTATTTTAGTTATATCGGAAACACCTATCCCATGACTCCAGATATTTTATTTGAAATTAAACAATACAAGAGAACAAAAAGCCATGAAAACTAATGTAAACTTGCCAGTACTACTACTTATAATAATAATGATTAATAAACCCTTGAGGCCTAGAAATACTGGTTTGGTGCCAGGTGGGGAATAGACTGCCATCCCAACCCAATAAGGAGAATACAGGCAAATCAATAATTAATATGAACAGCATAAAGCAGGCCTCAGAAGAGCTTAGTTGGACTGCAGACTGCTCATCCAGCTGGGTGTGTTGTGCAGAGGCAGGTTGACATCATGCAACTGTCCAAACAACCCCCCAAAAAGGAGATCATTAATTACGTTCTAAACAAACTTGACTGAGAGAACTGCTCCCTGAACTGCAGAGCATGTTTCAAAAAGGAAGAGACAGTGGAGCATGTGTTATTCTGAAGGAGCCTGACTGAGAGAGAATATATGAACAGGCACAATGAGGTTGCCAATTGTCTGCATTGGAGCCTCTATGGCAAGTACAGATTTAAACAAACTATGAAGTATCGTGACCATTGAACTGAAAGCACTCTAGAGAATGAAAAAGCTAAGATTTTATGGGATCTGGCAATTGTCACAGACTGAACAGTGCAGGCAAACAGGCTGGACATTGTTGTAGAAAAGAAGACAAACAAGACCATGTTAATTGATATTGCCATACCATCAGACAGAAACATAAAAAAGAAACAAGAAGAGAAGAGTTCTGCCACAGAGTGGAACAATTATGGAAAACTAGAACAAAGATGATTCCAGTGATTTTTGGACCACTTGGAGCAATCCCTAAGGGTGTGAATAAGCAGCTCAAGAACACATTAGGAGTGCAGGATATCACAATCAGTAATCTCCAGAAGACATCCGATGACGTGAGCTGTAGCTCACGAAAGCTTATGCTCAAATAAATTGGTTAGTCTCTAAGGTGCCACAAGTACTCCTTTTCTTTTTGCAAATACAGACTAACACGGCTGTTACTCTGAAATCTCCAGAAGACAGTGCTCATAGGCCCTGTGAGTCATCCTTTAAGGAAAGTTGAAGAAGAATGAGTGCACTTGAGCACCTAAAATTCAGGAATTCTGGGAAGGCTTTAACAAAACTCCTGACTACCTGTAGTGCTCTCTCCCACTCAGGTCCTGAGGGAGGCCACTCTGCCTCACTACTGCAGACCACAATAGTTGGAGCTCCGGCCATCTGGGCAGGCAGAGCAAACAACACACTCTGTAGCTCTCAGTCTCTGAGCTGGAGTACTACCAACAGTCTGATGCAGACCTTCTGGCCTAGAGTGTGTATGCAGCCAGCCCCAGCTGTGGGGCAGCAGCAGGGGATGGGGGACCTGGTCCCACCCTACTCCACAGTTTCCCAGCCCAGGGCCCTGGTCACGGTGGGTGGTCCTGCCACTGGGTCAATGGGGAAATACAAACTCGCTGCCTCACATCCTGGCAGCACAACCAGACTGGTCTGGTTCCCCTGGCTACTTCCTATCCAACTCTGCTGGCATTGCTCCTTCGGCACTGGGCTGTCTCACCACTTCACAGTCAGGTGGCATTGCCTCTGGCAATTCCTTGGAGTCTTCTGCCTCCTGGGATCTTTACTTGATCCATAACTTAGTAAGTGGGCATTCAGAATCTACACTAAGTTCAGTTTCTAGAGGTTATCAAGATGTGGCTCCTCATGCAGAATGCTTTACATTCTAAAGGGGCTTAATTCTGTGCCCATGGATGTCAATGACAAAGCTCCTACTGACTTCAATGGGGAAGAGGCAAGGCCAGGATGACAGAGACATGGATACGAGTCTGCATAGACTGGTCTGCATAGAAAAGAAAATGTGGCACTCCTCAACCCCAGCAGTTGAAAAAGAGACCTTAGTCACAGTTGCCACATAAACATCCAACCACAGCCACCGTAGGATCACCAAAATACAAACCTGAGTAACTAAAGGCAAACAATCATGCAAATATAATCATCATCAACTCTTCTGGTTGCCACCCCTGATTTACCAACATTACCCCTCAATCTTTTATAATTCTGGTTAACTAAGTTTCAGCCAGCTAGCCCTCATTCATGTATCAATCACAAACAGACAATGGATCATCCACTGCACCATACAGTTTATAAGAGATGGAGCAAAGAGGGCCTGATTCTCCTTACATTGGTGTAGCTCCATGATTTTAGTGGAGTCCCTCCTCATTTCCAGTGGAGAATCTAAGCCCATGGATCATAAATACTTTCTAACACTCTTAACATCCTTATATATACATTAAACTGAAGGGTTGTGATGTACCCCACTAAGATTAATAGATTTATAGATTCCAAGGCCAGAAGGGACCATTGTGATCATCTAGTCCAGGGATCAGTAACCTTTGGCATGCAGCCTGTCAGGGAAATCTGCTGGCGGGCCAGGACTGTTTGTTTACCTGCAGAGTCCACAGGTTCAGCCAATCGCAGTTCCCACTGGCCGTGGTTCACTGTTCCAGGCCAATAGGGGCTGCGGGAAGCGGCATGGGCCAAGGGATGTGCTGGCTGCTGCTTCCCGCAGCCCCCATTGGCCTGGAACAGCGAAGAGCAACCAATGAGAGCTGCAATCTGCCAAACCTGCGGATGCTGCAGTAAACACACTGTCCCAGGCTGTCAGTGGATTTCCCTGATGGGCTGTGTCAAGGTTCCTCCCCCACTCTGAACTCTAGGGTACAGATGTGGGGACCTGCATGAAAACCTCCTAAGCTTACTTTTACCAGCTTAGGTTAAAACTTCCCCAAGGTACAAATTAATTTTATCCTTTGTCCTTGGAATATCCACTGCCACCACCAAACTCTAACTGGGTTTACTGGGAAACGTAGTTTGGACATGTCTTTCCCCCCAAAATCCTCCCAACCCTTGCACCCCACTTCCTGGGAAAGGTTTGGTAAAAATCCTCACCAATTGGCATAGGTGACCACAGACCCAAACCCTTGGTTCTGAGAACAATGAAAAAGCATTCAGTTTTCTTACAAGAAGACTTTTAATAGAAATAGAAGTAAATAGAAGGAAAGGAATCATCTCTGTAAAATCAGGATGGTAGATACCTTACAGGGTAATTAGATTCAAAACATAGAGAATCCCTCTAGGCAAAACCTTAAGTTACAAAAGAGACACACAGACAGAAATAGTCATTCTATTCAGCACAATTCTTTTCTCAGCCATTTAAAGAAATCATAATCTAACACATACCTAGCTAGATTACTTACTAAAAGTTCTAAGACTCCATTCCTGGTCTATCCCCGGCAAAAGCAGCATATAGACAGACACAGACCCTTTGTTTCTCTCCCTCCTCCCAGCTTTTGAAAGTATCTTGTCTCCTCTTTGGTCATTTTGGTCAGGTGCCAGCGAGGTTATCTTTAGCTTCTTAACCCTTTACAGGTGAGAGGATTTTTCCTCTGGCCAGGAGGGATTTTAAAGGGGTTTACCCTTCCCTTTATATTTATGACAGGCTGCGTGCCAAAGCTTGACTATCCCTGATCTAGTCTGACCTCATGTATAACACAGGCCACAGAACTTTCCCAAAATAATTCCTAGAGCTATCTTTCGGAACATCCAATTTTGATTAAAATATTGTTCATGATGGAATATCCACCATGACTCATGGTAAATTGTTCCAATGATTTGTTATCCTCACTGTCAAAAATGTAGATATTATTTTCAGTTTGAATTTGTCTGGCTTCAACATCCAGCCATTGTATCGTGTTATACCTTTCTATGACAGGTTGAAGAACCCATTAGTAAATATTTGTTCCCTATTAAGGTACTTCTAAACAGGAATCATGTCTCCCGTTAACCTTCTCTTTGTGAAAATAAATAGTTTGCATCTATAAGGCATGTTTTCTAATCTTTAATCATTCTCTTGGCTCTTCTCTGAATCCTCTCCAATTTATCAACATCCTTTTTTAATTGTGCGCACCAAAACTGGACATATTCTTCCAGCAGTGGTCACACCAGTCCCAAATATAGCAGTAAAATAACCTCCCTGATCCTACTCAAGATTCCCCTGCTTATGCATCCCAAGATCACATTCACTCTTTTGACCATAGTGTCACATTGGGAGCTCATGTTTAACTGATTATCCACCATGACCAATAAATCTTTTTTAAAGTCATTGCTTCTCAGGATAGAGTCCCCTATCCTGTAAGTATTGCCTACAATCTTTGTTCCTAGATGTATACATTTACATTTAGCTGTATTGAAACAAATATTGTTTGCTTGTGCCCAGTTTAGTCCACTGAGCTCTTCAGTTAACATAAGAAAGCCCTTGGCATTTCCCCATTGTTTGTGATATCACACTCCGTTCTTTGTGATACTTTAGTAGAAAGATGACAATACTTGTGTTTCTGCCTATTGAGTCCTTTTCCATTGGCAAACGTAATTCTTTCCCTCTTTATTCCTCTGTAATAAAACAACATAAGTTAGCAAGGCTCCCTTTTGTTTATTTCCTTGCTTTTGCACCAGCATTATTAATGAATGATCTTAGAAAATCAGCTATTAAGTAGAGCTGTGCAAATGATGGATTTTTGAGTTTGCTGGCAGTTCCAAAAAAATTGTAAAAAAATGTTTTGGATTGACCCAAAACCAAATATTTTTGTAATTTTTGGTGAATCAAAAAATAAAGCAAAAAAATTATTTCGGGTCAAATGAAATGTTGCATTCATACCAAAATGAATTGTTTAATTTCAATTTTGAGCTTTTTCCCCTTTTAAAAATAAAATAGAATGAAAGGTAATTTTGAAACAAAAAGTAATTTTGAATAAAAAATGGTTATGTCAATAATGCTAACAATGTTTCAGTGACTTATAGGACAAGGGATGGTGAGCTTCTTGTGGCTTCTTCTACCTTTTTTTAATAAGTGAAATAAAATTCTAAATCTTTTATTTTGATAATGACTAACCCTAATAACAACACTTTAGAGATGTGGCACTAATATAACTAGTTTCACTCAAGGTTCCTGAATTCTAATGCCCTGTGACTGGCTGGCTTTCTTTCACTAGTGTTTCTTCATTTTTACAGAGGAAACAGACAGCTTTAAATCTCTTTAAAGAAACTTAAGTGATTCTTCACACTTAAGGTGAACTGCAAAACAAAAAAACCCGACTTTTTCCCTCATGGATTTTCAAATATATGCAGCACAAAACCAATAAAGTAAAGCAGCAAGGGGAAAGATTAGAGAAGAATTGAAGGCAGACAAACACCCCAAAACTTCTGGGAACTTCACATCTAGGTCTGGACCTCAACTGGTCCCCTGCTCTGTAGCAACCTGAACCAAGAACCCAGATTTCAAACCCCCTAAACTTTGAGACAGTTTGGATTTAGATCTGAACCAGGGAGGCTTTATGTTTCCATAAACAAAGAATCAAACGTGTAAAAGTACTTTTATTTTAAATTAAGGATAACAATTAAAAGAAATACCACAAGTAGAATATCTGTAAGAACACAGAGGTGAATTATTGCAATTTATGGGGTCTCTCCTTGAAGACCATTCAGAAACATCACCTATTGCAGAATGAGGTTTTCCACTTGCTTAGAGGTGCTTCCTGCATAGACCATATTATATCCAGAGACATCCCCAGAAATATTTCACACTGTATGCACAACTGAACCACTCTCACTTTAACTTACATGGCATCTCCATATACTCTTTTATATCCTACATAGGCAAAATTCTCTCAGGACCACTCCCCCTGCTAGGGCTCCCTGCCACCCTGCTCCCAGCAACCTCCCCCATGCAAGCACCAACTGTAGCAGGTCTTGAGACTGCCGCTGCATGAGACCTGTGGCCAGGAAGGGACAGAGACTACTGGAAGCAGGGTAAGGAATGGTCAGTCCTGGTGGGGAGCCATAGTGAAGGAGCCAGCTCCACAGAAGTGGTGAGGAGGAGCAGTACTGACCACCTCACTGCTCACTCAGGTTTGGCCCAGCAGCCCCTCCATCTTGACCATACCTGAGGGCCAGACCTGAGTGGTACTGTGACGTCCACATCACATTTGGAGGACAGGTCCATCAATGGCTATTAGCGGCTAGCCAGGATGGGCAAGGATGCAACACCATGCTCTGAAGTGTCCCTAGCCTCAGTTTGCCAGAAGCTGGGAATGGGCGACAGGGGATGGATCACTTGATGATTACCTGTTCTGTTCATTCCCTCTGGGGCCCCTGGTATTATCCACTGTCAGAAGACAGGATACTGGGCTAGATGGACCACTGGTCTGACCCAGTATTACTGTTCTTATGTTCACAGTGCCACTCACTCAAACCCAAACGGGCAGTGAGGTGGCCTGCACTGCTTTTCACTGCTGACGTCGGGCTGACTCCTGCACCAATACCTGAACCAGACCAGCTGGAGTGCAGATTGGCTCCCTGCCACACACACAAACTGGGCCCCATCCATGTGCCTTGTTTGCTTATACCTTAATCCAGCCTTGACAGTAGTACGCACTGTGAGTAAGGTGCATATGGCTGCAGACGCCATTTTTACATCAATGTTTTATGAGCTATGCTGGCTACCAGTCTGCTCCTAGATGCAATTCAAGGTGTTGGTTTTGATCTGTAAAGTTCTATACGGTTTAGGTCCTGATTATCTAACAGACTTGCCTCTCTCTCCTTATTTTCCATCCTTACAGTTGAGGTCAGCTGCATGTCCCTAGATTTGTATGTGATGGGGGGGGGGGGGCGGAGGGGGCAGGGTTGGAGGAAGGAAGAATTTAGTTAGGAGCACTTGATTCCGAAACACACTTTTTCTGAGTTTCGAGAGGCATAGTTAAACAGATTTTTGGAGAAGGGTCAAGCTGCAGGACAGATTGTGTGTTTAACTCAGGAGCTGGCTGCGTTTTCTTTAGCTGACTTTGTGCCACTTTTGTTGTAGTTTAATTTCTGTGGTTTCACTAATGTGGTGGGAAGAGAGAAACTGGCTCCTTCCTTGGAAGAAATGTTGATGCTTCTTTTTAATTTCTGTAATGACATCTAGATATTATGGTGATGAGAGCCTTAGAAGTACGTATGATAATCATTATAATCAAGCACATGAATCTGGGGAACGTAATAGGTACCGTTTGTAAATTAGAAAATAAATGTGTTAAAGTCTTCTAATATTAATTTCCACTCTTTGAGATTAAAGCACTGAATCTGAGTGGGCCTCAATCCAGCATTCTATATTCAGGCACAATTACCCCCCCACAATTAAATGCAAATATATTAATTGTGTCCACAATTGTTGTCCCCACAATTGCACCCATTTGGGGCCAGATCCAAAGTCCAACAAAGTCAATAAAAAGACTCCCGTTGGTTTTGGATCGCCCTGATTCACCTTATTACCTGATTACATCTACAGACCTGTAGAAAGGCATCTCAATGTGTTCAGTAGCAGTCACAATTAATTTCAGATGTAACTTTGCACAACATTATTGCCATTTGGGGGGAAAAGCTATTAAAATAAAAGTAATAGGCCTGACTTGCCACTGCGCTACTTCAGTTTTACAGTGGTGTAACTCCACTGAAATCAGTGGTGTTACAGCAGAATAAACGTGGGATAATACAGCGGGGGATAAGGCCCACTAATTCATTTGTCATTATGTCATTAGAATAACAACATCCACGGGCATTACAGCTCTAAGAAACCATTTTTCTATAGTAAAGCCCAGAACAACCAGATTTAGGATTATATGGTCTGTTGAATTGGGGAATTTAACTTTGTTAAATAAATAAATAAATGAACATTGCCTTCCTGGCTGGAATGTTGGTAAGACGAACAACTATATGTTTCTGCCTCACTACACAGCCTATTGATTTTATAAGTCATCAATGTATATTGTCTGTCTATATTATTAACAGGACAAGCAGGAGGTGCACATAGTTATCTGACAGCATACGCCAGTTGTCCCATGCTGTGCCCTATGGGAAGCCACTGATTCTTACACTTGGAGCAGGGACAATGCAACTTAATCAGACTGACAGGAAACAGGCAGCAATTACAGTGTGCAGCTACATCTGCTGGGTTCCACTTCACTGAAGGAAGAGTTATCTCAATTTTAATGTACATCCCTTTTTCATGTTTCATTTAACCTCTGCTGTATTATTAAACACATCAAAATATAATGACAGTCGTTAAAAAAGAAAAAGAGGACATTTTGGATATTTTGGACTCTACCCCCTACATCTGTAATTTAATGGCATCAGTTTTACTTTCCTGTAATGTTTTACAGCAGTTAATGATTAATTCACTATATAGCTTTTTTTTAATAGCAAGTATAGACCCAATCCTGCTTCTACCAAAGTCAATGGCAAAATAGATATTGATTCAATGAAAGCAGGAGCCGGACTCATATTACTATATGTTGTTAACTTTGACATTAGGGAAAACTATCTCAATAGTTTGTTGGTTCTCCCAAATTCTTCTGGTGTTGTCTAAAGGCTCTTGTTGTTCAAGCATCTAATTTACAAAGCAGTAATTCTGAACTCATGATGCAATTGTGTAAAAACTTGGGGAATATTCTTCCTCATAAAATAATGGGAGTTTCACTACTGGGTCTAGGAGCTCACCCTTTAAGCATCAATGTGTAATATAGCTACCAAATTCTGACTGAGCCTGGCTAGGTCAGTCGATAGAGCACCAGACTTAATTTGAGGGTCCAGAGTTTAAGTCCCTTGTCAAGCAATGAGACTCCGCCCCCGGGCCTTGTACGCCCAAGGACCTTCAAAAGGTGTGTCATTAAAGTGCTCTTTGACTTCTGAGGCACAGAAAAGTGGAATGAGACAGACAGATCAGTAGTAGAGCTGGCAGTGGAATGCAGAAGTCCTGACTCCCCATTCTGTGTATAAGCTAAAAGGCCATCTCTTTGCCATAATTGTACCTGCAGTTTTATTCCTTCCTTTTCTTCTTTCTATCCTTACTTCTGTCACATCTTTTTTCTTCACCAGTTTCACTCTCTGTCTAGCCCTTTCTAATGGCTCTTACACACTTTTTCACTGTCCCTCTTCCTCCATTGATCCAAATCTCCTCCATTGTCTCCTGAATTTCTTGTTAACCACTCTGGTTCTGTCTCCCTCACACCATGACTGCCTTCTGAGAGAGCACGGTCCCTCACTCCGGTGCTCTGGAAAGAATTGCAGGAGATGTTTTAGAAGTTTGGCACATTCTGCTGTCTAGCATGCCTCCCACAGCAGCCAGGAGAAAAGGCAGCTGGAAAAAAAGAATTTAATTTCAGAAAACCGTTGAGGTTTTGAAAGTCGCTTTCATTTTTCACTGTCACGAAAAAGAAACATAACTAAAGTTGACTCAGTTTATCCACTTACTGTGGTGACTACACTGCATTGTGTCGATGAGAGAGCGTCTCCTGTCAACTTCCCTTATGCTTCTCGGGGAGGTGGAGTACACAAATCAATGGGAGGGTGATCTCCCATTGATCTAATGTTTCTTCACCAGACCCGCTAAATTGACACTCGCTGCAGCGCCAATCTACCGGTAAGTGTAGACCTGCCTTTAGTCTCCCTCTCTGGCACAATCTATATTTAATTATTTATACAAAGTGGAACAGTTCCAACAAGACTCATAGCTTGGTCATTAGGGTCCTTAGCTAGAAAGTAGGAAGCACTGGTTGAAGTCACTGCCCTGAATCAGCCAGAGCAGGGATTTGAATACAGGTTTCTCTGATCTTAGGTAACTGCCTTAACCACCAGACTATCAGATCTTCTAGAGGGCCGTTCTCTGATGAGAAATTCCATCCTGGATCTGCAGTGAAATTAGTTGAAACATACATTTCCACTAAACTTTTTGGTTTTGACAAAAACAGCATTTTTCAACAAAAAAGCTTTGTTGAAATGTTTTTGAACCAGCTGTAACTAAGAGGCAATATTCCTTACACCGTCATAATGTTTGCTTTAATATCATTGATTTTCTAGCTGTTTATTCAGCGGACCAATTCTGAGCTCATTCACAGCACTTTTACACAGGGGTTACTCTGTTCATTCCTCTGGACTCATCACTTATTTACTCTGGTGTTAGTGAAATCAGATTCGAGCCCTGAATCTCTTTCATGTGTGATGTATCTCCAAACTCTCTAAATCCATGTCAGCAATTACTTTCACTGGGCCTTGAATGCATTTTAATTAAAACAATTTCTTTAATTGCAGGTGAGGCTGTGTCGCAGATGGAATTTATACTTATACACAACTGAGCAGAAAGTTACATAGATTTCTGCCTGCACCAGTTATGGCTTTTGAAAGCCAGGGGAACACCTTCAGCACCCACCCTGCCATGCATACTACTTAAGGGTGAAGTGGAGTTTATGTGGCACAAGTGTAGTTTATAGTTCTTGTGCTGGCCCTCCACAAAGGGGTAGATTTCACCCTAAGGTTTCTCCTCTGAAGACCATGTAGTGAGCACTAGGAATAACAAATTTCCTTTAAAATATGTCTCACTCTCTCCCAAAAAGAAATAATAATGTTCAGCTGTATAGCTACTAAATAATTTCAATACAGTACATGTGCCTTGTCTTGCAAGGGTCTGAAAAGGTGCAGGAGAGTGTGAGAGACCCTCCTCTATCCTCCTGAAATTCACATCTACTAGACAGCAAAGGCCTTGAGTTGTCTGAGTCTAAGGCTTATTCAAGGCTAGTGACAGTGGCAGTGCTAGCCTCCTCAAAGAGGCAAGCTGGGAAGACGCAACAGAGGTTCATAGATTCAAATATTGCAAGGCCAGAAGGGACCACTCCGATTATCTAGTCTGACCTCCTGTATATCACAGGACATAGAACTTCCCCAAAATAATTCCCAGAGCAGATCTTTTAGAAAAACATCCAATCTGGATTTTAAAATTGTCAGTGATGGAGAATCCACCATGACCCTTGGTAAATTGTTCCAATGGCTCGTTATTCCCACTGTTAAAAACATATGCCTTATTATCAGTCTGACTTTATCTAGCTTCAACTTCCCCAGCCATTGGATCATGGGATACCTTTCTCTGCTAGAATGAACAACCCATTATTAAATATTTGTTTCCCATGCGTGTACTTCTGAGCTTTAATCTAGTCACATAGAATCATAGGACTGGAAGGGACCTCAAGAGGTTATCTAGTCCAATCCCCTGCACTCATGGCAAGACTAAGTATTATCTAGACCATCCCTGACAGGTGTTTGATAGGATGTTGTTAGGCATTAATTATATTATCCTCAAGGTCCCTCAACAAAAGCTCTTAAGCAAAGGAAGCTGTCATGGGATAAGAGGGAAGGTCCTCTCATGGATTGGTAACTGGTTAAAAGATAGGAAACAAAGGGTAGGAATAAATGGTCAGTTTTCAGAATAGAGAGAAGTAAATAGTGGTGTTCCCCAGAGACTTGAACTGGGACCCGTCCTATTCAACATATTCACAAATGATCTGGAAAAAGGGGTAAACAGTGAGGTGGCAAAATTTACAAAACTACTCAAGGTAGTTGAGTCCCAAGCAGACTGCAAAGAGCTATAGAAGGATCTCACAAAACTGGGTGACTGGGCAAGAAAATGGCAGATGAAATTCAATGTTGACAAATGCAAAGTAATGCACATTGAAAAACATAATCCCAACTACACATATAAAATGATGGTGTCTAAATTAGCTGTTACCGCTCAAGAAAGATATCTTGGAGTCACTGTGGATAGTTCTCTGAAAACATCCACTCAATGTGCATCAGCAGTCAAAAAAGTGAACAGAATGTTGGGAATCATTAAGAAAGGGATAGATAATAAGACAGAAAATATCATATTGCCTCTATATAAATCCCTAGTTCGCCCACATCTTGAATACTGTGTGCAGATGTGGTCGCCCCATCTCAAAAAAGATATTTTGGAATTGGGAAAGGTACAGAAAAGGGCAACAAAAATTATTAGGGGTATGGAATGGTTTCCATATGAGGAGACATTAATAAAACTGGTTTCAGAGTAGGAACCATGTTAGTCTGTATCCACAAAAAGAACAGGAGTACTTGTGGCACCTTAGAGACTAACAAATTTATTTGAGCATAAGCTTTCATGGGTTACCGCCCACTTCATCAGATGCATAGAATGGAACATATAGTAAGAGGATATATATATATTACACCTACTACAGGACAGGCCCAACAAGGAAAATAACAGAACGCCACTAGCCATCACCTTCAGCCCCAACTAAAACCTCTCCAGCGCATCATCAAATATCTACAACCTATCCTGAAAAATGATCCCTTACTCTCACAGATCTTGGGAGACAGACCAGTCCTCACTTACAGACAGCCCTCTAACCTGAAGCAAATACTCACCAGCAATCACACACCACACACCAAAAACACTAACCCAGGAACCTATCCTTGCAACAAAGCCCGATGCCAACTCTGTCCATATATCTATCCAAGTAACACCATCATAGGACCTAATCACATCAGCCACATCATCAGGGGCTTGTTCACCTGCACATCTACCAATGTGATATATTCCATCGTGTGCCAGCAATGCCCCTCTGCCATGTTGGCCAAACCGGACAGTCTCTACGCAAAAGAATAAATGGACACAAATCTGACATCAGGAATCATAACATTCAAAAACCAGTAGGAGAACACTTCAACCTCTCTGGTCACTCAGTAACAGACTTAAAGGTGGCAATTTTGCAACAGAAAAACTTCAGAAACAGATTCCAACGAGAAACTGCTGAACTTGAATTGATTTGCAAACTAGATACCATTAACTCATGTTTGAATAGAGATTGGGGGTGGCTGAGTCATTACACCAATTGAATCTATTTTCTCATGTTAAGCATCCTCACAGCTCTTGTCAACTGTCTGAAATGGGCCATCTTATCACTACAAAAGTTTTTTTCTCCTGCTGATAATAGCTCATCTTAATTAATTAGCCTCTTAGAGTTGGTCTGGTAACTTCCACCTTTTCATATTTTCTGTATGTATATATATCCTCTTACTATATGTTCCATTCTATGCATCTGACGAAGTGGGCTGTAGCCCACAAAAGCTTATGCTCAAATAAATTTGTTAGTCTCTAAGGTGACACAAGTACTCCTGTTCTTTTTTATTAATAAGACTGGGACTTTTTAGCTTGGAAAAGAGATGACTAAGGGGAGATATAATTGAGATCTATAAAATCATGACTGGTATGGAGAAAGTAAATAAGGAAGTGTTATTTACTCCTTCTCATAATACACAAACTAGTGGTCACCAAATGAAAGTAATAGGCAGCAGTTTTAAAACAAAAAAAAATAAATATTTTTTCACACATCGCCAAGTCAACATGTGGAACTCCCTGTCAGAGGATGTTGTAAAGGCCAAGACTATAACAGTGTTCAAAAAAGAACTAGATAAGTTCATGGAGGATAGGTCCATCAATGGTGATTAGCCAGATTGGGCAGGGATGGCGTCCCTAGCCTCTGTTTGCCAGAAGCTGGGAATGGACGACACGGGATGGATCATTTGATGATTACCTGTTCTGTTCATTCCCTCTGAGGCACCTGGCATTGGCCACTCTCAGAAGACAGGATACTGGGCTAGATGGACCTTTGGTCTGACCCAGTATGGCCATTCTTATATTCTTATGTACCCTACTTTAATTCTTTATTAATCAAGTCCCATATCAGCCACTCTATTATCTTGCCCAGGATCGATGCAAAACTAACAAGCCTAAAATTAGCCAGGTCACCCATTTATCCCCTTGCACAACAGTAGTTTTCTTCCCGTTTTCTGGAATTTTCATGGTGTTCCAAGACTGATTGAAAATCAAAATTAATGGTCCAGTGAGCTCTGTAGACAACTCTTTTAAAACTCTTGGATGCAATTTTTCTGGACCTGCTGATTTAAAAAGGTCTAACTTTAGTAGATTAGGTTTAACATTGTCCTGAGATACTAACGGGAAAGAAAGAGTGTTATCATAGGATGTGAGTATATCATCCAATTTTTTTCCCAAATATGGAGCAGAAATATTTATACAACACTTCTCCCTGTTCTACATTACTATTGACACTTCTACCATTCAATACACTGTGCACAATTCAGCAGAACTTCGCCAGCATGGGGGAAAGGCGTACGGGCTACATATTGTAACCGGGTGTAGCACACTCTATCAGCAAGCCTAGAGGGATTGTTCAGGTGTGAAGCACAATCCCTACAGGAGCTTCCATTGAGGCAGAGCGCACACCTCCTACCATGACCAATGTCTTAAAGCCACAATGTGGCCTAAAATGTCTAGTGAGAGGTGGGTAAACCTAGGTGGGTTACGTCTTGCATGGGGCAGGGAAACTCTCACTCAGTTTCCCTAGATTTCTTCTATCAAAATTACAGTTTGTCCTCTGTGAAGCTGGTTGGGATCAGCCTCCTAAAAGAACAGATCCCAAGAGACCCCATGTGGCATTGTGATCGGCACAGACGAGCTGTGCTCCATACTGGGGCTATATCTATACTACAAGCTAGGGGGTGTGATTGCCCTGCTCGTGTACACGTACTTGCACTAGCTCTCATCAGGCTAGTGTGAATATAGATCGCAGTGTAGCACAGGTAGTGGCAATGGAGGCGTGGCTCAGCTGTGCCGAGTACGTACCTACCAGTTTCACTTGGGTTTGTACTTGGCATGGCTAAGCCGCACTTCCACTGCTGCTACTCGCCCTACTGTGACTGCGCTGCTATTTACACGCTCACTAGCTTGGTGAGCGCTCGTGTGAGTATGTGTTAATGAGCAGGGGCACCACAACCCTAGCTCAGAGTGTAGAAGTAGGCTCTGTCCTGTCTGGTCCAGTGACCACATAGTGCCTGTGAGAGCCACGCTGCCAATAAAAATACTAGCTCTTATATAGTGCTTTCCATCTAGAGATCTCAAAGCACTTTACGAAAGAGAGCTTTCTTTCTGCTCACCCCAGAACTCCACTAAAAAGAGGATTCCACCATACAGAGGACAAACCTGGGTAGGCAGCTAACTTGGCATCTAACTCACTTTCCAAAGACCTGGGTCTGGAAGAGACGATGCTGCAGAGGGTGGCCATCCTCCTTTCCAAAGACCTGGGTCTGGAAGAGACGATGCTGCAGAGGGTGGCCATCCTCTTTTAACCTTTCTTCCCTCATTCCTTACCTCATCCCATCCCCAGTAAGGTAGCTCACCCCATCCCCTGTGGAGCCCCTGCATAAGGAAGATGAAGGCAGAATTACAGGTGATGAGGAGGGAGAATGATGCCACATGCCCCAGAATCCACTGAATCCCCATACTTGCTCACAGAAGCAGAGGGTATATTATGGCCCTAAGTGATTGCAGATAATCTGTGCAGTTATGATACTGGATTTGGTGCATATTACTAGATGCTACACGAGTGATATCTAAGGTTGTAAACTAAAGTGCATCGCATTATCTTGCATTATTTGAGAAACAGCATGCCAGAGCTTCTGTCACACAAGCCACTGTGCCATCCCATCAGAGGGCGCAGGATGTGCTTCCATCAGCAGTACACCACATCAGCTAGCTAGTGTGGAAAGGGATGGGACCACGGCCCTGCTTCCTTGAGTTTCTAGCACAGTTAGCCATGCTAGCCTCATACACAGTCCTTGTGCTCAGAAGAGCGCAGGGGCTTTGATTGTTCTTTATAGGGGCACAAAGATGGGAGTTGGCTCTTTCAACCCTTCTTCTACTTGTGCATGCATAGAGGATTCAGGCACAATCTGGTCCTAAGTAACTAATATGTTAAATATTTTTTTATAAAGTGCCTAAAAGCATTCAGGCATCTGCTAAGAAATTACTTACTATTCATTATTTACTATTTGGTTCTGGGGCTTGTTATGTCCTAAACCAGTCTCACAATTTGAGAAATTTTCCTTCTGGCATAATGAGTCTTTGTAGATGTATATATACGGTTCCTATGAGACATTCTATTCTTCTATTGACATATATTGACTGTCTCCTGGCACTCAGCAGGGCCGGCTCTACCTTTTTTGCCGCCCCAAGCAGCGAAGCAAAGGAAAAAAAAAAAAAGCTGCAGCCGAAGTGCCGCCGAAAAAGAAAAAGGAGCCGCCGAGAATCCGAGTGCCACACTGAGAACAGCCGGAGTGCAGCCCCTTCAGATTTGCAGCCCCGGGCACCTGCTTCCTGAGCTGGTGCCTAGAGCCGGCCCTGGTGCTCCGGCTCACTACTTTGGAGCCAGTTTTGATTCCTTCTTCTCCTTTTCCTCAGACATTCAGACTGTGACCAACTCTTTGTGCCTCTTCATCCACAATTGATCACAAACTCTCCCTGTCAGAACTCTTCCTTTCTATCTAGGTGACTAATGTACTTGTCCATGTCTCTGCTTTGACTAGATTTGCCTGCTCCCCTCGGGCTCGCCCATAACATTTCCCTCCAGGGTATTGAAACTACAGCAGCTAAAGTAATCTTGGTACCATTTCAGATCCCTCCACTGGCTCCCCGTGGCTCAGTGAATCAAGTTTAAAGTTCTCACATCCCCTTTAC
Source organism: Chelonia mydas (assembly GCF_015237465.2). Taxonomy (NCBI): domain Eukaryota; kingdom Metazoa; phylum Chordata; order Testudines; family Cheloniidae; genus Chelonia; species Chelonia mydas. The sequence continues at coordinate 19,172,970 of NC_051245.2, read as the reverse complement.
TCCACCACTGATTTCCACCCCACAACCCCTTTCATTTCCATCTCCGACTTCTGCCTTCATAAGTTCTTCTCTGTTGCCCCTTCAGCAATGACCTCCTAAACCTACTGCACCAGGCCCCTGATTTATTCTATAAAGCCATCAAATACCCCATCAAACAGTACCCATCAATTTATAAGAGGGAAGAGACAGGAAAGAAAAAAAGAAAGGAAAGAAAATGCCACATCAACACCATCTCTCTAGTTTCCCTGTTGGCCTGGTCTTATCTGTATTAGGCAAACACTGAAGCATGTGCTGAAGTTTAAGCTCATGAATAGTCCAACTGAAGTCAACTCAAAAATCCCCAAACTCAATAGAACTACTTATGTGTTTACACTTGAGTACATGCTTAAGTGTCTGAAGGATTAGGGCCTTAGATTGTAAACTCTCCCGGGCAGCAGTATCTTGTATTTGTGTCTTGTACAATACTGAGCACAAAATAACAAACAAACAGATAATAATAATCCTCCTCCTTCTTAGTATCAGCATCCTAGATATGGAGTGAATAATCATAATTTACTTATTTGACATTTTGCTCACTGGGAGAGCCACACTTTAGGCCAGATTCTCAGCTGGTGAAAATCAGCATAGCTTTACTGAGTTCAGTGGTGCTAAACTGATTTATACCAGTTGATGAATGCTCTGGGGAGACATCAGTCATACAGTCTTACTCCATGAATGCACATAGACCGCACTACAGGACACTCAGTCTAAAATAGCAGACAGAAACAACAAGCAGTCACAATTTCAGTTCATTTTATACTGATAAGACTTCTTAAGATAAAGGATGGAAAATTTTTGACTGATATCGGTATGAGAAGTCAGCATGCTTGCAGGTAAAAGCTCCAACAAAAGCTGCAGCCAATAATGCAATGGTATAAGTAATTCTATGGCTCCACCCTTCAGTAAGATGCAGCAAGTGAGAAAGCAGACTCTTGAGTTTCATTTTTTGTTTAAAAAATATCTAAAGAATGAAACCTATCAATTTGAATGTCTTAATAATGATACTTGACACTTCTCCAGTGTGTTTTATGTAATTGGAAGTGTCTTTTGTATAATCAAAATGCCTTATAAACACTATTAAAATAAATTGCACAACCTCCCTAATGAAGTAGGTATTATAACCATTTTACAGATGGGCAAGTTTATGTACAGAAAGGTTAAGGGCTTGATTTACAGAAATGTGTGCATGTAAGATTGTGCCTATTTTACCCATACTATTACTATCAAGAAAGGGGAAGAGTATCCTCAGATACAGACTGGCTAACCTAAGGAGGCAGGTTTAAACTATGTTTGACAGGGGCAGGAGAAAAAAGCTCATAGGTAAGTCCAAAACATGGACACCTGGGTGAAGGGTTGGAATCTGGGGGAAATAAACAGGAAACACTAGAATACTAGTGAAAAATCAAAAATTTCAATAAAAAGGAGTACTTGTGGCACCTTAGCGACTAACCAATTTATTTGAGCATAAGCTTTCGTGAGCTACAGCTTACTTCATCAGATGCATACTGTGGAAAATACAGAAGATGTTTTTATACACACAGACCATGAAAAAATGGTTGTTTATCACTACAAAAGGTTTTCTCTCCCCCCACCCTACTCTTGTGCTGGAAATGGCCCACCTTGATTATCATACACATTGTAAGGAGAGTGATCACTTTAGATAAGCTATTACCAGCAGAAGAGTGGGGTGGGGGGAGAGAAAACCTTTTGTAGTGATAAACACCCATTTTTTCATGGTCTGTGTGTATAAAACATCTTCTGTATTTTCCACAGTATGCATCCGATGAAGTGAGCTGTAGCTCACGAAAGCTTATGCTCAAATAAATTGGTTAGTCTCTAAGGTGCCACAAGTACTCCTTTTCTTTTTGCGAATACAGACTAACGCGGCTGCTACTCTGAAACCTGTCAAAATTTCAATGTAGTTGGCATCACAAAAACTTGGTGAGATCATTCACATGACTGGAATATTGCTGTAGAAGGGTACAGCTTGTTTGGGAAGTATAAGCAGGGGGGAAAAGGAGGAGGTGTTGCCTTGTATGTCAAAGATGTACGCATTTGCACGGAGGTTGAGATAGAAATGGGAGGCAAACTTTTGAAAGTCTCTGGTTAAGGATAAAAGGGATAAAAACAAGGGTAATCTCATGGTAGGGGTCTACAATAGGCCACCTAACCAGGAAGAAAAGGAGCATGAGGCTTTTTTTAAACAACTAACAAAATCATCCAAAATACAGGGCCTTGATGATGATGTGGGACTTTAACTACCCAGACATCTGTTGGGAAAATAACACAACAGGACACAGATTATCCAATAAGTTCTTGGAATGCACTAGAGACAACTTTTTATTGCAGAAAGTGAAGAAAGTGACCGGGGAGAGGCTATTCTAGGTCTGATTCTGACAAATAGGAAGGAACTAGTTGCGAATTTGAAAGTGGAAGGCAGCTCGGGTGAAAGTGATCAGGAAATGACAAATTCATGATTCTAACAAATGGTAGGAAGGAAAACATCAGAATAAAGACAATGGACTTCAAGAAGGCAGACTTTAGCAAACTCAGAGAATTGGTAGGTAAGAGCCTCTGGGAAGCAAGTTTAAGAGAAAAAGGAGTTCAGGAGAGTTGGTAGTTTCTTAAAGAGACATTATTAAGGGCACAATAGCAAACTATCTCTACGTGTAGGAAATATAGGAAGTATGGTAAGAGACCAACCTGGCCTAACCAGGAGATCTTCAATGACCTGAAACTCAAAGAAGAGTCATACAAAAAGAGGAAACTAGGTCAAATTATGAAGCATGAATATGACAAAAATAACACAAACATATAGGTACAAAATTAGAAAGGCAGAGGCATACGATGAGATTAAACTAGCTAGGAATATAAAGGGTAACATGAAAACATTTTCAAAATGCATGAGAAACAGGAAGAAGACCAAGGACAGGGAAGACCCTTTACTTAATAAGGAGGGAAAGGAAGACAATAATAGAAAAAACAGCAATGGCTGAAGTGTTAAATGCCTTTGTTATTTCAGTTTTCACAAAAAAAGTTAGCAGTGATTGGACAACTAACATAAACATTACTGTAAATGGGGTAGGATCTGAGGCTCAAATAAGAAAAGAATCAGTTAAGAATTACTTAGAAAAGTTACATATCTTCAAGTTGGCAGGGCCTGATGAAATACACCCTAGAATATTTAAGGAACTGTCTGAAGAGATCTCTGAGTCATTAGCAATTATCTTTGAGAATAGGAGAGATACCTTAGGACTGAAAATGGGAAAATATAGTACCTATGTATAAAAAAGAGACTTAGGACAACCCAGGGACAGAGCCATCCCTTGAGTACGGCGAATCGGGGCGACCACCCTAGGCCCCGTGCTTCGATACAATCATGAAGAGGTGGGCGGGGAGGTGAAATGGGAGGCAGGCAGGTGGGAGAGAGGGGTGAGGAGGCGAATGGGGAGGCAATCAGCAGGCAGGCAGGTGGGCACTGGGGGCAGGGAGTGAGGAGGACCCCCCGCACCAGAACCTCCACCTCCCCCAAGTGCCTCCTGCCCTCCAGCAGGACCTGCCGATCAGCACCTCCCCCTCCCTCTCAGCACCTACCATCTGCCACTGATCAGAGGTTTCATGGCGTCAGGAGGCACTGGGGGGAGGGGAGAGGAGCGAGGGCACAGCGCACTCAGGGGAGGGGGCAGAATTGGGTGGGGAAGAGGCGGGGCTGGAAGAAGTAGGGAAGAGGTGTAGTGGGAAGTGGCGGGGTGGGGGCAGGGTGGGACAGGAAGAGGCGGGGTGGGGGCAGGGCTTTGGGGAAAAGGGTGGAGTGGAGGCATGGCCTGGGCGGAGCCAGGGAGAGCACCCCCCAGCAGATTAGAAACTCCGTGCCTATGTCCAGGCCCAGCACGCCCCTAGGGACAGTGCTGCCCAGGGAATTATAGCCCAATCGTTTTAGCTTCAGCATGCAGAAAGATCAATCAATTTGTAAGCACCTAGGAGAAAATAAGGTGATAAGTAACAGTCAACATGGATTTTTCAAGAACAAATCATTGACAGGGCAACAAGCCTTATGGATGGGGGAAGCAGCAGACGTGATATGTCTCAACTTTAGTAAGGTTTTTGATACTGTCTCTCATGAACGCACTAGAGAAATATAGCCTAGACAGCCCAACTATAAGGTGGGTGCACAACTGATTGGAAAACCATACTCAGAAAGTAGTTCTCAATGGTTCATAGGTGAGTTGGAAGGGCATGTCAAGTGGGATCCTGAAGGGGTCTGTCCTGGGTCCAGTTCTATTCAATATCTAATGATTTGGATAATGGCATAGAGAACACACCTGAAAATTTTATAGATGATACCTGATACCAAGCTGGGAAGGGTTGCAAGCACTTCTGAGGACATGATTGGAATTCAAAAAGATCTTGACAAACTAGAGAAATGGTCTGAAATAAACAGGATGAAATTCAATAAGGACAAATGCAAAGTACTACACTTAGAAAAGAATAATCAATTGCCAAATACAAAATGGGAAATGACTGCCTAGGAAAGAATACTGTAGAAAAGGATTTGGGGGTAATAGATCACAAACTAAATATGAATCAACAATGTTATACTGTTGCAAAATCAGTGACAATCATTCTGGGATGTATTAGCAGGAGTTTTGTAAGCAAGAGATGAGATGTAATTCTTCTACTCAGCACTGATAAGGCCTCTACTGGAGTATTGTGTCCAGCTGTGGGCACCACACTTCAGGAAAGATGTGGACAAATTGGAGAAAATCCACAGGAGAACAACAAAAATGATTAAAGGTCTAGAAAATATGACCCTTGAGGAAAGATTTTTAAAAATGGGGTTTTTAGTCTGGAGAAGAGAAGACCGGGGGGGGGGGGGACATGATAGTCTTCAAGTACTTAGAACAGGGGTTCTCAACCTTCATTGCACTGCAACCCCCTTCTGACAACAAAAATTACTACAGGACCCCAGGAGTGGGGACTGAAACCTGAGCCTGCCCAAGCCCAGCCACCCCGGGTGGGGAGCAAAGCCCAAACCCCACTGCCCCAAGCCAGGGGGCCAAAGCCAAAGCCCAAGGGCTTCAGCCCCAGGCAGGGGGCCTGTAACCTTAGCCCTGCCACCCAGGGCTGAAGCCCATGGGCTTGGGCTTTGGCCCCAGGCCCCAGGAAGTCTACACCAGCCCTGGCGACCCCCATTAAAATGGGGTCACAACTCACTTTGGGGTCCCGACCCACAGTTTGAGAACCACTGCTTTAATGTTTTGAATCTCAGTGTCTGTTATTAAATAATTGTCTGACTGCCTATTTTGTGGCCTCCACATAATTTTGCACAATTGTGAAAGTTTAAATAGATAAAAGTAAAAAAAAAAGGCATAAAAATAAACATTGAACATTTTCTCTTGAAATTATAAACAAATTAAAATCTAATTCTGCTATGCCTACTCATAAGGGAGTAGATTTATTTATGCCCTGTCCCTTTAAGGATTGAAGTTCTGTTGTGACACATTTATGTACCAATCTGCCTGAGGCATCAGGTGATCAGGTTGAGGCAGCAGGATTGTTAGAGGAGGAGATGAAGGAGCACACCAAGTGACTAAATTTTAAAGCTTTATTAATAAAATAACTGCAGTGAGTGCTGGGAACGCTTCCACGTCACTCGGAGGAAGAAAGAAAGCGTTAGTGCCCCAGCCCTAACCCACTTTCATACTCACACATGCATGACCCAAGGCTGGCCAAGCCTGGGTGTAACGTAAGAAGAAGAGGGGGAAGGGTAGACGAGAGTTTTGTCTTGTGCACAGGCCATTTAGGGTCCGCTGTTGATCTCTAACTTGCTTTGGCTCTTGAGAGGATTTTTAAGCCCTGGGTTCTTCTGGAAGCATTTCATTCTGGGACCTCTGTCCCCCCTGCTTTTTGTACCAGTCCAAATCGACTTTCTGCGGCTTCCTCAGCTTTCCCAAAACACACCAGCTTCAGGGATGCGAGACTGTTGTTTTTTTACTTGCTGGCCTTTGCTGTTTTACTAGTTGTTGCAGCCCCTGCAGTTCTGTTCAGCTGAATCCTCCTTTCTCACGGCTGGTCGGGGTTGGAATTCTGTCTTTCTTGACAGGCAACTGAGAGTCGGTTGTGTGTCGTGGCCTTGGGCTGGAGTCAGCATCCTATCTTCAGACCTAGCTGGAGCACTGAGTTAACCCATTCCCTTCTCCCTTCCTCCCTCTATGGCCTCTCGTAACCTGCAACAGAACCTTTCACTCCACACTCACACCTTCAACCCTTCCCACAATATACTTTACTACATACACAATCACTAGCAACATACAGTGCTAAACTGCTTACCCAGGGGTCCCCATTGGGGGGGGCAGTTATATTGTGACACTGCTGAGGGGGGTCAAAGGGGATAGTTCTGGTTGCAGCAGCAAAGTTTAGAGTGCTCTAAAAGGACTGAGCTGCAATGGGGCTTGTGTAAGCTGTGTTGATTTGGTGGTGGGGTATACTAAGTTTAATGAAACTCCAGTTTTAAAACTACCCCTGGTCTGGGAGTGTAACTTTTTTTTTTTTAAACACACACACACAAAGCCTAGCATAGTGGGGCCTCAATGCTGACTGGGCCCTGTGGACACTTGTGTAATGCAAATATTAAGCAAATACCTAACTGCTTAAATAGGTGTAAAGAAATCTAAGATGGTTTAACATACACACCAAGAGACAGGAAGAAGGTGAAAAACTGTGAATTAATTGGTGGGAGCTAATTTAACATACCCATCTTACAGTCTCCTTGCCAGTGGGTGGTTGTGCTAGTCATTGGAGCAGGAGTTAGGCCCAGTAGCTGGAATGGGAGTTGGTAGGCAGAAATTAGAACCCAGGGTCAGAACCACAGTCAGAAGCCAGAGCCAGAAGTCTGGAATTGGAGCCAAGGGTCAGAAACTGGCATAAGGCAAGGCAGGTCCAAGGCAGGAGAAGGTCTAGAATGAGGCAGGAGCAAGAGCCATTGCAGCCATAGGCAAATGATTTGAGCTGCTGCTGAACTGCTGCTGGGATTGAGAACCAGTCTGCTGACTGGCAGGCAGCCCTACTATAGGTCAGCTGCACTTGTTAGGTTGCCTGGAGACTGGCTCTGCTGCAATCCCTGATTCCTGACAGTACCCCTCCATTGAGGGCGCCTCTTATGGGCTTTGGGGAACTTCTAATGGAACTCTCACAATAAAGCGGTGGTGTGTTGGAGCGGTCTGGATATGGGTTCTCAGTGTAGGACTTTAAAAAAGTGAGATGTAGAAGATAGGGTGGATCTTCAAGGACTAGGGCAGCTATAACCTGAAGGCCACTGGGTTCACCTGTTCTATAATCTTGAAGAGGCCCAGGTATGGGCAGTCTAGGTTGGCAGCTGGATGATTTGATTTAAGGTTCTAGACAAAGAGCCAAATCTTCTCCTCTATGATATGATTGTGGGCAGCCTGATGATCTTGGTCCACATGATGGTTATAGGCTTCTTTGGCAGACTGCAAGTATTCTTTGAACTCCTGGTGCACCCAGCAGAGGTGGGTACTCTGGACTGGGGAATACATGGGCAAGTCTGGGTGGAAGTGAGAGTGAAAGCCCTAATTTGCAAAGAATGGGCTATGTTGGGTCCAGGCATGGATAGCATTGTTAATGTGAATTCATTGTAGCACAACAAGGGAAGTCAGTTGTCCTGGTGGTAACTCAAAAAGCAGTGAAGATACTGCTCCAAGATTTGACTGGCCTTCTCTGTTTGTCCATTAGTCTACCGGTGATATGTGGTCGAGATGAGGGACTCAATGACAAAGAGTCTGAGAAATTTCTTAAAAAGAAAAGGAGTACTTGTGGCACCGTAGAGACTAACAAATTTATTTGAGCATAAGCTTTCATGAGCTACAGCTCACTTCCAGTATTGGGACATGAACTGGGGACCCTGGTCTGATACAATACCTGTTGGTAACCTGTGGTAGTGGGAGACATTTTTCAGGAACAGCTGAGCCATCTCTTGTGTGGTAGAAACAGTACAGCATGGGATGAAGTGCACTATCTTGGTTAGGAGGTCAACAACAACCAGGATTACAGGGTATCTTTGGGACTGTGGCAGTTCTACGACAAAATTTATTGATATAGTAGACCAAGGCTTCAGCAGCCTGGGCAGATGCTGGAAGAGACCTAGGGGGGTTGATTGTGGGTTCTTGGTACGGGCTTAGAGCTCATCTGACCTTATATAATCCTTGATGTAAACTCATAGGCCTGGCCCCCAGAAGCTTCTCAAGATCAAATTCAACAAGTGGCAAATTGTGGCATAGTTTCAATACTTGAAACCTAGGTTGTCCCTCCAGAACATAAATACAAACCTTTCAATAGAGAAGGTCATTCTCTAGTTGGAACTCTGAGTTGGGTCAAATATCTGCATTGTTCAGGATCTAGTGGATCTGTGTTGAGAATGGGTCAGCCAGGAGCAGATAGAGGATATCAGACCATTGACAAAGTTGGATTCCTGGAGCAGGGTGGCAGAAGGGTCTTCACCAGTGTAGCAGAAAGAGAGAGCCTGAGACATGAGGCCTGGTATAAGAGGCCTGGTATGAAGCCTGAGGCCTGAACTAAAGTAGTAGTCAAGGCCTGCTAATATAAAGCAAAGTTAGGAAAAGTCAGGGTGTGAGCAGAAATCAGGCTCTGCCTGCATGCAAGTTCACAGAACCTGGCAAGAACGGGGCTGGTACTGCAAAAACACACATTCCTGAGATGTACTAGGCACAGGACAGTCACACAAACACGTTCCAGGAGGGTGGTACCAGATACCAAGTATGATACAAGCACATGCCCGGAGATGATACAAGGACACACTGACCCCTCTTAAAGATAAGGTCAGATGACAGCGTGGTGGCTAGAGATGTTTTGATCGAACCAACACATACAAGGTAAAGGATGGTAACTAATCATGTCAGGGGGCAATGCGTAACTTGTTTTTATTGGTATATGAAAAGCGGTTTCAGGGAGAGTGTCAGGCCTTAGAGCTGCTCCAAAAAACCTACACTCTGAACTTAATTCTCCTTTCACTTACTTTTTTTTTTTTATACCAATGTAATTCAATTGACTTCAATGGAGTTACTGCTGATTTACACCAGGGGAAATGAGAGTCGAATCATGATCTCTTAGCCTTCTATACACAGGGACAAATTGTGGCCAGTCACTGCATAAGGAGTGGGAGAGCACAAAAAAACAGCCAGCCACAACTGCTCTCTCTACATTCTCCTGAGGGAATATGTCTTTCACCTCCACAATAGTTAAGACTGGTAGAATGAAGAGAGTAACTATTTCAATTTTGCTTGTTGGGTCATCTAAAAATGAATCCTTACTGAATATTAAGAAAAGCAGAATTACAACCATAATACCTAAAATATGCACAGCTACATTATAAGCATGGAAGACACCTATGAAATATCACTGTGATCCATCAGAATATGAAAACCACTTCATTAGGTAGAAATTATCTAAAAATGTGATCCAAAGAGATATTCAGTGGGATTGTCTTGCTCCTTCAAATTCTTTGTCAAAATCCAACCATTCTCTCAAGCCTTCCAAACACTCATCTCTTCTTCAGCTCTGTGTAAAATCTTGTATTCTACCAACAGAAGTTGGTCCAATAAAAGATATTACCTCTCCCACCTTGAATCTCTAATATCCTGGGACCAACACAGCTACAACAACACTGCAAGTATTAAAGATTATGTCTTTATTCCAGGGGTTCTAGGACTTCATTGCACCGCGACCTCCTTCTGACAACAAAAATTAGTACACAACCCCCAGAAGGGGGGATCGAAGCCTGAGCCTGCCTGAGTCCTGCCCGGGTTGGGGGGGCCAAACCCTGAGTCCCATCACCCCAGGTGTGGGTTTTAAAGTCAAAACCCAAGAGCTTTAGCTGCAGGCAAAGGGTCTGTAACCTGTAACCTGAGCCCTGCCACTCAGGGCTGAAGCTTCATCCCTGGGCGGTGCAGCTCTGGCTTCATCTTTGGCCCTGGGCAGTGGGGCTTGGGCTTTGGCCCCGGGACCCAGCAAGTCTAAGCCAGACCATTAAAACTGGGTCATGACCCACTTTGGGGTCCCAACCCACAGTTTGAGAACCGCTGACGTAGAAGTTTGGTATAAAGAGGAGGGTGATTAATTGTTCTCCCTAGCCAGTGAGGACAAGGCAAGAAGCAATAGTCTTAAATTGCAACAAGGGAAATTTAGTTTAGACATTAGGAAAAACTTCCTAATTATCAGGGTAGTTAAGCACTGTAACAAATTACCAAGGGAGATTGTGGAATGTCCATCATTGGATAGAACAGGTTAGACAAACACTTGTCAAGGATGGTCTATCATACTTAGCCCTGACGCAGTGCAGAGGACTGGACTAGATGGCCTATTGTGGTCCCTTCCAGTCCTACATTTCTATGAGTCCATGCAAAGGTGAGATATTTACACATGAAAACTACCAGCTATAAGTTTGTGCAAATACCCAATTTGCACATGCCATTGTAACAACTGCACAAACATTTCTAAAAATCTGTGCGTATTTCTCATCTCAGAGCGTGGTAACTTCTGCAGGATCAGACAGCATGTTGCTGATGGACTCTGGAATAGAACCCAGGTATGATGATTCTCATGGTTTATCTTCACTGCAAAGCAAAGGCGTGATTAGTGCATGGGTAGGCACATCTCTGCGAGTGTTAATCTAGCTAGCACAGGTAACAATAGTAGTGAAGAACAATAGTAATAATACAAGCCATCCAGAGACCCTGAGTACATACTCAGATTGTCACCCTGCCCTGAAGCTTGTCTTGTCACATCTCCTCTACTATTGTTACCTGTGCTACCTAAATTAAAGCTAACATAGGTATACCTACCCACCTTCAATTTGCAGTGAAGACATACCCTTTGTCTACTGTTCTATTAGGCAATGTTTTCTAAAGTGAATGTAGGAAATAGCTCAGCAGCAGGTGAAATGCTACTGAAAGCTGCAGCTGCATTGATATAAAAAGCACTTGTTTGTTGCATAACCCAAATGTGCCAAGATTCATCATAGATTGTGACAATTTATATCTAATTAAAAAGCAGGGTTTTTAAAGCCCATTTCGTATGTGAGCTTCTAGTCTTTTCTCCAGCCATATGTTTTTTATCATTCCAGTTAGCAGGGGACTAAGGAAGAGCCTTTTTCGGAGGAATCAAGGAGAGGAAGCACCAGAGGAGGACTGACGGTATAGAGAGCATGCCCAGTTTTTATTTTTGGACACAGGAGTATTCCCACTTCTTGGCAGCTGGGATCACTTGCATAGACTGAAAAATTTAAATGATGTATATGCCAATCTCCAAGTTTTCTACAACTTGTTTTGATGTGGTTACTTCCAAAAAAGTCATACCTGGATCCCTAATAAAGCTTGACCACTCCAAATCAGATCTGCTCCAGCACTTTAAGTCAAGCGCACAGGATTTGGTGAGAAGCAAACATTTTCCATTTGGATTCCTTTTCTCTGTCAATACAGTGTCCTTTCTGCCACCAAACTTGCATTCCCTTGAAGGCACAAGACAACATCCACAATCACATAAGCCCTCACTACTGAATGACCACCTAAAAATCTTGCCTGCAGCCCTCATACAAATGTAATTAAAAATCACTAGTGTACATGTGGCGATCTAAGACTAGCTTGTCTAACATAAGTTGAAAATGTTATAGAAGGATGATAATTCAAGTCTGCACCTGAAAGAAACTATGTGAAACCAACTATTCCACCTGGAAAATCAAAAAAGCCTGACAGGAGGGGACCAATCAACATGTGATTAGTCTTTAATCTAACAAGGATATCTTAAGTGTAGTTGTATGCAAAAAGGTTATGTATATCTGCCAAGCACCTATCCAAGTTCAAAGGATTTCTTTGAAGTATTACATGTTAATTGGAAGGAAGTTGGAATGCTTTCTATCAAGCTTCTATAATAAGCTTCATTAAGTACTGGGTAAAATGGTAACTTGTATATAAAAAGGAGACAGAATAAGATAACTGGAAGGTGTTGTAACTGAAAATTATGATTATCTATACACCAAGGCACCTTCTGTTTGAAATGGCTATATGCCATGTTCACATGAATATCAAATGGACAGAAACAACATAAATGAGAGAGCACAAGCCAAGAAATAGAAACAAAAGCTGGAGATGCAAATAAAGGCCAAAGTCCTGCAAAGATTTATGCATGTGTTAACTTTAAGCAGATGAGCAGTCCCACTGATTTCACTGGGTCTGCTCATGTACTCAAAATTAAGCACATATATAGGTGTTTGCAAGAGCAGGGCATAGAGGAGGTTGTCAGTTTGGAAGCTGGACAAATGAACCCTCAGATGTAAATCAAACAGCTATTCAATTCAAATGGCTATAACTACAAGAATTAGTCTATTGAGCAAGACCTTAGATTAGATATGAATTATTCTACTGGCATTTCATTTACTTTGATTTTCTCTCTATTTTCTGTTTTCTAAATTAAATAAACCTTGCTTGATTTAAGATAATTTGCCTTTACTGACTATTACTTTGGGATAAGCATTGCAAAGCCATTCTTGGAGAGAAGGAAAACAAAACTCAAGATTCAGAGGAACCTGAGTGAAAACAGATACTCAACTGGGAGTTGAAGTCAAAGTTATGGGCATGGATGGCTCAACCCCAAGAAATCCTCCCAGGATGCTAGCTACAGTCAGACGAGACACAAGCTAAAAACTAAGAGGGTGGCCAGGCCCTTAGGTCCAAAAGTGATCATATACAACTACTGTATATTATGCTCATCTTTTTCCTTCCTTCCCCAATATCCAACATTGCTGTCACCACAAAGACTGGTATATGCAATGCTAGTTTTTATCAAACACATAGCAAAGTTATTCCATGTTTCATTCCTGTGCAACTCGGAAAGAACTTCCTAACTGCAACATTACACAGCAGTGAGAATTACTTATTAAGTGCCATCAGTCTGCACAACACAGAGGAAGATGTGATTCCTGCCCCAAGGAGTTTACATTGTAAATTACGCTCAGACACATAATGCACTGGAAGAGTGTTTTCTGAATGAATGAGGGTAGGGAGAGGAAGCACTGTGGGAGGACGTACCTGTAGGGAGAGGGTATGTACAAAGGCATTTATGTGGAGGCATGTTTATGGGGTGGGGAGCACAGAAAAAGGGTAACACAGGAATCAACAGCTCTATGTGAAAGTACCTTGGGTGTTAGAGATTTTGCCAAGCTTCATGTGCTTCTTCTACTGTTTAAAAATATTAAATACATTTTCTGAGCCGTTCTTGTGTTTACACATAATACAGCAACAGGGCCCATAACTAGTACACAGAACTGGCTGATATACCTCTTTTTTGTAGGGAGAATATGAGGAGATTCTGGGCACCACGGATTTAGTGTGCATGATTTTATTTCTACTTTATATTGTTCTTGTGTCTGGAAACATAGGCGCCAACTTCCTCAGCTCCTGGGGGGTGCTTGACCCCCCCCACCCCAGACCCCACTCCCACTCCATCCCTTCCTCCAAATCCCCACCCCGCGTCTTCCTGCCAGGGGCAGCTCTACCAATTTTGCTGTCCCAAGCAGCCGCCACCAAATTGCCGCCGCTGCAATAGCGGCGGAGCTGCCGCCGAACTGCCGCTGTGCCTGGAAGAGCGGCGGAGCTGCCGCCGAATTGCTGCCGCAGGACACGGGCTGCCGCCCCGTTCTGAATGCCGCCCCAAGCACCTGCTTGGAAAGCCGATGCCTGGAGCCGGCCCTGCTTCCTGCCCCAGCCCCACCTCTTCCTGCCCCTGCTCCTCCCCTTCCCCCACAGCACCTCTTGCACGTCACTGAACAGCTGATTGCAGCTCGCAGGAGGCGCTGGGGGGAAGGGAGAGACGCTGACCTGTGGGGCTGGCAATGGGTGCAGAGCACCCACTATTTTTTTTCCTGTGGGTGCTCCAGCACCAAAGCACCCACAGAATCAGCACCCATGTCTGGAAATCAGCAACTTAAGTTTTAAAAATAAGAAAGGGACACAGAGGGAAGAGAAGAAGAAGAGGGAAGAGAGGAAGACAGGAGAAAATCAAAGACTTCCCAGTTGAAATCCCAGAGGAGCCCCTACTTGTAACACCAACATACCCTGGTCATCGATCGAACTTGGGACCTCTGGAGCTAAATGCATGAACCTCTACCGCATGAGCTAAAAGCCATATGCCTCTTAGCTAAGGCTGTAGAGCAAGCTTATTAAGCTCTCTCTAAGTGGTCTCGGTGCCACCAGATGGGGCAGAACACCACACCCAGGAGATGTCTAGGTTACACTTGTTCTAATCACTGGCATTTTTCTGAACACCATTAACATGTGAAAGCTGAATGCTGTTTTCCTCCCGTTTCTCATTTTACTGTTTTCTGAGAAACGGGCAGTAAAAGCATCTCTGTGACATTGTTCCCGCAACCCCACAAAATCTTTAGCTGATTAACGTCTGTGGCCTCACATCTCTGTCGTAGCCTCTAATCTATGCAAAGTGAAGTGTTTTGGATTTACCTGGAACATCATTGCCCACCCTGTAATTTGTAACTCTTGAATGAAGTGACAGACACCCTTAACCACACTGTAGGTTGAAGATATGCCATAAACTGGTTTGCAATAAAGCAGCGAGCAGCCCAACTGGAGAAGATGTGTGCTAAATTTCTTCAAGGGGATTCCTCTCTCTAGACCATTGGGTGGCAGCAGATCTTCTCCATTGCCATGGCTAAAGCCTCAGAGCTGCAATAGTTTCTCCTGCCAGTGTGCTCCTCCTCTGTCAGGGAAACGGCTTGTGGGTGCTCCTGGTTGCAGACTTAGATGCACCAGCTTCACTCTTTCTCTTCTTCTTGTCTGCTTCTCCAATCTCTCCTTGTGAAGCAGACTTCATGGTGCACGGTGGGAGGGGGAGTAGGCCACTTCTATGGGGTCCCAACTTTGTATGTTCCAAGTCACCCTGCCCCCCTTTCTGAAACAGGGCTCACTGATTCCCCTGAGTCCTGGGTCTCCATGGCAACGGAGGAGGGGGCAGAATTCTGTTCTGTTCAGGTCCTTATACTGTCTCCATTGCCGTGGTATCTGAGCATTTCATTTACGACAATAACAATGTTCCACCCAGTGCATAGACATTTTCGTTTAGATTAAAATGTATGTGAACATTTTTTCATTAAGATGTTCTTTGGTTCCCATCTATGCGTAAAGCCATTTTACATACTGCAGGCACTTTCCAAATTCTTGCTTTACCAGCAAAAAAACCAAAAAACAAAAAATTCCCACTGACCAAATGAAACCACATAACAGAGTAAAAAACAAAGCAAACAAGGAATGCTGAAGCAATCACTACCCTTCATACATTTGTTTTACTGTTTGACATACACAATAAATTATAACAGTTACCAAATTACCATTCAAGTTCAAATGATGTACACACATCTATAATCTTAGTTAGCTGCTTGCTGGCATACTTCAGGAATGCCACTGCGTCCTCCAGTGTAATTCTATATCAATGACTTTTCCAAATAAATCTAGTGGCTGGTTTATATTAATGAACTGTCACAGTTCCCATTGTTTTCCCATGGCCTTGCAGCTGCATTCTTTCACAGGTGCTTGGCAAATTAAAATGATACTGGTTTGGGGTTTCAGCCTGATATAAAACCACTCCTTCAGCAGATTGTTAGGAAGTTATTCATGCAAGAAACATATCTTTACTTTAGACATTCTGCCTTCTTCCTTAGCCACTTCTTGACTGAACCCTTGCATGTCTGATTTCCTTGCTGATGAGGTAAAAAGAGAGAGAGATTGCATCTTGTTTTTACTTGGGGGTAGGGGGGAACCTGTTAAACAATAATAAGCACTAGAAGAATGTAAGGCTTAAGTCTGCTCTCAATCACATCAGTGTAAATCAAGAGAAGCTCAACTGAAGTCAAGCCAGATCCTCAGCTGGTGTAAACTGGCATAGTTCTATTGATTTCTGTGAAGATTGATTTAGTTTATACCAGCTAAGGATATGGCACAACTTAATATAAAACAAGAACACAATCAGACCTGTAACATTTTAATGTCTACGAAAATCAAATCTAATATCAATAATAGCTGTATTTCTATCACATAATTCAGCCAAAGATCTCAAAGTGTTTTAAAATATTACTTAATTAACCCTTACGGTACCCTTTGTTCCTGATTCTGAGAGACACTGAACACTTACAACTCTTACTAAAGTCACTGAGGGTTGTTGATGCTCAACATTTCTCAGGCTCATTTCCTCAATTAGGTACACATTTTAAAGATGACTAAAAAGAGGGGCAGAGATTAAAGCCTAAATTGTCAGATTTGGACAGGGCTTAAATTGCCTCCATTTTTGGGTGCACAACTTGGGATCTAGTTCACCATTATCTTGCACCTTGTGTAGTCACTTGAACTACTCTGAGTTCATAGCTTTTTATACCCTCTTTATGCTCACTTTGCATTAGTGTGCCTGACTACACAAGGCGCAGGGAATGGTGAATTTGGCCCTGGTAAATTTGGCCTTATTTTCAGAGGCTCAGAGGTGCACTTCCAGCCCCCATTGACTTCAGTCGGCCAACAAGGCCATGATGCTGAGCACCGCAAACTCTAACTGAAGCACTGGGCACCCAAAATTTGGGCACCCAAAATCACTGGCCACTTTTAAAAAAAAATCAGCCCTCAGTAATTTGCTGAAGGTTCTGAGTAAATAGCAGAGTCTTGGCACCTGGTCTTCTGCTCTAGTCCTGCCATTTTAAATCAGTTACTGACTACTCAATGCCCCTATCCCAGTACAAAATGCATGCAAAGGAGAACTTAGATAACAAGCTTTGGATCAGATTATCAGATGGTGTAAATGGATTTACACCAGCCGAAGATCTGGCTGTGATGGGTTCGGTCACAGAAACCCCTTTAGGACTGTCACCTGATGTGCTGAGATTACCTCTGAGCCCATTTTCCCTGCCAAAGCTTGAGACTCCAGAACTCTGCCTTGTTGAGCCAGACACACTAGCCTGCTGCAACACAGACCCAGGTCTGGTCCACGCCCCGAAAGCTGCAGACTTTAACCAAAAACTGCTCAGCAGGTCACCTATCTCCAGCACCCAGACACCCAATGGGATGCAAACCCAAATAAATCTGTTTTACTCTGTATAAAGGTTATACAGGGTAAACTCATAAATTGCTCACCCTCTATAACACTGATAGAGAGATATGCACAGCTGTTTGCTCCCCCAGGTATTAATCACTTACTCTGGGTTCATTAATAAACCAAAGTAATTTTATTAAGTATAAAAAGTAGGATTTAAATGGTTTGAAGTAATAACAGACAGAACAAAGTAAGTCATCAAGCAAAATAAAGTAAAAACATGCAAGTCTAAGCCTAATACATTAAGAAACTGTTTACAGTTAAAATCTCACCCTCAGAGATGTTCCAATAAGCTTCTTTCACAGACTAGACTCCTTCCTAGTCTGGGCCCAATCCTTTCCCCTGGTACAGTACTTGTTAGTTCCAACAGACATCTCTGGTGGAAAGCAGGGGTGTTCTCATGACTGGCATCCCCTTTGTTCTGTTCCACCCCCTTTTATAGCTTTAGCACAAGGCGGGAAGCTTTTGTCTCTCTGGGTCCCCAACCCACCTTCTAAATGGAAAAGTACCAGGTTTAAGATGTATTTCAGTATCAGGTGGCATGATCACATGTCCTGTGAGACCCCAGCCTACATTCTTCCTGGGCTGGCCCACACGTACACAGGAAGGTTTGTAAGTAAACAGAGCCATTTACAACCAATTGTCTTAGTCAATGGGAGCCATCAAGATTCTAAACCACCATTAATGGCCCACACTTTTCATAATTACAATAGGACCTCAGAGTTATACTTCATATTTCTAGCTTTAGATACAAGAATGATACATACATACAAATAGGAGGAATATATTCAGTAGGTTATAACCTTTGTTATAATACCTTACAAGAGATCTTTTGCATAAAGCATATTCCAGTTACATCATATTCACACTCATAAGCATATTTCCATAAAACATATGGAGTGCAACCTTACATTGGCTTCTGTGTGTTTTATACTTCTGAGGATGTCCTCATTCTCCCCTGGGTGAGGAAGGTCTCATAGAGGTGCACAAGAGGCAGTGGGCATGGTCTGTTGAATTTCAGGAAAAGAGCACCAACCTCCTTGAAACCAGACCAAGCAGATGTATCACATGTCTATCCATGGTTTACCCTATTACCCAAAGAATCGAGGTGAAGACCTTGTATTAAATATTCGCAGTGAGGTTAAACAGTTGTTGAAGTCATCCAATACAACATCTCAGCTTTTATGTAAAATATTTTACTTGTGGCTAAGTATTAACAATAACAGTAAGAGAATTTAATATGCAAGAACCTATTCATTTAAGTTAGCCAGATGCACTTCTGGTTTGTGTTTCCTCCCTCCAGTGACTTTTTGTAATATTCCATTTCCTTTCATCACCTTAAGCACTGTCTCTAGCTTCACAGAGGACACAGTCAGAGTATTTTTGCCCTGACCAACAAGGCTCTATAGTTCATCCATTGGGGAATTGGGAAGGAATATATTAGCATTATTCCTGTTACTCCATCTAAACTTTTGTAAATTATATTTACTTATCTTTAATGTATACTAGGCAGCAAGAAAACTATGCACTAAAAATGACCTACACATTTTAATCAATATGTTCTGAGTTTTCATTTTTCAGATCCACTAGTACAATGTAGTGTAAATGGAGCTCTTGCATCAGATTCTCTCTTCCTCCTTTCATGCATTATGTACAGTCAAGATGTTTGGGCATGGAGGGGGCATGAAATCACCTTTGCATCTCCCCAGTTCTATTCCCAGCCAACAGCACAACTGACTGCTACTCTAATGTTGCTCTACTGACTGTTAAACTGGAAAAGAACAGCCAGAGAGCAGCGCACTTGGTCCACCCTCTGTTCCAACCTCTGCCTGCCCCAGTGTAGAATCTTATATTTCACTCTATGCCTTTTATGTCGGGAGAATTTTGCTGAGACCATTGCTATTCCCTTTGAGGCCCTGGTGTACAGGGCTTCATCAGGAGATAGAATTAGAGCCACTGATGGGAGAGGAACATATCAAATTCAAGGTTGAATTAGTTCCTTCCCCTTCATCCCAAAACCTCTTAGAATTTTATTTTACACATATAAATGCTTGGAAAGCTTAACAAATATGATTCTGCCTTTTCTTTATCAACCCCTCTCAAGTCTTAAACTGAGATGGGTGGCCAAAAAAACTAAAGAACTGTGGTTGGCAGTGAAATGGTTGAGTCTAAAGTAACCCTCCCCAAATGGCAAAAAATGAGCACAGTACTGACAAGCCCCATCCCTGAACTATTTCCCATTAAGCTTCCTGCTCTGTTCAGATCGCAATGATATGAGTGATACCGGCTTGTAAGTAACATACTATTTTTGTAAGTCACGAAGGTTCAACTCTTTTAGACATTCAGTTGGGCCTAAGCTCAGGGCCCTTGATTCACCTTTCCCCATCCCCCAGCTGTTGGGTTTGGTCCCACAAAGGCTTGAGTGGGTGAGGGAGCTTAAGGCAACCAGTAGTGTGTCAAACAGCTTAATGAAGCTGCAGGGTGTGTGTGTGGCGGGGGAGGGAAGTGAATGAACATTTATTTTGTGGAATGGGATCCTAGCCCTGCCAGTTGCCTCCTGATTCACCAGAGGGTTCTGATGATCACCCAAGAGCTTTCAGCCAGCATAAGGAACCTCGCTCTACACACCAGACAGAACTGGTGCATGAGCAATAAGCAATGCCTTAGCAATTTTCATCCGACGCCTGGTGGTTCTAATGATTGGGGGACAAACCTACAGCTGCAGATGGCAATACTGTCATGACGAGAATTGGACATGGCAGGTCAACACTTAGAAAAGACTGACTTTTAGGTTGCAGAATGAAAGAAAGCCCCATAAATAAAGATCTCAGAGGGGAACGGCAGGTGCTGAAGAAGTGAGTCTCAGAATCTACATGCAGTAGCACTGGTTGTGGGGAAAGGGGAGATTGGCATTTCATGAGACATGCACCACCAACAATAAACCCATATAATTAGTATGGGGATTGTTTTCTGTGCTAGGTCCAAAGGACAGCAGTAAGGCAATCAGCTGTGTGTGCGTTAGCCGAAGGAAGAAGGGTGCCCATATGGAGACACCTGCTCTAAAAGCTCACTTGAAAAAGAACCATGCAATAGAATGAGAGAAACATCTGTGTAGTGTGAGTCAGACACAGGCCACCAGCAACAGCATCATAGCAGAGATGCAGAGACAGGTGAAAAACAGAATGGGCTCGAAGTTTTTCCAGGGACAACATCCAAATCAGTGCCCACCATGATGAGTTGCAATACTTCTGTCATCCTTCATATGCTGCAATATTCCCAGTGGAGGAATTCAGATATAGATGTCTCTGCAGAATTGCACCCTGCATATTAAAAATCTTGTAATAAAAGTTAAGTAAGGTGCTTGGCCAGTAATTAGTTATGCAGTGTTGTTGTAGCTGTGTTGGTCCCAAGATATTAGAGTGACAACATGGGTGAGGTAATATCTTTTCATTGGACCAACTTCTGTTGGTGAGAGAGACCAGTTTTCTAGCCACACACAGCTCTTCTTTAGGTCGAGGAGACATATTCAGAATGTCACAGCTAATGCAGCTAGAGGTGATCCCGGCAATTACAGACGGGTAAGTCTAAAGTCCGTATCGGGCAAATTAGTTGAAACAATAGTAAAGAATAAAATTGTTAGACACAGAAGAACATAAATTGTTGGGCAAAAGTCAACATGGTTTCTGTAAAGGGAAATCATGTCTTACTAATCTATTAGAGTTCTTTGAAGGGGTCAACAAACATGTGGACAAGGGGGATCCAGTGGACATAGTGTACTTAGATTTCCAGAAAGCTTTTGATAAGTTCCCTCACCAAAGGCTCTTACGTAAATTAAGTTGTCATGGGATAAGAGGGAAGATCCTTTTATGGATCGAGAACTGGTTAAAAGACAGGGAACAAAGAGTAGGAATAAATGGTAAATTTTCAGAATGGAGAGGGGTAACTAGTGGTGTTCCCCAAGGGTCAGTCCTAGGACCAATCCTATTTAAATCATTTATAAATGATCTGGAAAAGGGGGTAAACAGTGAGCTGGCAAAGTTTGCAGATGACACTAAACTGCTCCAGACAGTTAAGACCAAAGCAGACTGTGAAGAACTTCAAAAAGATCTCACAAAACTAAATGATTGGGCAACAAAGTGGCAAATAAAATTTAATGTGGATAAATGTAAAGTAATGCACATTGGAAAAAATAAACCCCAACTATACATGTAATATGATGGGGGGCTAATTTAGCTACAACTATTCAGGAAAGAGATCTTGGAGTCATCGTGGATAGTTCTCTGAAGATGTCCACACAGTGTGCAGCGGCAGTCAAAAAAGCAAACAGGACGTTAGGAATCATTAAAAAAGGGAAAGAGAATAAGACAGAGAATATCTTATTGCCCTTATATAAATCCATGGTGTGACGGGTTGGATCACAGAAACCCCCTTGGGGCTGCCACCTGATGTGCCAAGACTACTTCTGCCCCTGCTTTCCCTACCAGCTTGGGACTCCAACACCCTGTCTTGTTAAGTCAGAAAAGCCAGTCTGCTCCAACACAGACCCAGGGTCTGAACCACGTGCCCCAAAGCTGCAGACTTAACTGAAAGCAACTTAAGAAATGTTCCTCTCTTTAACACTCAGATGCCTAACTCCCAATGGGGTGCTGTCATAAATATAAAGGGAAGGGTGAACGCCTTTAAAATCCCTCCTGGCCAGAGGAAAAATTCTTTCACCTGTCAAGGGTTAAGAAGCTAGGATAACCTCGCTGGCACCTGACCAAAATGACCAATGAGGAGACAAGATACTTTAAAAAGCTGGAGGGAGGGAGAGACAAAGAGTCTGTCTGTGTGACGCTTTTGCCGGGGACAGAACAGGAATGGAGTCTCAGAACTTAGTAAGTAATCTAGCTAGATAGGCGTTAGATTATGATTTCTTTAAATGGCTGAGAAATTAAGCTGTGCTGAATAGAATGGATATTCCTGTCTGTGTGTGTTTTTGTAACTTAAGGTTTTGCCTAGAGGGATTCTCTGTGTTTTGAATCTAATTACCCTGTAAGGTATTTACCATCCTGATTTTACAGAGGTGATTCTTTTTATTGTTACTTCTTTTTTACTGTTTCTTCTATTAAAATTCTTCTTGTAAAACCTGAATGCTTTTTTCATTGTTCTTAAGATCCAAGAGTTTGGATCTGTAGTCACCTATGCAAATTGGTGAGGATTTTTACCAAACCTTCCCCAGGAAGTGGGGTGCAAGGGTTGGGAGGATTTTGGGGGGAAAGATGTTTCCAAACAACGCTTTCCGAATAAAATAAACCCAGATAAACATTTGGTGGTGGCAGTGGAAGTCCAAGGGCAAAGGGTAAAATAGTTTGTACCTTGGGGAAGTTTTAACCTAAGCTGGTAAAAGTAAGCTTAGGAGGTTTTCATGCAGGTCCCCGCATCTGTACCCTAAAGTTCAGAGTGGGGAAGGAACCTTGACAGGTCCAAACCCAAAATAAATCTGTTTTACCTTGTACAAAGCTTATACAGGGTAAACTCATAAATTGATCACCCTCTATAACACTGATAGAGAGATATGCACAGCTGTTTGACCTCCCGCCCCCCTGGTATTAATACATACTCTGGGTTAATTAATAAGTAAAAAGTGATTTTATTAAATACAGAAAGTAGGATTTAAGAGGTTCCGAGTAGTAACAGACAGAACAAAGTGAATTACCAAGCAAAATAAAATAGAACATGCTAATCTATGTCTAAGAAAACTAAATATAGATAACACCTCATCCTTAGAGGAATTCCAGTAAGCTTCCTTTTACAGACTAGTCTCCATCTAGTCTGGGTCCAGCAATCACTCATACCCCCTGTAGTTACTGTCCTTTGTTCCAGTTTCTTTCAGGTATCCTTGGGCTGGAGAGGCTTTCTCTTTAGCCAGCTGAAGATCAAATGGAGGGGTCTCCCCGGGCTTAAATAGACTTTCTCTTGTGGGTGGAGACCCCCTCCTCTCTCCTATGCAAAGTCCAGCTCCAAGATGGAGTTTTGGAGTCACATGGGCAAGTCACATGTCCATGCATGACTCAGTTTTTACAGGCAACAGCCTGCTTACCTGCTACCTTGAACATCCTCATGTAGACTTCTTATATGGATTGGAATCTTCCAAAATCCATTGTCCCTTAAGTGCTTCTTGATTGGGCACTTAATTTGTACATTTCCTTCTCAAGAAGCTGACCAAATGCTTTACAAAGGCTACTTAAAAATCAAGCCAGTACACAGCCAATATTCATAACTTTGGATACAAAAACGATACATGCATACAAATAGGATTAATAGATTCAGTAGATCATAACCTTTACAGAGATATGTTACATGGCATATGTAGCATAAAACATATTCTAGTTCTGTCATATATACATTCTAAGCATATTTCCATAAAGCCTTATGGGGGGCACTGTCACACAGGGTGTGCATCTGAATATGCATACTATGTGTGACAGTGCCCCACATAAGGCTTTATGGAAATATGCTTATGAATGTATATATGACGGGATACTTGAATACTGCGTACAGATGTGGTCTCCTCATCTCAAAAAAGATATACTGGCATTAGAAAAGGTTCAGAGAAGGGCAACTAAAATGAATAGGGGTTTGAACGGGTCCCATATGAGGAGAGGTTAAAGAGACTAGGACTTTTCAGTTTGGAAAAGAGGAGACTAAGGGGGGATATGATAGAGGTATATAAAATCATGAGTGGTGTGGAGAAAGTGAATAAGGAAAAGTTATTTATTTGTTCCCATAATATAAGAACTAGGGGCCACCAAATGAAATTAATGGGCAGCAGGTTTAAAACAAATACAAGGAAGTTCTTCTTCACATAGTGCATAGTCAACCTGTGGAACGCCTTGCCTGAAGAATTTGTGAAGGCTAGGACTATAACAGGGTTTAAAAGAGAACTAGATAAATTCATGGAGTTTAAGTCCATTAATGGCTATTAGCCAGGATGGGTAAGGAATGGTGTCCCTAGCCTCTGTTTGTCAGAGGGTGGATATGGATGGCAGGAGAGAGATCATTTGATCATTACCTGTTAGATTCACTCCCTCTGGGGCACCTGGCATTGGCCACTGTCAGTAGACAGGATACTAGGCTGGATGGACCTTTGGTCTGACCCAGTATGGCCATTTTTATGTTCTTATGTTATGTTCTTATACAAGGTGCAACAGATTGTTTAGCATAAGTAGTTAATGCATATTTCAAGGGACCATTTGAAGTGAAGTGGCCTGTTAACACCCCTCCAATCATCGACACATCTCTACTGCCACTATGATCAATGCCACTCACAATACACCATTCAAGATCCATGGGTCCTCCACCTCCGCCTCCTCCTCTGAGCACGCCGCCGCTGCTCCAGTTCTCTCCCCTCCCTCCCAGGCTTGCCACGCGCCAAACAGCTGTTTCGCACAGCAAGCCTGGGAGGGAGGGAGGAGAAGCCGAGTGGCGGCACGTTCGGGGGAGGCAGCGGCAAAAATCCTAGAGCCAGCCCTGCAAGTGATGATAGTCCTTCAGTGACTTCCCACAATTCCCCTTGTGCCCAGAAGAACAGACAAGTTCTCTCACAATTCACTAGGAAAGAGTCAGAGCAACTCAGCTTACTGCAGCACAAGATAACCATGCAATATACCTCCCAGAACCCCTAACAGAGGAATGCAGCACAAATGACAGTATAGTAACTCTGATAGAATTTTGCATTGTGGCTTACGCAGGCTAGCCTCAGCTGATGACCCAACCTTCCGCAGTGAAGGCATACCCTCAGTATGATGGTTGTGGTGAAGTTTCATTGTGTTGTGGCACACAATATGTAAGATAACAATGACTCAGTCAGGAGTTGGGGGGATTCTCTACAGTGGCTTGTGCAATGCTGCAGACAGCAGCCATGTTTAGGACTAGGTTTGTTAGGACCCCCTTTCAGTTTAGGCCCTTCTTCTCTTGACCAGAGAGCCTGATCTTGTTAGTGAAGATTCCATGCAGTCATGAAGGCGATGCAAAGACAGCAATCTACACTTCCAAGTTCAGCTAGATTTGGGTCCCCTCCATTAACGGGAGCAGAAGGGACAATCTAGCCAAAAGTTTGGAACATATTGATAATGGCATTTGCATGATGTTAGACACTGCAAAAATACTGAAGTGATATTAAATGCCATGTAGGACAAAAAATAATGTTACCTCAGCTGTATTGCCAACACCAAGCATTCAAAAAATCATGATTTTTTAAAAAAATAGTACATTTTGGATTCTTTTGATTTTGCCTTCTGGTGTTAAAACATTTAAGGTTCATGTTTTCAAGCTTTTCTCCACAGTCATAAGGTCCAGAAACTTTATTTTTAATGACAACTGAGATGTTTCAGGTAATACTTGATTCCAACAGGTGGGGCTTTAAGGAAAACACTAACTGTCACAAAACTCATGATAAAAATCACAAGAGTTGGTAACAATGCCTAAATATTTCCAGTATTCCCTAAGATATACTGCAGATACGGAGTTAATATTATTTCTTTATCTGAGGACTCCACATATGACATTTTTCCAGATTAGCAATTCCATTTTAAATTAATACCCTACTTTATCCTGGAATAACTTTCATGTTTAGACAAGCCCTTATATAACTGATAAATTGATAAGCCTGACCACAATTTTGGAAGCAGACTTTTCTTTTCACCCTATGGGTAATATATGATCTTGCAGCCAGCCAAGATTTGTTGTTGCATACAGCCAAATTCTGCCCTTGGACACATGCCTGCGGCTTCCATTGAAACCAGAATGAATAGTATGTGTGTGTGAAGCCTTAAGTGTTTGGGGGCACTATATAAATGCAAGCCATTATCAGTATTAAAGGTTTTAATCACTATTCATCATTTCCCAATGAAAGATCAACAGGAGAAGGGACTCCACTATCTATTCTATTTTTCAGTTTATCAGGAATTCATTAACTCTAAATGAAAGTATTACCTGGACAGTTATTTAAGTTTGTTTCCTTTTAAAACAAACATACAATGTATAAAATAAACATTTGTGTGGTCCAATATGTCAGATCTGATGGCATTGCTACTGCTTTCAATTACTCTTGTGCTAAAGAGTATATTTTACAGATGAAATAGAGATACTGATATGTAAAAGACAAAAAATAGCATGCTCCATTTATGTAAATGTATTGACTATTATAATGAGGGTCACATAAAGAATGCAGTACATTTGCAATAACATCCTGTTCATGCCTTCAGCTTTTCTTTTTCAGTTTGATGGTTTAAAACACCACAGAATATTGTGTGAATAGATGGAATATTTTTTTAAATAAGCAGACATTTAATTATTCTGTTTTATAGAATGTAGGATGTTCAAAGCACTTTGAAACACAGTTTCAAAACTGCTGTTTAAAAAAAAAATGTTTGTTTAAACCCGGCATTTTTGATCTTTGTGACCTTGAGGCATGCCTGCTTGACTTGAAATTTGGCCCAGGATCTCAGTTCATAAACCTCCGTAAGCCTATCAGGAAACTTGGTAAAGTTTCAGGTTTGTAACAATTCCCGAAACTGAATTTCACTTGTTTCAGTTTAGTTACCAAAGTTTTACATGCCTCTACTTTTTTCACTCCAGATCAGAGCTCTCAACTTGTTAAGGCACAAATGTGGAATAGCACTTTCAGCCAAGCCCCAAATAAGGGCCATAAAATAAAGATGCTGTGGGATTCATTACTTTAGCATAAATTACATATTCTATAACCTATTTTGTGGTTCTTTATTTATGATTTATGGGTGACATTTGTAAAAGTACCTAAGTGATTTAAGAACGTAAGTCTAAATGCAAGTCAGTAGAACTTGGGCTCCTAACACACGTAGCACTTTTGGAAAGTCCACCCTAAATAATATTCAACAACAAAAGTGAGGGGACAACAAATTTGCGTGAAATGTTGGTAATCTTGGGAATCAAATGAGAGATGTCCCTTGTGAACAATGAGAGAAATAGCTGCATTATTTTTTAAAAACATTTGCACCTCAGTTTACCTCGCTGATGTTATCTTGCTCGACTGCATAGAGCTAAATCAAAGAGGCTATTAGGGAGAGAACAACTGGAAACAAAACAATGGCAAAGATAAGGTCATAGCAAATACCAAGGATCTTTGAGGAAACAATGAGGAAGCTAATAATTGGGGGGAACCCACTTGTCTGACTCCAGCTAACCTAGCCAGGCTTATTCCTTCCAGGCCCAAATGTAGGATCAAAGTCAGGGATACTAAAACCTTAAAGATCCTGGCCTAGGGCTGAGTGCACAGCAGCAACTGTAAGAAGAATCTCTGAGAGAGAGAGAGAGATGGAGAGCATGTGGCAGCAGTGCAGTCTGCTTTTCTCAGCCCAGAGATGGAGATAGTTGGGCTAAGTGGGGTTTACCAAAACATATAAGTAAGAGCCAGGCATATGGGCTTTTTGTTGTTTTATTCCTTCGGTGAAAAAATAACACTTTGTTTTGAAGGAGCTGTTTTTGAGACATTTTCATCAGCTTGTTGGTCACAGATCCCTGGAAGAAAGGGGCTTAACAGGTGCCAAACATAGCTTGGCTTGTTAACATGGTTGGGAACCAGGGGGCTTGCCCAAGAAGGATTGGACTGCAGAATTCCACTCTTTAAGAGAGGTGAAGGAAAGTAGCATGTACTCACGAGGGATAAATAGGGGTCTAAGGCAGTGGGCTCAGGACCCATTTGTAAATGTTTATGGCCTGTCACAACCCAGTAATAGTGTGAGGGTGAAGGCGCTTGGGTGGTTTTGGTCAGATCTTGTCCTCAGGGGGCTTGGGTCCTGCCCAGCACTCACCCCACAGTGGCAGCTCCTGTGCTGTGGGGCTGGCTAGGCTTGGCTCTTCAATTTGGACGTTTCAAAATCCAGAATTGCAGCGCCACTCAGCTTTGTCCCTGACGACCAACTTTGTCTGGGTGGAGTTGCAACCTGGCTAATGGGGTTGCAGTGCCACTCACTCAAATTTGGCCTACCCAGATTCCCATCATCATGACAGCTGGGCCAAACCTGAGTGATGCTGGGACCCCAGAGGTTGCAATCCCTGGAGTAGGCCGGTGAGCCCAGCCAGCCCCATGGGACAGGAGCCACAAGAGCTGCCATGTGGTCATTTGAAACATTCTCCGGCACGGGTTGAGAAACCCTGGTCTAAAGCACAGCTTGCTCCTATTTCAGCCCAATTTTTTCTCACTCTAGCCACTAGCAGGACACAGGCTAGCAAGCCCTAATTAACAGAACATCAAGCCAAACTCATATCTGGTCTTTGTTGAAATCAGTGGGGTTACACTGGAGATTAATTTGTTCCCTGGATTATTTTCTGTTTATTTAAGTGATCTGGCACCTAGAACCAACTGGGAACATTCAGACAAAATATTGGGGTTTTGTTGTTGTTGCTGTTCTCAAAAAATGTTGACTCATCAAAAATGAAACTTTCCGCAGGAATGTACCAATTCTGATGAAGAAAAACGGTCTCAGGATGATGATGTATGGTCCAAACCTCAAAAAGTAAAAGAGGTCCCATAATACCTAAGTGGTTAGGGCAGTCGCCGGTGATGTAGGAGCTCCAGATTGAAGTCCCTTCTGTGTCTGCTTCAGAATAGTAACTTGAGCCTGGATCTCCCACCTCCTACCTAAATGTTCTAGCCAGCTTGCTATTAAGGAGTGGCTCTCTCAATAGCTTTGGTCGGAACTCTGCTATCCACTTTGTATAAATAATTACATATGCCTTAGCGCAGGGGCATAAACCTGCTTTTTCAACTATCTTCATGGAATGGCCTAACTGTTTCCTGCCCAGCTCTACTGATACCCACATTTGCAGGGTATTGTATGTATTCCCCTGTCCACATATTTTCTGCTGGTGGGCAAATCATACAATAGCTGAACTCAGAGTTCTCTTTGTGCTGTATCTTTTTTTTCAGAAGAGCTCATTCTAAAAACTAGTTCTGACTGGCTTTTTAATCCTTAAAACATTTGCAGGAATAAAAATTTCATCCCACACAAAGGATTATCCAAAAGAAAGAGAAATATTGGCACATATATCACACTGGCTGGGGTATGGTCTAATGAAAAGTAAATAATCTGAAAGCATAAAAGTCTGGTGGTTGGATTCTCAGGCACATGTAAAATTAGCATGAAATTTACAACCAGGGTAAAAGTAAGGGGTATGGGCCAGTACGGCGTGCTGGTAAAAGGTAGCCAGCAGTACCGGCCCGTACCACTGACTTTAAAGCCCTGCCGTGGCAGCGCTTTAACGTTGCTGCCCCTTTTGCACCCCCCAATCGGCAGCCCTGCCGGGTCCCCACCAGCAGGGCCAGTAGGGAGGGCGCAAAAGGGGCAGTGACGACCCAGTAGGGCTTGTCGATGGGAGGCGCATCACTGCCCCTTTTGCCCCCCTCCCGGCTGCTGATGGGGGGGGCAAAAGAAGTAGCTGCCCCAAGGCCACGATTTAAAAGGGCCCAGGGTGCTGGCCGGAGCCCCGGGCCCTTTAAATTGCCACTGGAGCCCTGGGCAGCACAGGCCAGGGAGCGCAGGTGGACTGGCTGGGGGACGCTGACCCCCAGCCCTGCCCCTTCCGTCCGAGGCCATGCCCCTTCTGGGGGGGCCAGAGCAGCCCCGTACCGGTAAGATCTGCATTTTACTTTCACCCCTGTTTACAACTGTAACATCTAACTAAAACTTTAACCATTCACATATACCAAACGGTTTTCTGTTACACCATAGATAAATCAGTATTTCCCAAATGTTGGTATGCTGAGGATCCCCTCAGGAAGATGAAAGCAGTTGTATCCCTGTTCACCCTCCTTCCCAGGTGCTGTTAAAGACCTGTCCATCTTATTGTATACATTAGACTCACAGACTCAGACATTAAGGCCAGAAGGGACCAGCATGATCATCTAGTCTGATCTCTTGCACATTGCAAGCCACAGAACCTCACTCATCCACTGCAATAGGCCCGTAACCTCTGGCTGAGTTACTGAAGTCCTCAAATCTTGATGTCAAGACGTCAAGTTTCAGAGAATCTAGCAAGTGACCTAAGCCCCACATTGCAGAGAAAGGCAACCTGCCTCCCCGACCCCAGGATCTCTGCCAATCAGCCGGAGGGGGAAATTCCTTCCCTGTCCCTAAATGGCAATCAGTTAGACCCTGAGCATGAAGGTGAGGCTCACCAGCCAGACACACTTCTCCAGGGTGCCGTATCCCATAACTTCAGAAACCATGAGCTGAACAGATATGCCAATATGCAGCATTTATCCCTCCAGATGTTAGTTTACCATGATCAAGAGATTGTGAATGAAAACTTCACAGAACTGTGACACGCATGCACAGCGCCCATTGTCTTCAATGGGAGCTGTGGGTACTTAGCACCTCCGAAAATCAGACCTGCGGTGTCTCAAGATGAGCACTCAAATACTGAGACATCCACAATTTATGGCTACTTTAGAAAATATGGGCCTTAATCTTTTTGTATCTCCTGATTTGTAAAATGATGAAATGACTTCCCTTTCTCAATGGAGTGCTGGGAGGCTTCATTCATTAATGTTTGTAATGTGCTGAGATCTTCAGATGGAAGGTGCTGTAGAAGTGCAATGTATATTTATGGTGAATGTTGCTAAGGGCTGCCGTCAGGTGAATCTTTGAGCCAAAGACAATTACAGATCTTAAAGTAAATGGGTGTGTCAACCACTCTTTCAGACCCAATGGAAGGAGCAATTAAGCCTCTTTTTGTAGTAGAGACAGCTACAAACAATGGAGGAGCTGTCCAAGGCCACATGAGCAAACCACGTGAATTGAGATCTCCCTGGTTGCAAACATGGGTCTACTCTAGAATATTGATTTGGAAGCCTGTGTGTTTTAGGAGGCAGAAAGCCTGGAGAATAACTTGTGAGTGTGATCCTGGGAGGAAGCAGAAATAAGCTTCTTGGGTGCAGAGCTCACTGGAGTGACAGACTTGAAGATTTCTGAGCAAGGAAACTGTCTGCTGTTTGTCTCCACTGTGTACATTTTTTGTAAGTAAACAAGATTACACAAAAGAATATACCTGACTCATAGAATCCATGTCTCATTGTATGGAAACAACCCTGCAAATGCCGAATATTGTCTAACAGCTCTGGTCATAGGAGCATCAGTATTGTTACCATGTCCTTTGCTGACATGATGTTGTTGTGTCCAGTGCTTCATTAACCACACCCCTACCCATTACCCATACACATGCATTCCCATATATCCTTAATGAATAAAGTCAAATAATTAAGTGTATTCTTGTGAATCAAAAATATTCAGGGCCTTGTGTATTTTGTGATTTACTAAAAAGTAGTTTAAACCATTCTAAAACACGGTGGCTCTTTGTCCCCATCTAGTAGTTACACCAGTTATAGAAACTATTAAGTCTGTTACTATCTCCAAACTACAGGGGCTAGTCCTTTAGCCCAGGCAATAGCAGCTCAAACTTTTAGGTCCTGGGTTTAGTCCATACAGACAACCCAGCTAGAGGCATCATAATAATGGTGTGTTGGTTAGCTGGTATATTACAAGTAGAAACCAGGAATACCTTATGATATCAAGTTCAAAGGTCAAATCTGAGACCATTCTGAAAGTGTAGGGGTAATAAGCATGATTTTTCATATGTTAAATTAAACACTGGAGGGAGTCAGCACAGTCCTTTAACTATAAACGAAACACTGGTATAGAGAAAGAAAATTTAATTGAAAAACTATTACATAGAAGACCTCATTCTCCTCTCTGTTACACCCATTTTATACCGGTATAGCTTCACTGAATTCAATGCAGTTACTCCTCATGTAAGAATGGAAGATCACAAAGGCGTCAAACAAAAGCAGATCTGAAGGTCATAGTAGTTCTGTATGTATGGAGACCAAAATTTCCTGGAAATGAAATGTAATTAACAATACTTTTTACTGCTTCTCAAAGAGAAAATTCAAATTCAAACCACACTTTTGCATATTGTTCTTTAACAAGCCAAATAGATATGAAGTTGGCAGCAGCACTTTGCCATCTATAGTACAAACCAGGAAAATGTGAACTCTCTTAATGAGCACTTTGCCACAGTTATCCATACCTTTGTCACCTCCAAGCTGGACTACCATGGTTCACTCAATTTAGAGTGGCTCTTGTGAAGCCTCCAGTAGCTCCAGTTTTGTGCAGTTGGAGAATTAATGGATAGCCTTGTAAATAGTAAGGTTGTCTGTGGTATTAATAAACACAGGTTGAAGAAGTAATTGTTAAAGATTCGGACTTCACATTAACTAATGGAGACATCGGCAGTGCTGCAGAAGTTATTAAATCACAAATAAAAACCCTGATAAACCAGGAAGAAAATAAAAAAGCAGCTGGTGTGGATGTCATTAAAAACTAGCTCCTAGAAATTGTGCATTCATTCAAAATTACCAGACCCAAGTAGCAGTAAACAAAGGCAGAAGTTGGGTTGGGAGGAGATAACTGAAAATTCTGAAGTTTCGTATTCTGATTTAAACAATGTACCTATCAACATCTTTTTCTCTCTCTGCCTCAGTAATTATGGTCTCCTTAGTTGTAATATTTTAGCACCTCTCAAGCACGAATGGATTTATCTTCACCATAGGCATGCATAGCACGTTTCATTAGGGTGTGCACCCAGGGAATTTTTTTTTAAAGGCTAACATTTAGCACACAATTTTCCACACCGAAAAAAACCCGTAACCTAGTTAATAATAATTAATAATAATAATAACAATAAAATAAACTCATAGAATTAATGAAAAATTTGTGTATACTGTATATGAGATTATTTTATGAGAAATGAAAATGAGCTTGCTTTGGGATTTTACAAGGCACTTATATAATTTAAACACATTTGGTACCCTGAGTAATGATAACAATTCTTGCAAATCACATAAATAGGGATCTCATGGTCCCCTTCCTTCACCCCATTGCAAAGGCACAGGTGTTATTGCTGGCTGTCCTAGGGCTGCAGAAAACCCTATGGGCAAAACATATGGAAAGAAGAGGATCAACTTATACAGAGGTTTGAAGGGGGACTCCCATAGTGCATTAATTAACACTTAATAAATACATCAAAATTAAATACATTACAGAGATAAGAACCTGTAATGACAACTTTACTTCATGAGAAGCTCCAGAGACAGAAGACCCAGAGGGAGTAATGGTAGGGGGAATCCCACTGAGACCAAAGGGGCTGGTAGAGGGAGAAGACACAGAACAAGGGTAGAGGCAGAGTGGCTGCAGGGTTGGTCCAGTCTTCTGCATCTCCCCTGTGGGTGGAGACACTGATCTCTATCACTGTAAGAGGGAACAATAGAATGGAATGCCCAGAAGAATGAATGACTTGAGGACAATTTCCTGAGGGACCCATACCCTTGCAGAGCTTTTCTAGCTCTGACATTTACATTTCTACATGGTTTGGCCCAAAGAAATAAAAATCTGCACATCTTCCATGTGTTTTTGGACCAATGGAAAAGTGACTTTTAAAATTCCCTATGAAACTGAGTTAACAAAATAAATGAGTTTATGAACAACCAGAAAATATACTTCTCAAGTGAAAAACTATAACTGGACTTCTTTGCAAAGAAATTGTAAGTGTTTTTACAAGAAAAGTCACAAACTGTCTGGAAAGGAAGAGTAGATTAAATTACTTGCCTCAGTGAAATTAAATATCCAGAGAATTGTTGTGCATGTAATGATGATGACCGGGGTTTGCTCACCTGTGGTTCCCCCTCCCCGTGCTGTGGAGGCACAGCCGGGCAGGTCTGCATCTGCAAGCAGGCACCCTGCCTCAGGTGCAGCTCCCATTGGCCTTGGTGGCCGACAGTCTGGGAGCCTCTTGGCCAATGAGCTGGGGGCGGGAGGGGGAAGGCAAAGGGGAAGACTGTAGGGAGCTCGGGAGCAGGGGAGGCAGGGGGGAGGGGAGCTGTCTCTGGAGGCACAAAGGGGGGGCTCTCTGGAGGGTGGTGATGGGGGAGCAGGGGCTGGTGTGGATCTTCCAGGGGGGCAGAGGGTTGTGTGGGTCTCTGTGGGGTGGGGGGGAGTGATGGACAGAGCCAGCTGCAGCCCGGGTCTGGTCTGTGGGGGAAGGGAGTGTTGCTATAGCCCCCGCCCCCCAGGAAGCCCCCTCTGTGTATTTTATGCCAGCCCCGGGGTGCCCATTGCTGCTCCTTTCTCCGGTCCCCGGCTCCATCTGTTTGTCTGCCCCCACAATGCCCCCACCCTGTTTGTGTCTGACAGGGACAGACTCTTGCTGCTCTCTCTGCCTGCAGCTCCCTCTCCCTCCCTACTGGGGAGGCATGGTCAGGCAGCTCCGGCACCGTCCCCCCCCCCCAGCTCCCACTGGCCAGATTCCTGGCAAATGGGCTGGGAACCGGGTCAGCTCTGGGAAGGGGGATGTAGGCAGCGTGCGGAGCTGCCCTGCCTCTGCCGAGACTCTCCGCTGCATGGAGGGAGGCCGGGGAGGGGAGAGCTGCCCCCGCGGGGAGAGCACCCCACCCCACATTGCCGAACCGTGGAGCATGGGCACCACTGCCCATCTCACCACCTATGTATCCAACCCACCCTGCTCCCTGTCCCCTGACTGTCCCCACCCTTATCCAATCCCCCGGCCTCCCTAACCATGAGGTTCCTAGCAGTGTTTGGCTCAGCACAGAGCCAGACACACTGCCCCATGGGAGCACGTAGCCCCGCCCATCCCCCCCGAGCTGTGCCTTGCATTAGGGTGTGCCTGGGCACACCGGCACACCCCATGTGCACGCCTATGATCTTCACAATATCCCTGTGAGGTAGAAAAGTATTTTCCATAATTTACAGATGGTAAAATTGAGATACAAAGAGATCTGATGACTTGCTCAGGGTCATAGAAGCAGTGTCAGGAGTTGAACTCAAGTCTGCTAAGTGACACTCTATAATACCTTGACCACCAGACCATCCTTTCTCTTTAGTTACAAAATCAATAAATACATTTGAAAACATGTATAATAATAACCTAATTTAAAGTAATGCTGAAAAATGACACTAAAAGTATCTGACCAACCCAATGCCTCTCAGAAAAAATCTGAGTGAATAGATTGAACTTTCAGCATTCCAAGGGCGGTGAGACAAAATTCCAGATCAAGGGCCCTCAGCTGAGAATTCTCTAAATTATGAGTCTAGAGATTGTCAGTTCAAATGTCCCAGCTGATCTCCACTGTTGAATGAGAGGACAAAGGAAAGGAGGTCTCTAAGATATCCAGGACCCAAACCATATAAGACTTCATAGAGTTAAACCCCTTGAACTGTATTTGGAAATTAACTGGAAGCCAGTGAGTGAGGCCTCTGAGGGAATGTCTACACGGCAAGAAAAAAAACCCTGGCACCAAGTCTCAGGGCCCAGGTCAGCTGACTCAGGTTCGCAGGCCTCAGGCTTGGGGCAGCTGACCTGGGGCAGTCATCGCTGTGATCTTTTATTGCCGTGTAGATGTGTTCAAGGTCACAGGTGTAATATGCTCAATGTGAAACTCTGCTGAGTTCCTCAATGGTCTTCAAATGTAGCCTTATGTACATTTACAATAAAGAATTTGGGGAAACCAAACATATAATCAAGGCCTTGTATTGTCCAAATGGAAAATTCATTCAGTGATGTGTGTGATGAAATTGGTTACATTAAGGACAAACTGCGTGTTTGTTTGGACCCCTAAGATGACCGCAATTGCTACTTCATCTAGGAAAATTGTTTGTATTGAGGGACTGGATTCTTCAAAAATTAACAAACGTGGAGAATGTAGAAGTATCTGACTGGGTGTAATTTACATCCAGTGGGTGAAAAGAAATCTAAACTTAAAAAAGTATAAATCATTACATAAGATGCTTCTCTAACAAACTGAAGATGGGCCAGGATTGATGCCCATGAATATCCTATGATTATCTTACATATGTAAGTATATATCATTTTTATGTAAGTTTTTCATGTGTACAAAAACACAGGGAGATTGCCATCATTTCAAATATCACATATCATTAGCTCATCTTTACTGGACAGTGTTGTGTTGTTATTCAATAAGTCCAATTCTCAGTGCAAGGCTTCTGAAAAAGACAAGAGTTAAGACAGAATCAAACATGCTTAGAACATGGGCAAAATACTCAGTCTTCTCAGCATCCTCCACCAGGGGCTATATGTTGCCCTGGCAGGTACAGGGGTTCAAAGATCTAACTACTAAGATCCTACCTTATGCTCCTTCCTGCAAACCAAACGTTTCACCAAACCAGCTCAGATCACCAGTCACATAAGCCATTTTTTTCATCAAACACATTCATACTAAATGGTCATAATCCTAGGTCAGGGAAGGGCATATGCATGTAAGAGAGAGAAGTTTGCTTTATTCACAAATACAGTCCATTCAGACAGGATGCCAAACCTTCAGCTGTAGAGTGTGCTGGGCCAGAGGTCCACAAAACCAAAGCAGTGGGTGTGAGCAGCTGCATACAGACTGATTGGTGATAATAGCTTGAATCCTTTTGGGAATCAGGATGCCTCTCCTTTCTCTCAGCTATGAATTTGGTGTTGCCATTTTAGATCTCTGGTTAATGAGGAGCTAAAGAAAAAAAATGATTTGACAATAAAGGCTGCTGTGGATATGATGAGGTCATAGAAAATGGAGAGGGCACAGCTCCTTAGGCAGATGGCAGTTTAGGCCCTGATTCTACAAAGCACTTAAACACCTTTAATTTTAGCCACATGTGTAATCCCGTTCCTATTCAACAAAGTACATGCTCAGATAGGATTTAAAACACATGCACTTAGGGTGACCATAGGTCCAGTTTTGGCCAGAACAGTCCCTTTTTTAAGCTCTGTCCCAGCTGTCCCGACTTTTGGCAAAACTGGGCATTTATCCACAATTTTGCCAAAAAAAAAAGTGGGTGCGATCCCTAGCGGGGCGGAGAGGAATGGGCGGTCGAGGATGGGGGCGAACGGCAATACCAGTCCTGAGTAGGAGGGAGGGCTCAGGCCGGCCCTGCGTGCAGGTGGGCAGTAGGGAGCCTCAGGCTGGCCCCACTGGCAGGTAGGTGGGGCTCATGCCAGCCTCACGCAGGGGGGAAAATAGGGGGCCTTGGGCCAGCCCAGCAGGCAGGAGGCAGAGAGGGCTGAGGGAGGGGCTCTCGCCAGTGGTGGGGAGGGGGACGCTAGGCATGGCCCCTTGCAGTGTCCCGTTTTCCCTTTGGGAAAATATGGTCACCCTAACTTAAAGTTGCTTAGGTGCCTTACAAAATAGAAATGGGATTACTTATGTGCTTAAAGTTAAGCATGTGCTTAGGTGCTTTCCTGAATCAGGGTCTTAAAACAGATAATGCTTTGTTTATAGAAAAGGCTGTTCTTAAGTTGCACTGTGCTGGAAATGGCTCTAATGGTCCAAAGCAGTGGTTCTCAAACTATTTACCATTGTGGGCTGCATATGCAGCTTTATGTGGGCTGTATCCACACAATATATATATACTACCTGTATGGCCCTGAGGATGTCACATGGGCCCCAGCTGTGTGCTGATTGGGCTGCATTCAGCCCACAGGTTGAGAACCACTGGTCCAAAGACATCCGGTTAGTGGGCTTGTTTCATTGGCCTCCTCTAATGTAAGGACTGGGGCATGGATAATATATGTACAAGAAACAGGAACAATTATCTCTTTTCATATTTGATTGATAGTCCTAAAAGACAGACATTTTGTCAACTTTATATCCTGAAAAGAGGACCTATGACAGAAAGAAATTAATTGTAGAAGCTAACAGTGTCAGTGAATTGGATGAAAATCTGCAAAAGAGGGGCTGTGTAGAAGACTGGATTAAGGCCTGGCACCTACACAGAAGAGTCAGCTGTAGAAGCAATGTCCCGTTTCTAATGTTTTAAAAAAAACAAACAAAAAACAACGAGGAGTCCTTGTGACACCTTAGAGACTAACAAATTTATTTGGGCATAAGCTTTTGTGGGCTAAAACCCACTT
The DNA here is from genome assembly GCF_015237465.2 of Chelonia mydas. Classification (NCBI taxonomy): domain Eukaryota; kingdom Metazoa; phylum Chordata; order Testudines; family Cheloniidae; genus Chelonia; species Chelonia mydas. The sequence goes on along the minus strand of NC_051245.2, from coordinate 19,134,750 downwards.
CATCAGATGCATGGAATGGAACATACAATAGGGAGGTGTAAATACACAGCATATGAAAAGATGGGAGTTGCCTTACCAAGTTGGGGATTAGTGCTAATGAGACAAACTCAATTAAGGTGGAAGTGGGGTATTCTCAACAGTTGACGAGAAGGGGTGGAAATCACTTTTGTAGTGCTAATGAGGCTAATGTAAACAAGGTGGCCTATTTCAAACAGCTGACAAGAAGGTGTGAGTATCAGCAGGAGGAAATTAGTTTTTGTAATGACCCATCCACTCCCAGTCTTTATTCAGATTTTTAGGGACTTTGTCTTATTTTGTAGTAACAGCAGACACTGTGCAAAATCTCTGATGGGAAGCCATGTGAAACCATTCAAAGTAGCTGTTTCATTGGAATGAATGATGATATTAGTAATCTAGCAGAGGTAAATTGAATTTGACAAAGATAAGATGCTGTTCTAAATTGGAATTAAAACATGACCTGTGGGATGAGAACACATCTCCTCCTGTTCTAAATATTCCTCCAGATGACACAAATTGTGGGAGGGTTTCCAAATTACTTATTAGCCAAAAGTGTGAGTGTTGGCCAGATGGTTTCCTTGGATTTTGAATAGTCAAGAGGATCAGACCTGTGATTTATTGTAGGTTCAATAAGGTCTGCAGTTACAATAGAGGCTGCTGTTGTTGTTTGGTCAGCAATGGTTGCATGTTCATGCTGCTCTTGTTTTACTAAATCCAGATGCATCCATAAATCTCCAGATGAAATGGTGGACGCACCAGAAGCAGAAACAGCAGTGGCCAAAGAGGGCTGAACAGATTGTCTTGCAGTTCTTTGAACTGCCTCATTGGTCATTTGAACATTTCCTGCCAAATTTGATATCGCATTTTCCATTATGTCATTAACAAGAACAGATCGTTTGAATCAAGGATCCAGAAAGTAGACAAAATGTATTTCCTGAAAGATGGGATCAGTTCTTCCGATCAACTGGAGTGAACATATTCACAAAGCTGCCCAATACAGTCCATTCTTGATGTGAGATCAGTTCATCTATTTAACTCCTAATACTTGCTTTTGCTCAGCCAGTCCTGTCAAAATGTAGAGATCCATTAAGTACTAGTATACTGAACGATGGTGTGCTGGGAAGCACAGAATTGTTTGTGGAGGTATGTGAAGTCCTCCTACTTTTATAAAATGCTGGAAATCTAAAGAGATATATTTTCCCTTGCATTTGTTGGACATACGTTATTCATTGTCTTGTCTTTGGTACTATTCACTCATGTGCAAAACAAATAATGTATTTACATAGCCCCTATTAGCAGGTAGCATGTTAATTCCATGCATCTACTGATGTTTTCAAGAATGTTAATTGCTATCACCCTGATTCTTCACTGTCTTGCACTCTGTGTAGTCATGTACACCTGTGAAAAAAGAATGTACTGTGAGTTTTAAATTGCAACATTCTGATTTGGCTAAATTTTATACTCACTGTGTGCAGGTGTAGGTGACCACACAGGGTGCAAAGCTATGGAGAATATAATAAACTCTCTTTTGCTATGAAGCCTACAAAAAACTTGACAACAGTTAAGCTGCTGAGACCATTGCCTGTCATGCCAACCAATACTGTCTCATTGTTTCCTTGTACTCCCCCATTGGTCTGTCTGTATCCATCCATTGTCTCTTGTCTTATACTTAGTTTGCAAGCTTCTTGGGGCAGGGACCATCTTTTTGTTCCGTGTTTGTACAACATCTAGCATAATGGGGTCCTGGTCCATGACTACGGCTTGTAGGCACAATGGTATAATAATAATCATCAATAATAACAACTCAGTACAATAATCAACCGCAATTGCAAACAGGCGTCAAGAGCCCTGTCTGAAATGATGAGAGGCTATTCTTTCATGTAACATAGACAATCCTTCATAGACAATCCTTTTTTAAAACATTGTTGAGAAATGCACACAAGAAGTTATTTAACTTGTTTCTACAGGCATTTTTAATATGCACTGGTGTTTTCATGATGAATTACTTGTTCATCATTGTCGTCATTTACTAGGAAACTTCGTTTCAAATGTGCAATAGAGTTCTCCAAACAAATGCCTTCATCATATTTGATATTCGTATCATGCAATGCAATGCTTGGACAAATCCTGATCAATCTACCCATGACGTGATAATCCCATTGAATAAGAGGAATATGACTGATTATCTGCCACACTTGTCTCTCCCTCTTTATTTTTTTAAGTGTTTCCATATATTGATTTAATCAATATGGCATTATTCTTCCAAACAATTATGACACACTGTTTACAAGTTGCTTTGGAAAAAGAAACATTGATGAATTATTCAGTTGATTGATTGATTATTAATAAAATTATTAGTAACATGGACAAAGAGTTGTAAACCTCCCTAATATTCAGAACTACCAACAGTTTTTTATATTGAAACAGCAGTCTTTGCCGAAACCCTACACCTCATACCCTAACCCCCAAATGGTTGAACAATGGAATGACCTTCACATTCCCATTGAAATGGAATCTTTTATCCTTACTACTAAACACTTTAAAGGAATACCTAGTCATAAAATCCACTTGGAATGCTTTAATAGCCCTGGGCCAATTGTCCATAAAATAATCTCAAACAAAATTTGCCTCCATATGGCACAATACTGTACCTTGCTTAAAAATTATTAAAAATATTTTCCCCTGGATAAAGTGGTATGACAAAGGTATTGACATTTTCACATGGAACACAGGAAATAGAAACATCTCAAATTTGATGAAAATACACTTCAGATGCAAGTTAATAACTTTCAGTGGCCTTTGACACTTAAAGTTAGTGAAAACTGAAAAACATTTAAAGTTGATTAATTCAAAGAAATACCTGACATTATCAATATTTATCATATCAAGGAATAGGTAAAAATGAACATATTACATTAGTAGCATTCCAAAAATTGAAACTAAGTAGTCAGACTTTCTCTACTACTACTGAAAGCACTTGAAAAAATTACTCAAAACATCATATTAGAGCCTTTGGAAGGCTATAAAAATTTGGACCAGACCAGAGCAGGTATTTGTTACTCTTTACCTCAGATATTCCTTGTCATTACAGCTGAGAGAATAATTCACAATTAATCATTTTTCTGACAATTTTAACATTTTTGTGATCAGCAAATTGTGATTTCCTCAAATGTATTATTAATTATTTCAAATTATCCAATACATTAATTTAATTATTTTACTCAATAAATGTTTTGCAAGAATATTCAATACCTGAGACTCGACCTTTGAAAAACGTTGCTAATTTTGATCATAAAAGTCACATAGTATTATTTCTTTTCTCTAACTGAATAACCATACATTTACTTCCAGGTTAAATATGATATAAACTTGGGCTTCCACAAATAATGAATGTAACTTTGAAATTAACTTTCCATGAAAATTCATGCCAATAAAATTTAATCCTTGAAATTCAACCAAAACAAATATTAGTTATGTGCTTCCACCCCAGTTTTCATATATGTTTATCTTCCACTGGATTATATGCCACTCCAACCAAATAGATTATCACAATCAAACCTATAGTGGCCAAACCAATAGTCAAAGAAACAGTGGTAAAAATGTGTGTGTAGATCTATCTAACAATATTTGAATCAAAATCTGAAATTTTATGCTTAATCTCCTAAAGCTTGACACTCTTTAAATACAGCCCATGTTTTAAAAATTTTTGTAATACCGTTATAACAGATGCCCAGAGAACTATTGTGGCACATCACAAACAAACATAGGAGTTATCATTTACTAAGTAGTTTAATAAATGAGTGGAATAGAGATATATAAAAAAGCTAGCAACAGAAAAATGGTATCACAATCCATTTGCCCCAAACTTGAAAATCTTTATATCTGAATCATAATAAACGTATAGTAGCAGTTTCACTAAAAACTAATGGCCCTTGTTAGAGAGAGCTCCTCTTGCTCATTCTTCTATATCTGTTATCAATTATTATTACACACGTTTGTTTCAAGTAGCTAACAGTGGATATAACCCAGCCAGCCAGGTATTCCTCTCATTGTTATCATCCTGCCTTCATCCTTACCTCCATTTGTTTGTTACATCATCTTTTTTTAAAATGGATTGTAAAGTCTTCAGGGCAGGGAATATATGCTACTCTGTGTTTGTATGGCACCCAACCCAACACTAGAGATGTAATTCCATTTTGGGCCTGTGAGCACTCCATAATACAAGTAATAAATAATAATAATAGCAAAATCTTTCTCTGTCCAGATAGAGCCCTCAAGTAACATTCAACTAGGTTAAATAATACTGTTAGGGTGAATACACCATTAAATCTTACAAACGCTCTAAAAGAGTCCTTGCAAATGATGCATGAGTCAAGTACATGCCATCTATCTAGGCAATTTCTGAGCAAGCTTTATAAAACACTGTGAACTTGCCACTTGGCCTTAGACATTTTTAAACCATTTGTCTTATAAAATCTGTGAGGTTAGAGATTATGACAACTGGAATTGTGTCTTCTGTCTCATATTTCTCTTTTATGTAGTCTATGACTTCAGGAAGGTAAAGCAATACATAAGAGTCTGACTGTCCTATTCAGTATGCATTTGGTGGTCTGGCTCACGTGGTTAAAAAGGGGCACTAAATATTTATTTTTATACTTGGCCTTGGGTCTAACCATGTCACCTCTAATGAATACTGTTCTCAGTGGTAGCTGATGACAGAACAAGGAGTAATGGTCTCAAGTTGCAGTGGGGGAGGTTTAGGTTGGATATTAGGAAAAACTTTTTCACTAGGAGGGTGGTGAAACACTGGAATGCGTTACCTAGGGAGGTGGTGGAATCTCCTTCCTTAGATATTTTTAAGGTCAGGCTTGACAAAGCCCTGGCTGGGATGATTTAATTGGGGATTGGTCCTGCTTTAAGCAGGGGGTTAGACTAGATGACCTCCTGAGGTCCCTTCCAACCCTGATATTCTATGATTCTATGATTCTCTGAATACACCATCAGATTTTGATCACTCAGTTGTACAGCAGCTGTGGGCTTATGCTCATGAACAGTGTCACACAGGGTACCTATTTGTGTCACTTTTGTAAGAGAAAAAACAAAGCAATGACTTCAGCAATACTGAATAACTATGTTTTTCTCATTGCATGCCCTCCCCTTTCCTCCCTCCCCCACCCCCACGCCCCAAAATAAAAAGCCTCAATTTGTGTTTAATTTCTTTACAATTCTTTTAGTATCGATTTGGCCAACTTGGCTTATGGTACTTTTCACATCTCTTCGAACAGGTCAGGGTTAGTCCATCATCACCAACCAGGTATTGTAATGTGATAGTTTTGTCGGGGGGGGAACACCGTTATTTTGGCACAGTGAGCCAAGCCCTAAGCCACTGTTCTCTGTTCTAGCTGTTCTTTCCGCTGCCTTTTAGAATGATTCTTCTTGTCGTACAACATCCAGCAGATAGTGAGTTTAGGTGGGGGTGACTGTATCTTTCCAAAATACTGAAGTTCATGCTTGATTTTTCCTGACATTTTGGTGGATGGATATAGGTCCATTCTACAGGCCAGTCCAACAAGATGCTGAAAACCTTCAAAGAGCTGGTAACAGTCCTCAATTTCAACAAGTCATAGGTGCCTAGAACCTCCCCGAACTAGGTTGTTAGGGTCTGATCTAATACCCACTGAAGTTAACAGATAGACTCCCCTGCCTGGATTCTCCATTGAGCTACATCATGTATAATCAATAATTTATATCTGAGCAAAGTGGGTGTAAGACATTAACATTCTGATCTGGTAGCATTTTATTCAATCCCTTAGCTAGGGTCAACCCAAAGAGGTACTAAACACTTGCAATAATGATTGACCCCAAATTCAGGTCCATGTGGGTAAGGGCTGTAGGATACAGCCCAAAGTGGTTTTAGATCAAAAAGGGACAGAAATATGCATTTTTATTTAATTAATTTATTGGCACTTTTTGTGTCCAGGCATAGACATGATTCTTGTAGAACTAATATATTAATAAAGTGAAAATAAACAACACTGACAGGCTATGTGTCTTTTTTTCTTTTCTCATGTGGCCTAACAAGCTTTATAAATAAACGCTGCTGGAGGTGGTACTGCTCTCAGAGCTGGGCACCCAGCCAGGAGCCACTGCTCTTCACTCTGCCTTTAGAGCTGGGCAGCCGGAGAGTGGCGGCTGCTGGCCGGGCACCCATTTCTGAGGGCAGCACCACCACCAGAAGCAGCGTAGAAGAAAGGGTGACAATACCATACTGTGCCACCCTTACTTCTGCTCTCCTGCTGCATTGTCCCCCTAACTTCTGCGCTGATGTTGGTGGTGATGCTGCAGTTAGAGCTGGATGGCCAGCCAGCAGCCGCCACTCTCCACTCTGCCTTCTCATGCCCTCCCAGAATACATTCCACACGCCACAGTCAGAGAACCTCTGATTTAGAATGGGAAATGATTCTGTGCTAATGCTGTGCTGTCAAATGTTATCTTTTTATTGCATCTAGGTAATTGATCATATAATTCCAAGTTAACAAAAAAAATTATAATTTTTAGTCCAATTTAAAAGATGAAATGGAAAAAAGTTATACAGCAATTTGTTTTAGTAATAAATAAATGGCCTGACCCCTTGAAGCAAGAACATGTGGAAATGTCATTGATTACACTTGTCTGCACATTGAGCTCATGGAAAAATGGAGTCCAATTTTAAAATAGAATAATTTCTGTTTCAGAGAATAATCAGCTTCTATAAAGCAGCCATTTTAGGTAAAATTATTATTAATTATTATTATCATCATTAATAATAGCAGTAATAATAATAAATATATTATGTCATATTCTTCAGTGGTCAGCTATATGATAAAAACAGAAAATTATTGTCAGATTTTTTTTTTTAGTCTTGAAAATTGTACATGTGCATGAAAAGGTAGGTAGAAAGATGGACAGAAAATTAGTAATAAAGTTTATGATTTACTGGCTTATGTAAAATCAAATGTGATACAGCTCCAAGCAATATTATTCTCTTGCAAAGTCTAATTTTTAAAAAAATCTTTTTCTTTTAAGTGGAAAAATGTTTCATTTTCCAGATGCTGGTACTTCAGGAAAGATTATAGATCTCCTATTAAAACTTTTAGAAGCAATTTCTTTACTGTATGTTTTGCACTCCTAGTTAGGCTGTCATCCCCACCTATACGTTTGCATAACTACCTACATATGCCCATTCACTTAAGAGGGAGACACAGATGGACATTAGCTTGACTGCAGTTTTGCTCACATCTAGGTTTTTATCTGACAAACTACAGCAACCGAAACCCAGGACACATGGAAATGCTCTTTTAAAACAGGTTTCAGAGTAGCAGCCGTGTTAGTCTGTATTCGCAAAAAGAAAAGGAGTACTTGTGGCACCTTAGAGACTAACAAATTTATTTGAGCATAAGCTTTTGTGAGCTACAGCTCACTTCATCGGATGCATTCAGTGGAAAATACAGTGGGGAGATTTATATACATACAGAACATGAAACAATGGGTGTTACCATACACACTGTAATGAGAGTGATCACTTAAGGTGAGCTATTACCAGCAGAAGAGCGGGGGGAGGGACGGGACCTTTTGTAGTGATAATCAAGGTGGGCCATTTCCAGCAGTTGACAAGAACGTCTGAGGAACAGTGGGGGGTGAAGGGGGGGAATAAACATGGGGAAATTTCCTCTACCCCCCACTGTTCCTCAGACGTTCTTGTCAACCGCTGGAAATGGCCCACCTTGATTATCACTACAAAAGGTTTTCCCCCCCACCCCACCCCGCTCTCCTGCTGGTAATAGCTCACCTTAAGTGATCACTCTTGTTACAGTGTGTATGGTAACACCCATTGTTTCATGTTCTCTATGTATATAAATCTCCCCACTGTATTTTCCACTGAATGCATCTGATGAAGTGAGCTGTAGCTTACAAAAGCTTATGCTCAAATAAATTTGTTAGTCTCTAAAGTGCCACAAGTACTCCTTTTCCTTTAAAACAGAAATTCTATATAAAATTATCCTTTTAATGGAATGGACTATTAAAAAAATTAGAGAGACAAAGTGGGTGAGGTAATATCTTTTATTAGACCAACTTCTGTTGGTGAGAAAAACAAGCTATTGAGCTCCACAGAGCTCTTCTGTTTTTCAGAGACCTGAAGAAGAGCTCTGTGTAGCTCGAAAGCTTATCTCCAAGAAAGATAAGTACCTCACCCACCTTGTCTCTCTAATATCTGGGATCGACATGGCTACAACAACGCTGCAAATTTAAAAAATTGTTTATATTGCAAAGTTTACTCTCCTAGACTTTCCGTCAGCCCAGTTCCTAGGACCCAGTCTTGTGAAATACTGAGCATCTCCTGCTAAGTGCTAAGCACCCTCAGCTGCAAATCAATCTTATAGAAGTTAAGGGCACTCAGCACCACCCAGAATGGGGTCTTAATTACTCAGAGCCATTTAGCTGGTAATGAGGTTGTAACTTAATAAGTCCATCTTGAACAAGATCTAATAAAGGTAGCCCTAAATAAACTGAAATTAATGGGGAGAATTCTTGCCACAGAGTCTTCACCTAAATGGCGTGCTTGACAGAATAAATTCAGGTTTGTATTTCCAATGGAAATGTGAAACAGAATTTGACTCTTTCCTCCCTGTTGGGCTTTTTTCCAAACATGCTGCCTTTTCCCTAATGCACTAGAGTAGTGCGCATCCATTAAAGCTACACGGTTTGTCCTAAAATGCTGACATTTCATTTTTAATTGAAATCAAACATGCTGTTCCATTAGGGAGTAAGAGAGTAAACCAGATTGTCAGAAATTAGTGGAGGTAGAGGAGAGAAATTTTCCTCCCTCAGAAAGTACTTTTCTGTGGAAATCTGACAAAGAACACTTTTGAGACATCAGGCCAAATTTATCCCTGGTGCAACACTATTGAAGTCGATGGAGTTACGCTAGGATGAATTTGACTTCTACTGCATCTGTGAGAAAGATTGCATTAGAAATATATCTATTTTTCAGTTTATTGAAAATGCACTCATCATGACCCTGACAGTATGTATAATAACCACCTTTAAAAACTATACATGCCTGCCCTTACAAACTGTATAATAAAATTCCAAAAATATCACTCTGAAGCCTAAAATGTCTGATGAGTAGGTCTCCGTGTCTGTCACGGAAGTAGCAGAAATCATGGATTCCATGACTTTCTGTGACCTCCGTGACTTCTGCAGTGGCCATTGTGGCTAACGGGCTGCAGGGCCAGCTGCTCAGGTGGCCCCGGGAACAGCCACACCAGCCGCTGCTGGAGTGGCCCCAGAGACAGCAACACAGCCACTGCTCTGGTGGCCCCCGGCAGCGGTCCTGGGGTAGCCAGAGCAGCTGCAGTTCGTGGCCCCAGGCAGCGGTCACCGGGCAACCAGCTGGGCTGAGCAGCCATGGTCCGCTGGCCCCCGACAGCTAGTGCTGCTGGCCTTGGGCACCCCCCTCCAGCAGTGCCCCTCCCAGATATCCCCCCCAGCAGTGGTCCATCTTCCAAGATTTAATCACAGGTATTTTTAGTATAAGTCGTGGACAGGTCACAGGCCGTTAATTTTTCTTTATTGCCCGTGACCTGGCAAATGACTTTTACTGAAAATACCTATGACTAAATCGTAGTCTTACTGATGAGTCACTGTGAAGTGATAAAAGCAGCTACAAGTATAGTTGAGAGCTCTTTTTGTTCAGAATATCACAAGGTTCAGTCACCACTAAGATTCACACTCTGTGTCCAGACCACGACATAGGTGGTTTGACCTAGTGCTTGGAGCAGGAGTCAGGCAGCGTCAGATTCCAGGAGATCAGAGTCTGAGATATGCCAGAGGGCAAACTGGGAGTGAAGTGTCAGGAAGCAGGCAGGGTCAGGTTACCAGAAAGAAATCAGAGAGCACAAGAGAAGTAGTCCTAAGCAGGGGAAACCCATTTGCCTGGACAACTTCCTGTTCCTGGGATTGGTTTAAATACAAGCAGGGAACCAATCGGGACTCCCAGAGTTCCATCAATCAGATCCCAGGACAGGAGCCTTCTGTCAGAAAGCAGCATCTAGTTCCGGGAACTGTTGGCAGATTGAAACTTACTGGCTCTTAAGAGGCCCGTAGATCAAGGTTTGAGATCCCTCGTCCCTGACAGTCTGTTACTGTCCAATTTTTAAGTTCTCAGCCGCTTTGACTTTACAAATTATACCCATGGAACAGCAAGGCATGTATTTATGCCATGCCAAGAGTCCTAGACCAATGTGATAGCAGAGGTAATGCAACTGTCACCACCCTAACTTTACAGCTAATTTGCATAAAACAATTTCATTGATTGTCTGAGGGAAACTGAGGGAGGTGGTGGATTACTTGGCCCAGTTGCCATAGTTCTTCTTTGAGGAGTGTCCCTATGGGTGCTCCACTTCAGCTGAATGTGTGTCCCTGTGCCTTTGATCAGAGAATCTCAGCAGCAGTGCTCATCTGGATTGCGCATGTGCTGTCCCCATCTGGTGCTGTTGTCGGCCCCTGTCTAGCACGTGAGACCAGACCCGTCTCAGTTCCTTCCCAACTGTCCTCGACCTGAGATGGAGCTCCCATCAGCATGCAAACCGATTTAGTGTTTAGAATAGGCTTTTAGAGTAGTTTTAGTATAGTAGTTAGAGTTGCTTACCCTTTCCTTCCCTGTTTATTTTTCTTACAAAAAAATTCATATATTTTTCTAACCCTTAGAATAGTTTGTGTTCTCAGGGCTGAACCACCATAGTTCAAGCCATGCCCAGTTCACTGGGCTTCAAGCACTGCCTTTCCTGCCGTGACCTCTTTGCAACACCCCAAAACTACAAATGCCCGCAATTCTGTTTGAGAGCAGGGTTGGGGCCCCAATCCCTATGGGATGCCTTCCTCCTCAAATGGGCTACACCTCTGCTGTACGTGTTTCCCCCGATCCTGTTATTATGGGTTATACACAAAATACAAACCAACAAAGTCATCTTGGTAGCCCCAACATGGCCCAGACAGATTTGGTACTTGTACCTATTGAGGATGGTGGCATGCACACTCCGCACTCTTCCATTTCTGCAGAACCTTCTATCACAGGATGCCAGACAGGTATATCCCCTGAACCTGAAGTGGCTTCAACTGAGAGCATGGCTCCTGCATGGTTCCATCATGACAAACTAACCTGCTCAGAACTGGTGAAAGACATATTATTAAACCGTAGGACAACCACGCATAATACTTACCTGTATTGGAAGAGATTCAACATATGGTGTCAAAATAAACAAACTAGGAATGTTTCTACCCCCTACTCTTGGTATTGGACTATATATTGAGGCTAAAGACATCTGGACTATCCATTAGCTCAATCAAAGTACATCTCACTGCTATTACCACTTTTCACCATAAGATCAACGGGACATCAATATTTGCCCATCTGATCACCAAATGTTTTCTTAAGGGTATCAGAAACATTTACCTTGAAGTACACATACCTACCCCACCTTGGGATTTGAACTTAGTACTACCCTACGTTACCAGGCCCCCATTCAAACCCTTAGCAACATTGTCTCTATCACAGCTATCGATGAAGGTGGCGTTCTTAGTAGCTGTCACATCAGCCTGCCGACTGGGCGAGTTAGGGGCCCTCATGGCACACCAACCTTACACCATCTTTTTCAAAGACAAAGTCACTCTAAAACCACACCCAACATTTTTACCTAAAGTATCTTCCTCCTTCCACATAAACTAACCAATCCATCTTCCCTCATTCTGCCCTAAACCTCACAGGAGTATACAACAGGACTCAGTACTACATACTCTAGACATCAGGCGTGCCTTAGTGTTCTATCTTGATAGAACTAAGTCTTTCAGAAAATCACAGAGGCTTTTCATTTCCACTGTAGAGTGCTCTAAAGGTTCCGCTATTTCCAAACAGAGACTATCTAAATGGATTTCCAATTGCATCCACCTCTGCTACCAATAGAAGGACCTGCAATCCCCATTGGTAAGGCTGCGATTCTGTCACAGAGGTTGTGGAAGTCATAGATTCTGTGACTTTCCATGACCTTCGTGATTTCCACAGCTGCAGCAGCCAATCCGACTGACCCTAGGGCCGCTCCCAGTGGTGCGACTGACCCCGGCAACTGGCCCTGGGGAGTGCCCAAACAGCGTTCCCAGGGGAAGCCCTGGGGATTGCCCAAGCAGCAGTGATCCTGGGGGTAGCCAGAGCAGTGGCAGTCCCAGGTAGTGCCTGAGCATTGGTCCTGGGGGCATCCCCAGGGACTGCCTGGGCAACAGCTGTCCTGGTGATGGCTGAAGCAGCAGCCCCAGAGGCCATTGGGAGAGTGGTCCCTGGGGGCCTCGGAGCAGTAAGCCACCAGTGCAGTCAGCCCCCACCACTGGAGCAAGGGCCCCCCAGAGCAGCAGGGCCCCAGGAGCAGAGATTTAGTCATGGGTATTTATGGACAGGTCAAAGGCCACGAATTTTTCTTTATTGCCCGTGACCTCTCCATGACTTTTACTAAAAATACCCATGACTAAATCTTAGCCTTACCCATTGGGGTTCCGAAATCTGTCAATTTCAATAGCCTTTCTAAACAACACACTGATCATGGACACATGTAGAACAGCCCCTTGGGCCTCCGCACAGATGTTCACAAAACATTATGCAGTTGACCAGAGTTCAAGATCGGATGCATTTCTAGGTCTGACAGTGTAATCATCCCTTACGCATGCAAATCCAAAGCCCCTTCGGTCCAATGTGGGGCACTGTTAGACAGTCACCTAAAGTGGAGCACGCACAGGAACACTTCTTGAAGAAGAAGAGAAGGTTACTCACCCTGTGCAGTAACTGAAGTTCTCCAAGATGGTTGTCCCTGTGGGTGCTCCACTACCCACCCCACTCCCTTCTACTACAGAGTTCAGTGTCTGGATTCTATGGTAGAGAAGGAACTGAGGGGGATCTGGTCGCTTGTGCTAGATAGGTGCTGACAACGGCACGAGGCAGGGACTGCGCACATGTGACACAGGCGAAATTCTTCAATCAAAGGCGCCGGGACGCACATTTACCTGAAGTGGAGCACCCACAGGGACACCCATGTCGAAGAACCTCAGTAACTGCACAGGGTGAGTAATCTTCTCTTCTTCAAAACCACCAACACAACAACACAGCCAGCACACACAATAACCCCAAACACACATAGATCCTCCTGGCAACACACATCGCTCATTTGCCACCCTCACAAATCAATACAAATCTCCCAGGATTGTCACTTTGTTTGTGTGTCACTCTGAAGCTTAGACTGTCTGTTGAATCAGTGTGAAGTGACGAAAACAGCTACCAGCCTGGATGAGAGCTCTTTGGGTTCAGAATAATACCAGGTTCAGTCATCACTGGGCTATGAGAACCAGACGGAATGTTGGAGGCCAAAGGTTCTGTGACAGTTGGAATATGACAGTTGATCAGAAAAGGTGGGAGAAACAGCTATGTCACGTAACAGAGAGGTGGTTGTGCCTCCAGCCAGGGCACAGCTCTGTGTACAGACTTTGGGCAGCATGTACAAACAGCCACATTGCTCACTATAACACAATGCAAGGAAACGAGAACCCCCTTTTTTTACACTTACAAATTACACTCCTGCAACAGCATGGGCTTTCAGCTACTAGTATGAAATAAGGGTTTGTCTACACATGCAGATATTCCACAGTAGCTATTCAGGAATAACTATTCCAGAATAACTCCATGTGTGGACACTCTTATTCTGGAAGAAGAGTGTTGACACATGAAGTTATTTCAGAATAACTGTTTGGCTTTAAATTCACACCCTTCCTTATTCAAGTATAACTTTTGTGTTAGACAAGCCCGAATAACGTATCTCTGATACTATAACGCAGTCACCTCAAAGTCTCCCTCCAAGCATGCAAATCACCAATTTCAAACTAAAATGTGTGCACCAGATTGTGTTTGGCCTCTGGGCCTGCAAGGAAATGAGAGCACACAGGTCACTTTCTCCTCACAGTCTCTATGGAGGGGCTGGGCACAATAGGAGTCAGGAAGTACAGGGTCTTCAAAGAGCTAGTACGGCTGCCAGGGGCATGACTATAGTTCCACATCAGCCACTTAAATTGGTTAGGGTAGAGAGGAGTGAATACTACACCCTCTACAATAACCCAGCACAGCAGCCATGGTCTCCCTGTAATTCACCTCTTGCAGCTTATTGAATAAGCATGGACATTTGACCTTTGTTTGTTACTATGAATAGATCATCCTTGAGACCAACAGAGTCTCCATACCATACGCAGGCTCAAAGCCCAGAAAGAAAGAGATTGGAGAACTCACAAGCCTCCAGATGTGGAGAGAATTGATTCACCAACACCATCCCAATAACACTTGTAGATACCATCAAGGGATGGTATCTTCAACATGGTCCTAATTATTGCTTGATTGAACAAACCTTGGGATAGAGTCTCCTGAAGGAAGATGTTGATCATCCCTTAGGACCCATCAGTGAGGGACCCAATAACCACTAGCTAGATTTTTGTTTTTTGCCATGAAAGACAACTTGCGCAGATCACAGTTATATTTCTGACAGCAAGATTAGCTGAAAATCAGATAAACGCCGTGTCTGTCATGCCACCCCCTCTCAAGAAAACAGACAAGCCCATCAGAATCCTATGAATCTTGATCAGATAATGATTTCCAGCATTCACACAGTAGCTTGTCCACTCACATTTCCCTGTCACAGGGAAATGATTTCTATACCAGAGTGAGAGCTGAGGATGGAATAACAGAAGATGGCATTCAGCAGCCACTCTATAGTTGACAACAGCTTATAGTTTTAATGTTCTATGAGTCTATTGACAGAATGATACACTGACTGTACAACGTTCTGTTTAGTTATAGTATTCTGGAATTTAAGCTGGTCCATTAATCTTGAAGGGAAGAGGGAGAAAAATTAAACCTGAGACTAGAAGAGATAAGTGTCTGACCTTAACAAACACATGATTTTCATACATCCACGCCCAATCTCCAATCCCAAACCCAAAACTAAAGTCCAGGTTTTGTGAAAAGAACACATCATCTAGAAGCAGAGAGAGGACTATCCAGATCAGGGCTGACAAGAGGGGGGCAAAAAGGGGGACAATTTAACAGGGTCCTGAGCTCAGCTGCCCTCCCCCCATGACCTCCCATAAAAGTCTGTAATGTCTGTGTAAACAAAGTAAAATGGGAGATGGTGGGACCTCAGTAAACACGATGCACACAAAATTTCTCTTGACAGGCCTGAACAGATGGATGTTGTTAAAAACAAATAGAAAACAATTCTTGCCTTTGTTATTAAAGAAATGTGCAACCAAACATATGAGGAAAATCTGGTAATTTTACTGCCAAAAAGAGCATGCCAAGGTTAGGTTAGGGGGATGTTGGAGAAAAAATGACAAATCTACAAGGCTGGGACACCATAGGACTTAGAGGGGTGCGCCAGAGGTAGAAGGTGATGAAACCATGAACGACCTCACTCTCTCAGGGCATGTCTATACTGCAGCGATTGATCCACCGGGGATCAATTTAGTGGGTTTAGTGAAGACCCACTAAATCCACCATTGATTGCTCTCCCGTGGACTCTGGTACTCCATCGGAACAAGAGGCATAAGTTAAAGCAATGGGAGGGTTTCTCCCATTGACCCAGCACGATGTAGACACCTCAATAAGTCAACCTAAGCTACATCAGCTGCAGCTACATTATTCACATAGCTGGAATTGCATAACTTAGGTCAATTTAACCCTGCAGTGTAGACTTGCCCTCAGAGACAGCATGATCTCTCTAGGGTCCAACAGATGGGTATAAACTGGTCATGAACAAAGTTAGGCTGAACATTAGAAGAAGGGTTTCTAACCATCAGAGGACTGAGGTTCTGGAATAGCCTTGCAATAGGAGCAGTGGAGCAAGAAACCTAACTAGTTTTAGGATGGGTCTCAATAAGTTTATAAACAGGATAATATGGTGCAGTTGTCTGCAATATCAGGGGACTGGACTCAAGGACCCATGAGGTCCATTCTCATCATGTGTACATTTCTGAGCAGAAATCCACCTGAGACTTGATGGGCGCAATTTTCAAAAGTGTTTAATGTTGGCCTAACTCACTTCCATTAAAGTCAGTAGTAAAATTCCCAATTACTTTAATGGGAGCATAGTTAGGCCAATAAAGAGCACTTTTTAAAATTCCATCCAATGTTGCTAAAAACATCATTAATATTCACAGAGTCCCCTTTGTGACTTCTGTTGCACAACTGTAGGGGAGCTGGGTCTTATTCAGTCTCACCTCCTGAGAGAGCCTTGCTTCTAGAGAATGTGTTTCTGTGTTGGGGGCACAGACCCTCTGCACAGAAGATCCAAGTATTTGTGGGGTTGGGAACAGAAGACCAGTTATCTGCATGTTTAGAGGGCCAAGTTCCTTCATCCTTCAAGGTCGCCCAAAATCCTGCCCTTGAAGGGTACAAAAAAGAAAACTCAGTGAGGTGAGCCTCAAAGTATTTCCTGGACCTTCTGTCCCACTCTGTGAGTTTTACTATGGGAAAGTACTCAATTATTACTCATTCAAACCTCCCATTCACTTGAAAGGGAATTTTGACTCAATGACTAATCTACCCATTAGCACTTACATGGTCCATTACATCTTCAAAGTGATGTACAAACATTAATTAATCCACACAACTTCCCTGTGAGGTAAAAGAGACTTCTCAAGACAATATTAATATAGCTACTATATAAATAAACTTCATTAAGAAAGTTA
This sequence comes from Chelonia mydas, assembly GCF_015237465.2. Lineage (NCBI taxonomy): Eukaryota > Metazoa > Chordata > Testudines > Cheloniidae > Chelonia > Chelonia mydas. The sequence goes on along the minus strand of NC_051245.2, from coordinate 19,117,923 downwards.
TGTGGCACAGTCAAGTGCTTGAAAGTGAGGAGATGCCAGGTTTACAGTTGCCAATGCAACCTTCATTCTGTTCCCTTGTGTTTCCCTCCTGTGCAATGAAGGGGGGGAGGATAAAGTGGGAAAAACAGTTTGATCATGTAATTAAAGACTGTATCAAAATGCAAATGAGTAAGACAGATACTTCTTGAGTTAAAAGACTAGATAGTAGTAAGAGAATACTATTATTTCCAAGGGGTAGCTGGACTGCTTAATTCAGAGAGGCAGTCAGGGTAGCTTGGCCAAGTCCAGTTCTTTCTCTTCCCCTCAGCTGGAGGGGTCCTGACCCATGTATTGCCTTCAGATTGGGGTGGGTGGGCTGCTGGAGCATGTACTAGCTCTGGGGGGACTTATGGTGTAGAGTCTAGTGCTGCTCTGTTTTCCACCTCTTCCCATGCTGGGAATTGGGGGAACTCCTGCCCCATATGGTGCCCCAAGAGGAGAGAATGGAATGTTAAGGCCATGTACAGAGTCTGGGGCGTATGGCTGGGGGAGTGAGCCAAGCCCAGCACTCTCTTCTCTTCCCCACCCCCTATACCCCACTAACACTGCTCCAGCAGCTCCGCATGTTCCCATGATAGTGTACTGCTGATGTTACTGCTTTGGCAGCAGTAGGGGCTTGGCTATTTAGAATATTCATGGTTAGTTATTATTTGCCAGACTTCCAATATTTTCCTAAGCAATGCAAGGAAAAGAAGTGAAATAGGTATTTTTTCAGTTTATAACTCAGATAAACCTGAAACCCTGCCATATTTCAAAGGCCTGCTGCAAACAGTGGAGGTGTTAGAATTTCTCAATAAAAAGGTTGCAAGTATCTTTTACAATGGGAAGTGTGTATTGCCTTCCTGCTTATTGTTTCCTGATCCCTGTTCCTGTTTGTTTCCTGCTCCCTGAACTCAGCGTTCAAGTTCCTCTTTGTGTGTGTACATAGTGTTGGGTGTGTGCAGTTACTCAGGGCATGCTGCTACATACCTGCCATTTGGACCGTTATGTTTTGTCCAGACAGAGTTGGCTTAACTGCTTCATGGTTAATACATATTTTGCTTTGATTTCCTGGTGTTTTGGGATTGGTGTTCTGGGGGTGCAGCAGAGTGTAACATTAAATGCTTTTATTCTGCAATCTATGCTGCCTGCACATCCTTTGGCTGTTGACTGGCAATATTTTATTCAGATTTTTTTGGAACTACAGATAGATTCTGCAACTCTTCAATGTTGCTAGTTTATCCTGGCTGCAGAAGTGATGGCATTGACATTTATGATAGACTCCTGGAGCCCAAGTTCTCCTTTGGTGGAGAGATGAGCATAAAGGTCTGTGGACTAAAACTTGGGTCTGCAGAGTCTGGGATGACTGACGTTCCCACATTGCCACCATGCAGAGCTACAGCCAGGGAACACTGTGGAGAGTAGGTGCTGCAGGAAGTACCACAAGGGAGCCAGAGTGATAGTACCATGCTGCCTCCTGATTGGTCAAGTGCCCTATTTAACCCTGGGGGATGCCCCAGGAAGTTGTCTCAACCACACAGAATTTGGCCTGCTGTGACTCCAGACTTCACCTTGTCTCCTGATCTCTGACTTCTGACCCTGGCCTCACTCTGACCCCAACTCTTGCTTACTGAACCTGGTGCTTGTGATTCGTCTAACTCCTGCTCAGTGGCTACCATCCCTGACATGCAGACTCCAGCCCAGCTGTGACAGCTAGGCCAGACCGCCTACGCACAGGTCTCTTACAATGAGTATTTTGGGATGGAGCTTCTGTTCTCCTAAAAGAGAAAAAAAAGTTTTGAAGCTTGCTAGCAACCCAATGAAACCATGTGTAAATGTGCATGTCGTTTGCAGCAGTTGGCCCAGCACTATGAATTTGGGGACATTATGATGATCGTGCTCAGTGATATTTTTGTGACTGGTGTAGGCAATGACTGACTGGGTGAACAGCTACAGGCTGAAGATGCTAGAAATGAAGATGCTAAAAGTTGATTGATACCAACTTTTCATGCCACGATTGTTGAGTGAAGCATTTAAGAGAGCTCAGTCTGAAATGGGTTCTATGTCTCAGACAGCTGCTACCTTTGTGTCTACTCTTAAACCATCAGCTGCTCCTCCTGCTTCCATTGCCTAGTCATATGATACTACCTACTCCCGCTCCACAGCCTCAGCAGCAGAAGTTGCCAGCTCCTTACTGTTTCTGCTGTGGTAGTACAAGTCATTTGGGTAATTTAACTTCCTGCCCGGCTAGAACTGCTATGTGCCAAGCGTGTGGGAAGGAAAGTGTGCCGTATACTGGTTCACAGTGATGGGAGGCCCAAAATGCCTACTGTAAATGGAGAGCCACATAAGACCACCTTTGCCAGGACCAATGAGCTGAAGCTGATATCTCGTATCATGGGAAATTAATGGTGCACCACTGAAGTGCATAGTGGTTCCGGGTGCTGAAGTTAATGTTGTTCCCTTTTGGCTAGTTCATAATCTGGACATTTGCCTGAATGCAGTGGTTATAAAAGCTTGGAATTTGTATGCTTTGCAGACTGTGGGTGAAGCTGTGTGCTCTGTGCTCTAGAAAGGCATATTCTTGATTGAAAAGTTTTACATTGTAAAGGCACTGCTGCAAATGCTGTTCCATTTTTGTCCTACAATCTGTGTTTACAGCTTAGTATTATGCAAGAACTTGCACAGGATAACTTGGATGTAGAATAGAAGGGAGTAGCCAGCATATCATTTAGAGACACCATGATTTATTTGCAAAAAGAAAAGGAGTACTTGTGGCACCTTAGAGACTAACCAATTTATTTGAGCATGAGCTTTCGTGAGCTACAGCTCACTTCATCGGATGCATACTGTGGAAACTGCAGAAGACATTATATACACAGAGACCATGAAACAATACCTCCTCCCACCCCACTCTCCTGCTGGTAATAGCTTATCTAAAGTGATAGCCTATCCAAAGTGACCACTCTCCTTACAACGTGCATGAAAATCAAGGTGGGCCATTTCCAGCACAAATCCAGGTTTTCTCACCCTCCGCCCCCCCCCCCACAAACTCACTCTCCTGCTGGTAATAGCCCATCCAAAGTGACCACTCTCTTCACAATGTGTATGATAATCAAGGTGGGCCATTTCCTGCACAAATCCAGGTTCTCTCACCCCCTCACCCCCCTCCAAAAACCACACACACAAACTCACTCTCCAGAACGCCACTAGCCGTCACCTTCAGCCCCCGACTAAAACCCCTCCAACGCATTATTAAGGATCTACAACCTATCCTGAAGGATGACCCAACACTCTCACAAATCTTGGGAGACAGGCCAGTCCTTGCCTACAGACAGCCCCCCAACCTGAAGCAAATACTCACCAACAACCACATACCACACAACAGAACCACTAACCCAGGAACCTACCCTTGCAAGAAAGCCCGTTGCCAACTGTGCCCACATATCTATTCAGGGGACACCATCACAGGGTCTAATAACATCAGCCACACTATCAGAGGCTCGTTCACCTGCACATCCACCAATGTGATATATGCCATCATGTGCCAGCAATGCCCCTCTGCCATGTACATTGGTCAAACTGGTCAGTCTCTACGTAAAAGAATAAATGGACACAAATCAGATGTCAAGAATTATAACATTCATAAACCAGTCGGAGAACACTTCAATCTCTCTGGTCACGCAATCACAGACATGAAGGTCGCTATCTTACAACAAAAAAACTTCCAATCCAGACTCCAGCAAGAAACTGCTGAATTGGAATTCATTTGCAAATTGGATACTATTAATTTAGGCTTAAATAGAGACTGGGAGTGGCTAAGTCATTATGCAAGGTAGCCTATTTCCCCTTGCTTTTTCCTACCCCCCCCCCCCCCGCCCCAGACGTTCTGGTTAAACTTGGATTTATGCTGGAAGTGGCCCACCTTGATTGTCATGCACAGTGTGGGGAGAGTGGTCAGTTTGGATGAGCTATTGCCAGCAGGAGAGTGAGTTTGTGTGTGTGTGGGGGGGTGAGAAAACCTGGATTTGTGCTGGAAATGGCCCACCTTGATTATCATGCACATTGTAGGGAGAGTGGTCACTTTGGATAAGCTATTACCAGCAGGAGAGTGAGTTTGTGTGTGTGTGTTTTTTGGGGAAGGGGGGGGGTGAGAAAACCTGTATTTGTGCTGGAAATGGCCCACCTTGATTTTCATGCACGTTGTAAGGAGAGTGGTCACTTTGGATGGGCTATTACCAGCAGGAGAGTGAGTTTGTGTGTGGGGGGGCGGAGGGTGAGAAAACCTGGATTTGTGCTGGAAATGGCCCAACTTGATGATCACTTTAGATAAGCTATTACCAGCAGGAGAGTGGGGTGGGAGGAGGCATTGTTTCATGGTCTCTGTGTATATAATGTCTTCTGCAGTTTCCACAGTATGCATCCGATGAAGTGAGCTGTAGCTCACGAAAGCTCATGCTCAAATAAATTGGTTAGTCTCTAAGGTGCCACAAGTACTCCTTTTCTTTTTGCTAATACAGACTAACACGGCTGTTACTCTGAAACCCATGATTTATTTAACAGTGATGGTGTTCTGTCCACGGGATATGTGTACTCTCTACAGTTGGGTTCAACACCAAGCCCTTTGCACTGCTTGCATGTTGTGTACCTCCTGCACTTGTAGACTAGACCTAAGCAGAATTGCAGTGCATAAAAGATAATGGTATCATTTGGAAGGGCAAACGGCCATCAGATTGAAACTCACCCGTGGTGATCATATACAGGGAAAATGGCAACATTCGACTGTGCACAGATTTTAGGATACTTAATAAATATGCGAAATATGAGCCATTTCAATTGCCAAACTTCAAAGAGGTGAGATGCCAGGTAAGTGGATCCTGGATTTTCTCTCTGTTGGATTACTAATCTGGTTATTGGTAATGTGATGCAGTATGGCCAGAAGCCAGCAGGAGAGATATCCAGGGGAAGGAGTTGGAGCAGAGTGGTTTGGAGTAGGAGCAGAGTGCAGTTTGGAGGAGTTGGAGCAGAGTGCAGTTTGGAGAAGTGCCATGGCTGGCGAGAAGACCAAGACCTTAGGTAATGAGACACCTTGGCTTGTGCAGAGAGAGGGCAGGAAGCCCCACAAGCTGAAGAGCAGGAGAGGGAAGTAGCCCAGGGGAAGGAAGCACTAGTTCAAGTGGTTTACCACTATCCCTAGGGCCCCTGGGCTGGGACCCGGAGTAGAGGGCAGGCCCGGGTCCCTCCCTCTCCATTACCCTTCTCTGGGTTACCAGTGGGACAGTAGATACCCTAGTTCAGGGGCAGAAAACTGCGCCCTGAGCGCCCCCCCCGTCCCCCCCCAGCCCAAGAAGAGGAAGCGCGGGACCCATCATAATTGTACCGGCAATTTGCCACAGCAAATACCTGTGGCTGACAGTTTGCAGTTATTATTGACTTTCAGCATGCCATTTGGGAGCTATTGTAATCAAATACTCCCTTTTAGTTTAGTTTCTGCTACTGAAGTATTTCGGAGAGTAGTCTCTTAACTTCTTGATAATATCCATGGTCCATGTTGCTATCTGGATGACATTCTCATCTTTCCTAACACCCTGCCTGAGCATAATTGCATTCTGGACCGATGCTAACCCAACTCCAACAAGCTGACACCAAGCTGAATGCAGTCAAGTGCAGTTTTGCAAAAGATGCTGTAACATTTCTGGGCATTCTCTGTCAGTTGATGGTGTGAAACCAACACCTGAATGGCTGAAAGCTGTTGCTTCGCTACCTTTACCCACTGATCTAAGCAGTTTATGTTCTTTCGTCACCTAGCTCAGTACATAGGTGGCTGTACTCTGCCGCATTTTAGTACCCTTGCCAAGCTGCTGTGGGATTTAATCCAGGGCCAGGGCCAGTTGGTTTGAACTAAAGAGGCAAACCAGGGTTTTAAAAACTTGCATCAAGCCCTCTGTCAATGCAATCCTGTGTTTATTTTGATCCAAGGAAGGTCATAGTGATTCAAACCAATGCATGCAATCAGTAGCTGGGCACAGCTCTGCTCCAGGAGGGACAGACGGTTATATTTGCACCCCATACTCTCACCCCGACGGAAGCAAAGTATTCCCAGATGGAGCTAGAATTCTTGGTGATGGCTTTTACCATTGTATGCTTCAGAGTCTACTGAGTGGGAAGACCTTTTACATTAGAAACTGATCATTTGCCTATTTTGGCCTCTATCATAAAGCCACTGACCTGCTGAGTGTGAGACTGCAGCGGTGGGTTATTCAGTGACAGCACTATGACTTTAATTTGGTACATATCAAAGGAAGACATAATTTACTTGCTGATGCTCTTTCGAGAAATTCTACTGGGTTGGTGCCTTCGTATCCAGAAATGGCAGAGTACACAATATATTTTTTACTGAAAGATATGTCAATTGACTTAGGCCAGATCAATGACACTACTCTTTGAGATGCTGAACTGTGAAAGATGATACATGCTGTACAAGTTGATTGGACGGACCAAGTTATTAAGAGAACTTTGTTTACATTGTGACATTGTACAAAATTCATTCTGAGCTCATGGTGAAGACATGTACTACTCCACATATCTTATGCAGAGGAGCCCAGGTGATTATCCCAGCAGTGTTGCGACAATCCTGGAGTTGGCTCATAAAGGACATTTGGGAGTTATGAAGATGAAGGAACTTCTAAGTAGTTATGCTTAGTGTCCAACGCTGCACTCAGACATTAAGCGTCGTGTGAAGGCATGCTTAGCCTGCACAATGCATAGAATTACTGCTCCTCCAGCCCCTTTGAAACCAGTAGTCGTAGACAGACAATGGCAGAGAATTGCAGTGGATATTACTGGCCCCTCAACTTCATTGCATGGCTATGCACTGTTGACTGTTATAGACTATTACTCACGTAACCCCTTTGTATTCATAATTTCACAAAGCACCTCAGAGGAGCTCATTTCTTGTCTAACTACTTTGTTTGCAATGTGTGGCCTGCCACAGACCCTCATTTCAGATAATGGGATACCTTTTGTATCGAGAGATTTTGAAGGCTTTCTGACAAAGTACATTATAAAAGTACAAAAAGAAAAGGCGGACTTGTGGCACCTTAGAGACTAACAAATTTATTTGAGCATAAGCTTTTGTGAGCTACAGCTCACTTCATCGGATGCATGAAAGCTTGTTCAAATAAATTTGTTAGTGTAAGGTGCCACAAGTCCTCCTTTTCTTTTTGCGGATACAGACTAACACGGCTGCTACTCTGAAACCTATAAAAGTACAGTACATTATAAATCTGCTGTGTACCATCCCCAAAGAAATAGGAAAGCAGAACAATTGCATAGGACTCTGAAAAAAATATATAGGTTGTATACTGGAGGAATGTTGCAATATACCCTTCCATATTACATTGAGTCATGGTTTATGTGGCATTCAGAATACACCTCCTGAAAGTACCGGAGAAACCTTTTTCTATCACCTCTTCAGCTGACGTCTGAGGAACAAGTTGTCTATGCGGATGAAAAAGGTTCATCCCACGCCTTTGCCATCCTCAAAGCAGACTGATGTGACTAGCAAATATGCAAGTTTTATCCATGCAAGACTCTATCCTGTGTTCTATCCTGGACAAGCAGTATATGTTAGGAAAGGTCTGGAAGTGTTTTCAATACTTGTGGTGTGGTCCTGCAGGGTGCAGAGTATGAAGCATGTTGAGTGCATTTACTACATGTGTTGTTAACCAGCAAGATATACTGCCTACTGAAAGGGGAACAAATAGAGAAGATGACACCCTTTCTGTGTATGATGATGTCATATGGCCAGTTGGGGAATTCTCACAATAGCAATCCACCCACAAGCTGAATCAGAGGTATAACCTATGGTCCTGGGATCACCTGGGCCTCCAACATGGTACTGCTGAACTTTTGGGGAAAAGAGAAGGAAACTGTGATAACTGGTGTGCATGTGTGTGTACTGTGATCACTGGTGTGTGTGTATTGTGATGACTGGGGTGTGTGTGTGTGTGTGTGGCCTTCCTGCTGATTGCTTCCCATTCCTGTTTGTTACCTGGTTCCTGTTCCCTGAAGTCGTACTGCTCCAGTTCTTGTGTCTCGGCACACATAGTGTTGGGTGTGTGTAGTTACTCAGGGCCTGCTGCTACATACCTGCCATTTGGACTGTTATTATGTTTTGTCCAGACTGTTATTGAGTTAACTGGTTCACGGTTATTACATGTTTTGATTTGACCACCTACATGCATTTTGCTTCAATTTCCTTTTGTTTTGCCACTGATATTCTGGGATGCATCACAGCACAACAAGGTATTAGGCAACCTAAATATAGGTGTCACTATCAGCTCCCTCTAGAATAATTACTTTCAGAAATTGTTATTAGTGTTTTGCAATACCTGGCCTTTATTCTAGTTTATTTTGGGCATAATATGTCCATGTTTGTCTTTCTATTTCTGTGATAATTTCCCATCTAATATTCTTATATCTCTTTTCTCTAGTCTTCTTTGTTGACCACTTAGTATCTAAATCATGTTTACAAATTCACTACGGTTTAAATATTTATAAAAGATGAGTGTGACACACAAGCTTCTGGTACATTTCCAGCTCTAAAACAGTAAATAAGCACTAAAAATCCAATGCAAAATGGCATCAGTTGTTAGAAAACAGACGTCATATTCAGTGCCAAAAATATCCAGCTTTTCCATAAATTAGAGGAACTCAATAATTAAACTATACCTACACAAGGAAAGCCATTATCCAGGTAAATTACTATTAACATTGATTTGGTGGTTTCAGGCTAGTTCCTTCATAAATGAATCACAAGATCCATCCAGAGAAGGCGAATGCCCCAATTATCACCCCTGACTCAGGCAATGGACCTCTTTCTCTGAACATCCACAGGTGTTGTGTGATGAATCTGATGATCAGCAGATTACATACTTCTCTCCCTCCACTCCCAGAGGGTTTCAGCTCAGCAGGAGGGAAAGCGCATAACAGTGCCCTCGTCTGGCCAACCAGGTAAGGTAAGAGAGGTGAAGATCCTGTTTATCTCAGCAAGGGAGATGGCTCTCTGGGGATCTAGCAGCAGGAGAAGGCATTTCTGAGAACAATTGCAGGAGCAGTAGGATAGAGGCCTGCTCAGAGCCTGTTGGGGTCTTGTAGTCAGAGAACAAGGTCAAGAAGTTTCCGGGAGAGGTGACAGTCCAGATTCAAGCTGGGTGTCCTGTGGGAATCTGAGAGGAAGGTAGAGTTTGGAGGCAGGTGGGCTCTGTGGTACATGAGAAGCTGACTCAGCTGCTCTTTTCTGACGCAAATGACTGATACAGGATATGACCACTTGTGCGGCACACCCTATACAATTGCTTATGCCCACTTATGAAGAGTTTTTTCCCTTTTCTTCGTTCACCTGACCAGGTTAAACTGGGGGAGTGTGGCCTTTTCTGGGACTCCAGGGCAACTGCTCAGTGAGGAGGGGGCAATCATGACACCAGATCTGGGAGTAAGGACACATGTGAATTGGATATCTGTGACACTGGTAACGTTTTGTGAGTGTATGGTTAAATGGCCTTGGCTAATTAAATCATTTCCATTGCCTAGATCATATTTATAATCAATCAACCATGGTGTCTCACCTCTCCAAACTGCTTTCAGAACAGCCAAGCATGTTGTGACCCTGGAGCACTAGGAGTGTAGTTACTTCAAGCTTTGGTGACTGGCTCACTTTCCTTATGTTAGGGCCTGATCCAAACCCCATTGGATATGATCACAGACTGGCCTGAAAAATGCTGTGAAGAAAGCACTAGAAGGTGCAGCCACCCAACCAGGGATGGCTCTACCAATTTTGCCGCCCCAAGCAGTCGCCGCCAAATTGCCGTTGCCGCAACAGCGGCGGGGCTGCCACCAAATTGCTGCCGTGCCCGGAAGAGCAGCAGAACTGCTGTCGAATTGTCACTGGGTGACACAGACTGCTGCCCTATTCTGAATGCCGCCCCACACACCTGCTTGGAAAGCTGGTGCCTGGAGCCGGCCCTGCACCCAACCAACGAGCAACTCAGTGCTGACGTGACGAGCATGAAAACCTGCATCCAATCAACTGACAGTCCCAAACAGCAAACCAAATGATTTTATGCAAGAGATATATATTTATACACAAAAAGCTATGTTAAAAGAACATTGCAAGGTCAAGCACTGAAATATTAGGAAATTCCCCCTTGTGCATGTGCATTATGACATAATCTTTAAGTAGATGACCACTTGCTATTTTGTTCTCCAGGACTTCTGCTTTGTTCAGTGCACAGGATGGCTGGTGCTCACTGAATGAGCAGCTATTAAACATTTGTTTTAACTAGGGCTATCAATTAATCGCAGTTAACTCATGCGATTAACTCAAAAAAATTAATTGCGATTACAAAAATTAATCATGATTAATCGCACTTATAACAGTAGAATACCAATTGATATTCATTAAATATTTTTGGATATTTTTCTACATTTTCAATATTGATTTCAATTACAACACAGAATACAAAGTTTAAGAATCTGAAGTGCCATCCAAAATCTGAGAGGGACGAGGTGTGGAGCATGCTTTTAGAAGTCTTAAAAGAGCAACACTCTGATGCGGAAACTACAGAACCCAAACCACCATAAAAAAAAATCAACCTTCTGTTGGTGGCATCTGACTCAGATGATGAAAATGAACATGTGTCAGTCTACACCGCTTTGGATCATTATCAAGCAGAACCCATCATCAGCATGGAAGCATATCCTCCAGAACAGTGGTTCCCAAACTAGGGGCGCTGCTTGTTCAGGGAAAGCCCCTGGGGGGCCGGGCCGGTTTGTTTACCTGCCGCGTCCGCAGGTTTGTCCAATCACAGCTCCCAGTGGCCATGGTTCGCCGTTCTCAGCCAATGGGGGCTGCGGGAAGCGGTGCAGGCTGAGGGACATGCTGGCTGCCCTTCCCGCAGCCCCCATTGGCCTGGAGCGGTGAACCGCGGCCAGTGGGAGCCGTGATCGGCCGAACCTGCGGACGTGGCAGGTAAACAAACTGGCCCAGCCCACCAGGGGCTTTCCTTGAAAAAGCTGTGCCCCTAGTTTGGGAACCACTGCTCTAGAATGGTGGTTGAAGCATGAAGGGACATATGAATCTTTTAGCGCAGCTGGTACGTAAATATCTTGCAACACCAACTACAACAGTGCCATGCGAATGCCTTTTCTCACTTTCAGATGACATTGTAAACAAGAAGCAGGCAGCATTATCTCCTGCAAATTGTAACCAACCTTGTTTGTCTGAGTGATTGGCTGACCAAGAAGTAGGACTGAGTGGACTTGTAGGCTCTAAAGTTTTACATTGTTTTATTTCTGAATGCAGTTATTTTTTGTACATAACTCTACATTTGTAAGTTCAACTTTCACGATAAAGGGATTGCACTACTGTACTTGTATGAGGTGAACTGAAAAATACAATTATTTTGTTTTTTACAGTGCAAATATTTGTAATAAAATAAATATAAAGTGAGTACTGCACACTTTGTATTCTGTGTTGAAACTGAAATTAATATATTTGAAAATGTAGTTAACATCCAAAAATATTTAAAATAAATGGTATTCTATTATTGTTTAACAGTGCAATGAATCACAATTAATTTTTTTAATCGCTTGACAGCCCTAGTTTTAACCTCTTTGTTCAGTGCTTGGCCCCAGGCCTTATTGGCTGCATGCTATTTAAATCCTGCTCTGAATACAGAATTATTACTTTCCTTATAGGCTGTCTATGGGGCTCATCACTATGGTATCTGACATGAATGGATTTATTTTCACAACACCTGTGATGCAATCTTCAAAGATTTTAGCTGCACAGTTCTAAAAAACCTCTACTGAGCACGTGTGAACTGAGATTCTTCAAAGGCTTGCAACTTGGTCAAATTTGGATGGATATTTACAGGAATAGAAAAAGACACATCCCCGGCATAAGAGCTACTCCCTTACCAAATTTCAGATCCCTGCAGCATGGAGTGCTAGAGCTTCTCAAGAAATTGTAAGAATATTTGTAAGATGGAAAACAATTTTTTCCCCTTAACCTCGTTCTCAGAAATGACCAAACTGTTTTGGCTGCAAATTAAAAACACTTGTCAAAAACAAACAGCCTGAGCCAGACACTCAGCATGGAAAGTATCAATCCAAATAGTAAAGCTTGGTAAAGTTATAACCAACTGAAAACAGGGCCTAATAATGGGAAGTGTCAGGCAACCTTAATAATAGATGCTGCTGTGCTGCCAGCTCCACGTATAATACAGTTTGGTTGGGACGGAATCATTACCCCGGCACTCACACCCTCCCACACATATGACAGCAGAGTACAGAATATTATGGCAGCCAGTACACAAATGCAACTCCCCCCATACAGCTCTTGTGTGGGAGTTGGAGATTGTATCTATTTAGACTGTAAACTTTCCAATCTAGATTTAAGGTGGTGTGAAGGGGTTGACTCACTGCTGGCATCTCCACGGGACCAGGGGTGGCATGGCGTGGCAGCTCTCTCTCCGTCAAGATGAGCTGCCACTGGTTGCTCCACCTCTGTGGTGGTCTGCCTCTTCCTGTGACTTGGCCTTTTTGCAAGGTTACTTCAAAGTCTCTCCCCTTCCAAAAAGCAAAGGAGGTTAACACAAATAAATTGAGTTAGTAAGAGAGAGGAAGGAATGACCTCCTCTCAGGATGTATCAGGATCAGGTCCTCCCTTCCCTCAGGCAGGGAACTTCAGGCAGTTGGAGTAATGGAAGTTCCTGCTTTCTCTTTGCTGTTTCCTTAGGACTGAGGGTTGAAGGTCTGTTCTCTTCTCTGATCTGCCCACAAGTGAGCTTTTCTGCTTCACTTTAAACTCCTCCTTCCACCTATGCATGTCTTGTAGGTGTGGTGAAGTGGGTCTGGTTGAGTCCTTAACCCCTTGTTGTACAGTGTGGGGTTTGTATACCCCATCAAACACTTGCCCTCTCAAGATGGCACCTGCAGAACCTGGGCCAGCGGATTGTTCCCCTCCCTCACTGGAAAAAACAGATCAGCATTTTTCGTGTGCTTTTTCCTCTCTATGCTGAATTTGGAAGTCATACAGCCTGAGGGCAGGTACCAGCACATAAACTGAGGGGTTGTGTCTTTCATGGCACTTAACTAACTCTAAGAAGGCATGATCAATGACAAGTTTAAATGGATTTCCCGGGAGGTAATATTGTAGAGAATCCACAGCTCATTTCATGGCAAGTCTTTCCTTTTCTATTACTGAATATGCCTGCTCCCGAGGGAACAGTTTGTGGCTCAAATACATTACAGGATGCATATCACCTCCGCTGATATGAGCCGCCTCCTGCACCGTGCACAGTGGCTCCAAGTGTCTCTGGAGGTGCTGCCTGAAGCCCCTAAGGAGGCTGCATGGTGCAAGGCGCTGATCCCTGCTGACAGCGCCAGAACAAAGGCCAAGGCAAAACATGTCACTGCCCTTGCTAACAGCTATTCAGGAGCAATAGCTGGGCACTGGAGGCAGGGGCTGCTGCTCCCCACCCCCCAATCTCCACCTATGCTTTGCAGGCTGTCTTGGCTACAGAAAAATCCACTGGTGACTGCATGTAGCCATGGTGGCCACATTTGAGAAATGCTGGCCTAGTCCTACTTCTGAGGCATTGGTTTGTAAAGTGAACTCTTTTGAGAAGCTGGGACTGAACAGGACAGGCTCTTGACACATATGGTCTTTCAACTTCTCAAAGGCCTTTTCTCAGTGAACCTTCTTGGGGCTGCTATCCTTAATTAGGTCTGTGAGGGGGCTGCTGTCATCCAAAAGTCTGGCACAAACTGGCAGTAGTAGCCTGTGAGCCCAAAAACCTTCTGACTTGTTTCTTGTTTCATGGCTTGGCATGGGCATGCTTTTGAGGGTCTGGACTTGTTCAGGAGGAGCTGAACTTGACCCTTCCCCAAAGTATATCCCAAGTAGGTGATCTCCTCCTGCACCCCAAACCCCCCATCCCCGGCCCCACCCCACTCCTCTGCCCCAACCCAGAGCCTGCACCCCCAGCCAGAATCCTCATCCCCCCACACCCCAACCCCCTACCCCAGGCTGGAGCCCTCTCTCGCACCCTTAACCCCTCATTTCTGGCCCCACCCAGAGCCCGCACCCCTATTCAGAACTCATACCCCACTCCCCTAGCACCCAAGCCCCTGCCCCAGCCCGGAACCCTCTCCCACACCCCAAACCCCTCATCCCCAGCCCCACCCCAGAGCCCACACCCCTAGCCAGAGCCCTCACCCCCCCTTCCACGTACCCCTTGCCCCAGCCCAGTGAAAGTGAGTGAGGGTGGGGGAGAGCAAGCGACGGAGGGAGGGGAGATGGAGTGAGCGAGGCAGGGCCTCGGAGAACGGGCGGGGCAGGGGCAGGGCCTCGTGGAAGGGGCAGGGCTGGGGTCGGAGTGGAGGTGTTTGGTTTTGTGCCATTAGAAAGTTGGCAACCCTTTCCAGCTCCTGAAACGTGGTCTGCACTGGTCCCATCAGGTAAGATGCCAACAGGGTGGCCACTGGGCTGCCATCACCACTCAATCAAATGGTATCAGGAAGGCCTCCGGATCATCTTCATGGCCCATCTTTGTGAATTTCCCTGGCATGGCAGGGCTACCAGGCCCAGGCCTACAGGAGGGGAAGCCCTGGGGAGACACTGAGGCTGCATCAAGGCCACTACCTGTTGGACCAGTCTTTGCTGCTGTTCCTGCTGTTGTGCCCCTAAGTCCTGGACCAGGTCTTGCTGCTGGGAAGCCATTTGCTGATGCTGTGGCTGCTGGGCTGCCTGTTGCTCTGCTGGTTCTCAGTCATCAATTTGAGAAGAAATTCTAGGTCCATGTTGTCTGTCCCACCAATTCACATCTCTAGGTGGAGGGTGTTTGACCATCTGGGTCAGCCACTTCTCCCCTTCTCTAGGAATGGGAAGGATACTCACATTTTCCACCAGTTAAGGGGTCGCCTCACCGCTGGCACCTCCTCATGGCCAGGAGTGACGTGGCAGCTCTTTCTCGATGGGGTCCCTGCTTCCAGGGTAGTCCATAGACAAAAAGTAAGGTGAGTTAACACAAATAAATTGAGTTAGTAAGAGAGAGCAAGGCATGGCTCCTTCTCAGGGTGTATCAGAATCAGGGAGGGACCTTCAGGCAGTTGTTGCTGGGGAAGTTCTCTCCTTCCCTAAGCTTTTTCCTCAAAACTGAGGGCTGTTCTCTTCCCTGGTCTGCCCACAAGGGAGCTGTTCTGCTTCTCTTTTAACTTCTCCTCCCGCGTGTGTATATATTGCAGCTGTGATGGGTGAGAGCAGTATTTGTTAATGTATTCTAGCCCTGATGGCTGCAGAGAAAACTTTAAAAGCTTGAACTGAATGCAAACCAACGTGCTGAGTCTGCAGACAGCTTGAAACAATAGCTTGGAGGTGTGAACTACCCCATATATCTCAGTGGGTTGTTGACTCAGGAACCTACAGATGACAAATTATGTCAACACTGTTAACTGTTTCATTTTCTTATCACGTTAACAAAAGCATCCAACTAATATTCTTATTGCACAATTCCAAACCACCTCCCATATCTTCTAAGGTGTCAATATCTCCTGCTTGCACCCTGACAGCCTCTGTGGTTATGAATTGTCCATACAAAATTCTGTGGCAGATTGAAAGCTGAAAAGGTGCGGACAATATAAAATAAATTGAATGCAATATCAAAATAAATATCACAGGGGCTATTATGCTGATTGTTTTAGTCATGTTCATATTTAATTTAAAAAATCCTCATTTTTTTTAACTTGAAGCTGTTATAGAATTCCCAATCCACCAAACCAGTGTACCCCAGAAATGCAGAAGTTTTGCTGGAAGAATTAGCTTCAGTTTGTCACAGACTATGTGGGTCTCTTGTGTATATTACAGTCATTTTTATATTTTATTTATATTTTACTGTTATTAGGTGTATAGTTTGTTTCATTTGTTCACATTTTTCCATGTGTAGCATATTTATTACACCCTTTTAATACTATTGATGTTGTGGTTATTGCAGATATTTTTAAAATATTTTTAAAATTAATAAAAGAATCCATATATTAAAAAAATAGATTACTATTTGTAATAATACTCTCTGTACTGCTCTGGCATACACTGGGTATATGTTACATCCCTGATAATTATATTCTCTTCTGAAACATTGATGTGATGTGGTCAACATAACTATGGGGTGAGGAGTGGGGGGCATGTGTGCGTCAGGAAATTTAGTTATCTTACATAAAATACATACTGTATTGCAATATCAAAATGCAAAAGGCAGAGATTATGCCACGGAACTAGGGATTGGAGCACCCCTTATTTCATGATGGATTATAATATAGAGGGGACTCGTCAAGGCCTTGCGGCCTTTAACAAATGGTGTTGTGGCAGTTTTATGAGCTCCTCTTTATCTGTTGAAACGAAGCCACATATGATCTCAAGACAGGTCAGCTGTGTGTGTTGTCTTTTTTTTTTTTCTGTCTGCATTTTAAACTGTAAGCTCTTTGGAGCAGGGACTTTCTTATTTTTGTGCCTTGCACAGTGCTGAGAAAATTTGGCACCAAATAAAAATAATAATAGAGGTCAAAAGTAAATGTCGCATCCTGTTTATGTTGCATCAAAACTTCAATATACGGTAAGACAGCAACATCGCATCTTCACCACACAGCTCCCAAGAGTGCTTTGGGGGACATATACACCTCTCACAAACCCTCCTGTGTGACGAAGGGTCACAATGTTGCATGGAAAAATTAAACTAAAGTGCACCCGGCTGTACTAGAGCAGGTGGCAAAACCTGCAACCCAGTTCTAGCCCGGTCAGTCATTCCAGCTGCTCCTAAATCTTCAGCACCACTAGCTGGTGCCCATCAGCAGGGCTCTTCAATTCCTATTTGTCTGTCTCTTTCACAGGGACTCACGTCCTCACTAGCTTCCTGTTTCTATTGCATTGGGATGGGTGGGGGTGAATGGGAGGTTCCATTTATCCTGAACAGAAACCATCCTCCACTTTCCTCCTCCTCCCACCTAGCCTGAGCTGACTCCATCTTGGTCGACTCTCTAGCCTGTCTGTTTATCACTCTCTCCATTCCTTCCCCCCTCTCTCTCTCCCTCCTCCTCCTCTCGTCATTGTCCGTAATAGACGACGCGGCGGCAGCAAGCAGCAACGTGCGGCGGCGGCAGCAGCAAGCAGCTCGTTCTCTTTATAAACCCCTCTGCATTGCCCGGATGTGAATGGATTACAATGTATCTTTCAGGGAAACGTATTATTACCAATGTCTCCATGGGGGAGTCACTGATGATGATGAGGAGAGAGCTGTAAACTTGGAACAAGTTTAAGACTTTAAAAAAAAACCAACAAAAACCAACAACACAAAAAACACCAACCGAGGAAGGACAGAGGGAACAACACATCCCGCCACCACCAAGATTTTGAAGAGTTTGTGAATAACCATGTGTTTATAAAAACAAAAGAGGGAAAAGTTACTTGGATTTTCTTTTTTTTTGGCTGGCTTTTATTTTTGTTCTGTTTTGGGTGGGGAGATTTTGGGACACTTGTTTCGTGGTGGTGAATCAAAAAAACAAAAAACAAACAAACAAACAAACAAAAAAACAAAGCCAGGTGTAGTGTTCGTTTAAATCGGGGAAT
Source organism: Chelonia mydas (assembly GCF_015237465.2). Lineage (NCBI taxonomy): Eukaryota > Metazoa > Chordata > Testudines > Cheloniidae > Chelonia > Chelonia mydas. The sequence goes on along the minus strand of NC_051245.2, from coordinate 19,100,219 downwards.
AACCCTGGACCAGGACTGAGAACCAGTTAAAGTACTTTTTGTTGTTGTTTTTGTGTTTTTGGGGGGTCAAACCTATGTGAGCTAATAAAGCACTTTCGCAGAAGATTTCTCTCTTTAAAATAGATACATATTTCCTTGGACTATTGTGAACAGATTTGTGACCATTAAGGTAAAGTTACAATTTGCTGTTAGAGTAACTTGTGTGATTTTTTTAAAATTGTTGATCCCGTTGTGTTATTTTTTTTAAAAAACCTTACAACTTGTGCAATGTGTAAATGCAAACTGAAAATACACTGTACTAGTGCATCTATGCAGTGTAGCTGTATGTATGAACTTATATTGTTCAACGATCCAGCTAACGAACTTGGTGCTTTGTTTCCTGCTGGAAAATGAAGTCAGGATTGAGGTTTTGGAGTATATGGGGCCTGTAGCACCAACATTTGAAGTAAAAGTATAACATGCTTTAAGGGTGGAGTGGGAGGGGTCCGCTGGCATGGTCCCCAGAAACTTTTGAGTGTAAAACAAATCAAATGGTTGATTTCCCCCCCCCCCCCCAAGTTTGCAGCAATACTCTCTGTAAATTGAAACCCAGCATGTGAAATGTAGCGTTAGGTGCAAAAAAAAAAAATCACAACCAAATCAAAACAGAATTTAAAAAGATGACCTGGATAATACGGGTGTGTGTGTGTGTGTGTGTGTGTGTGTGTGGGGGGGTATTGTTCTTCTTGGCAAAGTCTTTCAATCACGTGTGTATTTGCAGCCTAGTATAAACTTGCTTTGCCATGTGTATGTGTGTGAGCTGAAGAAATTTAAAGTGTAATCAATGTAAAAGTGCTTCGGACGAGGAGGAAATCGGCACCAATTGACTGGGATTTCAGGCTACGTGAGCTGCGGGTCTGGAGGACAATGAGGTGCCCGCTTGCGTTTTTTCTTTTCCTTTTGGAGGTGTTACTGTGAAAGCAAAGCCCAGAGCCAGGGGAACGTGCTCTTTTTCTGCTGCTGCTTTGTCCCCTTTCCTTAGCTGAACTTGCAGTCCGGCTTGTTTTGGTTTGTTTGCGGGGTTGTCCCCCCCCCCCCCCTTCCCTCCCTCTCGCTTTCTCCCGAGGCAGAAAGAGTTTGGTTCAGAGTCAGAGCTCTGGCGTGTCTCTCTTGCTCTTTAGTGGCGGTAGCGGTGTGTGTTTGGTGAATGCCGTGATTATAGCAATGAAACCCAGAGCTCGGTACTGTTCTTGGAAGGGGAGTCCCTTCTCTCCTCTCTCGGGCGGTAGGTACCGCCGCTGGGCTAGAGTCGATCGGTGGCCGGCCGGTGTAATGGTGGAGCTAAGCTCGGATCTGTGGGCTCGGACAGGAGCTGCTGGAGGGGGCTTGCTCACCACGCGGCTTTTTATTTTTGAATGTATTTATTTATTTGCCTCCACGGGGGCTGCGAGCTCTTTATGGAGCGAGTCTCCCTATGCCCCCCCCCACCCCGGTTGCCCACTTTAAAGGAATTGATGACTTTGCAAAGGGGCCTGAGGTGCTTTGATTATTATTATTATTTTTTAACCATCCTCTCTTTCATAAATGAGGGATTTGGTCTAATTGTCAAAGCCTGAATTCGGCCCCCCATCCCCTTCCACTCCACCCCCAACTCTGATTTCCCTTTGCACCCGGCGGCTCTTCACTCTAAAGACTTTGGGTCTTTAAAAAAAAAATCCTTACATGCTGCTTTACATGGAAGGAGGAAAAGGAAAAAAAGTTGGGAGCGGATGGCTGTAGTTTCTTCCCTGCGATTCTCATTCATTCCTCGCTGAACCTCCTGTTGCATAAATGATGCGTTGAGAGCGTGGCTCTATTTTTCCTTTTTTTTTTTTGGATTTGGGTTTAGAGTGGATGTTACCAGGTTTCGATCGTCTCTTTTGGAAATACAATATCGCCTTTTTTGTTGTTGTTTTTGCTGCCCCTCCATCTTTTTTCCCTCCCTTCTTCTCAGCTCCCCCTCCCCAATCTACCCGCCCCCCCCCAAAAAAAAATCCGATTGTGTTTCCTCTAAGGCTCGGGACTGGGTTTCTGATTGCGGTTATTTCCATGTTTCTAGGTTTGTGTGATTTTGCTAAAATGCATCACCAACAGCGAATGGCTGCCTTAGGGACGGACAAAGAACTGAGTGATTTACTGGATTTCAGTGCGGTAAGAAACAACGGTGGAAATTAACAACAGCTGTAAAAAAATATCTTCTAGCTGATCTGTTAAACTAAAAAACAAAACAAAAAAAAAACCCAAACAAAAAACAAAACAACAAAACTGTGATCTAAGTACATTGGGTAATTTTTAATCAGCAGCTAGACCTATGGTAAATATGCTCTCTTAAAAAACAAAAAACAAAACAAAAATAAAAACAAGAGTCTTATTATATTTTCTTGTACGTGATGGGAGATGCAATCTTGTTCCTAGCTTACTTTTAATGTCATGGATGTCCAGCAATTATTTTTACAAAAAAATCAACCCACCTAAAAATGGACATTTCTCATCATTAGTTAATATTAACAATAATATAATCCTATTACTCAGCACTTATTTACATTGTCAAAGTGTTGATGGCACGTGAACTAATTAATTACTAATTAGTTACTTATATTCTACTTTCAGTTCTTCCCTTGTTTCATTTTTTTGGCACATTGAGAGTGCAAAGAAATCCACAACTGCCTCAGTTTAAAGTTTTCTCTGAAATCTCAGATGGCTTCTGCTGTCGTTAAACCTGTTTAAATCTTTTCTGAGGACCCCCAGATAGAGGGTGCTTTTTTAAAAGTACTTTTTGTCTCTTTGGGGTTCTTGCAAATAGCCTAGTTCTGAGGGCAAACGTTAATCTGGACGTGTGCACTTGTCTAGTTTTATTACCCCCCCCCATCCTTCCTCTCCCTTCCTCCTCATCCCTCCCCCCTTCCCCACAATATGTCAGGAGCATTTATTTAAGGGAAAAAACCAGTTTGGTGTAAGGTGCATGTATGTTCTAAAAAGAATCAACACTACCACGAAAATCAAAACCACCTTGTAAATGAGGCTATTTCAGTCTGCTGCTGCTCAGGAAGAAAAGGAATACTTGTGGCACCTTAGAGAGTACTCCTTTTCTTTTTGCGGATACAGACTAACACGGCTGCTACTCTGAAACCTGTCATTATGCTGCTCAAGACTTTCCTTTGGAGAAATGGCTTTGGGAAGTTTGGCCAGGAAATGTAGCCTGAGGCAGCTTTGCAGCCCCCCCCCGCCTTTGCTTGTTGCACTTTTTCCATTTGTTCCTTCGCTTTTTGCAGGCTCTGACTCAGGGAAGGTGCGTATTATCCACTAGACACGTCGAAGAAGAGGGAAACCAATTAGGGTCGAAATAAATGCTGGAGAGAGAGAGAGAGAGAGAGAGAAGGGGGAGGGGAAGAGAGAGATTGAGAGAGAGAGAGAGAGTCTTGCTTCAAATTGCTCTCATGTTAGAGACGAAATGAGAATTTAGGGCAGGTGGCACTTTGCATTATTATTATTTGGGTTCACATATGACAGGCAAATCCTAAAACGGGATGGAAATGGACATTGCTACATTTATGGCCAAGGTTTCAACAAAAACTTTTTTTCCCTTGCCTTTGTCAGCATAGGAGTTTGAGTGGGGATTGTTCCTCACTAAGTTTTGGTAATATTGTTGGGGACTGTGATTTTTCCAAATGTTAGTTGTATTGTTTGGGACTCTAATGAGCCTAATTTAAAAAAAAAAAAAGGTGGAAGTGGTAAGGGGCTAGGGGTGGGGTTGTAAGAAATACGGTATCATTTTCAGTACCATCATTTCAGATGGATGATTCATATTAAGTAAACTATTAATGTCCTTTTTTAGAGAATGTGGAAGGAACTTTGGGTTAACAATGAACACAAAATCTCCTGTTTTCCAGCAGTAATGTTTCTTTGTTTCTTGTAGATGTTTTCACCTCCTGTGAGCAGTGGGAAAAATGGACCAACTTCTTTGGCAAGTGGACATTTTACTGGCTCAAGTATGTAAAATCTTTGCTTAGCATGCAATTAAAATAGTCTTATTTATTTACGTGCATTTTGTCTGTTTTGGTTGTGTTAATCTGTTTTGGAGAGCACATTCACTGAGCGCTATATAAGAGCTGGTAGTATTATCATTATTATTATTTCGACAAGTCTGATTGGAACATTTTCAAATATTTTCATACGTTTGTTATTGTAAATAAAAAAATCAACAGTATAATTGTTCAAAGTGAGCTAGGTTAAATCTCATTTTTTAAAAAATCAAACGTTGGAGAATGCTTTGTTTAAAAATGGGAGTTTCTCTGTTTATTTATATGAAGAACGATAACCAAAACAGCTAGGATAAGACTTAACAGTCACAAAGCTTCTTTTATTAAATAAATAAATAAATAAAAAAATAGGAATCATAATAGAAAGGTCAGCCATACTAAAGCAAATAATTCTTAATTTTAGAAGTTAATGTTTACTGATGGAATAATCATGATAAACTTGAAATCTCAAAATTATCCTTTTTAATTTAAGACACTGATACTTTTTCTTTCTTAATGTTTTTACTCCTTTCAAAGAGTCTCCTGAAATTCACTGAGTATTATCATTATTATTAATATTATTTATTATTTATTGTAGTTGTAGTATATGGGTGACTTTTTCATTTAATAAATATATGAGCCTTGTTGGTGACATATTATGTATGTGTATCTATGTATATGTATAAATCAGAGTTTTCGCAATAGAACACCTGTACAATGATTGTCTGGCAATTAGGGAGGAGTTTTATGTCAGAAATTTTTATATGCCTGACTACTTCAAATTAGACACATTTAAATTTCTTTATTCTTTTGGCTATTCAGTTCCATTTAAGAGGGTTTCTTACATTGCTGCAAGTAGTGTTTTGGATGTTTCACAAATACATCTACAGTTAAACAGTTGCAGTGTCTTAAAAGTACTGGCAATTGAACATAACTGTACAATGTACCTAACAGTATTGTATACAGAATACTGCTCTAAATCGGGTAGTAAATTTGGACAAGTCTTTACTGCAAACTATCACTGGATCTCTCTCTCTCTCTCTGTGTGTGTAAAAGTCATTGCGTATAGTTTGTCTGTTATTTTCAGTTTGTACTCAAGTAATTAAAGAAACCTCTTCTGTGCATTCAGTTTAACCATTTTTCTGAAATGCACTGATACGTTAATTAACTTTTAATTTCTAAAGAAGGACTTTATTACCATTAATTTGATGTTAGTTTGTATTATACAATATTTATATGTCCTATTAGCTGCCACTTAGAGTTATTAAACTCTATTTTTTGTCTCCTCTGATAATATTTAGATTTTTAAAATAATGACAAGATATTTATGATTTTTCTTCATAAATATAGTTATATTTTCAATGTAGTGACTTTGGAGATTTTACTGATCTCAATAACTTTATAGTCATAGTTTGCCTAATATCTCTTATGTTAAAGTGCTTAATCCTATTTTTATAATTTTATTGACAATAGCTGTTTTTATTGAATGTATAATATTCAATACATTTGTTTTCATTGGACATAAGCGTAAAGCATTTGTGCCAGACAAATCAATTTGTCATGCTTATACACAATCAATGCAGTAGCTAACTCTGGTCTAGCAGTAATTAAATAGATTGTTATATTTAAGAAATTTGTCTTACGCTTCAGCTATGAAGCCAGTGTGATCAAAAATAACAAAGGATAAAAATTCTAAACAGTTAGTGAAATTGAGTTTTATAGTGTTTGTATTATGTCTAAAATTGAAACTATGGAAATAACTTTGGTGCATCATTTTTGACATGCAAATGATTTAATGAACTGAGGTAAGTCAGTAATATTAAGATGTGGACCATTTAAAATAACAGCTCTCATTGAAATTCATACTTAATCTCACAATCTATGCTAACATGCATATGCTTAAATATAGCACTTTGTGATAGAAGAGGGTAGAATTGCCCTGCCTGATAAATAGAAATATATATTGGTAGATTTTATTCACAGTGTGAAGAAAATGTCCACTATTCTTTGTGTAAATAACTTGCAATTTACTATATAAAAATCTCCTGTTTGGTCATTAGACAGGCAATTTAAAATGCTTGTTCATTGGTTCCCAAAAAAGATGTCAATGCCCACATATTAAAAGTATTGTACCTAATGCACTAAATCGTATATCTGTGGCCTTGAAGATATACTTGTATAAAGAAAAAGTGTAGTTATTGTTTCATGGTATATGTGTATAGCTGTGTATAGTAGTGCCTTGGAAACTGCTGCAAGATATGTTTTAGATAAATGAATATTCAGCAGCATTAAAAACAGTGATATTCGTAATTCAGAAATATAATTTGTTGTCCCAATTTTTTTTAGCTACCAAAATTTGTTCAAAACTGAGACTTGTATGCAGATTACTTTTTCTACTGGGTAGATTAACTTAAAAAGTTTGAGCAGACAAATGACATTCCTCAGTAAAACTGATATTTCTTGTGTTGAAGACGCACAGATGTCGTCATCCCTCTGTGTTGACTTGTAACTTCTGAGTACAAAAAAGACCCCAAAGAAAAGTAGTCCCATGTAGTGAGGTGAAACTAACTGTGTTTGTGCCGAGTGTGGTAACATTTAATCTTGAAGTCATTTTATAGCTCTTTATTCATTTAATACACAATGCTCTGTTGTGATTTGTAGAGTGTGAATGAAAATAAAGTAGAGCCATATTTCCTTTAATCTTTAATTTCACAAACATGGATTCTTACCACCTTAAGAAATGGTGAGGCTGCAAGGGAGAAAGGAATGTAACCTGAGCCACAGCCATCACATTCCCATGGAGCATTTTTCACATGAAAGGTTTTTGTCAACCCAGTAAAGGACCAGCAGCTTTTGTTTGATGTTTGCAGGTGTTCAGCAGAGAGCACTAAAACAATTCAGCCATGCTCATTCAGAGGCTTTATGACCTTAACAGGGGGAATTGGTGAGGATTGGAATTATTTTTAAGAAAACTTCCCTAGAGTTATTTTAACTTGTATATTGAAATTGTAAAGTGATTTAGTACCTGCTAGCCAATGGTCTTAAACCAAAGTGAGAAATACACATGTCCATTTGAATCAATTATTTATTTATTATTTATTTATTAATTTTTAGGAAAGGGTGGCAAAATAACAAAATCTACTTTTCCAGCATTCTAAAATATTTTGTGAATATCTGTCATGTTCTTCATTTATATCAACTCTCTACAATAAAAACTGTTAGTTAGCAGTGGGAGTGTGAGATAAGAGAGAGACAATAATTGTTTGTACTTGATTTTGAGAATAGATTTTGAAACAGACATATGATATTGTTGGTACTGAACAACTTGTTAGATCTAGTACATTGGTCACATCTGGCACACTTCAGATTTCCAGCTATTATATGGTGGTTACAAAATCCCTCTCCCTCCCAGTTGTGTTAAATTTTGGCTTCTTCTTCTTCTGCAAGTATTTAATTTTACCTATATTTTCAAGCATCTATTAAAGATTGCTTACAGTATGTGTATTTGAATATTGTGTGGATGAGAACAGCAATAGAACGAATTAATGCTTAGGACTGGCCACTCCTATTATGTGAAAAATCTTCGTTAGCGTAGACATTACTGAATATGTCTATTGATTTAAAGGATTTAAAAGCTTGCGTTTAATTGTGTCCCTAGTTTGATTAAAGTTGTCCTGAATTGGAAAAAATAGTGATTACCAATTAATATTTCTTTAAGTAGAAAGACACATATTCAGTTTGATTTTGAAGTTATTTTTGACTTGGCCTGTGTTTGTGGGTAAATTGTAGCAAAATGTGAAGGGCTTTTACACAGTTCATTCTTTGAGCATGCCCTTCTGTGATAAAGCACGTATTTTTTTATTATTAGTTGATCAGCAGGAAAACTTACACTAAATATAATATTTACCTTAAAAAGGGTTTTGGTAGCTGTTGAGTCTAGTGCCACCTCAGTTTGCATCCACAGCTCACATTAATGTTAGTAGGAGTCGTGTGTGTGTGTGAGGGGGAGAATAGACGCGATTGGGAGATTTTTTTTTGAGGAGTGCTATTATTATTTTATTTTTAAAAAAAATGCAGAATTACTGTTCAACAGCAGAAAATAAAGTATGAGGGATTTTAACCATACAGAGGAGTAGTTTTAATAACTGAGAAGTAGAAACTGGCATTGGTATATGATTATATGTTGCAGTTAAATAGATGCCCTGAAAGACTAGCTGTAGATATTCAAATTTGTAATGGATTACGTTAAGGGTCAGACTTAGAAAAATATTATTTAATATGGGTGTGGGCTTCAGTTGCATGTTGTGTCATGTTTATCAATTTGACACACGACATTCCACCATTTTGGTGTATGGATGCAAAAAAAAAAAAAAAAGTAGCGGTAGAAATCGCAGACCCTTGGATCATTTAACCTGCCAGTCTTCACCATGGTCAGATTGTATTTATGGATTGTAATATTCTTCTCTTATTTTGTCTTTTGCTAAATCTTTAGGATTTAGCTACTCAAATACTGAAGAGCAACTACTTTCATATTTTTCATCACTAATGTTGTGTAATTATGATTAAGAAGAAAAAGAATGCTGGTTACCTCCCATCCTTCCAGCTATGTTTATGTATAAAGAGCTTGATCCTGCTCCCATTAGCCTCCATGGCAAATCCCCTGTTGACTACACTGGAAGCAGAATGAGGCCTACATTGTGGTGTTTGAATTGGCCCTGAGATCCCATATTACATACTTATAGGTCTTAAACATTTAGGCATAAATAGAAGAGATTATTACCAAGCATGTACCTTATTCAAAGTGCCAAAGTGAGTGTTATTCTATAAAGAGCATCCTAAAGTAAATGCCATCTCTAATTATTTGCCTATATTTTAAAATTTGAAACTAAATTAGTATCTTAATAATATCAGAAAGACGATATGATCCCCTCTTAACTTCTGACGAAGAGGTCACTGACATACTGTAGCCTTGGAAGATGATAGATAGTTTAGGTAACAATTTACAAAAAAGGTTATGTAGAGTGCAGTACCATGTTTATTATATTTGAAACTGTAATATATACATGTACTTTGCTGTTAGCTACTGTATCTTTTTTTGTGTTTAGTATGGGTTTGTTGTTTAATCATGATCAGGATATACCTATCGCACGATGTATGTAGGTATGCAACCCCATTTATGTAGTTTATAGTTCTAAAACATATATTTTCACAGTCTGAGTGATAAAAAAAATTAATTGGGTCCAAAATTCAGCCAGTGCAGCTTGAAAGAATCATGTGCAGCTGCTATGGGAGTCTGTCGGCCAAATTTAGCATTGACATAAATGATGTTATAAGTTATTGAATGAATGTAAGTTAGTCTTACAAGGGTTCAAGTGTTAAACCAGTGTGACTTGCCCTGATCTGGCATTAAGTGGGGTTTCAAAACCAGTGTAACTTGCACACTGAGGGATACAGTAGAAAAAGAGATTATCAGGATGGTATGAGATACAATAGGTTTCTTCTAATTTGGTTTGTTCCCACACCACCTGCAGCAAGCTAGGAACCAAATTCACATTCATTCTTGTCAGAAGTCAGTACAAGTCCCATGAACTGAATTTGATTCCCATAGAACACTACTGAGGCAGAAATGATAATTGCGTTGTGCACCTGCTGAACAACAGATCCTGCAAGTTGCACTGCTTTGCCAGTTATACACATTTTCTGGCCCTCTTACATCCAGTGTGTAATTTACACTACTATTTATGCCATGGCTGAATTTGAAAGTCCAGTGTTTGATAATGACTTCAGTAAATAACAGGTTTTAAACAAACACACTTTGGGATTCAAAGACTGTTAAGAATTAAATAATTAACATTTTTGGACAACATCAGCAAATTATCTTTATCATATTACTGCAGTGAGGAAATCACTTAGATAACAGATGAACAACTAAGTCACATAAGCATATATAATAGAACTATGCAATGAAAGTTTATGTTGAATCTCTCTTAAATGCTCAGAATGACAGCGTACTAAAGACTGTCATATAAACAGTTGTGTTTTGAGCTTAAAATTATTCCTTTTTTCTTACATTTGCTATGATAAACAAAGTAATTTTATAAGCTTTTCAGATTAAACATTTACATCGAAAGGTAAACTACATTTTGTATCTGGAAGTTTTTGACTTAGTAAGGCCTAGAAAGAAGTAGAGTTGTGGTGACCTCTGGCCTGTGTTTTCAGTGTTTGATATTATGATGCTGTTTAGATCTGTTCCCATGAGCCAAGATAACAGAACTGCAATCGCTTAACAAGGAACAGTGTATGTGTTTCAAATAGTCTGTATTTTAAAGATCTTTTACCAACATATTTTTGGATAAATGTTATCAAGGTGGTGAAAGTAGCCATTCAACAGGTAGAAATTAAACTTGTCCAAAAAATGCAAATTCATTTATATTATAGGAAGTATCTCAAGGATCATACTCATTTTGTTTAGATGCTTATAGAACCATTGGGGAAAAATCCCATAGTGTTCACTCAGACAAAACTCTTATTGAAGTTAGTTGGGTTGTACGGGTATAAATAAAGTCAGATTTTGGTTTCTAGAGAGAAGAATCTGTGTAATTTGGGAATAGTTTACATGTCCTATTTAATAAATGTATATATTTATACTGTAGTAAATATCAGTGTGTATATTATACTCCTCCGTAACCTTTGTCTATATGTTTATCAGTCTTTACATTCATAGAGGACCTTTGAACAGGAATCTTGACCTTTTTTTCTGTCTGGAAAGCATCCTAGTACATGATTGGAAATACATAATAATAACAATAAGAGCCAAATGAGATCACTTTGGACATTTAGTCTGGCCCACTCTGTTCTGCAGTGTTAATCCCTACAAGAAACTGCATGTAAGAATCTTGATTTTAAACACAGAACTGGATTTTAAAAAATAACTACCAAAATTGGGCATTCGCATTTGAGTAGCTATTTATATTTGAATGTCCAAGGGCCCAGAGCAATAAGGTCTTTAGGGTTCTCAACTCCTGTTCTTGTTAGGAAGTACTGTGCACCCCCCAAGATCTGGCCCAAGTGCCCAAGCTCTGCTACCATTATCAGTAATTATGAAGTATAAACATTTGGGATTTGTGCCTTCATGCTATGTGTCTTCTTTTGAATACTGGACCTCTATACGTCTTATCTAACCTGCTCTCAATAAGGGCTTATTGCCTAGTAGTCATTGGCAAGGCTGTAGTACAGAAGCAGTAGTGACTGAATTTTTAGACAATTTTCTTAATATTTTATAAGGCCATTAAAATATTTTTTTTCTTAACAGACTTGCAGGAATAGCAAAAGTGTTGAGAAAGGTTGGCATGTTTACTTTCATCGCAAAAGTAAATAAAAGCGCAGTTGATCAGCTTATCAAACAACCAGGTGTGTTTAAAAATCAGTTTATCTTGGTGGATTTCAGAGCTGTGAAAAGATATTTTATTTAAAGGTACAGTAACACTATTGTTCCTATGAATGCTATTGTGCTTTCTTGTGACAGTTAGCATTTGATGAATTACTTTCTCGACTATCATTGGTGGTAATGACAATATGGAGTTTATTAACTGTATTGATCTATTTTGGAAACAGCACTTCACACGTCCTGCTGTATTTGGAGAGTACTTTTGAGGAATTAGTTTTATCCTCTAGAGTTGATTTTTAAAAATAATTAGAGATTCCTCTTTCACTTGATGGAAAGTCCTCTGAGGTTGAGATCATGTATTAAGCACTTAAGTGGCGCCTTTCACCCAGTCTATTCAAAGTCTATCGAAAGTGAAAGATGAGATATTGGTCACTGAAATTAAATGTTTAATAAGGGTCTGATCCTGCTTCCACTGAAGTCAAATTCTGATTTTCAGTTGACTTCCAGGGGAGTAGAATTGGGCTTTAATTGTCTTCTTTCAGATTTGCTTTAAGGGTGACTTGTCCTGCAGACCTTACTTGTGTTAGTATTCTTATAGAAGTCAGTGGGAACAGTTAGGTCAGTGGACTTTCTCATGTGATTAAGAGCAACAGAATTGAGCCCTATGTGGATATGCTATATATATTCGTGCTTATTATATTCATAAGGTGAGAGTTTGTGCTGTGCCATGGTAGAACTTGCAGGTCAAGGGGAAGTGGGTCTAAGGTATCTGTCACCTCTGTGCCGATTCTGAGTAGTTCAGGGAGCCGCAGTGGCCCCTAGCCAGGGCTGTCCACATCATGATAGCCTATCACCAACTGCCTGTAGACAGAAGCACTGTCTAGAATCTCTGCAACTCTGTGTGCTGCAGCGCCACCTCTTCATACCCTTGACATCCCCTTCCCATCTTCAGCCCCACCCTTTATACTAGGATATGCAAGAGTCCTTGGAATACAGCATGTGGCTGTCGTCTTCAGTTCTTGTGCTGGGGGAATTCTCCTCTTGGCTGGATCCTAGGTTTTTAGACCCCCTTAATGCTGCTCCGGTCCTTTTACCCAGTGTACTGTGACCAGAACAGGGGTGAGAATCTCATCCACACATTTTAAGGCCAGAAGGAACCATTATGATCATTTAGCGTGTCCATTTAAATAACACAGGCCATAGAATTTCACCCAGTAATTTCTGCATCTAAGCCAATAAATTGTGATTGAACTAGAGTATATCTTTCATAAAGACTTTCAGTCTAATCAGATACACCAATATAATATATAAGATCATTATATTTTGTGAGTATATAACTAGATTGGGCACCCATCTGTCTGAATTCTGATGATGTTGGCCATAAACAAAGGATTCCTGAACTGCCTTGTTCCTGAATAATTTATATAAAATTGCGGGTTACCAGATTAACACAGCATAACCTGGTTTCTCCTTGGATCATGCATTTGACTATGGTCAACCCGTTTGATAAATAACTGTTAAAATGATTTTGTTATGTTAAAAATAACAAAGCATGACTCCTGATTGAATATCAAGACTGTAATTTAATCTCAGAGGTTCTGGTACCGTTCATAAACCATTTGAGTTGTTTTGTACTTTGTGACATCAGCCTAAAACTTGATTGAATTATGTCTTTGTACCGTGAGAGCACCTGCTAGTGCCACTAGACTTAAGGGTCTGTCAGCATTTCCATTACAAACCTTCTTTCTGAGAAGTTTGTGCCTTGGACTGAGCATTTGAACTTTGCTCAGCACTGGCATATAAACTTTCAGTCTGGGAGCAAAATACCCCCAAACTGTAACATAGTGCATAATGTGTCAGTGCCACATTTTTTTCACCACTGGTTTTCCCTTTTAAGATGTCTGATCCTGCATTCCTTAGTTGGACAAAGCTCCTATTTCAAGTCAATGGGAGTTTTTCCGGAGTGAGGACAGCAAGTGTTGGCCATCAGTGAGATGCAAATGCGTGAAAGGGAGTTATTTTAAAGTCTTAAAAGCAAGCCTATCCTGAGCTGAGGCTGTGACACTTGGAGTCTCTGTAGTGCAAGTGTCTGCAAGTTGTTTGTGTGAACCTGCATATATTGCATATGTTTTGAGGGTAACTAGGTGCATGGTAGATCCATACTAGCAGCCTTGCCTACTGCTAGCATGACGGACCTGTGAAGGGATTCCCATCCAGAGAGCAATGCTGCGTTTGCTTTCAGGCTGTCCAGTCCCTTTCCTAAACCAGCGCCTAGTGCCAGTCACTTCTTGCCCTCTCCAAATAAGATCAGAAGCAGGAAAGGTATTGCAGTCAAGTATGTAGCAGTGGACTTTGGGGTTCAAAGCATACTTTGGGGACAAATCTGCATTTAAATGTTTTTGTTATATTTTAAACAGAATGTAAAAGTCTCATCCCTCCATAGAAACTTGGAAAGATGCAAATAAGTGCGTGGGAGTATCTTCTACCTTGAATCCGTGGAGCCTGGAGAGTGAATCCTGTAGGGCACATGTGAGGGCAGAGGCTAGGAGGGAGTGCAAGGCAACCTGGTAGCATCTGCAGTGCTGCTCCTTTGGCTGAGACTCTCATGAATGAAGATCTGTGTTAGCATCAGGCAGATTTCTTATGTGGATTTAATATGTATATAGATACATCGTGTGGTTTGATACCTATGTAAAATGGGGTTAAAAATTGAATTTCTGTCCTCAGATGCACATTCATAACTCCAATGACTTGAATGGCTCAGAGTTCCATCACTTTTATGATTTTAAATTAGAACGATAACAAATCTGTAAATATACTTTGTGATTTAATTATATCCTGTATATTAATTCAATACGTTTGTTTTCTTTGACCATTAAAGTGGCTTTTTAAAATAGGGGATATGCCTGAACTATAGTTTAGTCAACCTTACGACGCACGGACATCAAACTATCAAAACCCAATATAATGTGTCAATTTGTGGCAAACCAAATAGTGCTTGAATTCAGTTTTCAGGATCTCACATTAACATTTAAGTACAGACTCTAGCTGGCTGACCTGGGGTATTCGTTCTGAGATCGGGCTGAAATATTAAGTGAACAGAAATGGAAAAAGGCAGGTATCTTGATCCCCCACAAGTTCAATGAAAGGTTTGCCATTGACTTTAGTTGGGACAGAATTAAGCAAAATTATATTATACTACATTTTGATTAGAAGAAGATTAACATTTGGAAAATGATAAAATGTGGAAAATGATAAAGATACTCTTATATAGAGCTATTTTCTTTAAAATGAAACCTAAAGCAAAATATTTATCCTTTTACTCACTAGAAGACTTGAGTTCAGAAGTCTGTGTTTCCTCGGTTACTGTTGATGACATCAGCTTCCTCCATGCTATCATTGGTTAGAGGGAACAGGCAGAATGCTGACCTTTGGATTGGCGGGAGTGTGAAGGAAAAGGAGGGTTTATTTGTGGTTATGGCAGTGGACTGGACGTCAGGGTTCATTTCCTAGCTCTGCCATGGATTTCTTTGTGACATTGGGCAAGTCACATATCTCTCTGACTGTGTCTCAGTTCCCATCTAAATGGGATAGATAGTACTTCCTTTGTCTATTTGGTCTATTTCTTGGCAGAGACTGTCTCGTTCCTTTTGTTCAGTGCCTAGCACACTGGGGCCTCTGAACACTGCTGTAATACAAATACAAATAAAAGTGATTTTCAAATATGGTTTTTATTCTAAATGTGTTTTTAATTTTTAACTGTATAAGAGGTCAGTCCTGAGCATCCACAGGAGGGATTCAGCATCTTGCTGAATTGGGTCTATAGTCTGTTAGAAGTAAGTCTTTTTTTGCCCCAGCCCTCCACTGCGTGACTACCATCCAATAGGCATCAGAGTTGTGGTTTTGCTTCATGACCTGTTGGGACTGAATAGAGATTTAGAGAGAAGGGCAAGAGTAGGGCCTTGGCTGCATGACCGCCACGGATAGATCCAATACCCAAACCTCCTGCAAGGGAAGGAGGAGGCTCAAGAGCTTCCTTAGCTACTGCAGCTTTAAGACTGCAATAGCAGACCTGGGTTTGCCCTACTGTTACTCCACTGGCTTGGAGAGTAATTTATCTTCCTTGATCTCAGTGGACCTCCCCAGCACTCAGCTCTTTTACCTGCATTGTGCATGGAGGAGAGGATTTGGACTTTAGTGATCTGGATATTAAGAGATTTGTGTTGTGTTTTTATTGCAAAAGCCTAAAGCTTTGCACTTCACCTTGCATAAATCATACCTACCCAGATTTAGAAATAATTGTTGGTTTAGTCCTTCTTAAATACATTATTTAAATACAAATTACATTATTTTACAGTACGGTGTATATCAAAGTACTTCGTGAGAGCTGTATTGATTTCTGATGCATAAATTTACCTAAGTTTGGATGAGCCACTTTTTTTGCTTGTTAGGCTTAAAGTCCTTTTTCACCAGTAACTGAATGTTTGTGATGAAGATTTGGAGGAGAAATGGACATAAAGATTTGGAAAATAAAGATTTGCTATTCTCGTCTGTGTACATAAGTTGGGCTATTCTGTTTTTTGACGGACTTCTACAATTATTTATTGCCTTGTATTCTTTCATTTTGTCTACATATTACCAAAACAATTTGTTTCGTAGGACCTTGCAACCTGAATTCACTCTTCTGTGACTGGCTAGGTATCAGATACCACGTGCAGTATGTTATCAGGAGTCTTTGTTGATTGGTCTTAAACTAATGCTATTCGAAGGCAGTTCTGTTCTTTGTGATATTCTAGGTCCTCCGAAACTAAGTTTATTTGATTGTATTTTGTCCAATAGAAGCCTTCGGAGAAAAATGTAGTTAAGTACATCTAGAAGCTAGATGATTCCGCTTCATTCTACGGCATCATAGTTGCTAACAAATGCACTGCTTAACTTCTGTTCTTCTTGCCTAATTGCTCCGGAGATTTCGTATTCTTTGGGAAGATTTACTTAGGAAATACTGTGTCTTATTGTATAAACAGTAGAAAATTCATTTGCCTAAATTAGATATTTCATAAACACCACAAATTTGAGAATTTAATTTAAGAGCCAGCTTATTAACTAGTGGACATTGTTTTTTTACTGTCCTAATTTCCTCATTTATATTCCACTTTATTTCTTTTATCTCTCTCTTTTAAAACTGGAATAGCTAATTGGCACTAGTGGCAGCATCGTGGTAACAGTGCTTCAGGTTCATGCTCGTGTCAAGATTTGATAAAGCGGTTTGGTCAGTGTGAACGAGCAATGCTTCTTCTCATGTCCCTGACTGTGATTGAAACGTACAAGATCCTGAAAATGCATTGATATCTAATTAGGGAGTGAACATAGCAAAATTACCAATTACACAAAAATAAACACACAGTTCAGAACAGTTTTGGTCACCATAGGAGCTTTTAATGTACATTCTTCTGTAGATGCTCCGTGTCTACAAGTACCTTGTTGGTTTTCTGTTTAATACTTAGTGGTGAAAATAATGACTGTGTGTTGTTATTATTTTAAGCAAGAAACTAGTTTGTTGAAAGACTGTTGCCAGACTTTTTTAAAAACATAACACCTTTCACTCCTCTCTGGGTTAATATTAAACGTCTCTGTTCAGTCCTGGGTACTCAGAGACTGATCAGGAAGACTGTCCTTCCTTCCTTGCATGTGGAAACTGGAATGTGTGATGTATTGTATCTTTAGATGTAAGAAGCCAGTCTGCCATCGGGAAGGGCTAGGCTGCGTTTTCAAAATGAGAATTTTACAGAGGGAGAGACACAGACACACTTTGCTAAGTCTCATGGAGATTTTATATTTGTTCCTTCTTTGTTGATTTCCTTAGTCCAGTCATTTAGACGGAAAGTCCACTGAGATTATGGTGGGGGGGAAGGAAGGAAAAAAGAAAAAGAGGCAGTCCTATTCTTTCTGTACTCACCCAATCCTGCCCATTGGTGGAGCAGGATGAGACCCATTTCCTGCAAGAGACACAATCAACTTGAAGTCTAATCCAACTTCAAAAAATGGGTTGCAGGTATGACACTTACTCTGGAATTCCCCTGCAAATTTTTGTGGTTTTACAGCCACATTTTCCTATTATTTGTTTTTAAATCTCCATCTGTCTCTGTCTGAGAAGCCCAGACAAGCAGGAAATTAAGTATGTCGGGGAAACAGTGAAAATGTCTAATATACAAAGTAGTGTGAAATGCACCAGTAAACACACTGAAAATAATAGTGAGAAAGAATTTATTCTTTTTAATCTTATTCATTTACTCTAAGGTTTTTTTTCAGTTGATGGGGTCTCTTTAAGTCTTATCAGGTCTGTATTATCTCCTTTCCTTTTTCCCAGAGTACAGTGACCTTTCTCCACTCTCATAACTGTCAGATCAAGGCTCTCCATTAAATGTTCTCATGTTTTTCACATTATTTATTTATATTCATGGAAGACTGTCACTCTGTTTGGGGTGGCACAAAATTTAGAGTATGGCTTGGTTCCATCTCGCAAAGAGTTTAATAATCTATTCCATGCCTGAGCTCTCAGTATGTACAATATTCAGAGTAAACATTCTTTACCAAAAATACATACTCTAATATCAAGGACAGACTTATCTGAAACTTCTACGAAGCTAGAAGAAATAACAATTTTGTCTGATTTCTTAAACCCGTGCTAAAAAACAAAGTGTTACCTCATTACTTTCTAGAATGTGTCTCGATTTAACTTAGCAGCCCAATGCATCCCACAGCAAAAATTCTTATTGTTTATTGGGAAGGATGAAGCTTAATACATTTCTCCAAGTACAGTATATGAATCCATCAAAAGAAATAGCTGAAGGTGAACAGGAGTTACTGAGACCGCACGGTATCTAAATGAATTGTATCCCAAAGGTACTGTATGATTTAAATATCCCCCCCTACTCCGGGGAACCCTTGTAGAGAGGGATATTGTAAACCCCATGGTGCCAGAGGCTAAAAACTTTTCAAATGGCTCAAAAACATTTTGAAGCAGTTATAATGGACCATATGTTCCCTTTGTAGTGAAAATGTGCACAAAGACTAAAGATCCACAGAAATGTACTGCAAAAATGAGCTGTGCTATTTATTCAAAGCATACCCTCTCGTCGTGGCTGGAGATGCTCCTTGAAGACAGCCAAAAATATGGTTACCATGTTGGGGAAACTATTATAGGAGACCAGGTTGTGCATAACTGTGCAGTGAGCTATTTCCAGCTCCTTTCAGTCAGAGGTGAAGCCAGCCCTCCATCATTAACAGCATATATTCAGTACTCCATGATAACATCATTATCATGCCAAAGCAAGGTTCTCGTGTCTGTGCATAGCAAGTTATTGTTATTAGCAAGGGAATCATAAGCTGCCCAATTAGTTTATAGGTCTGGCCCAATATCTGATCTCTCAGAAAGATAGGAGAGAGTGTCCTTTTCAAGCTGCCACATTTCCAAAGGTATAGGAGGTTTGAGACACGCTATCTAGTTTCTTAATCTTAATTTGTTCATAAGGAGGAAACTTGAAGATGAAATCTCTTCAGAGTATGTCAGGAAGCTACCTCACTCTAAGAGGCCAAGTTTCTTGTTGACGCTTCAAAGAGAGAGTTTCTTTGAACTCTCATCTTATCTCATTGTTAGTTCCATGTCCTTCATCCAATTGGCGGAGAGTCTTTACAGGCATGATTGTGCATCTCCATGATTAGTGCCATTTTGTTTTACCTAGCCCAATGGCTAATAACACGTAGTTATCTGAGACTTTTGTTACAGTCAGAATTTTGTATTCACATTGGTTTGCTTAGATACAGATAAATGCCATTTAGCATGCCAACATTCTTTGAAACGTTTGAGAGCTGTCTTCAACATCTGTACTGGAAAGGTTTATTTTTCTTATTAATTTTATTAGGGTTTCATGACAGAACTTATTTGCTGCAGAAGAACATCTCATCTACTGATGGGTGAACCTGACAAAAGATTTTGTGTTGATAAGCACCCAAGAGCTAAGATGCTTATCCAGTTACCTTGGATCTGCAAAACTGGGTTGAAAATCTAGTGGGAACAGATTTCTTGCTTATAGCTTAGCTATAAATACTGCAAGAATGGCATTTCTTAAGGTATTTCAGCACTAACACTTTCTTTTCTGTTTGGAGGCAGCAGGTTCAGAAGGGTGAGAAAGTTTTAAAAACAAAAAACACTAGTGGGGAAATAGTATCCGCAAATGAAGAGTTGGTAGTTATAGCTTTCTCTTAAGCATTACAAATATTAAAGAAATTGATGGTGGATTTTTAATGGATCCCATCCTCAGCTGGTGTAAAGTGGCATGCATCACGCCATAGAAGTCAATGGATCTATGTTGATTTACATCAGCTAAGGATCTGCTCTTATGTTGGGGAGGAGCTAATGTGATAAAGTCCGTAGCATCTTTGTTTTGGAGAGGACAGCAAGCAGGATCATTGCTTCCTGGGATGAAGAGATGCTGCAGCTCTTTCAAGCATTTGTGAAGCTTCCACTTAGAAGACTTTTTCTGTTTTATCTTTCATCGTAAAATTAGAAGTGCACATTTCAGGATTTCTGATTTGGCTGAAGCCTCCTTCAAGCACACATTCAATAATTTGTCTTATTCATCTCCTCATCATGCACATGGTTATGTTACATTCACCTAGGGTGCAGTGATAGAGATAGGAAGAATGAATATGGATGAATTGAGGAATACAAGTGCTGTAAGTGATTTTTACAGCTCTTCGTATTGAGTTTGATGCTCTCAAATGGGACACTGTCAAGACCTGTTCTATTTTTTGAGTCATCAAGTGCACTTCATGAAATTTTCCCTCTGTGCTGGGGCCTGCTCTTGGTCTTACTGAAGTCAGAGGCGGTTTTGGCACTGATTTCAACAGGAGTGGGATCGGGGCCCTTTGCCTGCCTCATTTGTCTACAGACTTTAAATTTCAATATCTTGCAAGCTTATGCAAATGGAGGTGACAGGGACAGTGGTGAAAATATATAGTTTGCACTTGTGGTCATGTTTATATTTTAGTTTAGGGTTGCCAGAAGATTAATTTTCATCTTACATGCTGATGTAGACCTTGCTGGGGTGAGACCTTGCTGGTGTCAGAACAGATTTTCAGGGAGTAGAAGAGCATAGTGAAAACATGTTTCAGTATTTTAAAGTGATTAAAAATATTGACTTTTTCTAGCTTCATGATAATTTGTAATGAAAACCTTTTAAATGCATTCCCTGTTATTTTTATAGTTGGTGTATGCTTTGTATTTCTTTGCCCTACTGTTTGGTTAATAAACATATTTAAAAAAATATATATTCATATACACAACATTATCATGATTCGGCTTAAGCACCTGTAGTCATAAGTGCACTTCATTTCACCTAATTAAGTTATTTAGTCATTTACACATTAGCAACGTACTACATATTCCACTTTTACAGGAACTTATTTTAATTATACTCACAGTTCTGTTCTGCTCCATTATAGTCATAGATCAAGCTGAATAATAACCATTTAAAAAGCCATATGCAAAAGGAGATCATTAAGACCAAATTATGGTAACAATTCTGATGGTCACAAATAGAAGTCTAACCAACATTTTCCGCCCCCCCAGTCCTGTAGATACAATCCTCTTTGGGCATTTAAGATGACAATTTAAGAACAAGCTTCAGAGGGCTAGCTGTGTTAGTCTGGATCTGTAAAAGCGGCAAAGAGTCCTGTGGCACCTTATAGACTAACAGACGTATTGGAGCATGAGCTTTCGTGGGTGAATCCGACAAAGGTGAATCACCCACGAAAGCTCATGCTCCAATACGTCTGTTAGTTTATAAGGTGCCACAGGACTCTTTGCCAATTTAAGTACAGTTTTTTCAGTTTCTAATTGTTGGCATTGGACTAGTTAGCTATAATTTCTGAGAGTAGTAAAGCTGACTTAGATATACAATATTTGTTTCTGTCTTTCCCATACTAGTTCTGGTGTTTGCCAAAGAGTCTGTATCCAAACCTATCATTCTAGCTTTTCAGCTTTTGCACAGAGTACAGGATCCATTCAGCTGGGAGTTCTTGACTGACCCCTTCCTCTCCCCTTCCCTCCAAAATACTTTGGTTTTCATTTTTCTCTGATACTACCTATCATTTAATATCAAGGATCAGATTTACTAGTGTCAGACAGGACACGGGCAAAATTGCACTGAAGCCAGTAAAGCAGAGCCTGCTTGCATCAGCATTAAATTTGGTGCTAAGTCTGTGTCTGTGAAAGTTAACGTCAGTGCTCTTATAAGTAAGTGATGATGGTGGTCTGAAACTGCAGGAAGGCGCTAAACTATGAGCAAACAAGCTATCTCTCTCCTTTGAGAGACCACCATACCATTTCTTTGGTGCACTCTGTCCTGGCATACCAAAGTTGCTAAATCTAGACCATTTGCCATCTATAAGATGCACCTGTTTTTCAATCTCTAGGTGCGTTTACAATAAAAACATTAAAACAAAAACTCTGTCATCCCCACAAATGTTAGCAAATGCAAATAAAATAACTTCCTCACAAACAAAAGAACCCCAGTTGCAATAAAGTAACTCCTCGGAAAGTGCCTGGATAAACAGATAGAATTTGCATAATTTCTTGAAGGTCAATGTACGTACTAGGCTTATTTACATTAAGGGAGAACTGACTTGCAGGTCAAGGACCCTCTGCTAAGTATACTCCCCCAGCTCTTGTATGAGGTTCTTTGACCTGTGCTATGCAGGGCGCCAGACTGGATGATCACAATGGTCCCTCCTGGCCTTAAAAATCTATGAATGTATGCAGAAATAGAGACTTAGCTCAAGTATCCAAAATATTCTCAGCTACTGAAGTAAAACATGAAGAAAATGTTGGTTTGTATGATACACGCGTCCTAAACCATAATCATAAAATCATAGACTCTCAGGGTTGGAAGGGACCTCAGGAGGTCATCTAGTCCAACCCTCATGACCAATCCCCAACTAAATCATCCCAGCCAGGGCTTTGTCAAGCCTGACCTTAAAAATCTCTTAGGAAAGAGATTTCAGTAACATGGGCTGGAAACCATCGCAGTCTGTGGCGTCAGTAGTAGCTTCCTATTTCCCTTCTGCCCTCATGGACAATAGAATTTCAATATTCTCATCGGGCAAAGGTGACGTACATATAATCTAAACACATATATCATCACTCTCGGTATCATAAGTTGTCATATTGGAAATGCTGTTCCACTGAAGTGGTACAAATGGTGCTTGAGTGCTGATCCTTGCACCTTTGTAAGGTGCATTAGTATCATTAGTGACTGCTGTGTCATTTTGACTTGCACAGGGAATGACACCAGGAATCGTACATTGGACTACTTGTTCAATGTGTCAGTTAAAACATAAAACAAATACAATTTGTGATCTAGTGAGCACTTGGATTTGTTTGAAAACTGGGAATGCTGTGTGCTTGTCAGGGTACTTCCTTAGGCAACCTATTGTCCATCCATAGCTTATATCATTCTCACTTACTTGTATCTCTTTATTTGCCGGTAACTGGGCTTCATAATAATAGGGCCTTGATTCTTTACACTGCTTTCTCATTTGAAGTTTTCATCCATTACTGATTAATACTTTGAGATCCAAGGAAAGATGCTTTAAGGGTGCAAAGTATTGTTATGGCCATTATTAAAATGGGGGTATGAATTGGTGTAATTAAATGGAATATTTGAAATATTCTGCTTTAAAGGGAAAATACAGCCACATCATGCCCCATAGTTTCAGGCGGAGAAGGTCCCTCTACCTGCAGATCTGTCCAAATCAGAGGAGGGCAGCCTCCTCAGGGATCTGATTTCTTTTATCCCTTGACCTGTTCTTAGGAAGGGAGCTGTGTGAGTGGGGATGGAGCCAAGAGGATCCTCCAGTAACATGCAGAGATTCCATAGGACAGTTAATACTGCTGAAGCCTTCCTGTGGATCCCCTTCTCCACTGGAGAATTTTCTTTTAAAGGGGAGGTTCCAGGGCTGTCATAGGTGGGGGAAGCCCTAAGAACATAGCACCATTAGAACTGCTACCAAAGAGCCCAGAAGACCTGCAAAATGTCAGTGAGTCTGTGCAGAGACCTAGGATTTTCATGGCCCTGTGCTTCCAGCAGATCCCCGAAATCCAAATGGATATTGAAAGACCCTCTGCTTCTTCCATAAGGGAAGAGGAAGGGAACAGCAGCCTTCCCCCAGGGAATAAATTGAAAGAAACTGCAAGGGGGACAACAAATTTTTTCTCCCTCCCTGCCCCTCTCCTGGAAGATTCCCCATGGGAAATCATGTTCTGCTGCTTGTCTTTTACTCTGGAAAACTTCCATTGAAGTTAGTGGGAATAAGGAGTGAGCAGAATCTAGGTACCAGGATTTAGCCCCAAGATACTTTTACTGACTGAATAATCCTGTGCATTGGCATAGAATATTTTTTCTGTTCCTTTTTGCCTAGAAAATTTATTTGAAGTGCAGCGAAAGTTTTGCACAGATTCTGTTACATCGGTTACTCGACATTTTAATTGAACACATATTAATATTTAGGCAGGATTTAATTTATTTAATAGAAACCTTTCTACCTGATGATTTTGCTTTATCCCACCCATTTCAATAATATTCCAAGGTAGAAAATTCCCCTCTTCCCAGTGTTTTTTCTTCTCTATCCATTCATCCTTTCTTCTTTAATAAGATTGGTATTTAGCAGTTTATTGGGTGGTGTGGATGAGTGTATGTGAAAAAATAAATTTTGGGGCTGATATCACTCCCTCCCAGAAAGACCAAGTCATCCCTTTTTTTAAAGCCTGCTTTTTCAGTGCTTTGTGTGTGTTTGAGACAGAGAGAGAGAGCGTGCGAGAAAGTGTGTAACTGGGACTTCTTCGAGTTATTGTCCCTATGGGTGCTCCACTCTAGATGTTCACACGTCCGAACGCCTAGGATCAGAGATTTTCATCATCAGTGTCCTCTGCTATCCCATCCTCACCTTGCCTGTGGCATTTTTTCTATAGGTTATGCCCCAAACTCTGTGCTTCAAACCCTACCACACCTGCCAGAGGTCTTTCCCCCTCAGCAGTGGGCATTCCAGCTGCCTCTGCTCTCTCAGAGAGTCTCATGTCCATTTGAAGTGTAAGGTTTGCTGTGGCTTCAAGAACAGATCTAGGAAGCTGAGGGAGGAAAGATGGAAACTAATGCTCCTTATGGAACATTCACTAAGACTTGTGATAGCTGACTCCCGCCCTCCTGGCCCTCCAGGACATTGGCTTCAATCTTTGAGTGCTCTGGCAATTTCTTTGGCTCTGGCCAGTGAGCAAAGACACAGGGGTAGCTTCAGAGGTCCCAAAGCATTCAGCGAAGTAACAACCTCAATCCCCTGACAGAGACTGTAAACATAGGGAGAAGTCACCCTGAAGACCAGGTTCTAAGGATACCTTTCATCCTATTATGGGTACTGCTGAGGGTCTTACCTCAACTGGTGCTGAGGGCCTGGTAATGATGAAAAAGGCTTTCAGGAAGTGGACCGAGAAGTTTCCTGGCAAACAATCCCACTTGGTTCCCTGAGAAGCACCTTTGGAGCCCTCCAGGAGCAAGGACCCCTCAAAGAAACCACCGGTCCCACCTGGGGTCCCCTCTGAGGGTCACAGGCTTGAGAAGCGTGTGGACAGACCTTCTATATTGTCCTTGGTACTTACTGACTCACCTCAATGTGAGGACTACTGCTCTGGATCATTGAGGCAACCAGATTCCTCCCTAATGGTGACCTTTGTAGAAGAGCCCAAATTCCCTCTACTGAGAGGTACAGGGAGGGCATACCTGATAGTATTGATACACCTACCAGCACCAATTTACCACCTAGTTCTGCCACGCCCGCCCACAAAATATTGAACGCCAGTACTCATTCAGATGCTGGTAACCCCTTGACTACCAGTACCAATATCCTTAGTTCCTCCATTGGATATGGGGGATGATACACACTTGAAATCAGAGAGATCCTTCCTTAGAGGTTTTTAAGGTCCTCCTCCCTCCTTCCTTAGAGGTTTTTAAGGTCAGGCTTGACAAAGCCCTGGCTGGGATGATTTAACTGGGACTTGGTCCTGCTTCGAGCAGGGGGTTGGACTAGATGATCTTCTGGGGTCCCTTCCAACCCTGATATTCTATGATTCTATGATTCTATGAGATCTGTTGAAGATTCCACCACTTTTCCACAAATCTCCCTTCCTGGCAGTGTATCCCATGGATGAGATCCCTAATCTGTCAGTCCTCACAAGAACACCCTTGGGGTCCCTCTTCTTTTCCATGTCCTCTGCCACCTTGAGTTTTTTGGAATCCTTGGACCCCCTACAGTGACCAATTTTATAGAGTGTCCTCATGTAAAAGGAGGAGGAGCAGTAGCCACCAATACCTAGGGAACCTCTTCCCTGGGAAGCCCCTCTGTGCCAGGGAGACCTTTCAGCGGATAAAGAGCCAAGACCTGAGGAGGGGGCACCTCCTTCCAATAAATCTTCTTCCTCTGAAAATGAGGCTGTTATGCCCCCTTTCCCATCCTACATGGATGATTTCAAAGTTTTTCAATAACTGATAAAGATGGTGGCAGAGAATTTACGAATTCCCCTAGAAGAGATACAGGAGCTTCAGCACTCGCTGGTGGATATCATCTCAAGGCAAGATAGCCCTGCCTATTAATGATACCCTCTTGTCATCAGCCTGTACAATATAGCAGACACCTGGTACCACCCACATGCAAGAGAGCCGACAAAAAGTATTGTGTGGTCACCAAATGCTCTTTTTTCCCCCATCCCACACCTAAATCACCGGTGGTTGATATGGCTAACAAAAGAAACAGACAAGTCTGATCAAAATCTACTCCTCATCATAAGGAACTTAAGCACCTGGCCCTTCTCGGCCGCAAAAGCTATTCAGCTGCGTTACAATTCATGGTAGCCTGCCGTCATGCCTTGTTGGCGAAGTAAGACTACACCAAGTACACCAAATTCTCCCAAATTATTGACCATTTGCCACAGGACCAGAGGAATTAATTTAAAGCCCTCATTTCAGATGATCACCAAAGCATCTTTACGTGCTTCTCTTGATGTGGCTGACACAGTCGCTCACTCTAGTCATGGTTAGGCATTGAGCTTCATGGCTGCAGTCCCCTGGTCTCTGTAGAGAAGTGCAGAATATGGTAGAAGATCTTCCCTTCAAGACCCTATCATGAATTAGGAGTTCTACTGTATCACTTCTGAACTGTGGGTGATTTTATGAAATTGTATCATGGAATTATGTGTCATGAAAAGCCTATATATATGTGGATCCCCCATGAGTTAGCAGGGTTGAGTCATGTCTCTTCCAGGCCAGAGACAGTGGTGAGTGGTAGCACGCAATGATCACCTATTCAAAGTAAAATACCTTGGGAAAATAGGTTTGCTCTACGTGGAAGAAGACACGTCCTCCTGAGTCAGAACCCAGAGCCAAGGGTCAAGCCAGAGGTCAGGAACTGGGCACCAGACCCAAGAGTCAAGCTGGAGGCAGGAACCGGAGACCAGAGCTTAGAATCACATGGAACAAGCAGAGTAACAGGCATCGTGGGGTCCCAGGAGGGGGCAGGTCTGAGGCAAGGCTGGGAGCATGGCAGAGGTAGCGGGAATAAGGTAACGCAGGAATAGTCACAGTGCGAGGCATGAGCACTGATCAACAAGAGAGCTGCTGCTGGCTTACAATTGGTCTGCTGGCTCTTCCAGCCAATCAGATGCAGTAGCCAATCAGGCAGCCTGCTGCAGGCCAGCTGTATTGGGTTGGTCTGCTGCAGGCCCTGATTCCTGACTGGCAGAAATGGAAAATTACCAAAAGACAGACCAAAAAAATCAGGTGAACCCAGCTGGAGTCTAGAAAGGGACTCACAGTTGAGAACTGGAGAGAGAGCCATTTTGCACCAGATTAAGATGAAGGAGGCTGTTGCAGTGGCAGGGTAGGCCAAGTTGGGGAGGACCCTGCCTGCCTACCTGATGGAACACAGATGATCCCAAAGGACTCCCAAGGGAAGGGTGGCCTAGAGAGGGACAGTGGATATTTTATTTTTTAGGATATTGTATTATTTTGTCTGATCTGTACTCTTCTGTGCTTTATCTGTTAAATAAATAGCATAAAGGTTTTAGACTGTACAAACTGTGTGTGTGTGTGTGTGTGTATATGTGCTCACTACTTCAGAATTGCTGCATGTCCCTGAGAAAGTTAAACTGTAAGCCAGAAGCTTCACTCCTTTTGGATGGAGTTTTGGGTGATGGGTCTGTTTAAGAACCAGAGAATCTGAAGGGTCAGTGCTGTACCCAGAGGGGCTAAGCTGCTGGACAGAGGGTTCCAACACTTGTGGTGGGAGGGGGAGGTGCCAGTACAAGATCTGTGACCTGAGTTTGTGCCCAGGGACCCCAAATTGAGAGCAGTGGCTGGACTCCATGCAGGATCCAGGCACGTAAAACACCCTGGAGATCCAGAACACAGGGGCTTGGATTCCTCTCACAGAAGTCCTAGTGGGGGGCCAGGAAGGGGCACTCCTTAGATCTGTGACAGGGTCCAAACTCTTCAGTGGTGCAACAGATGAGTCCTGACTCTGTCAAGGACTCTAGGGTGACCCTGTGATCCTTGGGCATTTACATCCCTGCTAGAAAAAGAAAATTTAGCAAGTCGCAGACAGCCCGACGGTATTTACCTCACAAAAGCTGGCTGAACCACCAAAGAAGACATCCACAAGAAGGGAATGTCTTCTGCCCCCCAGTTAGTGATCTTTTCCAAGCCACCATTTTGACCCCTTGGTCAAAGGTCACAAATCACCCCATGGTATGGCTTCTATGCTACACCATCCTTTCCTCCACCAACCATATGTAGATTGTCTCTCCCATTTCCTATTTTCCTGTGAACTCGTTACATCAGACAGATATATAATGGGAGTAGTTCAACCAGGCTACACCATCCCTTTCTACAGGGATGCTTCACGTGAGGATCTCTTCAAGGCAGGAGGCCCAGTCTCTTCTTCTGGGCTTCCTTCCACTTCGAAAGTCCTCTTGAATTTTGACTTTAGCATAGTTTTTATGTCTGCTGAGTATGAATGATTGATAACATAAGCAGCTCCCTTACCATGTAACCTCCTGAATTATTCAGACTATTTCTAATTATTATTGTTTCAATCTTTGGACCAAATCTTGAAGTTTGGTGTGAATTTTGCTTGAATTAGGAATTACAGCATTGGCTATCTAATTTTAGGCCAAATACTGCTTAGATGTATCACAAATCAGGTGTAATTTCACAGAATTCAATGGAGTTATGCCAGATTTATGATGGTAAACTGAATTTTTTTTGCTTTTTGTCATGGAACATGACAACTGGTGCCAGGGAATTAAAGGTGCGCATAATGTGCAAAGTCAAGCTATACTTAAAGTGCCTTTTTCACAGAGGAGCTCCTTTAACCGTTCAGTATTTGAATAAAATGTCAAGTTAGTTCTGTAACCCCTCCAGATTTTGATATGATAATGTACTTGCAGTCACTTGGATTATTAATGTGCTTGCAACAGAAAAGTGAGATCATTCAGCCATTTTTATCTAATAGATAAAAGCTTTATGGTGTCACCTTTTTATTTAAGAGAGAAGAGAATATGTAGATGGCACGAAGGAAGCATCACATTTAGACAATTACATTGAGCAGAAACTTATATTTTTATTGGGTAATCTCATTCCTGTATCCACAGTTTTCCTGTCCTCAATCCTTCTTCACAGAGTCATGTATGAAATTAGATTGGAAGATCTTGAAGGCAGAGACTGTACATTTTTATTTGTACTTCGAATGCTTTCAATATCGTTTCC
Organism: Chelonia mydas; assembly: GCF_015237465.2. Taxonomy (NCBI): domain Eukaryota; kingdom Metazoa; phylum Chordata; order Testudines; family Cheloniidae; genus Chelonia; species Chelonia mydas. The sequence continues at coordinate 19,070,925 of NC_051245.2, read as the reverse complement.
AAAAATGGTTGCTTAAAGTTGGCTTCCTCAGTCTATATTTAAACATCTGAATAAATTATCTGGGTTTCATTATCCTATTACCAGGAGGACTCAACAGTTTTGAAAATAAGTCAATTTATTTAAGTGCCCAAATAAGGATTTAGGAGACAAGCTTTAGGCACCTGTTTTTGAAAGTCTGGCCCTTTGGCCACTGGGAAATATTAGAGTAATTAACATTAGGTTGTATGCATTTTAATTTGATTAATCAAGGCTGTTTTATGGTACCTGTAGTATGGAATAATTTCCTTTACAGTCTCTTATAATTTCTTGTTTTTAAATTTGGAGAATGCATGGCTGGACTGCAAACTTAAATGCAATGATATCTTCCCCAGTTGATATAATCTCTTAAAATATAACTGTCAAACCAAAGAAGTCTTCAAACTTCATAAACATCATTGCCACTGTTTAATGAGAATGTGAAATATTGTGCATTCTGCTGAAAATGCTGTTCCAAAAAAGTCTGTAACTCAACGCTTATGCTGGCAACAAGATTAAAAGATGGGAATCATTTCAGAAATATTGGTGATCTTTTGAGTAACAGTAATAGTTTTGAAAAACTGTAAGATAAAGGTAGAGAACTGTATAAAAATCTCTTCTGTACATGATCAAAAATGAATCTGGAATGGATTTAAAATAATGTTAATAGTGATGAGAGATACAGAGTGCAGTAGTTAATAAGGAAGGTGCTTTTCACTTAGGTTATTGTAGCTTCTGTTTTATTAACCTCTGTTTGAAGTACAAGTACAAAAAAGACCATCTTTACTAGTTTTCTTGTCACAGGAGTTGGGATCTAAAGAGAATTATCACTGATGGAAAACCAGAAAGGCTAAATAGATATACTTGGTCTCACAGGCAGTGCATTAATTTGCTCAAATTAAATATTATCTTTAAATATGGAAAGGTTAAATGTACACTGATAATGGATTTAGACAGCCATTAAGTCATAATTGCTCTCTAATGCAGTTAGTAAAAGACATCATTCGATATAACTTACTGAAAAGGGACTAAAAGCACCGTGATTTTTGTTTTCCACTTGCCCCTTTTCCATATAAAGGCAGGATCAAATTCCACTTTCATTTAACAATGTGGTACCTTGTTAAACTCATTGGGTTTGCACAGATATAACTAAGCAGAATTTGCTCCAGATTGGCAACCGTTTTGAGTTCAGCGGTGCTCAGTCCTGAGTGGATGTGCAAGAAAGGAAGGGTCTGAGGAGTCTTTATGGTTCTGATTATGCAAGGGCAAGACATAGTCCACTTGTGGAATAGAGCCAATACTCCCTGCTAGCTCTATGCTATGCTACTGCACTTGTAAGCACTAAGGGTGAAATCGTGGCCCCCACTGAAATCAATGGGAGTTTCGTCATTGACTTCCATGGGGCCAGGATTTCACCTTAGATACCTGAAAATTGGTGAAGACGGCTGGGATGATGCGGGAGATGGCACAGGCCAAGTGCATCCTTAGCAGTGTTAGGAAAGCTGCCACGTTTGCCTGCTCCAGGAGGCTCTTCTTTTAGTGTGCTTCCACCCAGTGTGAGTCATGGATTAAAAACACAGTCTGGTTTATATATAAATTGTGGGAAAGGCAAGCTTTATTGTGGTGAATGTGCAAATATTTGCAAATTTAAACTTGTGGCATATTTATTTGTGGAAAAAAAATTAAAAGGGGGGCAGGGGGTTCTACTGTTGTCCTAGGTCTCACTAACTTCACATAATTTTTCAAGACACTGGTGCTGATCCTTCAGACCCTCCACAGGTGGCAGTCTTATTGACATCAGTGTGGGGTAGATGCTTAACTAGTGTAAATTGGCATAGCCCCATTGAAGTCAATGCAGTTATCTAAGTTTATACCAGCTGAGGATCGGAAACTTTATCAGTGTGTCATAGAACCCTGACTCTTCAGACATTTTCTTGATTATAATTGTTTTTAAAAAGTTCATATGGGAAATGTTGTTTGCTAGGATATATATTATTTGAAATTATATGATTGATCCCCAAGGTAAAATACATCCTGCTTCAGCATCACGGAAGAGCTGAAATCTTGGCACCTGTGCCTTCCATGTTATGGAAATCAGCTTCCTTCATCCCATCCCCTGAATTAGTCCTTAGTGAAATCTAAAAGGGAAGGAATCGCTGCCTGGTGTCAAGACACACCTCAGAGTCTGTATTGGATATGTTGATATTAATCTGTGGGATTCTTAGAGAAGTGGTGGCACTTTTGGCTAGTGGCAGCAATAAGTCTCAAGTGCCAACCTGAGTAAAGAGCATGTTTTTGGGGATTTGGGGTGCCTAGAATAAGAATCTCCACTGAATTATTTGTCCACCTTTTGCTCTAAGAACTGAACCACAGATCTGAACTACAGAAAGGTGCCCTGCTTGGCACTTAATACATCTTATGTTTTGGTATATGCAAGTAGCTTACTTGTCTTTTAAAGAAAAATAGCAAAAAATCTGTCCTTTTAAAACAGAAATTTCCATTTAAAATCGATCCCACATTTTACTAATTGTATCATATGTTGTATCCTTTGTCTGGTTTGATATCGGGAAGTTGAAAACCCATCATGCACTTTATGAAAGGAGACCTCACTTATTTGAATAGATTCAGTCAATCAGATTACTTTAGAAGAAGACCAAGAAAAGCAGGACAGGAAATGCAATATAGGAAGAAGACTTTTCAAATTGCTTTTTCCATGCATTATTTAAGCAAAACAGTACAGTGAATGTGTTTCCATGAAAGAAAACCATAAGCAGTTAAGACATCAACTCAAAGTGTTTTTGCATTGCATAGCAGGCGAAAAAAAATCTTGCTCAGTGTTAGTCATTTACCTTATGTATCAGTGGACAGACTCTGGTGTCTGTTGGCTAATACAGAGTGTCACCTTGCATGTTCTTAGAGTAAAAGAAACCTTCTGTCATAGTAAGGATGTTAGAGGCAGCTATCTTGCTTTGCTAAGACATGAAGCTGCATCCATTAAGACGTTGGAGATCATCTTTTTAATTTTAAACGAAAATTTTTTTGTTAAAGAAAACCTAAAGAGGTTTGCAAAACAGCTCCCAAAAGTCTTCCAATGCTTCATTCCCTGATATAAATTAAATCCTTTCCCATAGAATGGTTTAGGCTTTGCAAAATATTGTGTTCATAGTATTCTGTATTTGTTTTTCCCAAAAACATTTAATAGATTTTTTTTAAAGAGCTATTTAATTATGGAAAGTATACACCATTACTGTATATCCGTAAAATAAAAAGATGCTGAAAAACTAACAGACCTGTGCCAAATGGGAGATGTTAATATGATACAGAGATGGCTTTTGTGAAATGAGTTTTATACACTTTCTCCATAAAACTACTACACATTGTAGTACAATTTTCAGTCTCTGCTCAGGGAGGAGCCCAACAAAGAGATATTAGGAGTACTGTACAGTACCTTTTCCCCAAAACAGTAGCACCGAGAACGTTAGCAAGAATGGGCCATTTAGCATTACCTGTGTAGCATACTAGTGGTACAGTTAGCAAAATCACCACCAATCATTGGCTAGGCACCCACATCTTTGAGTAGCTATTCTGGGTAATTCTGTTTTATTAAATACCTTTTTCATTGCCTAGAAATCTTCCAGTGGGTTTCAGTGGAATGGCTCTGAAAAGAATGAGAAATGCCTCTTCGTTTGGCATTTTCCGATTCATCTTATGCTCAGCTTGTCTGAAGTAGATCTTCATTGAAAGAGAATACCTGAAACAGGGACTGATGTCTTTTGGGGTTTATTCTGCAGGGGTTTGCATTGCCATTATGGTGTTGTTGCATGCACCATTACAAGTATTAGCCATGAACAAGTAGAGATAATAGCTGTGAAGTTTTCTGCTCTACTTTAGGTGTGCTGTGATTACTTCTCTTGCTACTGTATTTCATTCATTTCAGATTTAAATATCTAATGGCGCTCATCAAACAACATTTAAACTTTCTATGAAATCCTGCAAATGTTCCTTTAGATCATATTATAAGTAACAATGGATGAAATGAGCTTGAATGGGAAGGCTGTATTTCAGTCTCAGGGGTTCTGCAGCTGTTTGTGATGACAGTGGAAAACTTCAATTGAACTGCTGCCTTGTATTCAGCAGCATTGTGCCCATTGAGCTACATATAAACACAGTATAAATGGTCCGGTACATTTCTTTTTCCTCGGTATTTTCAACTTAGTCACTAGAGTGTCTCTGTAGAAAATAATTTATTTACTGGAAGTTAACGAGGAATCTTTTGGTCACTGGGAACGCCAGACGTGGTGTTAGGATTGCAACATGAACAAACTTCATTCAACAAGGACGTCTTTATGCAGTGAAGTATTGGTCACATGACAGTGCATCACTTGCAGCAAATCCTGATGCTGAATCAGAGCTGTGTTCACAAGATAAGTGGAAATGTGCCCCCTATGTCTCAGATTGCAGAATGGAGTTACAATTTTTTGAGATCTGTAGTGGGTTACTAGCTATTATTTATTTATTTGCATATTGCCATATTTGCGCATATTTACAGGCATAAAAGTTAAGTGGCATAAGGGTATAAAGTAGTATAGAAAGTTGTTACACTGAGTAAAGAAATCAAGTCATTGGTGTGGAGATTAGTGAGGTGATAAAAGAGGGACAGCTGAAGAAATGTTGGGAGAAAAAATTAACTTTGTTATTTAGGCCTTTATTATGTAGAAGCTGAATTTTGAATATAGTTGAAAGCCTATTGTGGAATACATTTGTCAGCATCAATCACATCTGGGTTAGAGATCATTTCTTTTACCTGTCCATGATTAACTGATTTTTGTTTTTTATCACATCAAAGACCAAACAAATTAAATAATAGGGTTTAAAAAAGAACTAGATAAATTCATGGAGGACAGGTCCATCAATGGCTATGAGCCAGGATGGGCAGGGATGCAAAACCAAAACCATGCAAAACCAAATGCACACTTGCACTGAAGCACAAACCCATAAACAAAGAAAACAAACAAACATTAAAAAAAGGCAGTCTATACAACATCACCAGAATATACTGTGAAGTCATCAAACCTCTTACTCCCTAACCTTGTAATTCTCTGTACTGCTGGCCAGCCCATCTCTCTCTCTAATCCGGGAGAAGCCAGAATAAGAAGACAGACAAAATTTCCAAAATCTAACTCATTCTGTTCAGTGCTCAGTCGCTCCACCAGGATGCTGTGAAGTGCTGAGTTCAATGAGATTTGAGGGTTCTTGGCACCTTATAGGAGATCAGATGCTGAGTGAGTCCTCTGGACACATAATGGCTGCAGGTGTACTCCTTGCTTTGTAAATCATTTTAGGACACCTCAAATATGAAATCACACTCTCTTCTTTAGTATACTTATTAAGCACAGTTTCATGACTGAAAGGCATGCTATTGAGAATTATTAGATCTGTGACCATAGCATAATAATCTGCATTGAAATACTGGAAAAATGTCCTTATTGTAGAGTTTCCTGTATTAAACAAAGGGCATATATAGTTCGATAACGATTTGTGACCTCTTCATCTCATTGTAATGAACTGATGTGTGAAAACCAATATAAATAACGTTTAAAGGAGCTCCAAAACAAAGTTTAAAAAAATAAAAACAAATGGTAGCTTAGCTGGTTTTAAAAAATATTCGGTGGTTTTTAGAATTGTTGATAACTTTATTTTCCCCCTGTCTCCCTTTGGTAACTATGAGTGAAGATTGTAAGCCATATTAAACGTAATTGGTCATTTTGTAAACTCAACTGTACTATAGTAAAGTTTGGTATCTTTAAATGTGTGCCAGAGACTAACAGCTGTTTGGAATCTGTCTGGAGTCAATACTGAACTTTGGTAAATGTTTCTCTTCAAGAGTTGGAACATAATCCTTCCCTCACCCGTCCATGCAAGTCAGTGTCTTTTCTTTTCTTTTCTTTTCTTTTCTTTTCTTTTCTTTTTACTAACTTTGATTGATGGAAACACTTGCTGGGAGCTGTTACTGACATTCTTTCAAAAAACAGGAAACATGAAATGTTATGATAGTGTTATGTCTATTTTTGAAAGTAAGGCTGTTAACAGTGCTGATAGGCTGAAATAAATTATAAAAGCAAGATTATTAAGTCTCTGCAAATTGCTAATTTATTTTTCTCACCTAATTTTGATGTATAGTGATTATAGGGACACACATTTTTGAAAACTAGTGAATGACTGAGATATTATTTGCATATTGCAAAAAAGTTTGATTACACTTTATATTTAACATTTACCATAAAATGCCCCCAAACCTTCTTGCTCTCCACTGTCATTTGTAACCCTCTGAGCTAAGAGAAGATTTAAAAGAGTTTAATTTTCATCGCTTTTTCTATACAAGCAAAAGGTGGTCTTATCTTATGCATAGTAAGGATTTTCTGCCTGATATGGCTTTTAATTTTGCTCTCATGAGAATCATATTTGGGTTCATATTATCAGATGCTGTATACTGAATATATTCACAATTTTGTACATTGAAAGGTTTGTTTAAAAATTAACTATGACTATTGCATTTTTGAATAAGACTAGCAAGCTTAAGTACACAGAATGCTGACCATATTTTTTTTTGTGATTTTTACCTTGAATTCCAAAAAATGGTTTCAGTTTTGCCACATAATTGTTTCAGCAGTTCGGAACAAACTTTGTGCCCAATCGTGTAAACCCTTACTCTCACGAGTTCTGTTTCTTTCAACGAGATTACTCACAAAAGTAGAGACTGCCAGTGTAAGGGTTTGCAGGATTTGAGCCTTCAAAGGGCTGAGCATCTTTTCTCTTTTCAAAGGGAGAATACAAATAGGATCTTAAGGCCAAATTCTCCCTTTGGTATGCAAGCATAGCTCTCGTTACAAACAGTAGGAGTTACTTGCTTGTATCCAAAGGAAGAATTTAGGCCAATTTTTAAAAACGGTTGTGGGAGCATTCCTCACAAAGTAGTATACGTTGAGGCACAAAGAGAAAACTGTTTATGCCAAAATATGATATGTAGTGTGCACACAAATCAGGCACTTGCATGTACAGTTCTCTGTTTAAGGCGCACATTTACCTTGATTGCACATACCTGCAGATATTTTATTGGTACAGTTAGATATATACACTTGAAAATGTGGCCATTAAGGTACTGAATAGTGACAAGTTACTGTGAGGAGAATGGTGTGTAACTTCCTGAAGTAACGTGGAATTCTCTTTGCTAACAGAACACTGTTGGATGTATATATTCACAAAGAGATTCCAGATGCAAAGGGGGGAGGAAGAGCCTCCCACTGTGAGGGCAATACATAGTCCTGTGTGGAATGCACGCAGTGCTTCCTGCTAATGCCTCTGCCATCCAGAAAGGGAGGAATGGGACAGGGTTAGGGTGGGATAATGGCACAGCCCCCTCTACCACACTAGGCTGTGGATGGAGCCGCAGGATGCGCTCATGCCACATATTGGAGGCTGGTGAAGCTGCTACTGCACTGTGTGCTCCCTAGGAGCTGGGGATGGGGATGTGGTTTGAATCATGCAGCATTCCTCCCGGGTCACCCATCACTGCGTAACCCCTTTGCATGCCCACCACCCATTCCAGTGGCTGAATTATATGTATATCATACTTTAATACAATTACCCGTATTCTGTTCTCATTCACATGGGTGTAAACTGAAAGCATTCAAGGATTCATTGGAGTTGCTCCAGGTTTGCACAGGTGTGAATGAGAGCAGAGTTTATGCTAATACCTACTTAAAAGAGCTCTGCTCTTTGTGAGAAGAGGTAATTTAATCTCAGAATTCACTTAAGGCTTGATCCTGCTCCCATTCAGTAAATGGAAAAGCTCCCATTAACTTTAATAGGATAGGATCAAGCCCTAATGGGCAGAGTTTTAAAGCTATTTAGGCACCTAGAGATGCAAATAGGTGCCCCCTGGAATTTTCAGAAGTACCGAGGCACTTAACTCCCATTGAGAATGAGGCACCTACTTCTCACTAGGTGCCTATCTGCATCTTTAAGCACCTAAATACTTAAAAAAATCTGTCCCTAAGAACCAAATCCTGGCCCAGCTGGAGTCAGTGGCAAAATTCCCCATTGAGTTTAATGGGAGCAGGATTTGACGCTAGCATAAAACAATAAAGTAGAGACTATATGGAATCTAGCATGAAACAATAAAGTAGAGACTATATGGGAACCAGAAAGCACTTAGATTTTTTTCTTCATATATGAAACAAGTTTAAGATTTGTTAATTTTTCTGAAGTGCCATGGCAACATACATATCTGTTTTGCAGCTTATGAAATGTATTTTTGGAACTGTTGACTCACACACTTGCATATTTTTGCTGTACCAAGAGAATGTATTTCCTTTTGCTTTCAAGCAGCTATTCAGCATGAAAATAAAAGCAGTTAGTTTCTGCATTGTATCATGTACGGTGCAGGTTTGTTTTCTAGAACAGTAACACCTGGGCTGAATATAGTTAATGGGATTGCTGTATGTTGCTTCGGTAATCACTGCTTGTGACAGTGGTGATACACAGTTGTGGAGAAAGTGCAATTCTTTCCATAGGTATAAAGCTTTTATTATAAGCCTGACAGGCTGAAAGGTAGATAACTGAGGCTGGAAATCAAATGTGCACTAGTGCTGTGTTTTGTCAGTTCACATGCCTTGCAATGGAAAGAACGCAAGTTTCCAGATTTTCAGGGAATCTTTTACTCAGGCTATACCTAACTGCAGTTATTCTCAGGGGCAGATTCAGAGTTTGGAGCCCCCGTGGAATAAAATCTACAAAGAAGAGGTGAGGGCGGGGGGCTGATTCACTTCAACCTCTGCCAACTGGATTCTTATTGAAACCTTAGCGGTATTTACAGTTGCACTTCTCCAGAGGAAACCCCGTGCTGGTGGAGGGAAATGCCATTCTGCATCTCCCAGGTTTATCAGGACTAGATTTGGCCCGCTGTAGTTGTAGCCAATGAATGATGATGATGACGATGCTTTTAATCTGTATCAGCCATGAAAGTACTTCTAGATAAGTGAACACTGTAAGATAAGATTTTATTGCATGCTCTATAGTTCTAATTTATTACACACTACACTAATCTCTTTCCTGATGGTCAGTGGCTAGCCAGGGCAAAGCTTTTCCAGCAATCCCATTATAATTTAGAGTGGGTACTGACTCCATGAAAGTGCCTTTGTCATCTGAGTTCTGTGACAATGAAGGAGTAAGGTATCACTTCACAAAAGGAAGTGAACAATAGAAACTCCTATTATGAATATTCAGTGACATTACATGAATGACCTTTTCACACAAATTAGGTTGGTTAATCTTATATCTGTAATATAATGGTATGACATACTTTTTTTCCCCAAAGGAAATCTGGCTCTGCCACAGTGCGAGATTTTGTGTTAGGTACATCCAGAAGTGGAAAGGTGGGTGGTGGGAGGGAAAGCCATTGCAATTTTCAAAATTTCCTTTCGTGTGGTTAAGAGATTTCCACCTGAAACTGCAGGGACTAAGTCATCAAGGGCCTATGAGGCAGTTTTAGCTCTAGCAAGCAGATGATTTCACAAGAATGGGCTTGCTCTGCCATGGATCAGTAATATAGTTTTGGCCATTTAAAGGTTATGCAACCTTATAGTCCTATTACCATCAGCCTTGTCTTCTCCAATCCTCACTCTGCTTTGTTGCACCCACCTGCCATGTTTTTTCACTGTTTAAGCTGGAAGCCCTTTGGGGCTGGGACTTTCTTTTATTTTATCTTTGTACACTGGCAGATACAGTGAGGCCCTGATCACATGTGAGGCCTCTGGGCATTACTGTAATACAATTTAATAACAGTAATAGTCCCTGATTATCCATGAGGTTGAAGAAACTCAATTTCTAGTTTGGAACTTGTAAGTGTATAATAATATCGACTTACCTTGTAGGCCTGTTCTGAAGCTTTATTAATTAGTATTTGCTAAGAGCTTTGGGATCCTTAGGTGAAGGTATTAATGAAGTGCAAAGTATTGTATGAATTAGTTATTATTTTATTTCTAAATGGTGAGTATACATATACCTGGCCATTAGGGAACATCAGAACAATCTTATTTAAAATATCAGCCTTGCAGTTTTGGTGGTTTAATACAAAAACCAAATAGTAGCAATATAAAAAATTACATAAAAATGAGACATGGTTTCTGTATCAATTTTAATATGCTATTAGAATGGGAAACTAGGAGAGACAGCAGTGTTAGAAATGAGATTGCAGTGCAGTATGAGAGCAAAAAAAGTCAATGCAATTTTGAGCTGCATACCCAGAGGCTTTGCAACACAGAGCAGGAAGATAATAGTTCCTCTCTACTTGGCTCTGGTGAGAAAGCACCTAGAATACTGCATGCAGTTGTGGGCCCCAAAATGCTAGAAATATATAAACTGGCAGTTATTCAGAGAACAGCAACAAAAGTTATCAAGGGGGCAAAGGGAGTGATTTGTTAGGAACGGTCAAAAGAAACTAATAGTAATAGTTTGACTGAACAGGACATAAGGGAGTGGGGGGTAGGCTATAACTGTCCTTAAAAATATGAGGAGTGTAAATCCCATGGATGATTAGCCTTTGTATTGGGTGATAGAAGACAAATGAAGCTAAATGTACACTTCCAAATGGTGAAATCTGTTACACTGTCGGACAGGCTAATGGAAGCAGTGGAAGCCAAATATCTGGAGACATTTAAAACTAGACTAGATAAGGCGCCTGCAAATGTAGTGGGCCAGACCCTCCTCCTTTGTACCTCTAAACAGCATAAATCAGCTGGAGGCTCAGTGGCTCCAGCCCCTTGGGGATTCCCCCAGCATTGTGGGAATCCTTGAATGGCATCAAACTATTCTAGCACTATACCACCACCCTCTCTTGCAGTCATTGGGGACAGGCTGCATGATCAGAACATTGTTGTGCTTGGGTAATGTCTAGCTGTTGCAATTGGGAATAATTTAGAACCACCTGAGGCTGTTTGAAATTGACTTTAAGTCACCTTTGCCCACTCCTTCCTCAGCTGCACTGAGTGGATCATGGCCCCAGCTGAGGATCTTGTGACCTATCTGGAACAATCCTGTACTGGCAAAAGGGATGGACTCCCCCCTTGGCCTTTTATAATCTCTGATCTCTATGCTTAATTGCAACAGGGGAAATGTTCGTCAGTTGATCTTGCTGTTTTAGTTTGATTTGTCACTGGACTGTATGCAGTTGTAAAATATTACTTCAGTGAAAATGCTCTAGATTGTGCTTTCAAGACCAGGTGCCTGCGATTTTACAGCTTGTTTTTCCTTTCCAGTTTTCAATGCTGAAACTTGTAGAATGTCTTTAACTTGATTGTGTTTTTTTTAACTCCCTACCTACTAATTGGAGTGAGACATAACTTTGTAGCTTTATCTCTTTCCCATTCCTCATTTTATTTCTGTTTCAATTAGTGAGTATGCCTTTAGCAAGAGACTGAGATTGTTTTGCTATCTGTTCTAAGATTTGCCTGCAAGAGAAATACATTTTATTGCTTGTCTTCTCAGATGCTCAAGTAGCATTCTCCCCTTTACAATCAATGAAAAGAACAAGAAGCTAATTTGCCTCAGGTTTGGCCTCACTGTGCAATGCTGTTTCCCTATTATTAGAGCCAGGGAGGAGATTTACCTGTGTTGACATTTTGAGTTTAACAAAAAAAAAAAAAAAGCTTTAATTTCCATCTTGAGTCATATTTTAAAATTGAAAAGAATAAGCGTGGAAACTTGACTAATCAGTGGTGCCAAAGATGTTAGTTAAGGGTAGAGTAAGGCAGAACAGTTTGACAGAAGGGCTCATAGCATAGTAATATCTCTGGAAGCTTGATCTCGGTAATTCCACTCAGTGATGGCGCTCTCCTTCCTTCCTGTGAGCACTGGCATCTCTCTCTGTTAGGCAAGTCATGAAGTGAAAATTCACTATTGGTCCAGGAAACTTACTGCTGATTCAAAGTGTAATATGAAGCCACTGACCACTGGACCATGCTGAGAGTATTGAGCCTGATTTTCCACTGTCTTGCCCATCGCGTGGTCATTGACACCTGTAAAATGTGGATATTATTATTATTTTTAGTTATCCTTGCATATTATATTTTTTGTATTGTGGCAGTGCCAAGGAGCCAAAATCATGGGCAGGGCCCCATTGTGCTAGACACTGCACAAACACGGAACAAAACGATGGTTCCTACCCCAGAGACTTCAAATGTTTCCAAATCAGAATTCTCCACTCACATACAGCAGTGGTGACAGCAAATTGAAGGTGATGGAGAAAATAAACAGCTGGTGGATAACATATTCTGCAGATGAAGTGAGCTGTAGCTCACGAAAGCTTATGCTCAAATAAATTTGTTAGTCTCTAAGGGGCCACAAGTCCTCCTTTTCTTTTTGCATATTCTGCAGTGGCGCCTGTCATGAATGACTCTTTAATGATGAAAGCAAAAGTATGGGAGTGATGTAATTTCTTGTGGGCAGTGCGTTCTTCTTGACAGTTTCTTTCCACAACGATTTTCAAGTTGCTAGGGAAGTATGGATGTTGATCCTCAGGCTCTGTTCATTTAGCTATCACTGATTCCTTTAATTTAATAATGATCTGGTAAACCAGCCATCCATTTATTTAATTTAAAAAAAAAAATCAATTACCTAAATGAAAGAAAAACTGAGAGGTGTTAGAAACAAAACACGCAAAACCCTGGGGAAATTCCGTAACCCCAAATTTTGTTTAAAAAAAACACATAAAATTACTAGGTGGCAACAATGTACTTACCTATAAAATCTTTACAAGTCTTCACAAGCATTTAAAATTAAGAAAATAAATAGGTAAGGACACCAGAAATCTATTATTCCCCATTTATAAATATAAACACGTATTCCTTACGAACACAAACAAATGTGACTTTCTCAAGACATTTGTTCTGATTTGTTTGACGGGGTCTCTATTTGTGAATCTCTTAATTCCAACTAGTTTCACAACATTTTTCTTTGTCAAGTTCCTTCTTAGTGTCACTAGAAGCCATTAACGTCATTTGCTGAAGTCCTTTTGTACATCACTTTTCCAGAGCTGACATCAGATGTACAAACAAATTGTTTGGTACACGCTCCCAAGATGTTCTTTTTAAATACAGATAAATTACATTTTACTCTGTTCAGTCAATTCCAATTTACCCTGCTTAGTAAATATCAATTGTCCATATAGATTTTTCCCAAACCTTTTCTGCGCCAACTAGGTTCAAATGGTGCAGGTGACAAAAGCTCACAGGTAGGTACAAAAAAAGGGGATCTTCTCGGAGGGCTACATGTTGTGGGAGGGGTGAGGGGGATGGGAAATTACAATAGGATCAGAGGAGCAACAAGAGGGATAACAGTGGGCGAATCTGCTCAATATCTTAGAAGTCTGTAGACAAATGCATGGTGTCAGGGGAATAAACAGGAAAAACGAAGTATTAGTGCATAAGCTAAACTATGAGTTAATTGGCATCACAGAGACTTGGAATAAATCTCATGACTGGAATATTGGTATAGAGGGAAAGGTTTAAAAAACCCTGTCATGTTTAGCCTTGAGAAAAGAAGACTGAGGGAAATCTGATAACAACCTTCAAATAAGTTAAGGGCTGTTATAAAGATGATGATGAATTGTTCCCCATCCCCTCTGAAGGCAGGACAAGAAGTGATAGGCTTAATCTGCAGTAAAGGAGATTTAGGGTTATATTTTAGAAGAAACTTTCTAACTTTCTTAACTAAGAGTAGTTAAGTGCTGGAATAGGCTTCCAAGGGTATGTCTATACTACCTGCTGGATCGGCAGGCAGCGATCAATCCAGCAGGGATTGATTTATTGCATCTAGTTTAGACGCGATAAATTGACCCCTGAGCGCTCTCCCATTGACTCCTGTACTCCACCGGAGCAAGAGGCGCAGGCGGAGTGAAGACACCGCGGTGAGTAGATCTAAGTACGTTGACTTCAGCTACGTTATTCATGTAGCTGAAGTTGCGTAACTTAGATCGATTCCCCCCCCACACGTTATTCATGTAGCTGAAGTTGCGTAACTTAGATCGATTTCCTCTCCGCCCCCCTCCCCCCCACACACAGTGTACACCAGCCCCGAGAGGTTGTGGAATCTCCATCACTGGAGGTTTTTAAGAACAAGCTAGATAAACACCCTGTCAGGGATGGCCAAGGTATACTTGGTCCTGCCTCAGCACAGGGGGCTAGACTAGATGACCTCTTGAGGTCCCTTTGTGCCCTACATTTCTGTGATTATTCAGAATTGTGGGAGTGATTCCATCTGATCTCTGGGTTGTGTATGAATTCAGAAATTTTAATTTCTTACTCACCTGTTTTGGCTGGGTCCTGGTTTCCTTCGGCATATTTTATGCCTCAAGAAGCTTCTTGCTTTTTTCTAGAATAGATCTCCAAGCCTCTTTTGTAAACACAGGGACAAGTGATTAATTTAATATTTTAGCAAATTCTACCTTTTCTGTCAATAAATTATTGTTGTCTCTTAGAAGCCCAACCTCACTGACCTTTTATTGTTCATTTTTGTCTAACATTTATCTTAAATTCCTGTTCACTCTTCTATATGTTCTCCAACTCTTTCTTTCTTTCTTTCTTTCTTTCTTTCTTTCTTTCTTTCTTTCTTTCTTTCTTTCTTTCTTTCTTTCTTTCTTTCTTTCTTTCTTTCCCCTAAATCTTTAGCTGTTCTCGTCACCTGATGTTTTATGGCCACAACTTAAAAAACGTCCTCCAGGCAACTTCCTTTTTTGTTGATTTCTCTTGATTTTATTTTCTTCTCTCCCCTCCCCCCAACCCCTTTCTGGCTTCATGGTACACGTTTCACTGCATCATATTATTTCCTTTCAGTTCAGCCATCTGCCTGGTTAGGCACATCTTTTTCCTTTATGCTGGTTTCAGTATAGATTTCTGTGTCTGCCCCTTCCTTTGGCTGTCAACCCAGACACTCCCTTGCAGCTCAGTAACCTTTCACCAGTACATTGGTGGGACCCCTCTGTTCATACTTAGTTTACCCAAATACTATGGATCTTTCAAAACCTATGTCTTCCAAAAGAACCTAAGTGCCCTGGAAATTGAATCCTCCTGTGCTTAAGTTTATGTTGCTCTCATGACTACCAGATATATTTCATTGTTTTATATCTTCATTTCCACTAGCAACTGTCTACCTTTCTTCTGTGCCAAGTTTGTTACCTTGATGGTGGAACATTGTTTTTCTAAACCTTCCTTGTGGATAAGCGTTTTGCAAAGTTCTGAACTTGTGACATTTTCAGTAGGGATGAATAAATGAGTTCAGACATTATAAGAACTAACCCATAACTGTGCCTAAAATTCAAATGTAACCAAATGTTTTTGCAAGTTGGGAAGTGTTCTTATAACATTTTTTCCAGTATTTTTCACTTGAGCACGCCTCTGCACTTCCTGGTTCTGTCCAGGGCCAGAAGTGGAAGTGCTGAAATATCATGAGACAGGCTGTTCATGTGAGATTTCCCACTCACTTTTCCAGACCCAAGAGATCTGAGCTATTGGATAAACATCTGAACTTTTGGGAGGTTACTTGAACTGAGCCTCTAAATGTTTTGTGGTTCTTTGCTCACTAATTTCCAATGTCTGGTTGGCTGTTTCTCCTGCTTGGCCATATAATTTTTAAAGTTATTTTTGCATCATTACAGAGCTTCTCTCTAAAACACTTTTCTGCACTATGTATGACAGATCTTCCTATTCTTACTGTCAGCGCCTCTGAACCAGTCCTTCTCCCAAATATCAAGATCATCTTACTCTCAGCTGCCTGACAGTCTATTGCCACTACTTCTCTTTGATGGCTTCTTCTTGGAAGCGTCACATTTTGGGAGTGGGAGAGGGGAGGGAGAGAAATGCAAACTATTCATTTCCCTGTTAAGGTCCTTATTTTTCTGTTTCT
Organism: Chelonia mydas; assembly: GCF_015237465.2. Lineage (NCBI taxonomy): Eukaryota > Metazoa > Chordata > Testudines > Cheloniidae > Chelonia > Chelonia mydas. The sequence continues at coordinate 19,054,953 of NC_051245.2, read as the reverse complement.
TATTCGTAGGGGAGAGAAAAAGCCCTTAGGATTTTAATGTTGAGAGCTTTTAAAAAAAAAATCACACACCAAATTGATCTATGTTCTATACAATGTTCTTTTGTACTTAATGGCTATATTCCAAGTCAAAGTTGATATTTTGGGCCAAATTTTCTCCTGGCCTCACCCCATACAATGCCATTGAATTATATGGGTTTGCGCAGGTTGTAAATCAACAGAATAATTTGGATCTTACTGTGTTCTTGAACTCTCACCTCATGAAAGTTTCTCTTAGACTGCTCTGCCTTTACTCCAGAACATTTTAATTTCTGCTCAACTGTCAAATGTTCTCCACTCTCACTTGGTCTCAGCAGCGTGTGGACTCTGCTGGAAGTATAACCAGAATCACAATTCTAACGTCACATATATGGTGGTCAGTCTGATCTTGAAATTGAGAAACAGCTCTTGGAGGCTAAAATGCTAAAAATGTAATTAATTTTTATATATAGCACATCTTGGCTTACAGGCCTGCAGTATTTACAATCTATTTGTGAAACCAAAAGGTCAGAGTGACAGGCCACTGAGAGGAGCTCGTGTGTATTCCTAGACTGGGACACATCTCCCTCACTGGGACTACGTACATGAGCAAGTGTTAGCATGATCATGCCCCAAATCTTCTGACAATAGGGCTTGATCCTCCATCCATTAAAGTCAGTGGCAAAGCTCCTGTTTACTCCACTGATACAGGAATAGACCTTTGCAGAACTCTTAAAAGAAAAAGGAAAAGTTTAAAAAAAAAAAAAGTAAAATGTCCAAAGAGGAAGAATTTTATACTTTAAAAATGTAATTGGTATTTAAAAAGTTAAGTTAATCTTTCATTTTTCTCAGATATCCAGGGAAATGTAACCAGTGGATTTCCTTTTTCCAGTGCCTGAATGAATGACAACATAACCGTCCTAGAAATCGGGTGGAAGAGCTACTCACTTCAAACCTCCTATTTTCACCCACTCATCGCTTTCTCAAAGTTTTCCTTTTAGTTGAAATTTCTATTGCAATTATATTATCATTGGAGAGACACAAATTTAAATACAGAATTCTCTGGAGAGCAGCATTGAGTGTGTATTCTAAAACACTAATGAAATTGAAGTACTAGGCATGACCAGTACATCATTTTCAATCGCTTATAATTTTATTTGTGAATCAAATTTATTTAAATATGTTAATGCCACTTGTATCTATTAGGATTAAACGCAGAGTGAGTTTCTAACTAATGGTGAGGAACACCAGCAGTTTAAAAACCATATTTCTGTCTGAAAAGTTTTTTAACCAATTCTTGTTATTAGTAGCACATAATATTACTACAGCTGACTGAGATTCAAGAAAAAATGCATTGTTTTCTATCTTTTCCAGTTATTTTATTTTGTACATTTGGCAGTACATTTTGTGTAGTCAGTTTCACTGTTTCCCCTGGCTAGTGTGTCAGTTTCCCCTTTTCTTTGTATGTGTCTTTCACAATAAAAGCAACAGGGAGAAAAACATGTTTCAAAACCAGGAAAACGTGGTTTTTAAAACAACAAAAATTGGCAGGGAGACTAATGATGAGGTTTATTACCCTGACATTGCTTCTAACACACTTTTTGAAATGAACAGTTGCCACTTAAGAGCTGCCCTTTGTTTTAGCACAGAAATGTATCATAATTTTTAATGAGACATTTTTTCCATAATCACATAAATGCCCCCAAAAGCTACAATCCCATAATTGAGGAAGAAGGTTGTGCTGGTTAAAAAAAAACCTGGTTTAGAGGGGAAGCGAAGACAAGTGTAAAAAATAATGTGTGTAGATATATATAACAAACAAAAGAAAGGGGAAGTTGATAGTAATAAATATAAATCAGAAGTTAGTAAATGTAGAAAATTGATTAGGGAAGCCAAGGGACACAAGGAGCGATATATGGCCAGCACAATTAAGGACAATAAGAATTTTTTAATTATATTAAGAACAAAAAGAATCCTGACAATAGGGTTGCCAGGTGACCAGTTTTCGACCGGAACATCTGGTCGAAAAGGGACCCTGGTGGCTCCGGTCAGCACTGTGGACTGTGCCGTTAAAAGTCTAGTTGGCGGTGCCACGGGGCAGGCAGGCTCTGCACGGTTTCCAGGAAGCATCCAGCATGTCCGGCTCCTATGCGGAGGGGCAGCCAGGATGGCTCTGCGCGCTGTCCCCACCCACAGGCACCACCCCAAGCGCTGGTTCTGCAGCTCGCATTGGCTGGGAACCACAGCTATCGGAGCGGTGCCTGCGGATGGGTGCAGCATATAGAACCCCAGGCCGCGCCTCCGCTAGGAGCTAGAGAGACATTTCTTCATGTCCTGGGAGCCATCTGAGGTCAGCGCTGCCTGGAGCCTGCACCCTTTACCCCCTCCCGCACTCCTAACTGCAGTGCACCCCAGCCCAGAGCCCATACCTCCTCCCACACCCCTGCCATAGCTCAGAGCCTGCTTCCACACTCCAAACACCTCGGTCTGCACCTCTAATGCCCTCCCGCACCCCAACCCCTACTCCAGCCCAGACCCCCATCCTGCCCTCTGAACCCCTCATTTATGGCCCCACCCTAGAGCCTGCACCCCCAGCCAGAGCCCTCACCCACTCCTGCACCCCAACTCCCTGCCCTAGCCCTGAGCCCTCTCCCGCACTCTGAACCCCTTGGCCATAGCCCACAGCCCCCTTCTGCACTCCAAACTCCTACCCCAAACGTGAGCCCCTTCCCGCACTCTGAACCCCTTGGCCCTAGTCTGGAGCCCTCTCATGCACCCTGAACCCCTCATTTCTGGCCCCAGCCCAGAGCCCTTACCCCCAGCCCAGAGCCTGTACCCTCTCCCACACCCCAACACCCTGCCTAAGCCTGGAGCTCCCTTCCACAGCCCAACCCCCTGTCCTAGCCCTGTGATAATGAGCAACTGAGTAAGCGTGGGGGGGAGCGAGCGCCGGAGGGAGGGGGGATGGAGTGAATGGGGGCGGGGCCTCGGAGAAGGGGTGGGACAGGGGCAGGGCCTCAGGGAAGGAACAGGGCAGGGGGCAGGTCAAGGGTGTTCGGTTTTCTGCAATTTAGAAAGTTGGCAACCCTACCTGACAATGGTGTCCATTACTAGATGGAAGTGGTAGAATTATCAATAATAATGCAGAAAAAACTCTGCAGAGTGTTTGATAAATATTCCTGTTCTGTTCTGGAGAACGTTAAACAGAAGCTACTAAAGTTAGACATTTTAAAATAAGCAGGGCCAGATAACTTGCATCCAGTGTTTTAAAAGAGCTGGCTGAAGAGCTTGCTGGACCATTAATGTTGATTTTCAATAACTCTTGGAGCACTGAGGAAGTTCCAGAAGACTGGAAGAAAACTAAAGTTGTGCCAATTTTTGACAAGGGTAAACTAATGACCTGGGTAATTTTAGGCCTGTCAGCCTGTCAGCCTGACAGCGATCATGGACAAGATAATGGAGCAGCTGAAACGGAACTAGATTAATAAAGAATTAAAGGAGGGTAATGTAATTAATAAAAATCTACATGGTTTATGGAAAATAGATCCTGTCAAACTAACCTGGTTTTTTGGGGATGAGATTACAAGTTTGATTGATAAAGATAATAGTGTTGATGCAATATACTTAGCCTTTTGTCAGACGTTTGACTTGGTACCATGCAACATTTTGATTTAAAAACTAAAACAATATAAAATTAACCTGGCACACATTAAATGGATTAAAAGCTGTCTGACTGGTAGGTCTCAGAATGTAACTGAAAACAGGGAATCGTCACTGAGTCTGTTTCCAGTGGGGTCCCGCAGGGATTGGCCTTATGCTATTTAACATTTTTATCACTGGCCTGGAAGAAAACATAAAAACATCTCTTATAAAGTTTGTAGATGATATAGAAATTGGCGGAGTGGTGAATAATGAAGAGGTCAGATAATTGATTCAGAGAGATCTGGATCACTTGGTAAACTGGGCGCAAGCAAACAATATAGTGTTTTAATATAGCTAAATGTACATATATCCGTCTAGGAACAAAGAATGTAGGCCATACTTACATGATGGGAAGGGTGACCATATTTCCCTGTGCTGAATATGGGACACTGGGTAAATTTAATTGTATTCAGACGAGTTCAACGGCAATCAATGAGAACTATGCAGTACAAACATTCAAATTAACATCAAGTTGACTGAGCCCATGTTAAAAAGAAATACTGCGTAGTTGGATTATTTTTATTTACCTTCTTATCTTTAAAGCTTTCAGGTTCACATGGGAAGGAATGACCCCCCGCCCCTTCTACACACACACACACTCCCGTACACCTCTCTTACACGGGGGGGGGGGGGGGGGGGGTGACCAACCTACCTGATCCCACCCCTGCCTGGTGCTCTCCGCCCTCCATGCAGAGCTCATCTCTTCTCCCCCCTTCCCCACCCCCCATGTGGCTGGATCGCAGCTTGTCCCTTCCTGCCCGCACAGTGTCAAAAGGCAGCTAACACCTCCAGGCTGCAGCTGGCCACCAACATAACCCAGGCGCCTCTGGCTACAGCGCGGGCTGGAAGGGGTTAAGCCCTAAGGATGCATTGTGCACCAGGACCCAGGGAACCTGACTTCGGGGGCAGATGCAGGGCTTGGCTCATCCTGGCTAGTGCCTGGGTTGGAAGGTCTTGGGCTTTCCCGGGTGCCAGCCCAGCCAGAGGCAGTGGAGGAAGGAAGGAGACTCTGGCCAGGCTGTTGGTGAGCTCAGTGCTCCGACCAGGGGCTGGTTCTCCACACAGCATTAGGAGTGGGATGTGCCCCGCCGGGGGGGATATGGAGGAGCAGCGGGGCAGGGAAGCAAAGGGGAGAAGCAGGGAGAGGACAGTGAGATGGGGAGCACATAAAGGGCCGATGGGTGGGCAGCAGAGGAGACATGTAACTTGCTGCTGCCTGGTGCTTGCCCGCACTCACCAGCCACCGCAGTGCGCAGCCAGCATGGGCAGGAAACGGGATGGGGGGGCGGCGACCTGCTGGCTGAGAGCCAGCATGCAGCAGGGGCTGTGCTGACTGACCAGCAGGGGGAGTGGCCGGCCCCGCACGCTGCATCTTCGCCCTGTCACCAGCCATGGACACCCACCTCCATCGTCACCCACTGGACCCTCCCCCCACTCACCACTGGTGGGCGGGTGGCTGGCGAGCAGGAATCTGGCCAGCAACAGGACCCACCAGTACTAATGGGGGTGGGAGACAGAAAATATGGGACAATTTGCCCATTTTTAAGAAAAATCAGGACACCTGCAGGAGTGCTTAAATACAGGACTGTCCCTTTAAAAATGTGAGGTCTGGTCACCCTAAGGATTGAGGACTCTATGCTGGAAAGGAGTGACTCTGAGAAAGATTTGGGGGTTAAGGTGGATAATCAGCTGAACGTGAGCTCCCAGTGTGACGCTGTGGCCAAAAGAGCTAATGCAATCCAGAGATGTATAAACAGGGGACTCTCAAATAGGAGTAGAGAGGTTGTTTTACCTGTTTATTTGGCATTGGTGCTGCTGGAATAGCATGTCCAGTTCTAGTGCCTGCAATACAAGGAGGATATTGATAAATGGGAGAGGGTTCAGAGAAGAGACACAAGAATGATTGCAAAATTAGAAAAACATGATTTATAGTGATAGACTCAAGGAGCTCAGTCTATTTATCTTAACAAAGAAGGTTAGGGGGTAACTTGATTACAGTCTAAGTACTCACATGGGAACAAATACCTAATAATGGGCACTTCAATCTAGCATAGAAAGGTATAACAACAATTCAATGGCTGAAAGTTGAAACTAGACAAATTCAGACTAGAAATAAGGTGTACATTTTTAACGGTGAGAGTAATTAACCATTGTAACAAGTTACCGATGATTGTGGTGGATTTTCTCTCCCTGACAATTTTAAAATCAAGATCTGGATGTTTTTCTAAAGGATCTTTGTCGCTCTTCTCTGGATCCTCTCCAATTTCTCTACATCCTCTCTCTACAGCCATGACCAAAACTGGACACTATACTCCAACTGAGGCCTAACCAGCACTGAGTGGTACTATCACCTCCTGTGGCTTGCATGCTATGCCTCTGTTAATGCAACTGAAAAGTGCATTTGCTTTTTTCGCAACAACATTGCATTATTGTCTCATGTTGAGGTTATGATCCCCCCCCCAAAACTTTCAGGCTTTGAGGTTGTGAACCTTCCCCCACCCCCAACTTTATGTCGTCTGTAAATTTGATCAGTTTGATTTGTTTTGGCCAGTTGTGTTAAAGCTTGTTCAAAAAGTCATGTTTGTGCTGAACCTCTGTGTAAGAAGTTTCAGCTCAAAAGAGTATGTTTTGAGGAAATGAGGCAGTGAGAAGGGTAATTTTAAGTGAAATAGAATGGTTCTTTAAACACATAGTAACGGTGATGTTGCTCATGCTGGCAAAGGACACTAGAAGTCTGTAGCTTGGATTTCTTAGCATCTGAGGGAGTTAGCAATTGCCCTAATGTTGATAAAAGTTACTGCTATTATATTTTTATTTTCTTCTTTTGAGATCTTACAAACAGATTTGTAAAAATCCAGCCAAACCTTTACAGCTCACCTTGAAAATAAGGGAAATGAACTAGTATGTTTAGCACTTACTGTGCCAGGGATCCCATTGGTTTCAGTGGGATCACTGGTGTAGTTTTTTCACATTTTAATTGCATGGTGTAATATAGATTGCTTTGGATAAAGAGTTTCTTTTAAGTACGTAGTTAAAGGTTATGGGCCAGATCCTTAGCTGCTGCAGATCAATATAGCTCCATTGATTTCAGTGTAGCTTTAGAGCAGTTGATTTACACCAGCTCAGATTTTGGAACAATATCCCTGATTCACCATTGTTTTACTCCATTCTTTTTATAGTGTAACTTCCCCATCTCACCAGCTTGAAGTCCAGGATGGCAGGAGCGCAGTGTAAAAGGCTTATGGTGGAGAATTTGGGTGACGGAAATGTTAGCCACAGAAATGGAAAGATTGCCGGTTGGCCATACAAGGAAGATTAGAGTGAGGGTGGTTCTATTTTCCTGTTGCCCCAAATAGAGAAGGGAATATGGGGAAAAGATTACATTAGAAAACACTGGCGATACTAACATATATTTCTAGCATCCAAAACTGCAGTCAGCCTAAATTCTAAATGAGAAAGAGCGGAATGTATTAGAACTGTGAAGAGGAGATTATTGAAGGGTTGATCTAACTGGTCATGTTGCAGCCCATAAACCATGTCTAAATCTCTAGAGCAAGCTTAAAAGAGTACATTGGGGTCAATCTTTATAATACCTGGATTTAAAAAAACTGAAAACAAATTTCTCTGCAGAACAGTTCAGGTTGAGAAATCTATGGTTCAGTCTGTAGGGCAGACTCTCGTTACTGGCATTATGAGGAATGAGTGCTTCAACCAATGTGTAATGCTGACATAAGCAGAAGGGGTGACTCATGAATTCAGCATTGTGGGGTTGGGAAACCGAAGGAGAGAGAAAAGAAGTGTTCTGATCATCTCTGCGAATAGCATTGTGCTTGTGCATCTCTTCTATTGAGATTGTACCCTATGGGTCTGAGTTTCATCTAGCAAAATACAGACCAGGATATTAACAGTTGTGTATTTATCCACGTTTTTAAAGTGCCCGTCACTGTAGCATCTAAATGCTGTCATGGATTATAGAAAACAAGTGAGAACTGTGCAGTTGGGACAGTCAGTTCTCTAGTCCGAGGGCAGAGCCAGGATTAGCCAGTTCACTGCTGGACTCTAGCCTTCGACACCCAATGCTTCTGTTTCTTTGATCACAGGATCTGAAAATACTTTACAGACATTAACTGATTAATACTCACATCCTTCCCATGAAGCAGATAAATATAGATTTGGTGACTTGCCTAAAGTCACATAATAAATAAGTGGCAGAGCTTTGAATTTGTTAACCTATTATTATTCTTTATTAATTTAATTTTGGTAGTGCAAGAGGCCCCAGCTCTCTGGGCGAGGCCTTATGCACAGGGATAGTTTCTGCTCCAGAGGGCTTTGGAGTAGAGCTGGTGGGGAATTTTTCAACAAAGTGTTTTTTGATCAAAAAACGCCAATTTGTCAAAACAGCAAACTCCTCTCAGGAGAAAAGTCGGGTTGGATGCATTTCTTGACTCGAAAACATTTTAGAAAAAAGTTTGGATCTAACATTTTTTAAATGAAAAATTTGTTTTGAAATTTAAGCTAATTATAGTATCTAAAATAAATTTGAAAAGGGCTAAAATCAAAATGAAACATTGCAAGATCATCAAAACGAAATGTTTTGATTGATCAAACCAGTTTTTACAAAAATATTTTCATGAACATTTTAAAAATTTCCACTTTTTGTCCCGATTTGGGATGGGAAGAATTTCTGAAATCTTGAAATTTTTTGCTGGACAGGAAAACCATTTTCCACCGCGCTCTACTTAGGAGCTTTGGATCTCAGTCCTTCTCTCTAGATACTAGACTACACTTCCTCCCACTGAAGCACATTTGGACGGAGTCAGACATATTAATTGTCTTTACTTATATTGTAGTTTTTTATGTATTTTTAAATAACATTCCCTTGCCAGAGCTCAGCGTCTCTTTCCACCTTTTCCTGCAGTGAAGTTAGAATCCAGCAAGTGATATCATCTCCTTGACAGGGACACTATTGTGGTGGAACTAAATCAGGATTCTAATTTCAGTGCAGGATCAGTAGACGGATGGAATTGAGTCCCCTTTTAGAACAGGTAGGTTTGTTAATTAGTAAACATTAAGGGACTGAGTGGAGCAATAGGAAAGATAAATGAAATTATGTTTGCACTGTGATCAATTTGCAAAAGATTTCTCCAGTTTAAAAGTGCTTTATTAAACTATCTGGAGAGATCTGTAATGATCTGCCAGTATGAGTAGTGTGCCCAGACTTGTTACCCAATTATTATACATGAGCAATTAACAGCTGAGCTGAGCTCCCTTTCAGCAGTTTGTGTATAATATGTAAATATTTGTGTGTATGTTTTTGTGTATATATTTCAGATTATAGTACTATTGCACAGTTGTCAAGCAAAATACATTGTAGTAATACTATTTTATTTATTGTATTTGTGTGTGTGTGTGTAAATAATGTAACTTATAGGAGATATTTACAAGGAAGACTATACACCTGAACCAGTTAATTTTATATGGATAACACTTTGTGGAATTTAACAATGAATTACATATAAATATTATTAATGTAAAGCTAAGATCAGTGAAGAGAGCCTGCCAAATTCCATCTTCAGTATATATAAAAATAAAACACAAAAACTGTGTTAAAAGAACATTATTAATGTTGCAAAGTTAAGCACTGAGAAGTGAGGAAATTCTAGAATTAAGGTTGCAACCTTAATTTGGCCCTCTTGTGTCTATGCATTATGATACAGTCTTTAATTACATGATCACATACTTGCTCAGTTAGTCCTAGTTTCTCCTTCACCCCCTTTTGAGGCCCAGTATCATCAAATACCTTTTATGAATCTACTCCTTTCCCTCCACCCTGGTCTGGCTTTTGTTCCCTCTGCACTCAAATCAGACTGCTTCCCTTCTCCATGCTCCCTGGAGACAGGCACCTGGGTCCCAGTTCCAGTGCCTGACGCTACCCTGTCCCGAAGGGTAGGAGGAGGGAGGAGTCAGTACCCCAAGGAAAGCAGAGAAAGACCAGCTTTGCCCCAGTTGCCTTGGGCTTGAGCATGTGCAGTTGTTCAGTGGGGATGACTTATGCGTAACCCAGTCATAGGAGCTGTGAGGCTCGAGCATGCTCAGTGGAGATGAAATCTTTGGAGATTTTAGCTGCTAAAATCAAAGAAGTCTTCACTGTGCATGTGCAAACAGTGACTTTTCAAAGGTTTATAAATTGGCCAAATCTGGGTGGACTTTCACAGTAATGGCAAAAGATACATCTCTGACAAATGTTATGTCATTGCTCCAGAGCTTGGAGATGCTACAGTAGTCAAAAAAAGGTTGCCAGAATTTTTTAATGTGGGCAAAACAATATGTCTTTGCCAAGCCTTGATCTTGGAAATGGCTGAACTGTATTTCCAAACACTTTTGGCCTGAAATAGACACCAAGCATGGAAAATTTCAGACTAAATGGTTACAGTTTGGCAAAGTTTTAAGCAACTGTAAATGGGATCTTATGGGACATATCGGGCAACTTTAGTAATACACAACACTAATAGTCCCACATATAATAATTATTATAATAATGATGCATCTGAAAAAGTGGTTTTTAACCCACGAAAGCTTATGCCCAAATAAATCTGTTAGTCTTTAAGGTGCCACTGGACTCCTTGTTGTTATTATAATAATGTTACACAATTATTGAATGCATTTGATCTTCCAAGTACTTTGCAAATGTTTATTAATCAAATCTCACATGCAAGTGATTTTCACATTTTAAAGATTAGAGAAACCAAGGCAGCTTCAGAGGCAGTCATTGCTCTGAGCATACATATCAATATGATGAAACAGTCTCTTCCTTATATTGGTGGATTTTTGCAGTAAATGCACCACAGAAGCATATCATTAGTAAAATAGGGAGCTCTCATTGCCATTCAAGTGTAGTCTCTAAATCACAGTTGTTTAGACGTTAAATTGATCTGCAGGTTAAACCCAGTAATATCAGTATCTCTAAATAGTGAGACCATATGGCATTTATGCCCCTGAATGGGTAAAACGAAGTTAGCGCATTATGACAGATCTGAGAAGTTTTTAATATGTCAAGAAATATTGTTTTTACAAGGGAAAGGAGTGCACCTAGTCAAAAGAAGTTTTCTGCTGAAATTTCACTTTATAAGATCTAAATCAGACATTGAGTTATTAATTTTCCTGCATTTTTAGAAGCATTTTTGTTCTGGTTTCCCTTCAAATTTCTTATCTCCATTTATCATCACCAGCTCCCTTTAACAACAGGTAAAATTAACTTATCCTGGCTACTTACAGAGTTCTTATTTGTAGCCTCTGGAGAGGCTAATTGCTAATTACGTAAAGTGAGATGGATAGCACACCTCAATTGTGTTTTATACTATGGCCTTCTCTGCGCTGATGCCGGCATGTAGAGCATGTGTAGTTTACTCTTGGTAGAGGAAAGCAGGCTGCATCTGCACTGTGGTGTGTAGCTTCCTGTGGAAGGGAAAAGCTCTGGCAGCCTTCTCCCTGCCAGAGCCTTTGCCCATGGCTGGAGCCTCTCACTGCTGCAGGGAAAGGCTCCAGCAGCAGGGAGGCAGTGGGACACTATGCTAAAAATTACAATGTAGACAAGGGAGGCACTGCTTGGGTGTGTAGGGAGCCATGTAGGGTATATACGTTAAGGTTCTGGTGTGTTTGTATTCTACTGGTACCTCATTGTCTACACTGCTGGTTATTCCTGTGTTAGCTGGGCACGCAATGTAAGTATTCTACGCCCCTACCTAAGTATAGATATAGCCTATTACACAGCAGGAGGAAAGAAAACAAAATTTAAGGGAATAAGATTTAGCTGAGTTCGGCTAACAATTTCTCTCTCTCTCTTTCTCTCTGCCCCCTGACTGTAAATATTTGCAAGAATTGCAGGATTTGCAGCTTCTTTATGGGCATGGAAATTGATGATGTTGTCTATGCAAACTTATATCCAGAATATCTTGGTTTTGAATTTTGGAGAGCATAAAGTCCTAGTATTTCTTCAACAACGATCATAGTAAGTGTATAGATAAGATTAAATTTTGGTACAATACATTGACACTGCTTTATTTCTTACCAAGTTAAGGTTGCTAAGTGACAACCATGTGCTTATAAATCTCATCATTTGCAAAACCCACACACTTAAAAGCAAGGAAATGAATAGTTAAGGACATCACAAATCTTATGTTACCCCCGTAATAAACATAAGCACAATCTTAAATACCAGTACATGCTTCATCACAATACTAGAGCCTTAACTCTGACCCAGCATAAATACTGTTTTTTCAGCTGTAATCTCCAAATAAGAATACAACACAAAACACTTCTGGAAGGGAAATATACAAGTAATAGGTATGATTTTCTCTGTCTTTCCTCTTGTGGAGTCATTGATACATGTGAAAAATGAGTGTAAATTATGACCAGTCCAGATTAGATGGAGGTGATGCTGAATTGTTTAGGCGAAGCATTCAGAGAATATAGTGAGAATGCTCTTATGAGTGCAGGGCTTTTCCCCAAATCCTTGGGGACTGTCTGGTTTCCTGATTGTTTTTGCTTTCCTAGATGACTTGAGTTAGACCAGATAGCAAGTGAGAAAAATGGGAATGGGAGTGGGGCATAATAGGCGATAATTGGACTGTTCGTTTAAAATCGTGACATTTGGTCAACCTAATTTGAGTGGCCAGAAGTGCTGTATTCCACTTCTATTTTCTTCCATGACCATCTCTCTGATTTGGACATTGCCACAATTACGTCTGCCTTTGTGACCACCAGCTTTTATTATTTCACTGCACTCTAGAAGCCCACTCAGAGGTTAGTGCTGGACCAGAATGCAGCAGCCCAATTGCTGTGGGAAGTGTATTACACAAGTGACACTGTATACAACTTTAAAGTCCTACAGTATCTGGTTTAAGGCCTACCTGCCTGAGAAACAACCTCTGTGCCTTGTAAAATTGTGAAACTAGAGACCAAATTATGTCTCTCCCAGTCTTGAGTATGCTACTGGGGGGCTCTGGTCAGAATAGTTTGATGAGGGCTCATCCATCTTGAATTTTGCTTCCTCTGTCAGTCAGAGAGAGCCCAAGATTGTTGAATTTTGGGGCACAATGTAAAGCCCCTCTGTTCACTCAAGGTTTTTCCTGAAAAGGTAATGGGAAAGGGGTACATTTATTTTAAGATTACAGCTAGTTTTTGAAGTGTCACTCTTTTTATCTAGGTATGTAGTGGTGAAACAGACAAACTATTGGTAAAGGCGGGAGTGCATCAGCACTGAGTCCTTTCTTGTTTATCCTCATGCTGGATACCCTCACAAGGAACATACAGAAGGAGGCATCTTGTTGCCTGTTGTTTTCAGGTGGTATCATTCTATGCCATGAGGAGAAAGAAAGTCTAGAAGAGAATCTTGATAAAGGGAGAGAGATGTTAAAGAGACATGGGCTCAAAATAAGCAGAGGTATGCGGTTTCAATAATGTGAAGACTGGAGAATTATCCTTGAAACTAGATGGGTGGACAATACGGAAAACACAAAGTTTCAGGAATCTGGGTTCCAGAATCTGGGGAACTAGCAGATGAAATTAGAGCTAAAATAAGTAAGGCTATGTTTTAGTCATGGGTATTTTTAGTAAAAGTCATGGACAGGTCACTGGCAGTAAACAAAAATGTAGGGCTCGTGACCTGTCCATGACTTCTACTATATAGCCCTAACTAAAACTAGGGCAGGGGGTTGTGAGTGCTGGGGTGGGGGGGCGCGTTACGGGGGCGCCGCAGGTGCTGGGGAAGGTGTCCTGGGACCCTGCTGGTGGTGGGGGAGGGGTGGGGAGCAGGGCACAGCCTGGAACCCCGCTGGTGCTGTGTGGGAGGGTTGGTGGGGCCGGCAGGGGCTCCCTACCTGGTTCCGTGTGTCCCTGCAGCTCCTAGGCAGCAGAGGTGTCAGGGGGTTCCATGTGCTGCTCCCGCCACAAGCGCCGGCTGCGCAGCTCCCATTGGCTGGGAACCGCAGCCAATGAGAGCTGCAGGGGCAGGGTCTGTGGGCGTGGGCAGTCCCTGAGCCAGCACCATCCGCTGCAGAAGTCATGGGAAGTCACGGAATCCAGGACTTCTGTAACCCCTGTGACAGATGCACAGTCTTAAAAATAATCAATGCCTGGCTCAAATGGAGAGAGATAAGTGGTGTAGCATGTGACAGGAAGATACCCGTTAGAGACTAAAATAGAAAGTCTATAAAACTGTGGTCCTTTCAGTTTTATCTATGGTGCGTAGAGTTGGGCAACAAAGAAGAAACAAGCAAATGATCTGTTCCACAGAAATGCATATGTTGAGATGGATGAGTGGGATAAGCAAGAAAGGCCACATGAGGAATGTGTATGTTAGAGACATGCTGAAAGTAACACCCAACAACAAAAAAATGAGGGACTGCAGGCTTAGATGGTATGGTCATGTAAACTGCTGTCCTGACAACTATGTAGTGATCAGGAACAGTCAGCATGGATTCACCAAGGGCAAGTCATGCCTGACTAATCTAATTGCCTTCTATGACGAGATAACTGGCTCTGTGGATGAAGGGAAAGCAGTGGACGTATTGTTCCTTGACTTTAGCAAAGCTTTTGACATGGTCTCCCACAGTATTCTTGCCAGCAAGTTAAAGAAGTATGGGCTGGATGAATGGACTATAAGGTGGATAGAAAGCTGGCTAGATTGTCGGGCTCAACCGGTAGTGATCAGTGGCTCCATGTCTAGTTGGCAGCCGGTATCAAGTGGAGTGCCCCAGAGGTCGGTCCTGGGGCCGGTTTTGTTCAATATCTTCATAAATGATCTGGAGGATGGTGTGGATTGCACCCTCAGCAAGTTTGCAGATGACACTAAACTGGGAGGAGTGGTTGATACGCTGGAGGGTAGGGATAGGATACAGAGGGCCCTAGACAAGTTAGAGGATTGGGCCAAAAGAAATCTGATGAGGTTCAACAAGGACAAATGCAGAGTCCTGCACTGAGGACGGAAGAATCCCATGCACCGCTACAGACTAGGGACCGAATGGCTAGGCAGCAGTTCTGCAGAAAAGGACCTAGGGGTTACAGTGGATGAGAAGCTGGATATGAGTCAACAGTGTGCCCTTGTTGCCAAGAAAGCCAATGGCATTTTGGGATGTATAAATAGGGGCATTGCCAGCAGATCGAGGGACGTGATCGTTCCCCTCTATTCGACACTGGTAAGGCCTCATCTGGAGTACTGTGTCCAGTTTTGGGCCCCACACTACAAGAAGGATGTGGAAAAATTGGAAAACGTCCAGCGGAGGGCAACAAAAATGATTAGGGGACTGGAACACAGGACTTATGAGGAGAGGCTGAGGGACCTGGGATTGTTTAATCTGCGGAAGAGAAGAATGAGGGGGGATTTGATAGCTGCTTTCAACTACCTGAAAGGTGGTTCCAAAGAGGATGGCTCTAGACTGTTCTCAGTGGTAGCAGATGACAGAACAAGCAGATGACAGAACAAGGAGTAATGGTCTCAAGTTGCAGTGGGGGAGATTTAGGTTGGATATTAGGAAAAACTTTTTCACTATGAGGGTGGTGAAACACTGGAATGCGTTACCTAGGGAGGTGGTGGAATCTCCTTCCCTAGAAGTTTTTAAGGTCAGGCTTGACAAAGCCCTGGCTGGGATGATTTAGTCAGGGATCGGTCCTGCTTTGAGCAGGGGGTTGGACTAGATGACCTCCTGAGATCCCTTCCAACCCTGATATTCTATGATTCTGTGATTCTATGTGACTAAGAGACTCCAATAGATCAAGATTAAAGGAAAAAGACAGAGAGGCTGACCAAGAAAGGAGAGGACTTGTACAGTGGATCCCAACTGGTGGCAAGGAAGAAAAAGAGCTGTTTTTATCTAGTTGACAGTTGTCAGCAAATTTTATATTGTTTATTTTAAAACTTCCTGTAAATGAGACAGTTTGTGGGGTGATTAAAAAAAAATCAATGCATCAATAAACAGGTATTTCCATATTCAAAAAGGCGCTTCAGAAAAAGGTATTTACTGTCATTTTACATCCTGCTCAGTTACACTTTTGGTTTCTGGTGTATGTGGATGGCAGCAAATGGTATTTATTTGAAAGCAGGTAATATACATATATATGTTTGTGTGTAGTAATATGTTATATATATTTATCACAATAGAATTCATTTTTATAATGTACCTTTCACATATGGAGTCATACATTTAGGATTCAAAAACTGCTAAAAGATAGTTCTTGAAATATGGTTTGAAGATATTCATAGACTCCATTAGAGAGCTATGAAGGATGTTGCAAATGGAAGGACAAGGTGTGATATCTTGATGTTGTGCCATCATGTTACAACACAATGATTTATCAATGTTAAGGATTCTGTAGGACCCATCACTGTAATATATGTGTTCGTGATGGCATGACAAAAATGTTGCAATGCTCCCCCCACCCTTATATTTAGGGTCACTTTGGATGTTCTGGGAGCTAGACTGCCAAAGTCAAAATCTGTGATAATCATGTGAGAGTAAGATGTATTGCATACTAAAGGAGGGGAGACGGGGTGGGGAGGGGGGGGAAGTACAAGGTTTTGTATTGGAAGAACATCCTGTGATTTTAAGTGTGACAAATGTGGTCATCAAGAAAGGGCCATATTCTTATCTAGACAAGGGGATTTGTGCGTAATGTACCATAAATGCAAAAGTATTCAGTATCTCTAGCATATCTGTGCAGCGGTATCTATTGATTTTAGGAGTGACTCATGAACATTGAAAAGGGGATACATTTTTATCCACACATCTATGGATTTACTTTCTTAAATAATGGAAGATACAATTCCTATGTAAATCTCCTTGTATGAGATGAAACTGCAGTATATTTTCAATATGGTGAAATATAACAACATGGAATCATCAGGGAAAATCCCAAATATAAGTCTTGTGACACAGGCAGTGTTTATGCTATAAGGCACAGGCTAGTTATATGTGAATAGAAGGACTTTCTACTTAATCCTAGGACAAATGTGGAGATATACATTAGCAGTAAGGCAATTACAAAATGTCACAGAAGAGACAGTGATTATTGGACTATATGACAGGGAAGTCATTGAGAATTTCCTGAAAGTAGTAAAAGAAGGGTGTATTTGCATTCTCTTCAGTGATTTGGGAGTACTTAGATATTTATAGGAAAATTCCAAGGGCTCGTGTGTGTTTTCCATTACACAGATTTCCTATAAAAAATAAATAAATGTTGCCACAGCAATCTAGTGGTTATAGCTTCTGATTATTGCTGCAAAACCTGTTAGGTCCATGTAAGATTTCATTGTGCATCAAAAATGTTTTGAATGTTCAGATTTTCTATGTGAATATTGTATAATTTATATCAAAAGAGGTGTTTAATGAGATGTTGTCAATGTAAAATTTGTATTAAAGAAAAATTCTTGATCTTTGTAACTAATACCACTTTAAAATACTAAAATGAAATACTTTAAAATATCTAATTTATTTTTCATCATGTATTTATTTTATTTATTATATCATCATGTATATTATTGTATTTCACATTCCGCTCAGCTTGTATGATGACTGGTCAGTTTCACTTACGTTTTGTAGTTGTTTTCTTTTAGAAACAACCCCCAAATACTATTATTTGGATGTAAATTGAGTTGTCAGTATCCCTTTAAAATTAAATCAAATGAATGGCACTTTTTCCTATAAATTATCATCCTAGGGTGATTTCACATCTGCCCAATAGGGACAGGTTGTATGATGTAGTGATTAGTGTGTACTACCCAGATTCCTGGCTTCTTTTTCTATCTCGGCCTCTGGTTCATTATATGATCCTGGGTATCTCCCTGGCTCAGTGCTACTCTCTGGTTACAAATTAGTCGTGCCTGGATTATGAATAATCTACATGGGGAGATAGGAGGAATATGTGCATAAACATGTGGATCATTGTACCCCAGACTCTTTTGTTGATCCCTGGAATTTATCTACATGCCTGTCAGTCTGTCTATCCCACCATTATTATAGACAGTACCTGAATGCATTGCAGGTATTTAAAAATAGAAAAAATAATATTCTTCCTTCCTTCCTTGCTTTCAAACTTGTAGGAGAAACAGTTTGATTAAGTTACAGGATTTCTTGTTTGTGCATATGAGTGACTGGTGATATTGTGTGTCTGGGTGTGAAAGATTACTGAAGGAAAGCAAAGTCAAAGTGAGTTTTGCATTTACTCCATTCTTATCTCTTGCAGGAGGGAGTTCTATGATTTAGGTCCAGTTCTTGTGAAAGTTCTGTCTCCTGCACTCGTGAACCTCCCGCTTTTGGTCTGGTGGAAAATAACTCTGGTGCCAGCTCTGGGTTTCTAAGGGAGAGGGGATCTCTCAAAAAGCTAAGAGTTAGTGCCCTGAAATTCACATTTCAGTATCAGGACGGAGCCTATTGCTCCCTGTAGCCATCATGGATGTGAGTGATCTTCTCTGTGAAATATACTGAATTGATATTGCAGTGTTCTGGGGTGCAGTTCTGGCAAGTCTGTGTTTATGAATTCCTTCCATGATTTCTGTCCTAGATGTTTGCAGAGCTGTCTCTCTCCGGATTTTGAAGGGAGTTAGTGATAGCCAGCTTTTGAACCTTTGGCCAGTTTTCATTCGCTGTTCTCTGCAGGTTTGATATTTGATAGCACCATCAGCTGTAGAGGCAGCATGGTGTAGTGGTCAAGTATGGGACTAGGAGCGTAGGAACGCTTGAGTTCTAATTGCAGCTCCGTAAGTCATTGTATGATTTTAGACAAGTCATTTAGGATAAAAATGTCAAACCTACCTACTTAAATAAATGTAGGCACCTAACTCCACATTTAGGCACCTAAAGAAGTGACTTGATTTTCAGAGGTGCTGAGCAATCACAGCTCACATTGCCTTCAGTGGAGTTGCTCCTGATTTAGCTAGGGTAACTGAGGTCAGGATCCCACCCATCACTTCTTGAGAAGAAAAGAGAGAGAATGTTCTGGGGGCCATCATCCAGATTTATGGGCAATTTAAATTTCTTCTCTCCCTGCCCCTACTCCTGGTAAATGTGTGGGGTTTTTTTCTCAGAGCCAAATCCTTCAGTCCTTGCTCAGTTAATACTTCCATCAATTTTCAGGAATGCAGGATTTGTCTCTACTGTTTTAACAGTTAATCTAAAATATATTCATTCTAGCAAATGTTTCTCTTTCCACAGTGTCTTTTGTTTGGCTTTGAATTACGGTTTGTGTGAACTTCCTTCCAAGCAAGCAGAGAACTGAGTTGTAATCTTAAAAACTAGTGAAGACAGAAACATTAACATTGCTTTAAGGGATATGAAGTCCATTTTTCCATCCCAGATGCATTTCTCTGGTAACGATTATCTTGAAATGCTGATGGTTCCTGGCACAGGAAACCAGAAGTTGCTTCTAGGCTTATCTTTGAGATACTTTTGGACAATATTGTTTCTCTTTAAAGAGAAAAATGGCTTTAATACTGAATGAATTGCTTTGGGAACTTGATACATTTCCCATCATGAAATTGTTACATCAGCATCATTTTGGGCTCTCTTATAGTTATTCACTGTGAGCTTGATCCTGTCAGGTGGTTAGCTGTGCTGGACCATCTGTGTAGATATGTCTGCACGATGCTCAGTCATTGTTTTGAACTGGTAAATGTGTATAAAAAAGGATATATATATATGTAAAAAAAAGTTGGCCTGCCCAGACATCAACAGGATATTATTAGTCCCCAGAACTGACGACAGTTTGACAGCCTGATGCGGAGAGGAAGGAAGTTTACAAACATAGCAGAGAGAGCCATGTTGAGCAGTTGAAGGAAATGAGGCATGTCCTGCTGTTATTGTGCTTATAGCAGTGGGATTCCCAGGGGACCGAACAAGCCCATCTTGAGACCTCAGTCTGGCAAAGAGTTAGTTGACTCATATTTTATTTTTGTTGTTTTTGTTGCTAGTCCATTATTGTTCCAGTTGTGCTGTTGCATATGAATAAACTGCTGCTGTAATCTTTTCCCCAGCTATCGATTGGTGGATTGGGCACAGATGAATTAAAACAAGCACCTAGAGTGAGCCATTTTTTTTTTTTTTTTTGGATCTGTGTAATGTTCCAAAGTGGCAGCTACAGCATCTCCCTAATAAAAACAGGTAAAATACTTTTGTAACTGTGAGCGTGTCTGCTTGTATCTGACATGGAGAGAGCACTGAAATAAACTGGAGAGGAGAATTAAGTACAAACAGTTCAATACTGTGAGTTACTTAATGCCTTCTGACTGACATTCAGCACCTTCAGCTTTCAGTGAAGTCAGTGGGAGTCAGGGAAGCCCACTTCACAAGGTCAGGCCTAACACTACTACCAAGTTTCATTTTCCATTAACTTTAGGGGTTGACTGAAGCTGAAGAGCAAGAATGTGGCACCAAGACTGCTATAAAATAAAGCAATTTTAGTGAAGTTAGTGCTTGAGAAAGGTTCAGGGTTGGCAGAGCCGGAAGCTGAAATCCCTGAGCCACACTGAATAGGGATAGCACAAGCACCAGGAGTACAGCCTCCCCAGGGACTAAGGATAAGAGTGTAAGTTGATCTCTGAGCTGTTACTGCCAAGAATGGTGACAATTATGGCGATAGCTATTTTTTCCCAAGTGGTTCCTGGTTCTCAAGGTACTGGATTGAGACCTCCAGCTTTTTTCACAAAGGCCACAGTAGTGGTAAAACTTTGAATGACTACAAACCAGATCCAGATTTGAACTGGTGTCTAGTTTTATATGAGCTGTTTATTGGATTACTGCCACGATTTGTCAATTGTCAGAAATCCAAATGCTTCTCAAAGATGGTGTGCTCCCTTTCTCCCCGCCCATCCCAAAATAAAAAAAAGTGGGAAATTGGGGGTAACAGGATCAGAAACTGGGTGCATCCCCATTTTTCTCTAGGTTGCTGGATGCATAGTATTTCTAAAATCAAAGCAACATTCTTAGACATTGCAGTGCACATTGTAGAAGACAAACTGTCCTGATGCCCCTTGAATATGACAGTATCACCCGCAGCAATTCACCACAACAGAATGAATTTTACTTTTGACTCTGAATTTTTCATGGCTGTCTCAAAGTTTAGCCACACCTTTTGCCTATATTACTGTGTTCAATAATAATCGGAATATTCTGGCTAAATTCCTGCCATAATGCCTCTTCTCTTTATGGGTTACATTTGCCTGACTTACTGTACTGACACATACAAGACTTCTCAACTGTCTTCTTAGCAAATTTTCGAGTGCTACAGAAATAAGATAGGTGCTTCTGAGACAGGTAAGAGGACAGGTACAAATCATTTACAGTTTTAATGGTCTCATTCAAAGCCTTTCAAAATCAATTAAAGGATTCCCATTGAATTCAACAGGCTTTGGATCAGGGCCTAGGTAAACAATATGAAGACAAAGGACAGAGAAAGAAGTGGGAGGAGAGATACAACAAAAGACAATTTATAGACTAAAAATGTTCCTTTCAGATGTGTGTGTTTGTGTGTTATTTCAGCAGTTGCCTACTTTCCTTTCTGTCCTTAGCCTTTTCTTATTTTCTTGTATCTCCTTCTTTCCCCATTTTTTAGCCTTTGGCTGTTTGACTCCTTCCCCCTTCTTTAGTATGAGGTAAATGAAGAACAGGTACTAATCTCTTGTATCATGTGAATCTCTAGGGCAGTGTAAAGTATGTTTGGACTGTGTTGGTTGCTTTAAAATTCATTTATTTGCTGCGAGAATGGGAGACAAACTGCGATGAATTCTTCCTGTGTCATGGCTGCTAGGGAGGGGGGAACGTCCGCATCAGAACAGGGAGAGGGAACGGGGCCCTAATTCTGCCTAAAAGTGACTGGAATGAACTTTCCACAGGAAACTAGGAGAGGATTATCCAGTGGCTAGGGTTTTAGTCTGGGACTCAGGAGAGCTGAATTCAACTCCCTGCTTCAGACTTCTTGGGTGTCCTTAGACAAGTCACAGAGGGTGTGTCTACACTGCAAAAAAAAAAAAAAAAGAAAAGAAAAGAAAAAAACTGTGCTCTTAACTTGAGGTGTCTAACTCAGGTTAAAATAGCAGTGAAGATGCGGCAGCTTGATTTCAACCCCAGACTCTCCTGTAGACTTTAAGTCAAAGTGCTAACCCGAGCTAAAAGCCAAGTTTCCTTGTCTGCACTGCTATTTTAATCTGAGTGAGCTAATGCAGATTAGCTAACCTGAGTTAAGAATGCACCTGTTTTTGCAGTACAGACATACTCCTTAGTCTCTCTCTGGGCCTCAGTTCTACATGTATAAAATTGGGATAATAGCACTTACCTACCTCACAGGGGTATTTTGAGGATAATTGCACAACAGATTGTGAGGTGCTTAGATACTAAGGTAGTGGGGGTTGTAGAAGTACCTAAGATATATAGACACTTCTTAAGATCTCATCTGAGATGGGTCAGGGTTAGTCAACTGAAAGAACTCAGATTCAGGAACGTACAACTACTACCATTTCTAACATCATAACTTTGGTTCTAGCTTTTAAATTTCAGCAGCTAAAATCATTCCAAGTATTTAACAAAGGACATTTGCAAGAATGAAAGGAACTTGACAGTTAAGAATGAATACTAAATAACAGACTTTATGCTGGCATTTTGATGAATATCTGCAATTTTTTTAAACCAGTAGATTATCATGTTTAGGTACAAAGAACAATAAAAAAAAAAAATCAAAGAACAAAAACCAAAATCAGTCCAAACTGAAAAATCCCCAGCAAGGTTAAGATGTATAATAACTCCCTTTTGTTCATGGTTATAGGACAGCTTTATTACTGAAGGTAAGACAGATAACTGGGCATTATTCCAAATTCCTGACAGTTTTCCTTTTCCAAGGCACTAATATTGGGATTAGCATGTTGTTTTAAAGCCATTACTTTTCTGCACCATCATCTTTGCTAGTTCTTAGGGGAGAATACTGAAAACTCAAAACTCATAAAGTAGGCTTGTTACACAATATATCTAAAATAATATTTTATTACCTCTTGGATTTATTTTGATCTTTCATATGTGCTTTTGTATAAGTTTATACAAATTTGTATTTTCTTGCACTATTTGTGTAAATACTGGTACATGCGGGATGGGCCAGAACTTGGACTAAAGATCCTAATCCCTTTCAGTTTTGGAAGAGATCTTAATCCAACCCTCACCTTACTCTAAACGAAATTCACATCTAAATATTGCCATCCTCTCCCATCTCTGCTATACTACATGGCATGACGGTTTTTAAAGATTTTGTAGGTATGTGATTGGGATAATTTCTTCTTTGAGTGCTTGCTCATGTAGATTCCATTCTAGGTGTGGACGCACCCATGTGTGTGGTTGTCAGAGATTTTTGCCTTAGTGATATCTGTAGGGTCGGCAGTGGCGCCCCCTTGAGTTCTGTGCTCATGCGTCGGTATATCAGGCACCACCGGCCCTATGCCCTCTCAGTTCCTTCTTACCCCCCGTGGTGGTTAGTCGGAGCGTCTTTCCTTGCATTGCAAGGGCTAGCAGTTTCACGTCTACTGACTTCAAGCCTTAGGGCCTTGTAAATAGTTTGTTTATAGAAGTTAGCGTTAAGTCGTTAAGTGTAGTTAGTAGTTAGAAGTTAGAGTCCCACTGGGGACTTCGCCCCAGTCTTCTGGGTTTAAGCCCCTGTGCAGACTGTAATGGGCCTTCGCCTGTAAGTGACCCCATAGCAGCTGCCTCAAGTGCTTGGGGGAATCACCTGTGAGGGACAAGTGCCGTATCTGTAAAAACGTTCAGCCCAGGACTCAGAAGGAACAGGATATTCGGTTTGCGGGCTCTCCTCATGGAGTCTGCCCTTCGCCTGGCTTCCAAGCTGTCCTGCCAGAAATCACATAGTACCTCGGCCTTGGTGTGCAGAAGAGCCCTGGCACTGGGCTGTGCCTAGCACCACTCCCCTGTGCCGGTGCCCAAAATGAAAACTAGGAAGCACAGCTCCTGGCTCCAGGCAAAAAGGGCCATAGGTCACAGTTCGGGGCACCCGGCCGCTCTGGAGCAACGCATGTGTGCTTCCTCGGTGGGGCCCTTGACCCCTTAAAAGGTCCATCACCGACTCCTGGGAGCGGTGTGGGACCGACAGCCCTGACAGCACTGACACCTTCCCAAGCTTCCTCGATGCCGAGAGAGCAAAGGCCTCTGCCTGCGCCGCCGATGCAGCATGTGCCGCAGGGAACAGCAAAGGCTCCCCATGAGCTCAAGCCAGCCGCTAAGACCCCCCAGGGGGCAGTGGAGCGCCGCCAATCCCCTGAAACAAGACAGCGCTCTCCACTTCCGCGCTGCAGATCGCCTGAGTCATAGCTCAGATCCTCTGGGGCTCGCTGTCGGCCACCGGCACCACAATTGCGGTCCCCGCTGTCTTGACACAGATCACCTACAGGGAGGTGCCGGTCTCCGTACTACCGGCACCATTCGCCCTCCTGCCAGTCAGCCGCTTGAGGCAGATCTCAATCATCTGCCCCATGGGAGTTCTCCTCGTCATGTCTTCGGTCCCCCCGGCACCAGCACCAGTCTCCTTGACACTGACACCGCTCTTCTCACTCCGGCCACTGGTCTCCAGCGGCGACAATCAGCAGGCAGACTCAGGCATCAACTGCCCCACCATGGGTACCAGAAAGGGATTCCTCCAGCACAGAAGGGCAGTTCAGCCCCTCGCCCAGACCCCACCGGCACAATTGGGCACCCGAGGCCATTTGAACATCAGCAACGCCGCCTTGGCAGCACAGACAGTGGCCAGAGCAGTGGTCCTTATGAGAGCGCCGGGGGTGTGCCAGTCACGGCAATGCCCCCTTCACACCAATTACCTGCTGCCACCTTGGAGCAACAGTTGGCTGCACCAATGACACTGGGTTTGATGCATGACGTGCGCTGGGACATCGAGGCAGAGGAGACTGCAAACACCCCTAAACCTCCCTCCCCCACGGGAGAGGATGCCCCCGGGACTCCCCCGGTGGTACAGTTGTCATTTTCGTCCCCGGACGAGGCGGTCGCGGGACCCTCAAGGGCCAGCCTGCTGGGCGATTTTGACAGGTGGCTGCACCCTGGTTTGACAGGTGGCTGAGAACTTGGGCCTAGAGGTGGAGGAGATGGCTGAGCAGGCATATGCCTTGTTCAATGTCCTCTCAATCTCTACCCCGGCCCATGTTGCACTACCAGTGCATGACAGAGTCCTCAAAAGTGCCAGGGCCCTCTGG
The DNA here is from genome assembly GCF_015237465.2 of Chelonia mydas. Taxonomy (NCBI): domain Eukaryota; kingdom Metazoa; phylum Chordata; order Testudines; family Cheloniidae; genus Chelonia; species Chelonia mydas. The sequence continues at coordinate 19,029,992 of NC_051245.2, read as the reverse complement.
CAAACCCCGTTGTCGCTCCCTCCCACCTCCAAAAGGGCTGAAAAGAAGTACTTTTTCCCATCCAAAGGGTTTGAGTATCTTTATACCCACCCTCCCTTGGGCTTGCTGATTGTCCCTGTGGCCAATGAAAAAGACAAGCAGGAGCACACCAGCTTAACTCCCCAAAACAAAGAGGCCAAAAGACTAGATGGCAGCTAGAAAGATCTGGAATATGCTTACAGGGAAGACAGCATATCCTGTTAATTAGATCCCACAGTCCTGGGGAGGTTTTTGTTCTTCTCTTGGTAATGGGAAATGGCTTGAGTGAAAAATGTGAGGATATGAAATAAATTTTAACATCAGGAAGTTATGTAAACATTATTAATTCCATTGATGACAACTTTCAAATTAGATGTGCTTGTACATTTTACCTCTTGTTTTGTCTGATAAAACACAAGTGTAAAGTATTGAAACAATATTATAAAAGAAGGTATGAAAAATTGAAAATGAAGAATATGCTGTGTAAGATTTAGTTGACTTGGGTAAGAGAATTCTGCCTACTCACATAAAATTACAGTAGCCTTCAGTTGGAAGGCTTAACGTAATTTTTCTCTGCCATTCTGTACTTGTCGTTCTGGATGTCTAAGAGCTGGCTTCCAAGGCTCTAATGGGGATGAAACTCGCATAAGGACACTGTAAGAATAAGTGGTTTTCAGTGGCTAGAGGACTGCTTATCAGTTGAAGCATCATTATAACCAGAGAGTGCTAAGAATTAAGAAGCAAATGGCATAACTCAGCGGCAACACACGCTTTAATCTTGTGGCGGTATGTAGAAACCCAATGACATTTAGTCTGAATTCTTGGCTACTAAGGTGCACTTGCACACCAGCAGGCTAATCTGAGAGAATTAATACCAACCCACCTGTTGCCCTCTAAAAAAATAACTCAAACAATTAAGTTGGTACAATATCTTGATTGTGGAGTAAAATCTTACAAGATACTTTTCTTAGTATGTTGGAAGGGATAACAGATCTGCTGCTATTTTCCCTTTCTATTTAATCAGTAAAGTTTGCAGGATACATATATACAGAGAAAGAGAGAGAAACTGTGGATGGTCTTGCTTACAATCCACAAAGCCTTTCTCCCCCCCTCAGTTGAAATGAGATGCAGCTGACATCAGTCTCTTTGCCTTTTTATGATATGGGGATGCGGTGGTATCAAAGCAGGCAGGATGAAAGCACAAAAGCTTCCTGTTTCCAGCTGTTTTCCTCAGCTAAGATTTTTTTTCCCAAAGATGATGCTTCCTTTCAAGGGGTTTTTAATCTGCAAACTGTTTCCTCCGTTTATTTCACTACAGTAAAAATGTGTTCCCTTTAGGTCATATCTGTCTCTTTTAAAAACCAACCTGCCCTTTTCAGTAGTTTTATTTGCTACTCAAAAGAACAAACATGACTTTATAAAGAACCTTTAATGAAATACAAAGACCAATAAACCTTTTGCCACTAGAGTTGAAAATTTATAGTGATGTTTTTTTTTTAATTTGAGAAAACTTTTATAAATGAGGTGGCAATAATATAATTTCTGTATAACACTTAAGAGTAATAAAGTGCTTGTGCTGTACATAAAATTTGACATTTTATCTCCAAGAGTTGACATATTTTTTCCTCTTACATATTGCACAAAGAGTTGGTTTAAGTTTATTTGGCTAGTGAAAATTGCTTCATATAGGAGCACAAAAAACGGCAGACATTTTAGAAATAGTGATTTGGGTACAGATTCTTACTTGTTAGATATTTGAACATTTTTGGGGTGAAATCTTGATTGAAGTCAATGGCAAAAAATCAGTGGTGCAGGATTTCACAATTGGTCTCCCTATGGATTGCAAATGGTCTATCTCTTTTTGATTGTATTGATCATTATTGACCTCCGTTTGCAGTTTCCTGTGAACTTGGTGAGTTATGATATATTTTGGGATCCATACATCTGCCATTTATTATCGTCAAAAATAAATATGTAATGTCAAGATACATTGCATCTCTGTCCTGTACTCCTACCTGCCTTGCTTGCTCATATGCACAAATGGAGATTCCCTAAAATATGGCAGGCACGTTTAAGGAGTCCCACTGGAAATCTGACTCTGTGTTGTGCTTTCTTAATATAAAGCACTTAAATAAACACCGGGGGCTGGACTGTGACTTTAAACAACTGCCCACATTAGGGATAGGCTTGTAAAGGAGGCCTTGACAACTCACAGGAACAGTTCCTGAAATGATTGTGCCTAAGTGCATTGTGTTTGGGAGTACTGGGGATAGGCCTGGTACACCCATGTATAGAGTGCATTGTCTACTACACCTAGTGCTGACCTAGCTGTGGGGACAGCACTGGGCCCTCCTTGTCCTGCCCGCTATGGAGTTTTTAATATCACTATGGGTGCTGGAGTCCCCTGGCATTTGTCTTCTTGGTGCACAAGTGCTGGGATTGTGTGTGCTCTCTTCCTCTCCTGCATAGTTCATCTCTACAGTGATAAAAAAGTGGGTAGTGGTAGGTTGTAGTTTTGTTCATGCTGAAACACTGCTACAGGTTTTACCTCAGTCCTTTAATACATGTACTTTTCATTGGTCTTTAGCAGTTCCTAATTACTGACGGGAGTGAGCAGGAGTTATCTGGTATGGGCACAAACAGTTTTACTGTGACACTGTAGTGTACGAAGTCTTCGAAATGTAGTGAATCCAATAGCATATGGGAGAGTACCACCTCATTTCATTTGCGCTTTAAAGCTATCTCTAACATATGTTTTAAATGGAAATGGTGTCCCAAATGCCACCACACACCAGGATGTGTTGAAGGATCGCTGGATGTTTTTGGATGATTGTCCCATATTTACTTTTTACCAGTTTTATTGTTGGTGAAAGTCTGCTGATGTCTGTAAACATGTTTCTGTAGCTCTAAAAAAATCACAACTAACATATTCAGAAGGACAACAATTGTCACAGTTGGATGATTTAGAAAGTAGCACAAGGGCTGTAAACAGGATGTGCTGAAATGAATGAGTGCACAGTTCTGTTGCACTGGTTTTGTCAATGAACGTCTGCTTGTTATCAAGTGCATCTGAAAACACTCTTTGGATCCTCTCAAGGACATAATGCTCTTGTTTTTAAATAAGTTTCTGCAAGACGGGCATTAGCTGGCAGTGCTACTGTTAAAGACATCCAGCTTTGGTTTGGAAGTGACATCTTGATTCCTGTTCTCCAGGTTAGCAGAGTGCCATGAAGGGAAGGTATTGGGAGCGTGAGAGGGGGAGGAGGGCTGGATTGCCTCATATTCTGCTGGAACAACACCTTCTAAAGACAAATTTAATAATTAACAGAGATGGAGGGATAACTAGGAGAAAATGGCATCCAAAACCAGTGGGTGAACTGGCTCTGGTTGTTTTTCATTCCATTAGCTTGTTCTTTGTCAAGGACACCTGCACAAATCACAGGAAAACAAAACATTTTATGGGAGTGGGATCACATACCCAAGAGTAGGAGATTGGTTAAATAGGCATTATGCTTTTATGTGATGCAGAGGAGTAAGATATTTGAGGTCCAGTCCTCTACAATAGTGGCTGCTGTAGCATCATTTGCAAAGGATACTGTAATCACTTCAGGAGGATTTCTTCCTGAAAGACCATACAGATAGCAGGGTACAGAGAGGGCTTACTAAGAAACAACTTTCAGACATCTGCAGTCTCTTTGCAGGCTTCATTCTCAAGCACCTCCTCCACAGCCGTTGAAAGATGACTTAGAAATATAATCCAAAAATGCAAAGGATTTCAGATGATGCTTTGAAAAATTTCCCCTCCATCCTCATTTATTGTCAAAGCATCTGCTTTCCATAAAGTTCTCAGTAATCTGAGGCACTGGATGCCGTTTCACTTAACTTGGGCAAACAGTGCCTCAAAACCTAAAAGACGGATTGGAGTCCCCAAAAACTCCTATCCTCCCAGTTTACTGATGACAAGTTCTTGAAGAAGCCAGTTCCGTGACAAAAGTACTGCCTTCTCAGAATCAGCGAAGGAGGCACAAGAAGGGGTTCTACAGTCTTAGAACTTCCATATAAGCATATGGTCAGAGACAAAGAATACCAGATGGAGCAGATACTGGCCCAGAGGTAGAAAATGAGGAAGGCATCAAGATACCATCATTCAATGATCCTTCAATTCAAAATCGAAGGCCATCATTATCTACACGATCACTAACAAATTCTACCAGGACTGCAGGCAGGCTTTAGCTGTTCCTGGAGGAGTGGAAATCTCATCCCACTGACAAATGGGTTCTGAAGCTTGGCCAGGGGATATTATCTAGAGCTGACCCACATCATCCCAAAGGGGTTAATCAAATCAAAAAATTTTTAGAACCCAGTGAAGAAGATGGGCTGTGTTAACAGCTGTGACACATACAGAAAGGGAACATGGAACAGGAAGGGAATTCAAGGAAGAGGAATTCTTGGAAGTGTATTTGATATTCTTTGTCATCCTAAAAGAAAAGAATGGAAAGACTTGGAAAAAGATTTGAAGTAGTTCATGAAATGATACAAGTTCCACATGAATGGGAAAAGAAAGGAAGCCATGCAATCAGTTACATTTATATTAGACAAACTAGTGCATATTGGGATGTGAAGATAGGCCAATTTCTTAGCTGACTTGTGTTGAGCAGAATTAATAAACAACCAATAGTATTTATTGGTTATTTATTAATCACCCCCCCCCCCACTCAAAAAATCCCTGCAGAAGTAACAGACACGGGTGGATGAAGGTTATGTATAAAGGTAAACTTCTCTCTGTGAATGATTAAGCCGGCAGTGTCTATGACCATGTACATCATATTGGTGGAGAATAATCATCCTATTATTTTTCGTCAGTAGGTATAACAAGTGGGTAGTGCTTTGTGTGTTCCGCAGTGATGAATTAATTTGGTGTTCATTGTAGTAGCACTGATCATAATGAATTAATTTGGTATTCATGTGGATGACATGCTTCTTCTTCTTCGTCTTTTTTTTTGCTATTACATTACAGTGTAGAATTAGTTAATGGACACTTAAAGTGTTACACATCTGATTTAGTTGTCATCATAATCTGTTTATACTGTTCCCTGGTTTGGGTGTTGTAAGCATGTTGTACTCATTTTTTGGATGCCTCGAGGAAGACCTGATGCATGGCAGCAAGTTACTTTCAATGATGATGATGCAGTAACAATGTTCTGTTTAAAAGTTCCCATTCGCCTTTTGTTTTCCTATTTTGAAATGGCTAGAACAAACCCCGCTGGTGCAATAGGCACATTGTACATAGCTTGGGATAAGAATAATGCATTTATTTCTGCTCTGTTATGCCCAAGTCAAAATGTGTTGCAAGTAATTTGTAGCCTCATTGAAGACAAATATTGCTTTCCCTTGTGCAAATATTAAACAATGAAAACTGCATGAAACATATAATGCTTTACTCTTTATTATTTCTTTTTTATTCCCTGGTACATGCACAGTTGATAAATGTATGTGCATATATTATTTATCTATTCTTGTAAAGAAGACACGTAATTGCCTATTAAATATGGTAATTATATAAATACATCTTGCTCAAACCCATTTTCTTTTTTATTTATAAAATAAATGTTAAATTGGGAGACATGCTGGTAACTGAAAGTAGTACTGGTGGTTTAAGCGGAATATATCTAGAGATGATGTCGTGTTGTAGAAATGTACTTAAACAGGGACTTTCATATTGTGGAAAACCTTTTAAGAGTCTTAATCTTAAACATACATTTGATAATTTTTTAAATATTTATTATCTTTAGTGTATTTAGTGCACAGAATGTTTGTGTATAGAGAAAATGCGCGATTCCTGCTCCAAACACCTCACAATGAGTAGCTGTGCCACTGAATTCTTGTATGTAAAGTTATTTGTGTGCATAAGTGTTTGCAGGATCTGGGCCAAAAGAGAGAGAAGAGAATGACAGATTTTAAGGCCAGAAAAGACCATTCTGCAGTGTTTCCAACTCTTTCAATTTTATCATGTCTCACTATATCTGATGTTTTACTTGAAGCCCTAACTCTTGGAGACAAGTGATATGATTATGTGAGAATCTCATCTTTCAATTTTGAAGGAAAAAAAAGTTAGTTTTTAACCCTTATATTTGCAGAGAAAAGCATGAAAACATGATCTGAATTCACCCCCGCCAAAGACTCCAAGAAGAGAAGGCAAACAAAAAGAATAGTTTTTTAAACTCATGATTTTTAAGCCAATATCATGATATTTAGCGCCTGACTCATTAATTGTGACCATTTGAATTCAGCAAGACTGAGTATGACCTGCATAATATGGAATTTTATGCAGTAATTCCTTCATCAAACCCATAATTGCAGGTTGAACCAATCATATCTTTAAGAAAGAAAGCTTTGCTTGGTGCAGCAGAGGATCTGTTTTAGCCCATTGTATTTGAACGTGCTAATAAAACAGGGTAGCAGATTCTAGGACCTTGCATGGAGAAGGCAGTGCTTTTGTTTAGTCATTTTGGTGTAAAGTGTTTGAACCTTGCATATACGGTGACCAGACAGCAAATGTGAAAAATCGGGACATGGGTGGGGGTAATAGGAGCCTATATAAGAAAAAGACCCAAAAATCAGGACTGTCCCTATAAAATCAGGACATCTGGTCACCCTACCTGCATAGAAATATGGAGTCGTTATAGCCATGTTGATTATGAGATCTGGGCTGAAGAAGAGCTCTCTGGAGCTCAAAAGCTTGTCTCTCTCATCAACAGTTGGTTCCAATAAAAGATATTACCTCCCCTACCTTGTCTCTTTAGAAATACAGAGGTATTTTTGCTGAATCTCTCTGATGTTAGATAAGGTGCATTCAACAAGCACCAATCTAGATATGTAAAAGGGGTAGAGTATCTCCCTCAGAGGCAAAAAGAAACAGAAGTCCTGCAGGGAATCTTGAGATTATTCAAGTTTGAGGAGAAAGCTTAGATGAAGATTTATGTTTTTGCTAGTCTTAAAAAGTTATACAGATGCCAAACCACAGGGAAGGGTGAGTTTGGGCACATTGTATTTTGGCACATTTATACAACACTTGAATTTCAATTCTTTATTTGGCAGCTTTAAACACAGCTGGCTGTATCGAATGTCAGAAATTTATTTTCATTTACTTCTGTGTATTTAAAGGCTCAGAGCAGTGTGGAGGGGTTCCATTTCCATTCACCACTTCTCCTGTATTTTACTTGTGTTAAAGTACACAGTACAGTGCATTAGGTTTGTAGATGTAAACACAGAAACAGAGTAGAAAAAGACAGGAAGCAGCTTGGACTGTCCATGCCTGTTTTCCCTATAAACACAGGATATTGAGCGCTTGGGATACACCTACCTAAACCTAATGGATGATTCCTGTTCAGTACCCCAGGGGAAGGCACAGAACTCCTGAGGTAACTGCAGTTATGCCCCAGGGGGAAAATTCCTGTAAGACCCAGATTTGGGTCCCAATTCAGCAAAGCACTTAGGCCTAAACCCACAAATGGGTTTCAATGGCTAACTCTTAGTGGAATCAGCAAACCCTGCACTCCCTGTACAGTGCATAGGGAAAGGTAGGCACCTGAAAATGGCATCCACAAAAGCCAGTACACGAGGTGGGAAGCCACATAAGGTAGCCAGTAGAAGATACTGATGAGAGGGATGTATCCTAAGCACCATCCTTCTAACTAGGCACCTATCTCTGCTTGGGATCCACAGCCAGGAAGCCTCTCCTGGAGTCAGGTGCCTAAACTGTTTCCCAATAGAAAGGCAACTGTTCACACCTAACTCCACACAGTGGCCACAGAGAAAGAGGCTGGTTCCCTTATAATCTTCAGCCCAGTGGTTAGGCTATTCACTTGCAATGTGGGAAACTCTTCCCCTTCAATTCCCACCTCTGCCCAATGAAGAGAAAGTATTTGACCTTGGGTTTCTCATGTCTTAGGTGAGTGCTCGCACCAGTGGACTATGGGGTGTTCTGACAGTAGGTGCTCTCCATCTCTTGAAGCTATCCAATTATGTATAAACAATTAAATATACAAATAACTGAGGTGGAAAACCCCTATTTAAATCCGTTCTACTCACTGGGCAGTGGGGGGAATAGAACTGGGGTCTCCGATATCCAACATGTGTTCCCTAACTGCTGAGCTGAAGGTTACAGCATCCTTTCCCTTTCTCCCCCCACCTTAATCTGTTTTGAGTGGAGTTAGGTGTGCTTTGAGAACTGCTATTGGATCGAGCCGCACAGGTGAGATGAGGAGGAGGGGAAATACCTATTTTCCCCTGGTTTGAGGAGCGTGCTGGTGCTTAGGTGTGAGATTGGTGCCTACACTGAGGTGTTGTACGCATCCCACAGGAAGAAACTAAGGTGCCTAGGGGGCTTTTACAGTGACAATCTACATGCCAAGGGATTTTAGATGCTTTCAAGGTTAAGTGCCAGCTTTAGCAGGGGTGCTGAGGATCTAACTTTAGGGTTTAGGTGCCAAAGTCCCACCGTAGGAGCCTAAGTCCTTTTATGGATTTTATGGGCCTTAATCGTATTCAGAACTTTAAATATAGTAATAGTCTCATTGATTTTTGATGAGCAGTTTACCTTTGTGCACAAGAACAAGAATCTCCATGGTGAGGTATCTAACACCATAAATCATGCAAGATCCAATTATGCCCAAGTAATTGTTCTTTTTCTCCATTTAAATTTAGTCAAATTGATTCTGAAAATTCAAAATGCTGATTTGTTGATTACCCTCCAAAGGAGCCTAAGGAAGTCAGGCACTTGTCCCATTGCACCAAAGGGAGTTGGGTGTTTACATCCTTTGATCTCTTTTAAAATCCCAGCCTTTATTTAAGCTTTAGGAGGGGAAACAGTTTTCTATTACTGCTATTTGAATAGATACCCAATTTTTTATGCTCCCTTCTTAGATATCAACCTGTTTAATCTGTCAGCAAAGACAGCCAAATCTTTAAGCACTTTTGTAGCTCATCCCTGATCCTCTGATATTTGCATCTCTACCCAGATAGATTGCCCCAAATTGCATGGAGTTACTTTAGGTGAAGCCTCAATGTGGCCTTGTTTAATAATATAATAAATTCCCTTGTCCTGCTTATAATATCCTTTCATAGCAGCCTAGATTCCTATTGATCTTCTCTGGGGCATCTGAACAATGCATTGCTACCTTACTATTTCTGGAACTTTCCACTTCTTTGGCCAGTAACATGAAGGTTGTCTTCTGATTCTAGTGTCCTGGTACATTGACTGAGAGTGAGTTCAGTGTTTGCTAAGTGGTGTTAGGATACCCTGTAAATGCAAATATTTCAGGGCTAGTTATAATGTAATTTTAGTAAGGCTGAAAACATTCTGAAATAGACTTAAATCATAGTGCCAATCTCAAAAGACTTTGAGTTTTGCAGAAAATGATTTAACTATCATTAGTTATTTTTCTACTGTTTGTGGTTGACTTCCCTTTCATAAGACTTCCACTGTATTCATTAAAGATATCTTTTGTTAGCTGCAGTGGTACAATTTGTGACTCTTGCAACAGTCAGTGGGAGAATGAGCCAGTCTGGTGGTTTTTGTTTTTGTTTTTACCTCAACTTTTTCCAGTTACACATTCCTCACTAATCTTTCTGTTTCCAAGAAACATAAATATTGGGAATTAACCAGTCATGTACTGACCAAAGAGGTACACAACCCAGCTGCTAATGTGGGCTGTAAAAAAAAATCTGTTTTAGATAAGAGTGTAGTATTGAGGTTTATACAGAAATTTAATTCAAACTTACATTCATACACAATATTGAGGAAAAAATTCAGTTTGAACTACTTTATTGCCAAAGTCATTCTCTGTCTATGGGAGAGAAGCTTTTAAAACTAGGTTTTCAATCATTTATAATATTTCACTTGGTTTGATTTATAAAAAAAAACAACACACAACAACTTGGGGTGCATAGCAAACGTAATGATTCATACTGGAATGGGGAGCCACAGGACTGGGTTAGCAGGAGATCAAAGAAACAGAGCACAGGATCATAGGATCTGGTAATTCGCCCAGAATGCAGTTTCAGTGGGTTGCATGTAAAGATGCCATAAAGTTCATCATAGAATTCACTGCATCCTGCTGCAGTTCTGCATTATGCCAGTTGCTAACAGCCCCAAGAGACTGAAAACACAGCCAGGAATCAGTGTAGCACTGGAATTTCTTGGTGACAACTGCCTTTCATCTGACCACATCCCCTGAAGTGTCAGTAGTGAGACATGGCCCAGAAGCCTCCAGCTTTTTGACACTGGAGTATTGTCTTGCAATGGGGTGATGCTCCTAAGGTTTTAGAGTGCTGGAAAGTGCTCCTGGCTTTACGACTGGCTATTCCACTGATCACACAAATTGGCTGCACTGCGCTGGCTTCCACTCACCAATACTTTCTCACTCTTCACTATTTCCAGCCTGCCTCAAGTTGCCTGAGGCTCTCAAGCCCATAATTTAACCCCTGTGCTATTAAATCACGGTGTAGTAGGGTATATATTAAAGAAGCACGTCAAAGGAACGTATTTTTGTCTAGCTTTTGGCAAAACATATAGAGCCAAATTCTGCTCTGAGGTTCCACAGATGTAACTGAGAGAAGAATTTAGCCCATGAGTTGTTTTTCTTAATTTTGAATTGCCTCGTATTTACATTTCCAACCTCAAAGTGTCAAAAGTCACGAGTCAATCTGAAAGGGCAATAACCTGGAAATTTGTTTAGGACAAGGCACGACTGGGTTCTGTGAGGGAAAACAAATCTTAAAAACCTTGACTTTTTTTCCTTTTGCATCTTTATAACTCAAAAACAGACAATATAAGTCTCAATCCTTCATTTGGATCTCCACACAGGAGTATCGCGCTGCCTATGCAGTCTGACTGCAGGATCAGGGGTCTAAGTTCATTTAAGATTTCCATAAAGTATTCCCATGCTGAAATCTTACATGTCAGATTTTTCAACCCATCCTTTTAAGACACACAGAACTTCGTTTCTTAGACGTGCGCAGCACCCTTTTCAAATCAATAAGAGATAAGGGTTTTCTGCACCAATGAAAATCATGCTCTAGTTTAAACGTTTCTGGAGATCATGAATCATTAACAAGTTAGGCTTTTAATGCCATATTTCAGCACCTAAACTTGTGGCCAAAAAGTGCTGAGCACCCACCACTTTTGAAAATTATTTGATTTCAGTGAGAGCTGTTAGGTGCTCAGCACTTTTAAATATCAGGCCACTTAGGATTTAGGAACCTAACTTTAGGCATCCGTTAGTTTGAAAACCTGGCATATAGTTTTTACGAGAATATTTATACTGTGCTTAGCATGGCATTGTCAGCATTGTGCTATAAATTATTGTACTGATTTATTCTATGAAATAATCTACATAATGTATGTGAACAAGAGCATTAACCTGGTTGTTCCTTTTCCCTGCCTTATGGGAACCCTAGTGCTCTCCCTGGATCGTAGTGATATATTGCAGCACTGCTGCCAATGTTTAATGAGATTACTAATGTGGCGTAACTGTGTAGCAAATTATTAAATGCTATTCCATATGATTATTCAGTTTATTTTAGTAATTTGAGATTTTTTTCCCATTGTAAATCAAACTACGTCCTAGATTATTTTTTGTTAATTAAGAGGTAAATTAAATCCAGTATTTAAACTTTGAGTCAGTCAAAAGAAGTCTGGATAAAGCACTTCAGAATACACTGCATTGATCTACAGGGATAGGACAAAATGATTTCACAGACCTCTCCCATCTCTGATTTCTGACACATCTTCAATTTGTGTAGCTCATAAAGAATTTTTTTTAAAGAAAGTACTGTATAGATGGTATTTGACTCCTGTTAAGATCCATCAAATTTTTGCTACGAGGGGGGCACTCTGTTGGAGGGTTTGTGGGGAAAATGGGACATATTTGCACATATGGTGGTTGTGTCCAGGATTAGATGGTTTGGGGAGGAAAATATTAAAGAGATTAATTTTATGACAAAATGCTGACTTCCCAGAGATCCCCTGACCTGCTTACTTACTGCTCCAGTAAAGGATCAACATTTTGAACAGAATGGCAAATTAATTCCTTTTTTATTGTTAGCAGCTAAACTTTGTATTGCAGATGATTGGAAATGTGTATTTCCTCTTCCTGTGGAATTGCGATATTGTACAATATGGACCGTCCTTGTAATGGAAGAACTTTCACACCATGTAGCTGCACAAGAGAAGCACCAAAAAGTGGATAGGTATTTAGAAATTTGGTTACCCTTTGTAGCGTACGCCTCAGCCAGCAAACCAGAATCTTTAGCCTGGTTCTTTGAATGTTAACCTGATCCTGAATATGTAATATACCGGGTAGTATGTTAACATTTCATTCTAACTCTGAAAGAACAAAATAGATTCAAGGGAACACTGCGCAGATTTTTCTAAAAGTACATGTGTAGGTCCAACTATGTGCTTATGTACATCTTTCTATGTCAAAAGGATATTGGGACTATTGTGCTGGTAACTAATTTTAAGAAAATGAAAAATACAGACCTTAGGAATTAATTATCTAGCTTTAATTACTTGAATACAGTTTTTCCTAATATTTCATGGCCTGCTAAACCAAATATCATGGTATAACTGCTGTGTTGGCAAAAAGTTGGCACACTTAACTGAAATAATGATCAGACCACCTGCTCTGACTGCTCTCTGATTGAATCGCATGGAGGCTGCTTTGCTTCACTTTGCTGGAACTGGGTTGTTGCAAAAATGTTTCTGCATTTTGTCTACTGTAGGTGATAGTTATTTTGGAATAGGCTTTCATGACTGATTCTAGATAATACTAGATAATGGTTTCTAGATAATGATTCTAGATAATACTAGATAATGGTCTAGATAATACTTAGTCCTGCCAGGAGTGGTCTAGATGACCTCTCAAGGTCCCTTCCATGATTCTATGATTATGAATCTTAGAGTAGAATAGGGGCCACTGGATGTGTATACTGGAGGCGGGGCTTTACAATTGGAATCTTTTCTGTTCATCTGCCCAGGCACCCATGTGTCTCGCAGTGCCTACAGAATTCAAGTGCCTTTTGCTGTAGTTCTGTTTTTCTTTAAACATTACCATACCTTGAGTATAACTTATTGTTCATATAGGCCTTCATTTTCATACTTTGAAACCTGAAATTAGGCACCTAAATAAGTGACCTGATCATTAGTAGTACATTTGACCAATGGAACTTGTGGGTGTTCAGCATCTTTAAAAGTTTGGCCATTTTTGTGTAGGTGACTAAATATGAATTTACTTGCCCAAGTTTGAAAATGGTGATCATAATGTTTTTCTTTGCTCAGAAGATGAATGTGTTGTTATTGTTTGTAACCTGAGTTAGTGCATGCCTGCATATTACAATAACTTGGCATGTTCTAATAATACTCATATTTCCATTATAAAGCTCTAGTATTTAGATCACACAAGACAAGGCAGGAAACATTATAGCTTTATTCAGAAGCTTAATGCAGAATTCCTGCAGAGAAGGAACAGAGCAAACATTAAAATGAGGAAGTAAAATCTGGCCCCTAGTGCCACCAACACTTCTCAGATATCGCAAAGCAACAGTATAACCTACCTAGCACATTACTCGTAGGGAAAAGAATTGGTTCTACTAAGTATATTAGGCAGTTCCAGCAGAGTAGACGGGGGAGGAATGATCCCAGTGACAAGTATATGCAGACCCCTTCCCAGTTACTAAAACCATCCTGTCCCTCATAGCTTCATCCCCCTTTGACTTGGTTGTGGTCCTCTGGGCTATTTCAGAACAGTCATTCGGTCCTTGGGAATGTCAATATTTCTTATTCTCGCCTCAGTGCATCAAACTGAACTAAAAAAAACTTTTATAATAGTGTGAAACAAAATACAATTAATCTGCTGGCCCATGAATGAAGAGTGGTTTGGGGTCGGGAGGGAGGGGGTGATGTCGCCAGCAGGGTGCTTGATAGAGTGGCGTCCTATAGATTGGAAGCTGGTGATCCACAGGAGCTTTGTACGTCAGGAGAGAAAGAAAAAAGAATCACAGAGTCAGAGAGGGAAAAGACAGAGATTATACAATCTACCCTCTTGGAAAGTCCATGTTTGTTTCCTACTGTATATTCTTATGTGCTTGGTCCCCTCAGATGTGAAGCTTCTTTCACTTCCTTTGGATTTAGAAGTGAAGTGTACTTTGGGTCTGAAGTGTCCCCTTACTTCCTATTGGGACATTCATCACCAAAGACTAAAATGAATTATCTTAAAAAAAAAAAATCTGCTCACCTTAAAACATTTTTAGCATGTGATTCTAGAATGTACCTGTATGCACATAATCTGAATTCGTCTGATAAACAGTAATGGCTTTGGAGTGCTGTTAGTTTATTGGGTTAATCGAAGAATTAAGTATTTTAAAATAATACATTATAGATCAAAAATCTTTTTTGTTTTTTAAAGTATTTTAAATAAATATTTATGTAAAAAACCTATTACAAGGAAATAATTGACAAAAATGGCACCTGAATAACAGTGTTTGACAGAAAAGTGGACAATAGTAAAGTCTCACTCTAGCCAGTAACCTCTCCCTCTCCCTCATCAGAATTAAATGAAGATCAAGAAGAAAAAAAAGACATTTTACTGCAAAAACCCAGCCAAATCAATAATAACGCACACCCCCACTAACTTGATGAGTCAAAAATTGTATCAGCGAATTTTAAAGAATTAATTTTAAAGACATTAATCTCCCTTTTACCATTTTTTTCTAGTGTCAGCATATTTGCTAAAAACAGAGTTATAGCTGGATTTCTGTAAACGTAAATGTAAAGGATATGTGAAAGTCAACTGTTCATAATGTGGGAAGCCTATGTCATATGTGTATTAGAAAGTAGCTTATGTAACTCAACTAGAATAAGCATGTGAAGTTTTATAACCTCATCTGGAGGCAAGACAATCTAGTTCTTTTTTTTATAAATATTAATATTGAGAACAGTTTCGTTTGTTTACACTGTTGAAGTTTTACAGAAAATGCTGTTAAGTGAGAACCCAAACTGTCCATGGATATTTGTATAGACTTTGCAAATTCAGGCATAAAATAAATTGCCCATCTGATTCAAATGAAATTTCCAATTATTTGTGGCTTTAACAGACGCTATTGAAGTGTATTGTATATATCTGGCAGCTGGTTCTACTTCTTTGAAAAAAAGAAAAGCTTTGTACCTAATCCCCTGAGCAAACCAGTAGTAAATTGTTTATCAAGTAAGTGGTAGAATTTTGCCACTTCAAATCTGTTCTTAATCTATTTGCTGCAACGTAGAGGATAATTATATGTGAATTGCTGCATGTTGCATTTGTATATATATTTAAAATCCATCAGTTCCTTTCCTTCCCCACCACAAAAACTTGTGCCCAAGCCTGAATTATCTTATTCTCTGATATTCCTGATATCCACCTCATTACCCCAAACTGCCAGTGAATCAAAATGCTTTACTTCACCTGATGCTGCATCCATATTCAATTGCTCTTAAAATCCTTTCACAGCCTCCCTATTATCTCTCGAATCATATTGAAGTTCCTTGTTCTTGTTTTCATGGCCCTCCACAATGTTAACTTCTTTACACCTCTCTGCTCTTGACTCTTTGGACACATGCATTGACTTCCCAAGTGACCACATGACCACTTTGTCTTTTTCCTCAACTAGTTTCAGTGATAAATAATTATATTTAAATTCTCTTATTTTTCCCCACCCTTTTCATTTTTTGACATATCCATACCTTCTACAATAAGAAAGAATTAGCAGGGACTGGGATGTATTCAAACGTTAGTACGTCCTGTATGCAAAAATAATCTTTTGCTTTCTTCCTCTGTCATTTTTATGTATCTAAGGTGTTTTCATTCTTTCATTTAAAGACATTTCCAATTTTAAACCTCTTTTCTTTAATTACGTTCCATGGTTGATATGCTAATATTTTCCATCTGAAGGCAAAGATCAAATGTGAATTTGGCCATGAGCAAGTTGTTTTTTAGTTTCCATCTAGTCTTTTGTGGACGCTAGATCATGTCAGCACACTTCAGCACATTTGACAGTCTCTTCTCAGAAGACGCTGAGTGCTGGATTACTAGAGAGTTTAACTGATCAGAATAAAAATATATTGGCAGACTTACATGAGGAAATAAGTACTGTACATTACCTACGGATTCTAAGCACTTAGCAGTACTTATTAGTCGCTATTGTGTAAGTTCATACATTTCCCCCGACCTAAAACAAATCAGTAAAATTTTTGATAAACCAACTGTACTTTCCTGTAATATTCAAAATTTAACTGTGCAGTATTGGATGTTAATGTAATACGGAAAATATATTCCCTAGCTGATCTTTGCAGTCCACACGGTTTTCATTAGAACCCTTTTTGTGCTTAACTTTTGAGAAAGAGCTCCGTGTTCAAAGCCACTCAACAGCTGACTAATATCACTAGCTTATCTTCCCAAGAGTGGTTTAAACTCACTGAAGGAACACCTGGTGGTGTGTTTCCAAGAGCAGAAAAGCAGTAAGCTTTTTCAGCGAATGTACTAGAAAACGGAATCTACTTTATTTTTTAAACAAATCATTCTTTTTCTCTGCTGCCACCAGCGTGAGCTGCATGGTTTTGTTCTTCTTCTCTATTGCCCATGCGGGTACTGTAACACCCAATCCATTGAACACCCTAGGGAATGTGGGCTGCCCTTCCTGTCCTCTTCAGTTGTTGTTCCTTTTGCCTTTAGCTCATTTAATTATACTTCTGGCAGTTCCTGTGCACTCTTTTTGTACTGTCACCTTTTCTTTTCCAGCCCTTTAGATGTGTTCCCCTTCCATTAAATATTAATATTAAATATTTTCTTTGATTTGAAGCCTTTTTTGTCCTGTGATGGCTCAAGAACATCTGTTCTAGGGACACAGTAACAACAATGGCCACAGCTTCACTGTTTAGAGTGGCATCATCAGCCCTCCATTACAGGCTCCTCCTCCATCATGAGTGCCTTTCCCACAGAGGAATTTACTACCTGCTCCAAGTGAGCCAGCTGCTGGACCAAGGCAGATCAACAATCAGGTCTTAGGCCAACTGCTCAATTAAGGAGACAGAGAAACTGATCTTGAAGAAGAGGAGGAAAAAGAGGAAAATCTTAGATCCTCAGCATCAGATGATCTAAAAGATTAGAGGCATGAAACCCTGAGGTGGTACTATTGTTTATAAAGGTTCCTTAGCCTAGACATTAATTCCATCCCCTCACATAACCACCTCCTAAGAAGATTTAAAGTGCTGCCAGGAAAGGGTGCTGTCTCTTCACCTCCACAGAAAATGAGAAGGTCTACATACTTCACAATTACACAGGTGTAAAATTTTCAGTAAAGTGTAATAGAGTTATTTTGGTATTATACTGATGTTGCTGAAATTGGAGTCTGAACCAGAAACTTGTTCCCCAACTGGTCGGGGGCCCCTTCCGACTTTCCTCTTTAGAAAAGTGATGTGTCAAATCAAAGTTCTTCCAAGTTCTATTAAGAAGGGTATGTTTCCGAGTACAGTGAACTTGTTGCTCTTAGGATACTCCCTATTTTCTCTCCCCAGTCACCTGAAAAGAGATTTTCTCAATCACATTTTCATGGGATACTAACTCTGCTGCGCCATTCCTTCATCAAACAGAGTTTCTTTGAAATCCTATCTGCATGACGTAATGCTGGCAAAAGTGGGTGAGTTGGAATTGAAGCAAAAGAGTAGTTCTGGATCTAAAATGATTGGGAATGGTTAAAGAATCAGAATAGAAACTCTCCTGAAAGCCAGGAGATTTTCTTGTGTTAAATCTCCTTCAGGGTGCGTACATAAATAACTTTTACATCCAGACATCATTTCTACTAAGGTGAATTCTAGTGCAGGCCTACTGTATTTCCAGTTCACGGCTCTCGTCTTTGGGGCTGGCATCTGTCCCTAAGGCCTTAACATGATGATGATATCAGTGGCAGCCCTCTGCAGGGAAAGTGTCTTGGTGGAATTGCACATGGAGGGGTGGCTCTTCTGGGACCAAGGGACCAGTACATAGGACTTGCATTCTTCTGATGTTTTTCAGGTGGAGCAAAGCTCACTCACTCTCACACGTGAGATTACCCAGCTGGGAATCTTGATGAATGTCCAGTCAGAAAGTGAACATCCATGGAAAGAATGATTCAAATAATAATAAAACAAAACAAACAAACAAACAAAAACCATGGTTCAGTTGATTCAGCTGAAAGAACTCAAACGGTTTGGAAATGCATGGTTTGTCAGGCATCTAGTTTCCTGACAGGACCCAATTTCATGGGCAGAATTGTGACTGTAGACCTTACCACAGCTTTTCCTCCTGACTGTAGGTGTCCCGTGTCAAAGAGACCTGGATCCCTCGTAGCAATCCTTTCTTTGCAGAAACCAAGGCTTGAACATCATTAGGTCTTCCTTAACTATCTCTGTTTTAAGATTGTGTCCCTGGTAGCAATTACCTTTGTGAGGAGGATCATCTTGTCACCCTTCTCTGCAATCCACCCTTATGATTATACCACAAGAACTAGACAGATATGGGATAGGTGTATGTCAGTGTGTGCATTAAGATCCATAAATTCATGGAGTTTAAGGGATCATTAAATCATCTAGTCTGACCTCATGGATTACACAGGCCATTTAACTTCACACAGTTACCCATGTACTGAGCCCAATAACTTGTTTCTGACTGAAGCATAACATGTGTTTGACTAAAGCATTTCTTCCAGAAAGGAAATCAGTCTTGATTTGAAGACATCAAGAAATGGAAAATCCACCACTTCTCTTGATAGTTTGTTCCAGTGGTTTGGAATGCATGTATTTCCAATACAAATACTGTGTATCCTCTTCTCAGGGAATAAACATATATATTAATTTTGACTATGTTTTTTTTGGAAAACCTAGGTTGTTTAATAGTTTGACATTAACTGTTGTGCTCAGCAGCTGATCATCCAGAACTTCACCTAAATTTGATCTTCTGCAACTTCACCTGTCCATTTACTTTCCAGGTGAATTTCAAAGCAGAAAACTCAGCACCAAAAATATATATATTATTAATTATTAAGAGTGGATATATAGCCATATATTAGAAGATTGTTGTATTCTAGTAGTATGCCACTCTGTAATTAGCATTTTGTTATTTTACTTAGATAATTTCTCAAAACTCAAATATTATGAAAAATAGTAATAATAAATAATACTTTGCACTTATATATATATATATATATATATATATACACTACTTTACTTCCTCTAGAGTTACTTTGTCTGGAATTTCAGTTTATTCAGCACTGTATTTAGTATTTTTTAACTAGTATTGGTTGGCATCTGTTCAGGGGAAAATTAAGAAAACACACAGTTAAGCATTTGTGTCTTTCTGAAAAATCTCCACTCTCTCAATTTCAGAAACAGATTTTTAAATACTGGACGCTTAATTAATCTCTGTATTACTACATACTTTCAGTGACAACTAGTCTTATAGTGATGATTTCGCAGCATGCTGGTTGTCTCTATATTCCACATTATTCTTCCCTTTCTTTACACTGGATCTAAAGCAAACATAAAGAACGTTGGGTGAAATCCTGGCCCTCCTGAAGTCAATGGTGAAATTTTCACTGACTTAAAAAGAGCTGTGATTTCAACTTCTGTCTTGAAGTAGCTGCAAGGTTTATCTTGTGGAAGGAAACTTGAATCTATCTGTTTTTATACACTACCATCATTTTGGTATCTGAGCCGCTCTCAGCATTTTAAAGTGTACATAATTAGGTGTATTTCTCTGTGTCTCTGTTTTTTTTCACTCCTGTCAGCAGGGACTGTACATAATTTATTTAATTTCTGTGAAGGTAGTGGTGGTGGAGCGGGAGAGTTATTGTGGGAAGGCTGGATGAAAGCTGAGGTTTGTAGTCCTCCTGGCACAGAGTCATGGCACACCTTTCCTAATGCAGAAGGTATGACATAAGGTTAGGTGACTGATGTGTGAGATTTTGAATTTGATCTGTTTTTACACAGAAAGGTTGGGGCGGTGATCCATGCACTCTAATAAATAACACCCGTACCAATCAAATAAGATCAGTCTAATACAGTTTGTTAGCTTAATGGCTATTTTCCCACAGCATCATTCAAAATGTGACACTCTAGCCCGTGCTTTTGAAAACAATGGTTGCTTTCAGAAAGCCTTTCTTGGTGCAAATCTTAATCTCATAATCTTGTCACTTTCACTGAATGTGTGCTCTGCATGTGGCACATGGTTAGGCAGCATGTATATGTATGGAGGAGCAATATGTCAGTCATCATTCATCATTCCCAAACCTGACAAGATAATCTGTTGTGCCCTTTTTTCTCTATTTACTCATGTCATTTTTTGGTCACTATTATGTTCTAAGCTATGTTGTCAGGTACATATCACCATGTCATTTCATCTCTTGTTTTTCATAACACCATTCACATGCTATCTCTTTCTTGAAGCAGTTAATCCACAATTTTGCTTTCCAGCTCTCATGTATTGTTGTTACTCTTGGAATTTCCTCCAATTTGTTGACCTTTTTCTGGGAGCAAAGTGCCCAGAGTTGTATGCAACAGCCCTGGTGCAGTATCACCAAGGTGTTATATATAAAGGGAGTATCGCCTCCTGGTTCATGATGTAATGACTCTGGATCCCAAACTTGTTAGTGATATTTTTTTTCAAACGCTATCATGCTGCAAACTCATCTAAGTTATTGTCCCATATCAACCCAGTCTTTTTTGATGTTAACGCTTTCCAAGCATCTTCCTTTCATTGAAAATCTGTATTTTGGACTATTTCTCCAGTTAGTAGTTTGCATTTTTCCAGGAAAAATGTCCTTTTGTTATTTTCTAACCATATTTCTAACTCCAATCTCTCTGTGTGGGGAACTCCCAGAGAGTTCAGACAATGGAAGTTCCACCAAAGAGGATTGGACACTGTGTTCCTTAGCATTACTTCATTGTCCTCACTACAGTTTACAACACCTTCCAGCTTAGTATCATCTATGAATGTAATCATATAGTTTGCATTTATTTTTTCCAAATCATTAATGAAGACATTAAATGAAACTGTGCCTAATAGTGATCTCTGTATTACAGCACTGAGGCAGCTTCCCCAGATTTGGTACATTGCCTTTTCCTTTTACTCTTTGTTTATAGTACTGTGGTTTTGAATCCATGTGTGCTCATAACTAGGGCTCTACCAAATTTGCGGCCATGAAAAACGTGTCATGGACTGTGAAATCTGGTCTCTCCCTCGTGAAATCTGGTCTTTTGGGTGCTTTTACCCTAGACCAGTGTTTCCCAAACTTGGGACGCCGCTTGTTCAGGTAAAGCCCCTGCTGGGCCGGGCCGGTTTGTTTACCTGCCGCGTCCGCAGGTTCGGCCGATCGCGGCTCCCTCAGCCCGCATCGCTTCCCGCAGCCCCCATTGGCCTGCAGTGGCGAATCGCAGCCAGTGGGAGCCACGATCGGCCGAACCTGCGGACGCCACAGATAAACAAACTGGCCTGGCCTGCCAGGGGCTTTCCCTGAACAAGTGGCATCCCAAGTTTGGGAAACACTGCGCTATACTATACAGATTTCATGGGGGAGACCAGCATTTCTCAAATTGGGGATATTTTCAAGTGGGATTTACTGAGACATTGTACGAAGTCTGTGTTGCATCCACTGCAGTCCCTTTGTTTACTAAAATTGACCACGTTTGTCCAAGATGATTTGTTTCTTATTAAATCCATGTTGTTTATTGTTCATGGTTAAGTTGCCCTTTCAGGCCATGTCTACACTACAGTTGCTACAGGGGCACAGCTATGGCGCTGCAGTTGTGTGGCTGTAGCACTGTAGTGTAGACACTTCGTACATCAACAGAAGGGGTTTTTCCATAGTGCAGTTAATAATCCACCTCGCCGAGAGGCAGCAGAAATCTTCCGTCGACCTAGCAAGCGTGAGAGCCATAGCTAGGTCAGTTAAATTTTCTGGGTAGTCCAGGCCTCAGACCCTGATTCTGGAAAGACATATTCAACTTTACATGCTCTGGGTGAAATCCTGGTCCCACTGAAGTCAGTTGGTCCAGGATTTCGCCCTATGAATAGTTCCATTGACTTTAATGAGATTACTCATGATGTGTAAATACATGCTTAAATCTTTGCAGGATCAGGGCCTAGGAGTTCACAGAATTATTTTTTGGAATACCTGTAGTACTAACTTACTGGTGAATTAATGTAGACTTACTGAATAGTAATTGCTGAGAATTTTTTTCATTTCTAGAAATTGAAAAATGCATAATTGTTTTGAGTACCATTTTATGAAGGAATGGTTTGCCTTTGACTGATGATAGTGTACCACATCTCACTCAAAAAACCCTGCAAACAAAATAAAAAGAACAATGGACAAATATGCAAGACACAGACTTTGATGTTGTATGCCACATACAACCCCATCATGGCCAAAGGCAAATGGAACTGTTCAAGGATTCATGCTGAGAATAACCCATCAAACAAGCTCTGTACCTGTGCCTGTGACATTCAAGATTCTACCTTGTATGCAGAGAGAACTGTTGCACATAGGTAAGGGGTTTGTAGCCCCTCCACATTGTCAAAGGTGAGGGTTGGAAATAGGGCATCATGCTGACAGCATATCAAGACTGGGAAGCCTTCTCCCAGAATCTGCAAAGGTTTTATTCCACTCTGTAGGGGTAAAAAAATATTTTGCAAAGTTACTATTTATTTTAAAACAAATGTATAGATATAATCAAAGTTGTTGTTATGAATAATGTTGATAAATGTATATAAAAACCTTTTCACCCTGGTCAGAGTGCATTTTTCAGATGAAGAACTGGAGTTATTAAAAGAATCCATCCTTTCCTCCCCTACCTAGGGTTTGTTTTTTTTAGAGATCTCCAGCATGTGTACTTCATATAAGTACTCCTGTTTTTTTAAAAACTGTAACTGAGATAAAGAATTAGTAGTTTTAAACAATAGGAACTGCATGTTCCGCTGTGATCAAGGAATTAGATAATCAGGCATGTTTGTTTAAGGGGTCTGTATCTTGAGGCTTTTATAGGGCAGTATTAAAGCCCTGAGCCTTCTTATTATGCCAATACCCAGAAGATTGCTTTAATGAGAAGTAAAGGGCCTTTTTCCAATTACAAGGGAATAACTGTATTAAGTTCCTGTGTTATGTCAACCTGCTTTGATTTGATTACTGTGAAAGAAATGGATTTATCTGTCAGTGTTACTTAATTAAGACTTCTCATTGATGTTTTGCAGAGTAATATAGTGTGGCTTGCACATTTAAGTCTAAATACGAAGAAGATTGGTTGAAAGCTAAGACACAACCCCTGAAGATAATGTCCAAGAGCAATTGCTTGTCACTTTCAGATCACAGGCCAAAACTTTAACATAGGTGGAAAAATTTGAGTATTTTAAAGGCTTAAGTTAAAACAAGGTTGATGGCAAGGAGCTTTCAGTGAAGTCTAGGACAAGTAGAAATTTCAGCTTTTATAATCTGCCTTGTGTGGGGGTTACAGAGAGAAATGGGATGGAGGAGGGGCATGCCCTGTAACTGTTCTATCAGTGCAGTTTCTCTAATCTGGTACTGAATAGCGTATGTGGGTAAACAGAACAGTGTCTTAGGAACTTCCTTCTGACTTGGTATAAGCTACCAAACCTCACCCACTTATTGACCTTCTTTCTACCCTCCCCGAGTCAGCCCTTCTTCTCCTTATTAGTCCCAGCTATCCTGAATTGTTGTGGGATGTTCAGAACCTGGGAGCACCCTAGTCTCTGTGTATCTGCTGTTCCCTGGGATTTTTAGCAGTCCATAGTGTCCTGGGAGATGGCACACGCAGTGCAAAGAGGAGGTGGTGACACAGTAGCAGGGTGCTGCCCAGCAGAGGATTTTGAAATCTCAATTCAGGAAGCCACAAAATATGGGCTTACCTTTAAGCATGTAAGTAGTTCCATTAATTTCAGTGGGACTGCTTCCAAGAATCATAGAATCACAGAACTGGAAGGGTCCTCGAGAGGTCATCTAATCTAGTCCCCTGCACTGGAGGTAGGACTAAATATTATCTAGACCATCCCTGACAGGTGTTTGTCTAACCTTGCATGCTTAACTTTAATTAAGCAGGTTTCCATACTTTGTTGGATTGGACCAGAGTACTCAACAGTTTGCAGAAGTGAGCCCTTTAAATGCAACCTATTATTATTATGTTTATATGAACAATAATAACATAATAATTAAATTAAGTATAATAAATGGCTGCAGATGGGAAAAAACACGAACTAGGCTCTGATTGTGCAACTGGATCATTGACTTCAGTGGTCAGCCGAACATTGCACAAGAGTCCATCTCACAGATTGCAGGTTGGGGAGCCTAGTCCCAAAGTTCCTCTCTCTCTAGTCAATGAATGGAGGACATGGGGTTAGCTGATCAAGATTCAGCTCTGAAATACTTGTTTTTTAACCGATTCATAAAAAGTGTCCCTCACTCAGCACATATGTTCTTAGCATTAATAAAAAAAATTACACAAAATATAGCTCTAAAAACTCTCAAACTATGCAAATACTATCCCCACCATTATCCATAGATCATAGAATCATAAGACTGGAAGGGACCTCGAGAGGTCATCTAGTCCAGTCCCCTGCACTCATGGCAGGACTAAGTATTATCTAAACCATTCCTGAAGGTGTTTGTCTAACCTGCTCTTAAAAACCTCCAATGATGGAGATTCCACAATCTCCCTAGGTAATTTATTCCAGTGCTTAACCACCATGACAGTTAGGAAGCTTTTGCTAATGTCCAACCTAAACCTCCCTTGCTTTAATTTAAGCCCATTGCTTCTTGTCCTATCCTCAGAGGTTAAGAAGAACAATTTTTCTTCCTCCTTCTTGTAACAACCTTTTATGTACTTGAAAACTGTTATCATGTCCCCCCTCAGCCTTCTCTTTTCCAGATTAAACAGATTTTTTTCAATCTTCCCTCATAAGTCATGTTTTCTAGATCTTTAATAATTTTTTGTTGCTCTTCTCTGGACTCTCTCCAGTTTGTCCACATCTTTCCTGAAATGTGGCTTCCAGAACTAGACACAATACTCCAGATGAGGCCTAATCAGTGTGGAGTAGAGTGGAAGAATTACTTCTCCAGTTTTGCTTAAAACACTCCTACTAATACATCGCAGAATGAGGTTTGCTTTTTTTGCCACAGTGCTACACTGTTGATTCATATTTAGCTTATGGTCCACTATGACCCCTAGATCGCTTTCCGCAGTACTCCTTCCTAGGCAGTCATTTCCCATTTTTGTATGTGTGCAACTGATTGTTCTTTCCTAAATGGAGTACTTTGCATTTGTCCTTACTGAATTTCATCCAATTTACTTCAGACCATTTCTCCAATTTGTCCAGGTCATTTTGAATTTTAATCCCATCCTCCAAAGCACTTGCAACCCATCCCATCTTGGTATTGTCCACAAACTTTATAAGTGTACTCTCTATGCCATTATCTAAATCATTGATGAAGATATTGAACAGAACTGGACCTAGAACTGATCCCTGCGGGACCCCACTTATTATTCCCTTCCAGCATGACTGTGAAACACTGGTAACTACTCTCTGGGAATGGTTTTCCAACCAGTTTTGCACCCACCTTACAGTAGCTCCAAGTAGGTTGCGTTTCCCTAGATCAGATAAAAGGGGCTGACAATATGGATTTTTTAAAAATTAACTAATTTCAAAGAAAGAAAGAAAGAAAGTTTCTGATAGAGCATGCTTTAAATAATGTCCTTATTTAAAAATCAGATCAAAGGGGCTGACAATATGGATTTTTTAAAAATTAACTAATTTCAAAGAAAGAAAGAAAGTTTCTGAAAGAGCATGCTTTAAATAATGTCCTTATTTTAAAAAAATCCTTATATGTAAACTTTATAAGGATTTTTCTGCTTCCTGGCTGATGGTCATAAAAATTATTTTATCAAGAAGCAAACTGACCAGACAGGGGGACCAGTAAAACTGACAACACAAAGTGCTGTCAAAGACACAATGTAATAGAAATTGAAAAACAGGGAAATATTGCTATTTACTGTCAACTATATGAATCTTAGATGTTACTTGCAACTATGTTCCTGCTCCTGCATTTGGATCCACACAAGTGAGCCCTTGCATCCGTGCAGAGCACAGTGGATTTCAGTGAACTCCATGCATGTGCAAGAGTTTGCCTCCACGGATCAGATTGCTGGATCAGGTGGATACAAAGCTTTCAGACACACATGTAATTTTCAGGTTGTTGGCACCCTTTTAAAAGCTTAACCAAGATGATGCAGTTTGCACTGCCCCTTGAAGCATGTCAGACTCTTGTTCTGGCAGACCACGAGCCACATCAAAGAATGGAGCCACCGGTGTTATGTGCTCGTGAGAAGTCAGTCCACTCATTAGACTAGCCTCTATTCTGCAGTGACTCAAGCTTCCAGGTGCTTTTCAAGTGCAGCCTCAAGTAGAACATATATCCTTGAGGTTACACAGGTCTGGATTACTGTGGTGAGTACTACAGCAGGAAGGAATGGTCACAGTCTCTGAGCTAAACTGTAGATGGAAAATTAAAAAAAGCATTACATGCCACTGTTGTCACTTGGGAATTCAGGAGTAGTTATGGGTACAATACAGCCGAGGACGGTAAACTGAATTGACCAAAGGTGGATATTTTTATTCAGTAGGAGGCACGCTCACAGCCCTGGCCCAGTCCTTTGGATGTTTTCTCCTTATCAGGAGAAATTTCCACCATAACAGAGGGGAGACTAAATTAATTTGCTCCCAGACTTTTGTCAGACACTGAGGGAGAAAAGAGACTATGCTGTCTGATATCAGCAAATGGCTGTGTAGGTTTGAGTGTCAGCCTTGTACGGATGATACTGCAGGCTATAATGTTAATGGGATTAGTCATGTGAGTAAAGTTAGTCAAGTTAAGTTTGTAAAATCAGCCTTCATTGTTCCTAAGGTGTGGGGGTTGAAATGTGCTGCTTAAATGTAAAAGCACTGTTATTATTACTGTTATGTAATGGATGCAAACAACACTACCCAAAGTGGCAACTTTTGTTTCACTTTCAGTTTCACCCACAATTATTTTAGCCTTTTCAAATATGCAAGTCTTCCTTATTTTTCAAAGTTAGTTTTAGGAGCTAAAAGACCAGTTTTGTAGTATTTTTCTTGGTTTGTTGGTGATGTTTGTAACAATATCATTAACACTGTGACAGCATTTACATTATAAGCTCCATTTTTGGAGGTTTATAACTCAGCGATAAACATTTACTGCAGGCTGATATTTGGCACACCTGTTAAGTGATTAGTTTATATTCTCATGTAGTCATATTTGGTATTTTGGAAAGAGAAGAAAGAAACATTATAAATATAAAGAAGACGGTATAAGAAAGTTAGAGATATTCACACGGACAGAGATGTGCATAATATGCACTATTGCCAGTTTGCCTAATGGGTTTCATACGGATTTTGGAAGCTATAGTAGAGTGATTGCGTGGTGGTCCAATGCCTGATCCAGAGCTCGTTGTGGGAGCATTTCCACAACTTCAGTGAGCTTTAAATCAGGATCTGAAAGCATTAATTATCAGTTACATAACACAAATTATTTAAAAAAAATCCTGCTTAATTAACCGAATGGCATGGATGATCTGATCTGTCAGGTGAATGATACACATTTTCTTTCTTTGTCTCGAGCTTAATTAAATATTTACCTGAGAATGTCTTTTGTTATTAACACTTGACACTTTTATTGAGATAATAGGAATTATGATATGGGAAAAAATAAAATTGAACTAAAAAATCTTTAAGATAAAAATATTTTGTTTACAAAACATTAATAGTCATACTACCCATATTTTAGATTTCCTAATGTACAGCTTTGTTCCTCAAACACTTAACCTACCTAAGTTAGAAGTGCAAATGTACTGTTAGATACCCAGTTATCTATATCAGAATATATTATATATACTCACCCACATATATTTAAATGCAATACTATGATTAAAATTCCTCTAGCAATCTAGACCAAATATGTCTTTTTGTGTTCTTAGATTAAAAGCTACTGTTTGTGCTTAACAAATAACAAACAATGATATTATTAAATCCATAAGAAATAGGATGGAGAATAATAATGAAATTTTATAGTGCATTATGTGCCAAACTTATGTCCTCATCCGGAATACTGTGTTCATTGATAGTCACACTAACTCAAAAAGATACAGGGGGAATATTGAGGAATTCAGAGATGGGTGATAGGAATGATTACAGGCATAGAAAGATTTCTATGTGAAAAGAGATTTAAAATTACAGGTTTGTTTTGGTTAGGGGGGAAAAAGAGAGATGGGATAGAGGTATACAAAATGTGAATGGTAAAGAGAGGGTAAATTGAGCACTACTATTCACTTATGTTGTCATATAAGTACCAGTGGCATTGAAAGAAATCAAAAGGTAACAAATATAAAATTGGTAAAAAGAAATACTTTTCTCTCAGTGCAGCCTGTGGAATTAATTGCCATTAGATATAATTGAGACCAACCTCTTAGCAGGGAGTACAAAAAATAGCAGACATGTATATGGATAATGAAAATATCCACAATTACATTATATATTTTTTGCCTTGAAACATAAAGGTGCTTTTTAAAAAAATCCTTAAAATCAAGCACCACAGAGTCAGGTAATTTTTGAAGTCAAGCTTGTTTCTTCAGCACTAATTCAACCATGTTGTAACATTCTCTGTTCCTGAATCAGGCTCTAGCAGTGCTGGGACATACATCAACTCTTTCTCTTTTGAAAAAAGTGCCACAGCTCAAATTCTGTGAGAGCCAGTTCCCTTTGAGCCCCGGTCCTTTTGACTCACAGAAAATTGAATATGTGACCCTGGAGTGTCAGAACAGGGGCCTTGAAATATAATATTAATAGCAAAATCAGATTTAGTGAAATATAACACGTCATGAAAAGAGACTGAATGAAATTTACTATTCTGGCCCCACTTGATCAAAGTTCTGAGGCATGTGCTTAATTTTAAGTATATGAGTATTCCCACTGACTTGAATGAATGCCCTAAATTACAATGACTTAAATGGAACTGCTCACATGCTTAAATTTAAATCTGTCCTTAAACGCTTTGCTGGATTGGCACCTTATTTAGTCATTAAATGTTTTTTGGTAACTGGAATAGCCTGATGAGATTCCCAACCCAGTGTACTGAGGATTCCATGAGGACAGTGTAAAGATATTGCTCAGGAATGCAGCAGTGAAATCAGGAAGGCCAAATCACACTTGGAGTTTCAGCTAGCAAGAGATGTTAAGAGTAACAAGAAGGGTTTCTTCAAGTATGTTAGCAACAAGAAGAAAGCCAAGGAAAGTGTGGGCTGCTTACTGAATGAGGGAGGCAACCTAGGGACAGAGGATGTGGAAAAAACTAATGTACTCAATGCTTTTTTTGCCTCTGTCTTCATGAACAAGGTCAGCTCCCAGAATGCCGCACTGGGCAACACAGCATGTGAAGGAGATAGCCAGTCCTCTGTGGAGAAAGAAGTGGTTTGGGACTATTTAGAAAAGCTGGACGAGCACAAGTCCATGGGACCGGATGCACTGCATCCGAGGCTGCTAAAGGGGTTGGTGGATGTGATTGCAGAACCATGGGCCATTATCTTTGAAAACTCATGGTGATTGGGGGAGGTCCCGGATGACTGGAAAAAGGCTAATGTAGTGCCCATCTTTAAAAAAGGGAAGAAGGAGGATCCTGGGAGCTACAGGCCAGTCAGCCTCACCTCAGTCCCTGGAAAAATCATGAAGCAGGTCCTCAAGGAATCAATTCTGAAGCACTTAGAGGAGAGGAAAGTGATCAGGAACAGTCAGCATGGATTCACCAAGGGCAAGTCATGCCTGACTAACCTAATTGCCTTCTATGATGAGATAACTGGCTCTGTGGATGAGGGGAAAGCAGTGGACATGTTATTCCTTGACTTTAGCAAAGCTTTTGATACGGTCTCCCACAGTATTCTTGCCAACAAGTTAAAGAAGTATGGGCTGGATGAATGGACTATAAGGTGGATAGAAAGCTGGCTAGATTGTCAGGCTCAACGGGTAGTGATCAATGGCTCCATGTCTAGTTGGCAGCTGGTATCAAGAGGAGTGCCCCAAGGGTCGGTCCTGGGGCTGGTTTTGTTCAATATCTTCATTAATGATCTGGAGGATGGCGTGGACTGCACCCTCAGCAAGTTTGCAGATGACACTAAACTGGGAGGAGAGGTAGATACACTGGAGGGTAGGGATAGGATACAGAGGGCCCTAGACAAATTAGAGGATTGGGCCAAAAGAAATCTGATGAGGTTCAACAAGGACAAGTGCAGAGTCCTGCACTTAGGACAGAAGAATCCCATGCACTGCTACAGACTAGGGACCGAGTGGGTAGGCAGCAGTTCTGCAGAAAAGGACCTAGGGGTTACAGTGAACAAGAAGCTGGATATGAGTCAACACTGTGTCCTTGTTGCCAAGAAGTCTAATGGCATTTTGGGCTGTATAAGTAGGGGCATTGCGAGCAGATTGAGGGACGTGATCGTTCCCCTCTATTCGACACTGGTGAGGCCTCATCTGGATTTCTGTGTCCAGTTTTGGGCCCCACACTATAAGAAGGATGTGGAAAAATTGGAAAGAGTCCAGCAGAGGGCAACAAAAATGATTAGGGGGCTGGAGCACATGACTTATGAGGAGAGGCTGAGGGAACTGAGATTGTTTAGTCTGCAGAAGAGAAGGATGAGGGGGGATTTGATAGCTGCTTTCAGTTACCTGAAAGGGGGTTCCAAAGAGGATGGAGCTAGACTTTTCTCAGTGGTACTAGATGACAGAACAAGGAGTAATGGTCTCAAGTTGCAGTGGGAGAGGTTTAGGTTGGATGTTAGGAAAAACTTTTTCACTAGGAGGGTGGTGAAGCACTGGAATGGGTTACCTAGGGAGGTGGTGGAATCTCCTTCCTTTGAGGTTTTTAAGGTCAGGGTTGACAAAGCCCTGGCTGGGATGATTTAGTTGGGGATTGGTCCTGCTTTGAGCAGAGGGTTGGACTGGATGACCTCCTGAGGTCCCTTCCAACCTTGATATTCTATGATTCTATGACAGCGGTCATACAAGCTTACTCAAGCATTCTTGAGTACGCCACAAAGAATATAATGCATTCAGCCTTAAATAGTAGAGTTTAAGGACTGTAGCCTCTTCTCCTGGGCCTTGACACAACCTACTAACATGACCTGCCCTGAGGCACACAATTTGCTGTCTGACTATCCATGAGGGACATCTGTTTGCAGTTGGGGTGCCTTTTGAAGCAGCTTGTCTGCTTCCCTTTGTGAACATCCCATCTAAAACAATATAAAAACTCATTATGACAGAGGTGACAATTTTAACAGTAATAAAAACTCCTCATTAAAAAACAACAACTCTTCTTACCCTAGGACAGACCAAAACAGAAAGAATAAAAGAAATTATACTGGCATCAAGAGAAACAGTAACAGAAAAATGTTATGCAACTGCATTCCACACTTGAAATAACATTTTTGTAATACTCCTCCAGTTTTGTCACGGGAAATTTAGAGTTGCATTCTGTAACACTTAGCAATTATATAGCACCTTTTGTCCAAGGATCTTGAATCACTTTATAAAGAATAATTTATTAAGCCTTACAGCCCCTTTTTGAGGTAGGTGTTGTGCTATCCAGTTTACAAATGGCTAAATGGGCCAGAGAAAGTGATTCACTCTTTGACCATGTCTACTCTACAGGGGCTATTGTGGTAAGCTATGGCACTGTAAATAACCGCATAGTGTAGATGCAGCCTACCCTAGCTGTGTCCACACAGGTGGCTAGTTTGGCATAGCTGTGGCACTCAGGCGTGGGGATTTTTCACATTCCTGAGCTCCATTGCTATGTCAATCTTTGTTTGAAGTGTAGACCAGGTCCCAGTCATACATCTGTTCAGCAGCAGAGTTCAGGAGAAAATGTAGAGTCCTGATTTCCCGGCCCATGCTCTAAACACTAGACTGTATTACCTCTTTGCAGTTTTACCATATCTTTCCTATTGTATGTTGCTACTGCCTTAAAGGGAGGGGGCAGAAATGTTTAAGTGGTTGAGCACACCGCTGAAAGCATTCAAAGCTAATGGAAAGATTCCCATTGATTTAAATAGGCATTGCATCACGCATTAAGGAAATTCAGGAAAATGCTGAAGTATGTAATTACATCCATCTCTGTTCAGCATTAAGCATGTGCGTAACTCCTCTTGACTTCACTGGGACTTAAGTACCTTCTTTCCTGAATTGGGTCTGAGTGAGGATTAGACATTAGCTTCTGGATTTTGTCTGTTTTATCACATCTTATTTTTGATGTTTGAGTAGATGTATTTTGTGGCAAGGATTTTGGTACAACTTTAACTGGTACATCAGAGTCAGGTTTTTAAGTCTCATGAAACACTGAGCCACTGAAGTAATTTTTATGTTCAAACCTCTGGTTCCTGAGGGTCCAGTCCATTTCTGCTGTGAATTTAAATGAGTTAATTTAAGTGGTTGGGTCAGAAGCCACTATCATCGTAGTAGCCCTATGCCTGATTCTTAATTAAAGGCAACAGGAGATTAATTTGAAACATTAATTTAAAAGTGCTTACACAAAAGGAAAGAATTATTGCAATAAAGCCTAAAGAACTTTTTTGTCCCTAGATATAGAAGACAGAACTAGCTCAGGGTCCTGGGGGAATGGAGGACATCCTAGTCCATCCAGGGTAAGTATATCTAATCTTTTTCCTAAACCAGACTTCCTGCATATGTAAATTTACAGTCTTAAATTTGAGTTTTACCTGATTGCATAGAAAAATGTACATGCAAACTTGGCTGTAGACCAGCTTCTCTTCAAAATTGCTTTTTTTACATTCTTATCTGATCCTGTGATTGAATTTGACACCTGCTCCACTCTTGCTAACAGCTAACAAGAATTTTCATTAGCCATTTTGCCTTGCTAGTCAGTATCAGCCATTGATCCAACACTATATGTTATCTCAGTACTGTAAGAGGCATTTTTTGTTATTGTTGACATTTCACTTGATGTAGTTAACTTGCTGGGAGATTTTATGTCTCACTGGCACAGATATCTACATGCAAAAAATCCATTGCATAGTACTGGGAAGCACTTGTACCCTCAAAATGTGCTCCTTCCTCAACGGGGGTCAGATACTGCCACTCTTCCTAACATTGAATGGTACCTTAGAATTATAGAACTACAGGGTTAGAAGAGACAGCAAAGGGTCATCTAATCTAATTCCCTACCAAGATGCAGGATTATTCCTCACTCCTTGGGTAGTCCCACTGAAGTGGAACTACTGGAAGGGACAACCACTATTCCTCATGAGTAGACAAGTGTTCTCAAGGATGGCAAAATCTGAGCCCACATTTCGTTGTTTCCACTCAGTCTGGCCATTTACAGCATCTTTCTACTTCAGACCGCTCTTCAGATTACCATCTCTGCATTTCCCTACCTTAACATTCTGCTCGGCCTCTGTTGGTTTCTTCAGTGAAATGGCAGAGTTCAAGACATTAACAAAAGAGTACAAAGTTTTTAAAATTGATATTCCCTGCTTTGGTGGAGGTGTAGCCTAAATGTCTTTAGAACAAATCATTAACTCACAACGGGCTATGTATGTGAGGCTTAAGGGACCCGTAACATTTTGGGGACAATCTTCAACAACTACAGGCCTACAATCTGCCTTTAAAATTGTTCATTCGTAGGCAAACATGCATCTGTATCCTTAAACACAAGGACTAGTTTTCATTTACATTTACCTATTTTGCGTGTACAAATGCATGTTTGCACAAATTCTTACCTATTTGCTCGGGAATGCGCATATTTTGGTGGCACAGCAGAGGTAGCCAGTTTGAAAATATAGCCCTTAAACGTATTTAGGGCCCACCAATCTTTTCCCCCAAGCTTGAAGGGATAATACCTCCACTTTCAAAGTCAGAACATTTCAGAGGGCTGTGGATAGTGACTTCTCTTGTCTTCAGGCAATGTGCTACTAACTTTAATCTTCAACGTACAGTAAGATCTTCCTTCTTACCAGTAACTTTACCAACCCATTGCTCCAGCTGTCAAGTTTGAAATTCTAATGCATTATTTGGATGAGCTGAGGAAATCTTTCCTGCTCCTCACATTGTTAATGCACACACACTAACATTAAATTAATTCCTCTTACAGTAAAGTGTTGCTACTGAACTACTGCCTACCATGGGAATTACTGAGACACACTGTATTTCTTGTTATTTTTATAATAGCTGGAATACAACATAATTCATTAGTTTTGACTTTGAGAAAGTTGTGTTTAGAATTGCATGCAGTCTCAGGATTAAATTTCCATTTATTTGAGTGATAAGAAATATCCCTTCCAATAAAACTATATATATATACACACACACCCCAGCGGTTCTGTCCACTTATGAGCCAGATTGTATAACCCTTACATACACTGGGGGGGCATTACTCACCTCAGTAGTCCCATTGAATCTACTCACATAAGTAAAAGTTCACCAGCGTAAGTAAGGATTGCAAAATCAACCCTCTCTGGAAAAGGCCGAGTCCTGAGCTCTTTAACTGGGCAGACCTCCCATTGGGATCCGAAGCTTTGAGCCTCTGCCCCAGTCCAGTTGCAGGATCAGGGCCTTCATATTGTTCTGAGGATTGGGCTCAAAAATCCCAGTATATACTGCAGGAATAAGATTACGTCTTCATGTATTCTGCAAATCCATGATATAAAAGTATGCAAGGCAAAATGTGGCTTCACCCTTATTTTAAAAGTTTATTTATGTTGCTGTTTAATTGTCTCTTAATGAGTGTGAAGGCACAGGGCTTGCAGGCATCGCTAGCTGTGTTTCAGCACCTTAAAGTAAGAGTCTAGTGAGGTGAAAGACAGCGTTATTGTTCATACTCAGTCCATTCTTTTTTTTTTCCCCCCCTCCTATGGGCAGATTCTGCCTTTGGCTAGCATTATGCCAACTGACACGTCTAAGTAAATATACTTAGCCTTGCATTACACTGCAGCCAGCTGAGCAGAATGATTTTTTCCCCATGTACTGCATACCAGGATTGAATCTCAACCATTTCCATAGAAGAGGAAAAGCCAATCACCATTTCTTATTATACCTGGTTTAGCCCCATTACATCATTACTTCACACATCTGTCCGTTTTATTTTTATCCTTTTTTTCCCCCTCGATACTTGTGGTTGCTTTTAGGGGAAAAAATGTTTTGAAAATTAACCTGTAAATTTCCACATGCAATTATTTAGGCATACATGTCTGAATGTGAGTGTATCAGTATATCATGAAATCATAAAAGAAATGAGCACAGTCCCTGGGGGGGAGGATCTTGAATTTTCATCAGGGCTCCATATCAGCTTTTTGGTTGTCTTATGCAAATCACTTGACCTCTGTGCATCTCAGTTTCCCCATCTGAAAATGAGGATGATATTTCTGTGCCTCGCAGAGGTGCTGTGAGAAATTAGTAACACTGTTTGAAGATACAAATGGAATAGCAGCACTACAGATGGACAGACTCTGGTTCATTTTTGTGATTACGTTTGAGGGTTTGTAAAAGTACAGTAATTGTGAGGTTAGACTGGGAGGCTAGGCTGGGGCTGCTTTGAAAATGTGCACTCTGGTCCTGACAAGATTTACGCACGCGCTTAATTTATGCACTGTGACTAGCGTCAGTGACTTCAGTGGAAGTACTCACAGCGCATAAAGTTAAGCTCATGGGTTAATCCTCCCAGCTTTGGGTCTTGTTCCTTCATGAGAGAAGTAGTATTAAACACCCATTCACTTCAGGCCAAATTTTGCCTTTGTGTGCGTGCAACAACCACTGGGTTAAAATGGCAAATTTCTACTTACAGATAGTAGACTTTTAAAAAACCCAGATTTATTCTTTCTTCTCCCCAACTGATATGAAAGCAGAAAGACTGGCACAGCAGATGAAAGACATTTGATGGCTTGCACAGCACCACGCTCCCTGGTATATTATCTCAATTATCAGGCAGGTGTGTCCACAAAATAAACACATATTAATTACTAACAAAATAAAAATGTTAAACCGGCTTCAAATAAATTTTGGATTGCATTGCCCCCAACAAACTCAGTGGAAGAGGGCAATGGAGGGAATAAAGTTTCTTCATTATTCAGGAATTGAGGGGAAAAGTATAACTTCTTTCTCTGTTATTCTTACAGAAAGTGTTTGTGTTAAAATTGTAAAACTCTTTTCCCCTTCCCAATTTATTAACAGAACTATGGAGATGGGACTCACTATGATCACATGGCAAGCAGGGACCTTGGGTCACATGACAATCTCTCTCCTCCTTTTGTCAATTCCAGAATACAAAGTAAGAAGAAATCCAATTTCTTAATGTGGTTTTGTTTTTCAAAGGCTTAATTTTTAAAAGTGGAAGTGAGTGAGTGCACCATAGTTTAATCTGAGGGCTTGCGTTCCTCTCCCAAACATTTTGGGTTTTGTTGTACATAGTCTTTGGGAGGAAATATTGAATTTTGCCTCTTAAGCAACCTCATATTTTGAAAAATGTACACCAGTGCTGTTTACTGAATAGCCTCTATTTTCTTCATATAAGAAGTATATGGCATTTAAAGCAGACTGCCATTTTTACGTAGAGCAGTGAATGTATTTTTCCTGAGGCTTAAGTGTTTTCTTAAAGGTGTGACCACTTGGCAGAGAATTAAACAGAACTTTTTAAAGTACAAAAAATGTTGCTGAAAATATTACAACTAAATGTTCTTTAGAGGGAACAGTTAAATAACAAGAGATTGAGATCATAAACCATTGTTTTCTCTGGATTGTGATGGATCATTGCGTGTTGGGACTTGCAGTCTCTCTGGACTGCAAACTACTGGATTAAAGATGAGGCTGCCTGCAACATGCTCCGCTCAGGACAAGCCAAATTCAGCTCGTGACATTTGGCAAGTCAGCCCTCACAGTTAAGGAAAGCTTGGATGTCCCCGCATTCATTTTAATGAAGCTTGCAAGGATTTAGTGTAGCAGCTATAACCATAGCAGTATAAAGAAAGGCTATAATTATCTGCAAGTGAATGATAGCTACTGTCTTTAAATCATGGTTGATAAATGAGTTTGGTTAAAGTAAATATATGATGTAAAAATATTAGTAATCCTTGTGCTTGGCCAAGATCACACCCTTCTACTGCAGTTATCAATGAACTAACTGAAATGCCGTGATTGAATGTAAGCCAAAGAAAACATAGAGCTGTAACTGTGATATATCATTTTGTGAATGTAATGTGTTCTCCTAAAATATGCCTTGTCTTTTAATATTAGGAAATATTTGTGAGTTGTTTAACATTTGGGATAATGTTGAAGCTTGTAATCATTTGTACGTATTCCCCCACAAAACATAGTTACAACAGTTTCAAGGGTCTGACTTAAGCC
Organism: Chelonia mydas; assembly: GCF_015237465.2. Lineage (NCBI taxonomy): Eukaryota > Metazoa > Chordata > Testudines > Cheloniidae > Chelonia > Chelonia mydas. The sequence continues at coordinate 18,992,421 of NC_051245.2, read as the reverse complement.
AACAAAAGCAAGGAAATTCCAACACTCCATTCTTAACTCACGCCATTGGGTTTAGGTAGTACAAATACGTTACAAATCATCACACACTTCTGTGAACGCACTGGGCTGAGTGATGCTTTCACGTTTAACCCTTTAATGCGGATTTTGCAATTTAAGTCTGTCTCTCTTAACCTCTGCTCCTGCCTTACCCAATAAATAAATAGCATTAGACTGCAATTGTTTCCCCCCCATTTGGGGAAAATGCTGCTTTCCCTTATTTCAAAAAAGTATTCATGACAATAAAATAGTTTTGCAAGCACATTTTTAGGAATAAAATAACAGATTGATTAGATTTTCTTAAATGTGATTTTTCTGCTGAAGCCTGATTGTCAAAGTCAATGTGAGTTTCACAGCCGCAGCTGAGAGAATAATCAGGCCTCAATTTTTCTGAAAATATCAACATTGTCAAATTCAAGATGTCTCTCAGCAGCACTTGGTTTGTAATGGTCATCATGCTGAAAGGTCTGGACGTGGAATGTTCCTGCAGTGTCCTTAAGTTTCAGTGTATGTGCATTTATTGAAAAAATAAAATCATTTGGAAATAAGAATACTGATGTTCCTCCATGTGCAGATTAGTGTGCATGTGTGAGAGAGAGAGAGAGAGGCTAACAGCTTCTGACAAGTGTGTTATTGTGTAATAATGCACGCCTACTGTTGAAGCCAATCAGCTTGCTCCCTCAATCTAAAGCATTTTGTAACCTTAATTTAAAATCATTCTCTGGTAATTAGAGCAGATTCCTTTTAATTTGTGCTAGTTTAGGCAGCAAATCGCATGGAAACCACACTTCTATTCCCCCACTTCCACTAATTTCTTAAAGCCTAGATTGTGTCCAACCTGCTCAGGTGTGCAAGGGGCAGAGGTAGGGATAATGTTGCAAGGAGCCTCCCTGTGTCTCTTGTTTCACCTATGCAGAGGCCAGACAGTCTCATTAGGGAGTGGAGGCAGTTTTCCCTCCTAGCACCCTCTGAAGCTGGCTACCCAAAATGAGAGAGGGGAATAGTGGGTGGTGGCACTGGTACCCCACCTTCTGGGGCATTGGCCAACAGAGCTTTTATGAGGGTGAATGAGAGCTGTTGCAATGTACACTCCCTAGCAAGATGCCAGGAGTCAGCTCCTCCTGGAACTTTTGCTGCAGTCCCCGTGCACTCCCGCCTTGGTTGCGATAGTTAGAATCAAGTCCTAAATGTGGAAGCCAAGGCCGTCTGCTGTACTATGCTAGAGAATGCTACTAAGTCTGTGAATCTCCCACTGTTTCTAAAGAAAGCACTGTTCTGTCAGATAAGCTGTCTGGTCTGAAACACGGGTTGTTATTGTTTTCAGAGTGCTACATTTTCCACCTCAAGCAGATTTTGAACAGAAGAGGATTCTGTTTTTGGCGAGACGGTTTACCTGACATTGACAAAACTGACTCAGAGTTGAGGCCAAGGCAATGTTCTGCTGAGCAGAAAGTCAGAGAGCAGTTTACTAACTGTTTCAAAAGTTGGTGATTAGAAAGATCATTTTAAATACAGAGAGAGAATTCTTTGAGGGATGATAAACTCTTTAGTACTCTTGGGCAACAAGGACCTTATTTTCTTCTGTGTCTTGTATGGTTTTGCACACTTAACTAATCATTAATGATGATGATGATGATAATAATTCAATAAAATAATCAGTAATGCTGTTTATTTCCCAAACGTTTCCACAACCGAAACTGCTATTAATTTGTGCTGATTACATTGTATTTGTGATTTTATGATGAATTCTAATTGTTGCAATTACAAACAGTGCACCATATTTACTTTAATTGAGTCCATCCTGAACTAATATGGGATGTAGCTCCCAGTACATGTTTTATCAGTTTCCCTCTTCCTGTCAGATCATCAAATTATCCAAAGAAAAGGACCCCAAAGATCTACTGTGGAGCAGTTTGCACCTGCAGAGAGAGACATGTAATTTTATTCACATGCTCTTCTTTTTGCTGGCAATTGATACAGATATAGAGCCTGATTATCATCCAACTTGAGCCTATTTTATACTAGTGTAGCTGCATTGACTTCAGTGGAGTTACACTTGATTTATGGTGGCATGAAAACAGAATCTAGCCCTTAGTAGTTTCATAATCCATAGCTTTTATCTGATTAAAAGAACAGCATTTTTTAACTTCTAAGATGTTTCTTTCTATGTCATTACATTGTTATTATTCTTAACAATAAATGTAAATATATGTGTTTTATGATTGTGCCCATAATTCAGTAACCGAGTTGGATGGCAGCAAAGTATATGATGAGCAATATTCATTTTATAGAAAAGAGTTACAAACTTCAGTTCCTTTGAATTTTCTTTTATATTTTAAAATATTTGGTTTTTTTAATGTTGTGAGCTATAAACCTAAATATTTTACCTCATTGTCTTTTAAATTCTGAGGTTTTATTATTGTTTCTTTATTGGTGTTCTTGGAGATAAATAGCACTGTGTAGACAGACATAAGCATACAGAGCATGGGAAAAAAACAAGATTCAGTGTGTATACTGCCAATGCACCTTGATCCAGGCCTGCAACACCCGTTGTATTTCAGATCATCTCTTGAGCACATTTGTTTTGAATAATTTGATGTTTTTATGGTGTAAGCAAATCAAATGGCCACCAAGGAGTCCAACCCTGAGTCCAGTTCTTTCAACCAGTTTTGGACTTAGGCCTACAAGAGTGAAAGGTTAGGGTCTTAAATCACATCACCTTCTTATTCCCTCAATATGAAAATATATGAGAAATTCATCAGAGGCCTCAAAGCAATTGAGCTGTGCGATTAACTTAACCTGTAAACTGATGTGGGTTTGTATGTCCCTCTTGTACTAGCAAACAAGACGTTGATTTTTTTGCTGCACAGTCAGGGTCAAGTTTATGTATGGTGCTCTGCTGTTGGCAAAAGCACAGGGAGAGAATGAAAGGAACCTTGCTTGCTACTTCCCCCTCACAACAGGGGCCAGATGCAATTCTCAGCCACTGTGCACAGAAAACACAAGGACTGCTGGAAGCTAGTGCTGACATCAGTGTTAGTCTCAAGCTGAGGTGTTCCCTCCCACCCTTACTCCAGCCAGCAAAATTGCATTCTATAAACGATGTACCTGGGAACTACTTTGGTCTAATAGGCCATCCTTCAAAAGCATGGTGCCTTTCTCAGGCATAGTGTCTCTGGGAGCTACCCCTGGGTCAAAGCCTCTACATTCCTCCCTTTTCATGGGTTGTACCTTATTGGCTTAATCTAGCTCTTATTATGTGTGATCTAGCATGTAATCTTAACTTTGAAGAAAGAATAGTTTTCCAGGAAGAAAAGATTTTGGGTATCAATGTTATTGACAGCATACGATGAGCCATGAATATTTGTAGAAATGTTGTGGTGGCTGTAGGCCTATATTGTAAGCTTTTGTTTTCAGGTATGTATTTTAACTGAAATGTGTTTTATTTTTTTAAGTGTCCAAATTCTTGCAGTGAGTATTTAAATTTGTCTTTGCTTCAAGCCATTTAATAATTGGCTGTAGGGAATTAACACTATATTATGGCAGAAAATGAGTTTTTTCTCCTAAAGTGTTGCTTCCATGTGTTGAAACAATTATCATTCTGCGTCTCCAGAGTCCAATGAACATTGCCCAGTAAGAATACATACAAGAACTGGTAATACTACAGGGCATGGAATACATTGTTTTAGTTGTATATCATTCCATACTGGATGCTTGATTTTCAGGTGCGTTGTTTGTGAACTGATCCTACCTATGATATCTTGCTAGTACATTAAATCATTTACCAGTATACAGTAACTTGTTTCTAAACCCCCTGTAGCTTAATGGAACATTTCACTGCAGGGATTAGGTTGAGGTTTCAGGCGATGTTGAAGAAAGCTCCTGGCTTATTTGGTGACCTTTGAATCGCATCTGGGTTACTGGTTGATATTTTGATTTGGTTACTGTGGTCATATTGTGACAGCTGCTGGTTCATTATAATTCAGTTTCTCTGCTCAATTTGCCTTGCAGGAATACTTAGCTTTGTGTTGCTTCAAAGTATTTCTAACCATCCTGAGTGCAACCCAGTACATGGTAAAAGGTGAAATATTGTGAATGCTTTGAGATCCCAGCAGCAGTCTACTAAAAGGAGAGTTACACAGTCCACTTGACAAACAGTCACATTTGAGTGTGCAAAGAAGGAAAAAAACCTAAATGGAGATGTTACCCATTCCAATGATACCCAGACCTGTGGATTACTAAAAGGCTGGTTTAATGGCCACTGATAAGATCAGAGGCAAGCTTGCTTTATTTCTTTATTTTAAAAAATACACAAAAACAGGTTGTGCAGTTCTCCTGGTCTTTTTTCCCCATCAAATAATTCTAGCATTGGGAGTATTGATTTTATGTACATTGTTGAACAGTCTAATCTATTTATTGGCATAAGACAAATGCTGCAGAACTTTGTCCATCTTTGATGTATGCTTTGAGAACGTTTAGAGGAACTCAAATTCAGTGTACATACATACCTTAATTTTTATGGCTGTGGGATAAAGAGGTGAGGTGGCTGAGTGATGAAGCTACTTGACTACAAGCCTGACGCTTGTGGGCTTGGTGCTTGCTTGATTCATGTGGACAGGCCACTTCTACTTCACTTAGCTGTAAAATGGGTACATGATCTGGCAGGCTATCAGGTGTAATGCTGGCTCCTTTCTGTCCTGCTGGCTATGTAGCTGATATGCATCAGGCGATTGGCTCAGGGGAGTTTTGACTTTGCTAATAATCTATGTATGTGAAGACAAAGTCATTACAAGATTATGGATCTTTGTGCTCTCTTTCTATTCCTAACTAGAAAATGAAAACAGATGTGATGTACTGGTAATATGCACTATACTGGAGCAGCTCCTTCCCCAGAAGTATCTTCCATCATAACTACCGAGTCACTGTTGATCCTTCCCAGTGCGTGGTTGTCTTCTTATAAGAACTTTTTCTCAGCATGCCTTTCAGAGGGCTAGCCCTTGAAATTTAGTAGAGACAGGTAGTTGCATCTCCAATTGGACATTTTGCATTTGTTTGCTGTCCCCTCTCTTCCATCTTGTAAATATTCTTTATTATCCTGTCAAGTTTTTGCCTGGTTTTCTCTTATTTCTGAGGAGATGGCACATTCCCCAGGTAAAATGGATGGAAACTTGCAAATGATGCTAAGCTACAAATTGGGTGCATCTTGCTATGTGAGATTATATAGTACTGTATGTTGTTAATTAAAACTGGCATATAAAGACAGTGTTTTGTATTGTATAACACTTAGTGTTAGGTAGGACTCCTGGGTTCTACTTCCTCTCCTGCTAACTTGCTGTGTAACCTTTGGCAGGTTGCTTACCCTCTTTTTTTCCTTCAACTTAGCCTAGGTTTATCCATCTGTAAAATGGATTGGAGTTGTGAGGCTTAATAAATTATTATATGAAAAATATTTGAGTTCCTTGGGTATTCCAAGTAAGTGTAAAGTTTCATTAATATATACTGTGCTATGACAGCACTCATCTCTGTAAGAACTGTCCTTATTTGGATATGATTTTCTTATTCAGTTACTGTGATTATTGGCAGAGTTGGTAGCACTGCCTATATTAAGGTTGCTCAACATTTTCAATTATAAGGCCTTGTTTTCAATTTCTTATAACTTTCCCAAGTTATAACTATTTGGGCTAAAATTTTCCATACCGACTATCTGACATAAGCTTTTTTTTTTTTAAATTTCAGAAAAAATGGTTTCCCCGATTTCTTAGAATGAGTTTAGGGAAAAATATGGTCTTTTGTCCATATTTAAAAAAAAATTCATAGAGCTGTTTCATTGAGAAGCTCAAGCATCTCCATTCTTTGTTGCAGGGACATTAAATTTTTCAGGGAAGTTGGCTTGGTGTCAGGGATGTGCATTTTTCCAACCCTGTGAATATTCACCTATATTGACTAATTTATGAGCCTTTGAAAGAATTCAGTTTGCACATGCTCAGTAGAAACTTGTTAGCTTGGCCGCTAAATTCTCCAAAGCTTCCTTCTGCACTGAGCATGCTCCAGCACAGGGCTGTTGGGGCTGAGTAGGCTTTGCAGGATATTACTTCTCTCTGCTGCTTTGGGGCCACTGCTGTGCAAGGTACTGTAACTTAGGAAAGGCAGAGTATCTCTCCTGTGCTGTCAGTCCTCCCACTGCTGGTAACGAGAATGATTTGAATGCAGAGAGGTGAGGTATGGGGTCTCTACAGGGGGAAAATATGAGAACAGAGGAAGAAGGGGTTGTGGGAGCCAGAATGTGGAGGGGAGCGGAGGGGGGTGGGGTGGCACAGGAGTGCTGGATAGGCAGGGACACACTGCGGGGAAGATGCCTATAACCACTAAATCACATTCTCTTTATAGAGCCTGGAATTGAACCCAGGAATACTGAGTCTTTACATTCCTCTGCTGTCAAGAAATAGCTGTAACTCCTCCCCTCCAGCAAAATGTCTTTTCCCTTTCTAGTGTTTAATGCACAGGGAGGATAACAGTCTACTCCTGCTGTCAGTTATTCCATTACCTACGGTGATTGAGGTCTGTGCTGTTTCTATAAAGGTCTGAAACCTCCTGATGACCCAAGTTGCGTGTCAGTATGGTTCCAAAGGATAGAATTCCTGTTTTTCTGTTTTGTTTTTTAAATTAGGAAATCACTAAAAAAAAAAAAAGATTAAAGAACATTAAGGTTGTTAAATCAAAGATTCAAAGTTAGGAAATGCCATAATTAAGGTTGCCTGTGCAACCTGAATTCAGCCCCTTTGTGCATATGCATTATGATACAGTCTTTAATGACATCATCGCATCCTATTTTTTCCATTGGCTTCCTGCCACATTCAGTGCATAGGATGGATGGTGCTCAGGGAATGAATCAGGATTGTGTAGTGAAGAAGGTCTACTGTATGTAGGACACCTGCCTCATTTGTTGCAGAAGTTGGAAGGTGTAGAGTGTTGGCGGGGGGCTGAATAAAGAGAATAGATGGTCTTATGGTTAAGGAAGTTGAAGCTATCCTGGGGAACTGGAGTCTATCCTTGTCTGTGCCGGAGTTCCTGTGTGATGCTGGGCAAGTCACTTAAGCCAAATTTTTCACAGGTGGCTACTAATTGTGTGTTCCTCATATTCTGGGTTCTCAACGTGAGAGATCTGGGGCCAGATCTGCAGAAACACTAAGTACTCAGAATTGTAGCTGAAGTTAGTTGAAACTGTGCTTTGAACATAGTAAGTGCTAAAAAACAACAACTAAGTATTCTGAAAAATCAGCCCTAGGAGTCTCAAGTTGGGCACTCAAAATCAGTGGACACTTCTGACAGTTTTTCTCATTAATCTCTGTGTGCCTCAGTTTCCCAAATGTAAATTGGGAATAATAATGACACCTAATCTTGCGGGGGTGTTTGTGAAGATAAACTCATTAGTGTTTGTGGAGCACTCGGATACTGTGGTGACAGTATCATAGAAACATTCAAGAGGAAAAGCTAATAACATTTCTATTCAGTGAATGGTTTGAGTGGTCCTCTGCTGTTGACAGCTGACAACAAGCCCTCCACTGCACACTGATTGAGGAGACTAAAAAGAAATACTGAATAACTACTCATTCACTGAATAAGATATGTTTGACTCCCATTGCAGAAACCCTTTAATTCAGCCTGGGATTGAGCTTGAACTGTGCCCATGAACCAGCAGTGAGTGGTTCCCAAGAAAAATTTTTGGAGCCTGAAGCAATTTTTGATTCTTTTCCCTTGTGTTTCACCGTACTCACAAGCTTTTTTCCAGGGCACTCTTTATGGTATATATCAAAACTGAGAATGGCCTTTTTGGGACAGGCCAAAAGTGGTAGTAACATGGTATTTCTCTTTTCATTGTGATTGCTTGAGACTATTCTATGTGATCAGGTGGTGGTTCTACTTTCATCTGTATTATTTTTAGAGAGAATAAGAAAAAGAAAGAACGCATTTCTGTTGTGCTCTCTGATCCAAGCAGAGAGCACAAGGAAAGAAATCAAACAAAAATACGTCTCCTTATCCCTAATGACACTTGTTACGGGTTTCCCCTGGGGTGCCACCTGGAACTGGGGTATCACTGAACCCTCTGACCCACCAGCCTGGGCTCCCTCTCACACTGTGCTGCTGTGACAAGCTGCAGACCGGCTACCGCTCCTACAGTTCCTCCAGCATTCACACAGGTAAGGACACACCCAGCTGCATTACATGCAGGCTCTCTGACCAGCCACTGCGTGAACCAACAATAGAGAGGCTATAGCCAAAATAACCACCAGTTTCCCAGCCTAGGACCCCCACACTGGAGTATAAACCCAAAATTATACTATCTTGTGCTACACAGGGAACTGTACAGTGTAAATGCATAGAGTTCACCCCTCCCAAACACTTCACTCCAAGCTTATTGGTTTAGATTAAAACATAAAATACATTTATTAACTACAAAGGATAGATTTTAAGTGATTATAAGTGATAGCAAACAGATCAAAGCAGATTATGTAGTAAATAAACAAAAACGCAAACTAAGTCTAATATACTAGAAAGATAGGATTTGAATTAACAATCTCTCACCCTAACTGATGATACAGGCAGGATGCAGATTCTTAAGGCACAAGCTACATTACTTTGCAGCTTGGAATCCCCTGGTTTTTCATACACAAGCTATAAATCCCTTTAGCCTGGGTCCAGCACTTCCCACAGTTCAGTCTTTGTTCCTCAGGTATTTTCAGGAATCCTCTTGTGGGGGAGTGAAGGAGAACTGATGATGTCACTTGCTGCGTTATATAGCATTTAGTGGGAACCCTTTGTTCCAAAACCAGTTCCCAGACCAGTGTGTAGAAAAACATAGACACCCCAAAATGGAGTCCAGAGTTATGTGGCCTGGTTACAAGCCCTTGCATACCTTGCTGAGTCACAGCAGCCATTACTTACAGGGTATTTGGAATGGTCACAGGAAGGTTAAGTTCTTCCAGAGTCCATTGTCTTTGTTGATGGACCATCAGCACTGTCTGGTTTCTCTGTTGTTGTATTAGAGAGGGTAGTCACCCAGAGTCCACATGATTGAAATACAGATATGTAGTCAATATTCCTTACTTTAGATTCAAAAATTATCCGTGTATACTAATAGGATAATCATATTCAGAAAATCATAACTTTTCCAGTGACACCTCACATGATCCATTTTGTACAAAATGCATCATAATTATGCCATAATCATATAATAATATCACTGTGAAGAATATGGGGTGCAGTGTCACAACACTGACCTCCTTTGTAAAGTGCTTTGAGATCTACTGATATAAAGCAATATAAAAGTACTATATAAGAGCTAGGTATTTTTGTTGTTACTATTATTTAGTCTGTCCATCTGATTCTTGCCAGTATTGGCCTAGTTACTAGATCTTAGCTCATTTATTTCTTTCTGAAATTTCTTTGAATATTGTGTTATTTTTATCCTATATTTGGCATGATGTATGTATTATATCCAAAATATTTTGTCGTATCATTCGGATGCTTGTGTTGTTATTGCATTATTCCTGTAGAGAAGCATACAAGTATACATGCCTTCTGTAATGCCCCCATTAAATGGACCTTTCTTAGTACTGTTATCAACAGATAGTTGGCCTGACATATGGATCTCCCAGTTTTACAAGGAGAAACTTGTTTAATTGATGTCTGAGTTCTCCTGTTGCATTATGCTGTGGCCTGGAGAGTGGTGGTGTTGGGCAAAGCTTCATGAGTTTGCAACTCGTAGCTGACACACATGATTCTTTGTATTCGAATGACCACAGAATATTTACAAGTGTACAGCCGGTGAAGATGAATGGGAAAGTTCACAGAATGCTGTGCAAGTCAGAACTGAAAAAATTCATAGAAAACCTCAGCAAGATTGAAACGGAACCCCATCTCTTTTGTGTTATGAGGATGGAGGTGGACACTTTAGAGGTTTCTATGTAAAATTTGGGACACAGAAAGTCTCTTGGCAAGGAAAAAGGTAATGACTGGCCCCCTATTAGGGTATGTCGAGACCTAAGTTCCCTCTAAGCTGTGCGGCAGCCTATTAAGTGCTGTGCAGGCGCTCAGGGCTGCGACGGGGAGAGATGCCTCTCCCCCAGCCCTGGACCTGCCACGGCGGGCACAGGTGCCCCTCCCCCACAGCCCAGGGCCTGCTGTGGGGAGAGAGAGCTGGGGGGAGTCATCTCTCTCCCCGCCGTAACCCCGGGGCAGCCTGTACTCCAAACCCCTCATCCCTGGCCCCACCCCAGAGCCCACCCACCGCCCCGGAGCCCTCTCCTGCACCCCAAATCCCCAGCTCCACCCCAGAGCCCGCACCCGGAGCCCTCACCCCCCCAGCCCAACCCTCAGCCCCAGCCCTGACCCCCCTCCAACACTCCGAACCCCTCAGCCCCACCCCTGCCACATGAATTTTGTTAGGTGCACCAATATGGAGGTGATGTGTCACACGTCACCGCCATAGTGGTGCACCTAACAAAATTCGTTCCACACATGCTTGGGAAAAATTAGAGGGAACACTAGTTCTAGACAGCAATCACTGGCTTTAATGTAGCTTGCTCCAACCTCCAGACCTAGAACAGTGAATCTGCAGCAGCGCTAGCTGTATAAAACTGCCACAAAGCCTGGGTAATTACACATTGGGCTAATCTGCGCTGCAGCTCACATGGTCATGGCGTCACTGTCCCAATACCTGAAATAGCTATCTTTAATCTACCTTGGGTATGTCAGCTGAACCTGCAGTCATGCACAATCATACCCTTAGATTAGTCATGGCAGAAGGCGAAGGGTGATTGTATGTGTTTTCATTGATGCTAAAGTATAGCCCCCATTGACTCAGATAAGAGCTGTTCCTATTAGTCATCCTTGTTTTTTTCCACCACTGTTTTGTTCTATACCCACCAGTTTCATATAGTCCTCACTTGGATCTGATTTCTTTAGGTCAGGGGCTGACTTTTGTTTTACATTTGTAAAGCATTCAGCACAGTGGTGCCCATTTTGTGATTGAGGCCTCAGGATACAACTGCAATACAATTAAATGTTAATAATATAGCCCTTTTAAATGTTAATTATAATTGTGTGTCACAGACAACATAACGAGGGGTAGGGAAAACAGATGGAGGGACCATTCTCAGGACCACAATGGTTGGTCTCTTACAGCAGTCAAGACCTTCTAAAATAGCAAGGTGTATGTCTAGAGCTTGAAGACACTGCCAAGGCTGAGAGGCACAAAATGTTACTTACCTTAAAAATAACATATTTATTTTTAACTGTCTTTCTCAGTCTCAGAAATCAATCACCATTTCCACCACCCTGAAAGATGGGCCTGGAATGCCAGATTCAAATCCAAATACGGATAATGACTCTCTTTCCACATCAAAGTACACTGGTGTTTGGATGCTGGGGTTTGGCATGGCCCAGAAAAGGGATATTTGATCCGATAAAGAGATAGAGGTCCAGATATAAATTTGGAAACCACCCCTGTCCCCGTCCAATATATAAGAGGTATCCGTATCTGGGATTTTGTTAGGGACTCATCACTAGCTACAACACTAGGACAGTATATCATGCACAAACCCAGGATCCTATATTTGTTTACAGCTGCACACACAGTATGCCAAAGCCATGCCCCTGCCTGTCATTGGCATTGTTATAACTAGACTTGATACTGAAACAAATCAAGAATCATGTCAGTGGAGCTTCTTTCTTAGCAGGATGGAGGAGCAGACTGAGTGGGAAGATGATCTGATTGCTGTGGTATCTCAAAATTGAGAGATCACATTTTAGGCCTTCAGGCATGGAGGCCGACCCTATTCCTGTTGAAGCCTTAGAGTTTTGCTGTTAATTTCAAAGGTGTTAAGGTCAAGCCCCTGCACAGTATTCCTATAAAGCAAATTTGTCCTTCAGAGAAATGTCTCTGATTCCAGGCTTCTGTCTATATAAATATATTCCTGTTGTGCATTTTTGTATGTCACCTGGAGAATTATGTTGTGATTTTTGCGGTGCATACCACTGTCATCCTGACTACTGTATTTGAAGGCAATAAGAATATACCTGCTGAGTGGATTAAACATTTCTTCAGCTCCCTTTGTGTGTAACAGGAGACTTTTTCATTGAGGTAAACTGGGGGAGTTGCGACATGGCTTTCAAATATCATCAAACCCTTACAAGTTTTGTCAGCTGTATTTTACACAAGCATTTCAACCAAATTCTTTCGTTGGACAGTGCCCCCAAAATTGGAAAATGTGGCTAGTCTTAATAATAAACATCCTACCTTGAAATAATACCTCACAGAGAGCTGTATGCTCTGAATGCTCAAAGAGACAATTCAGATTATGAAAGCAGACTTATTGTATAGTTGGTCCATTTTGTTCTTGAATGGAAAGATTACTTTAGGGAGTGATGTTCATCAGATTTGCATCCCAGATTTAGCTACATAGTAATTTATTATTTTTGTATTTATTTTGGTAAACAAAGTTATGAACTAATGATAGAATTGTCTCCAACCTAAAGAAGTATAGATCAGTTTTAGAATTGCCTCAGATAATTTAGTAACTGCCTCAAAATCTCCTAAAACTCTTGGTCAGTGCTAAATATCAACAAGAATTTCATACTGCTTGTGTCCAGCATGGGTTTATACTGTTCTTTAAGCTGATTCATTAAATAAACATACATATTGTAACACTCAGTTCTTTGGACTTTTTGTTGTTGTTGTTGTTATGGGAGTACTATTTGCTAGGATTCCTCTTCCTGGTGTTATACCTATCTCAAAGTTACAGGTTATGACTTTCCTTCATCTAAGAAGGGCTGGATGGGTTTGCCTTCATCAACTTCTCTTCTAGATTAGCCATAGAGGTCTCTGCAGAACACATTGATGTGCTTCTGGATGATTATCAGCGTCAGGTTTGGTTTAATCATTCAGACTGTTTGGGTGCAGATCCCAGAATAATTGATTCAGCCTTTTGTGCTTTTCAGGCAGATACATTGAGTATCACCTGGTTTGTGGCGTGGAGGTGTTTTGGAATATACCACAAAAATTCACCATGTCTGCTTTTTGGAGATATTAGATCCCAGCATACCGACTGCTTCCCGCTATGGCTGCATTGCATTTGTACAATATATGTATATAATATGCGTTCTGTGAAACATTTTGGGATGAAAGGCATTGTATAGATTTAAAATATTACTGTTCCAATCCAGGAGTTAATGCATTTTGCAGCACAGCCATTCCCCCCACAAGCACCTGCCACTAACACACTGGCCTTTAGTATCTAACCCAGGCCTCTTGTGCAGTGTGGCAGAAAAAAAAAGCTACAAATGCACATTCATTTATTTGGAAAACTAATGTCAGATGTATAAAAAGAACCTGTAGACTTTGGCTTTGAATGTCTGCATACAAGGCAAAGAATTGTAATATTATTTTGCACTACATAGTTTTCAGTGAAGTTTACATTCCAGCCTATTTTATTTTAAAACAAGTTCAGTATTTTTAATTAGTTATTTTTGGTGACAGTTGTATTCCTTATAGGATGACATAGAGGAGAGCTATGTGAAAGGTTCTCATTGACCCTCAAACCTGCTTGACCTGAGCCTTGTGTATGAGGCTCAATATTTTGAAAGTTTGGGTATAAAAATTGGTTGAGGTCATCCCTACAGTAGGCGAGTTGGTGAAACCCCCTACACCCACATGCTTACAGCTACCTCCTCTCTCCCCACGAGACCTTCCTGAAGACATGGGGAAATCACAGGGTTTGCTGTTAAATCTGGAGGGGGGGGAAGTGGAGTGACCCAGATGGGGGATTTAGGGATATGTGGAGGTTCTTTTTGGAGTTCAGAGTTATTGAACTCCAAACGACCTTATGGGCTGATTCTTTTCCAGTCCTGCTGAACCAAATTACAAGGTTTAGTCCACAGGCCTCCGTAGGGGTTCACACAACCCTAGCATAAACTGCCATAATGCACAATTGTGCAGTACTTACTGAGGTTCTATTTTCGTGTGCTCTCAGGAGCTGCATTTTTCTGCATCTCAAACTCACATTAATACAGTCAGACAAAGAAATTGCTTTTAAAATAACACTTATGAGGCATTTTAATGGTTAATGAGCTTCTGCTCCTTATCAAGATGAACTTAGTTTAGCTTTCAAATAAGAATTTACTGCTGTTCTCTCGCTGAGCTGATATTAGTTGCAGAGGGAATTTGAGCTCACACCTGTTCTAGCATTAAAAGTAGCTTGTAAGTGACTTCCTTAAAATATTCGGGGGGGGAGGCAGGTGGAGGGAAATCCAATTTCTAGAAAATCTCAGCCAACCAGGCAAAGCATTCACAGGCACATCTTTTAAAAATGTTTGGTTTATGAATTGGTTACAATCTTAATATTTTCCAGAGGTATTTTGATCACATAATTAGTAAATATACATTGAAAGGCAGAGGCAGGAGGAGATGACTGGTTTGTATATGCAATAGACCTGTGTTACAGCTGGAAAGTGTATATGTGGAAAAATGTGTGAAACAAAACAAATTTGCTGAATTACTAGGTCATTTACGTAGCTGCTCTATTCACGGTCTGTTAAACAAGCAAAAACAATGGTTTTGTTATGCTCTCTAGTTAAGGGACAGGATGTGTAAAACAATGTGGAGTTGGCTGGATGATTAATAATCATCTTGAGCCCTTACTTACCTTGAGCCTGAACTTTATAGTATATAAATATTTTGAATCAAGGAATGTAGAAGCTAAGTCAGAGCAGGCTCTTTTATTATAAGATGCTATATTTCTCTTCAAAGAAGAGATAATATGATCATTTAAGTGTACGAGGAAGTCTTGGGGGCTCAAAGATGGCTGGATTTTAATATTAGACTGCACTGGAGCTTACCAAGGGCATAGCTGTGATGGCAACCTGTTTTTGGGTCAAAACTAAATGCAGTTTGTCTTGCTATTACAGTTTTCTTCTAAGTATTTTCTCTATAATTAGGAGCTTATTCAAAGAAAGAAATTTAGCATTGGCTTCTGTAGGAACACACCATAGTCTTACAGCAAGAAATATTTGTACTTTGGTTACTGCTATATTTTTAATTCTCTTTATTTTAGGCACCTCTCACAGTTTCTGCCAGGATTGAGCTGTTCTTGTCCCCAGTATTTAGTTTCTAGTACTACATTGGTTTTGTATATTGGCTTAGACACACAAAATATAAAGTCAAGTATAAAACAATTCTGATAAAAATAATAAAATGAATAGTTTTGGGCCATAGCAGGGTACAGAATATCTCATTTGCATCATACCACTAGATGCATCACACATGGTCTATTATTATTATTTTATTTTATTAATTTATTTGTATTAGAGCACCGTGTCATGGGCCATGTCATGGACCATGATCCCACTGTGCTAGGTGCTATACAAACACAAAACCCAACAACAGTCCCTGCCCCAAAGAACTTACAATCTATATCAAGCTCTCATACTATGCAAGCAAATGAGGGTATACAAGGCCCATGCTTTGATCCTTGTACCCTGTGGAGGAAAAAGAGCATACGTTTAACAGACTCCATAAATTGGATTATTTATCATTTTAACTAAAACCAGAACACCTATACATCTCTTTATTCTGCAAACTTTTACAATGTGATTATGGCCATAAATGATTTCTGTAGCTCAAAAGAGAACACAACCAAAATTGCAACGCTTCGATGGAAGAATATTTTTGGGAGAAAACATGCTTGCTCTCTAAAACTCATTAAGAGGAAATTGAGCTAACCAGCAGATCTTAAAAGGTGGCCTACTGTGTATATGTCTGAAATAACTGGAAGATACCATGTTCTGATTAGGTCTTGGATGCGAGAGGTCTGCCATTTAAGTGGCAAGTGTTTTTTAATACTTTAAATTCTTTTTCTTTTTTTAAGTGTGTGATACATCCAATCTCTCACTCTATCTTCTTTTTCATGTTCTCTTTGTCTGTTTGGGATAATGTAAAAGAAAAAGAAGGAAATCTGAGTGGCCTCATGTAAACTTCAGAAATCATGGACATAAAGGTAATAGTTTAAAAAGCTTAAGAGGGAATCAAATGCCACCAAATGCCAGAGATAAAGCAATACCAGCTCCATGTCAGTACTGCTAAGCTAGCCCCTCTAGCGGAGCAAGTATGACAAGTCAGGAAGAAGATATCAGTGCCCATGCAGTTTTCACATTAGCCAGCGTTCATACACTGGATGGTTTGACAGGAGATACTGACCGATCAATGATGCTAGCACCAGTGCTAGAATTCAGACTGAATCCCAGGAGAATGAACAGAGTACTGGGTTTCAAGTAGTGCTGGGTACTGGAGATAGATACTGTGGTAATAGTCAATTCCCAGACCAACTTTCTATCACAGATTCTGCAGTGTGGTGGACATAAGCACATAGAAACAGCCATACTGGGTCAGAGAGTGGCCAGGGCCAGATGCGTCAGAACGAATGAACAGAACAGGGTAATTTTGGGTGATCCATCCTCCATGCCAGCTTTTGGCAGTTGCAGGTTTAAGGACACCTGGAGCATGAGATTGTGTCCCTGACCATCTCGGTTAATAGTTAGAGCTCTACCAAATTCACAGCTGTGAAAAACCCGTCATGGACTGTGAAATCTGGTCTCTCCTGTGAAAACTGGTCGTTTGTGTAATTTTACTCTATGCTATATGGATTTCATGAAGGAGACCAGCGTTTCTCAAACTGGGGGTCCCAACCCAAAAGAGGGCTTTGGGGGGTTGCAAGGTCATTGTTGCAGAGTTGTGGAATTGCCATCCTTCCTTCAGAGCCGGGGGGCCAGAGAGCGGCAGCTTCTGACCAAGTACCCAGCTCCGGAAGGCAGCGCCCTGCCCGCAGCAGCACAGAAGTAAGGGTGTCAATACCATACCATGCCACCCTTACTTCTGCGCTGCTGCCTTCAGAGCTGGGTGGCCGGAGACTGGCGGCTGCTGACCGAGGCCCAGATCTGAAGGCAGCAGAACAGAAATAAGGGTGGCGATACCACACCATACTGTCTATCCTTACTTCTGCGCTGCTGCTGGCGGCGGCTCTGCCTTCAGAGCTGGGCTCCCGGCCAGAAGCCGCCACTTTCCAGCTGCCCAGCTCTGAAGGCAGCGCTGCGGCCAGTAGCAGGGCAGAAGTAAAGGTGGCAATACTGCAACCTCCTTACGATAACCTTGCTGTTCCGCTCCCCACCCCTTTGGGTCAGGGCCCCTTCATTACAACACCATGAAATTTCAGATTTAAATATCTGAAGTCATCAAATTTACGATTTTTAATGTTCTGTGACCATGAAATTGACCAAAATGGACTGTGAATTTGTTAGGTCCTACTAATAGTATTGATGGATCTATCTTCAATGAATTTATTTCTTTTTTGAACCCAGTTATAATTTTGGCTATCACAACATTCCCTGGCAAGAAGTTCCAAAGGTTGACTGTGTGTTGAGTAAAGACGTACTTCCTTTTGTTCTTTTAAATCTATGGCCTATTCATTTCATCAGGTGACCTCCTAGCTCTTTTGTTATGTGAAGGGGTAAATAACACTTTCTGCTTCTCTTTCTCTATAACATTCATGATTTTATAGGCTTCTATTGTATCTCCCCTTAGTCGTCTCCTTTCTAAGGTACACGGTCCCAGTCTTTTTAATCTCTTCTAGTATGGAAGCTGTTCTATACCCTAAATCATTTTTGATGCCCTTCTCTGTACCTTTTCCAGTTCTAATATATCTTTTTGAGATGAGGTGACCAGAACTGCATGCAGTATTCAAGGTAAGATGGATTTATATAGAGGAAATATGATATTTTCTGTCTTATTGTCTATCCCTTTCCTAATGGTTCCGTTAGCTTTTTTGACTGCCCCTGCACATTGAGCACAGAGAACTATCCACAGTGACTCCAAGATCTCTTTCTTGAGTGGTAACAGCTAATTTAGATCCCATCATTTTGTACATATAGTCTGGATTATTTTTGCAATATGTATTATTTTACACATATCGACTTTAAATTTCACCTACCATTTTGATGCCCAGTCACCCAGTTTAGTGAGATCCCTTTCTAACTCTTCATAGTCATCTTTGGACTACATTATCTTGAGTAATTTTGTATTGTCTATACTGTTACCACCTCAGTGTGCACCCTTTTTCCAAATAATTTCTGAATATGTTGAAACCGTTGGAGACCCTGCTATTTACCTCTCTCCCTTGTGAAAACTGACCATTTATTCCTATTCTTTTAACCAGCTACTGATCCAGGAGAGGTCCTTCCCTCTTATCCCCTGACTGCTTACTTTGCTTAAGAGTCTTTAAGTCCAAGTACGTTATATTGATTGAGTCACCTTTGTCCACATGCTTGTTGACACCCTCAAAGAATAGATTGGTGAGGCATGATTTCTGTTTACAAAAGCCATGTTGATTCTTCCCCAACATTTCAGGTTTATATCTGCATCTGACAAGTTTATTCTTTGCTGTGGTTTCAACCAATTTACCTGATACTGAAGTTAGGTTTACTGGCCTGAAATAACCAGGATCATCTCTGGAGCCTGTTTTAAAAATAGGCATTACATCAGCTACCCTCCAGTTATCTGGTACAGAGGATGATTTAAGTCATAGGTTACATATTAGAGTTAATATCTGCAATTTCATCTTTGAGGGGTTTTTTGAGCTCTTGGGTGAAGACCACCTGGTCCTGGTAATTTATTTCTATTTAATTTATCAGTTTGTTCCAAAATCTCCTCTCTTGACCCCTCAGTCTGTGCAGTTCCTCAGATCTGTCACCTAAAGAGAATGGCTTGAGCGAGGGAATATCCCCCATAGCCTCTTCAGTGAAGATCGATGCAAAGAATTCATTTAGCTTCTCCGCAATGGCCATGTCTTTCCTGAGTGCTCTTTTAGCACCTCGACCATCCAATGGCCCCACTGACTATTTTGCATACTTCCTGCTTCTGATGTCCTTTTTTTTCTTTTCTTTTCCTTTCTGTTACTTTTGAATCCTTGGCTAGTTGCTCTTCAAATTCTTTCTTGATCTGCCTTATTATATTTTTTTACTTGACTTGCCAGAATTTATGTTCCTATTTTCTTCAGTAGGATTTGACTTCCATTTTTTGCCTTTTTGCTGCTAATTGCTTCTTTTACTGTTTAGCCCTGGTGGCATTTTTTTTTGGTCCTCTTATTGGTGTTTTTGTATTTGCTTTTTATGTGGGGAATACATTTAGTTTGAGCCTGTATCATGGTATTTTTAAATATTCTCCATGCAGTTTGCAGGCATTTCACGCACGTGACCATTCCTTTTAATTTCCATTTAACTAGCTTCCTCATTTTTGTGCAAGTTCCCCGTTTTGAAGTTAGATGCTAGTGTGGTGGTTTTTTCTGGCATTTGTCCTCCCACAGAGATGTTAAATTTAATTACATTATGGTTGCTATTACCGAATGGTTCAACTATATTCATCTCGTGGACAAGATCCTGTGCTCCACTTAGCTCTAAATGAAGAATTGGTTCTTCTTTTGTGGATTCCAGGGCAATCTGGTCCAAGAAACAGTCATTTATGTTGTCTAGAAATTTTATCTTTGCATCCCTTCCTGAGGTGACATATCCCTAGTCAATATAAGTATAATTGAAATTCCCCATTATAATTATTGTATTTTTTGCCTTCTCCTTGGAGCATTTCACAGCCATCATCGCATCATCCTGGTCAGGTGGTTGGTAGTATATTCCTATTTCTATACTCTTATTTTTCAAGCACAGAATTTCTATCCAGAGAGATTTTTTCACATATAGTGCAGCCACTTTGCACTGCACCACTAGCAGAATCTGGTCACAAAGTTGGCATAGCCAATCCTAGGAAGATCTCAGTAGTGTAAGAGGGATTTGTGGCACAGAGGGAACACTACTTCTCCTGCCTCTCCTTTTTTGCCTGCTTAGGATGGTGGCCAAGGAAAAGGAGGGTATCTCAGCCAGAGCCCTACTCCTCATTATCAGAAAGTTGATCTAAGTTGCACAGAGACTCTGGAAAAGTACACACTGATCCTTGGATAACGGCGCAGAAAGGCCAAGTTCACATCCACCTTCCTGAGATTTGCTGTGTTCTCAGATAGCTGAGGATCTTGGCCTTCAGTTTTATTTTGAGTAGCATGACTGAAATGTGGAGGTGGAGTATATTTTAGTGTCACTTAAGTCAGTGGGGTTGCACAGGGTGTAAGTCTGTGCAGAATTTGGTCCAGTAACTATGATCTGGTTAAGTTATTCAAGTTTTAGAATAAAGCAGTTGTTGGGGGTGTTAAACTTGATTTTGTTTTATATATTGCCTTAGGTACATAGGATATCCAGTGACACTTTACAAGGCATTGGGTTATCTGCTGACAGTACAATGAGTGAGATGGACAAACAGAGCACCTGTTATGTTCTTAGCAGTAGCTCAGACTCAACTGTAGATATTAGAACCTGTTTTATTGGGGGAGGAAAACAGTTAAAATAGTGAAGAGAATAAACATAGAAGGGAAATGGAGCCCATGAAAAATAAATACTGAAAATATATGACTATATATACACACAGTTATGCTGTCTGGGAATAAATATACTACAATGAAAAACAAACTAGCTGATATAGGTTGAACAAGGAAGGGCAAAAAGTAATCATAGGTAAGAAAGAGACATATGTGAGATATAAAACATCAGGTATTCCAGAATGATTACAGAATAAGGTTGAGTTTAAAAAGAATGAATGAGAAGCAAAAGTGGAGAATGAAAGGAAGATTATACATGAGATTAAGATAAATAAAGAGAGATTATTGAAGTGCATAAAGACTAGCAGCTCAATAAAGTAGGTGGTTGGACCTTGGAAATTGTAATAACTGACAATGTTGACATGACTAAAAAATAAATGATTTTTTTGCTTGTGTTAACAAAGGAGAATGGGGAACAGAAGCCAGAAACAGACATAAATTTCCTAGAAAGAGAAAAGAAATACTAAAGGAAATCAAGAATATGCCAGAATAGGTGACCAAGAAATAAGTCCATCAGAGGATGGGCTAAACTCCAGAGCCAGGAGGGAGCCATCACAGAATTCTTAAAAGACAAGGAACATTTCACATTTATGAGAAAAATGTTTGTTTTTCAAAGTGGCCCTCTGTGTTTGTCCTGGAACCTTGAGGATCTCTCTCCCTCCGCACAACACACATACATTGTTTCTTGCTGTAATCTCTTCTCAAGGACATTACGCTGCCTAATTTGCATTGGACTGAATTTTATAATTAATAATATTTTGGTTTTTTGTAGTGCCCACAGTGTGCTACATGCTTTACAAATACAGAAAGCAGTATGGTCCCTGCCCCAAAGAGTTTACCATCCCATAAAAAGTTTACAATGCCAAATCCGGTATCAGTGGGCCATGTCAAAGAAACTAACCTGGTGTTGCTCAGTAGTAACTCTTCTCTGAGTAAACCATCACCTTCATATTATCACCAAGCAAGGTTTACACTGAGAGGGGCCGAACAGACCGCCACTGTATAGCCTACTCTGTCTCCTGGAAGGAACAGTTGAGTTCTTTTGTACTCTAGCACTATGTGCATGGGTGCCAATGGACAAATGACTTCTTCTGAGGAGGGAGGGCATATGGATTTGCCTGGTGACCTCTTTGAACAAAAGACTGAATTAAAGGTTTTTAAACCAATAATAATGCATATTAGGTCCTAATGATACCATGGTAGCATGTAGAAGTGGAAGCATGCACCTCATGCCTCCATTCCTCTGATGCCCGCTGTCACAGACTCAGTATTGATTCCAACCAGCACAGTTTGGACTAGTGGCCTCTGTGCACCTGCTGTTGATGTCTGAATTCCTGAAGCTCCCCCCCCGAACTACTCACACCTGAAAGCACAGGTTTTTTACAAGACCGATCGTTCACATGCTGATGGTGACTTGAATGAGCTTCACACCTTAGTGATAGGTCTATCTCAGATATAATTTTTTAGAGACCAGGCAGTGCTACAGACACGATATCTTGCTTCCAAATATAGTGATGGAGTTACACCTTAGTCATTCTGCCAACGTTGTTCCTATGTCCACATGTCTATCTAGAGATGTTTCTCCTACAGACTTGATATTAAAAGTTCTCATGTCTCTTATTTGGTACAGACCACCCAGCTTCTTGTTACTTATGACACAAATTTATTTGGTTTGACTGTCTTCAAGAGAACCATGTCTAAATGGCTGTCAGATTGTATCGCTCATTGAGGCTGGAGGCACTAGGAGATGCTTGATTTCCACTGCACAAGCGGATGTGTTAACAACTGCTGGAGCTAATGGCTTAGAATATTGAATACAGGCCTTAGTTTCTGCAGGACTGTTGACCCAAGAATTGTGATCTCCTCCATTATATAATTTCAGAGAACACCAATTTCGTGTTAGCAATTCTGTCTTCCTGGGGGACTAGGGAATGAAAAAACACAAGCTGAAGCTGAACCTGGATCGTTTGTCCGTCAACAGAGGATATTACTGCTAGGCCACTGAGTTGATCCAGCAACAAATTCTCTTTATGTTTATTAAATATGTTGCAGTCCTTTACAAGAGTGAATTGGGGTAAACAGAGCCCATGGGCTCCTTCCTGCTGCAGACGAGCTTTTCTCCTAGCATCTTGGATTGATTCTTACCCTTTCCGCAACTGAAGCAGTCAACGCTGCTTTACCTCCAGTTCAGTGCTGGCTTCAGGCCCCTCGAACCATAGGGCCTGGATCCAATGAACAAACAATCCTGCCTTAAAATCTCCTTTTCATCCTTTTTGTTCTTCTAATAATACCTACCATTTTACACCTGTTCAGCCAGTTCATGCCTTCATTTATGCCTTACTTCTAGCCTCTCACTGGGCTAAGTACAATATTTCTTCGACATCTTCTAACTGGTTTTGTTGAAGAAGCAAAACACACAGTAAATAAAGCCTGATTTTCATAATTTTTTTTATGTCTGCTAGTCCTGATGTGAACTAGGAAATGCACGTTGACTTCATTAGCTGTAGTTAATAACAATACCTAGCTAACACTTTTCATTCGTAGATCTCAAAGCACTTTACAAAGGAGGAAAGCATCATTTATCCCCATTTTACACATTGGAAAACTGAGACACAGGGAGAGAAATGACTTGCCCAAGATCACCCTGTAGGTCAATGGTAGATGTAGGAATGGAGTCCAAGTCTTCTGAATCCAAGTCTACCGCTCAGTCCACTATGCCACACTTAATTTCTTGATGGTCCCCAAGGAAAAAAGAACACCTCTCCTTGTGGCCAAAATACCATCTTTTCATTGTTACTGCTTTTAACCAAAGCCTATGAATAAAATCCTAGTGGAAAAAGTGCAGACATCACAGACCAGTGAGAGCTTTTAAAGAGCATGTATTGCAAACAGCTATTAAAAGAATCTGCCATAAAAATATATTCATATTTCTACAAAAAAAAGCATATCTTACTGTTGTACAATATAAAGATTGCAATGCCATTAATCTGAGAATGACTTTTTTTTACAGAGTGCACTTTGCCATTTCATACTTAATATTGAAAATTAATTTTCCGTATATGCACCCCATGCTTACCTCCTGAACTTCTTAAAATGTTTCATCTCTTCCCAAGGGTAAACGTTACCAAAGAGGCGTTTCAATAAGAATTGGATGCCTGACTGCACTTTGTGCCTTTTAAAATCTCCCCCATCTTATTTTGAAAATTTACCTCAAGTTCGCTTTTGAAAGTGAAGCTTTTTTTCTTGTATCTTCAAAAGACTCCAGATTTGTCGTTGTTGCTGCTGGCTGTAAAAAGCAGTGCCTATTCGGGGTTTTTTGGGGGGCGGGAAGGTGGGGCTGCAGAGGATGCATGTTTGAGTTAGCAAAACAAATTGTGAAGGTATATATGGTATGCTTATAAACCTTAGAGACGAATGAGAAACCAAACTAGCCTCTTTCTGTGCCTGAACTGTGCCTTGTTTAACTTGATCATTTTAAATAGTCAGCCCTTTTCAGTGTGTTTTGTTTGATTGGATTTCAGCTCTTTGTCTGGCAGAACTGTTCTTTGTCTAACTCTGATTTTTTTTCATATGTGAAATGTTTTTGATCACATTATATAAAGCTGTCATCACACCCTGAACAGTTGCATTTTCTGTTCCTGCTCATGTGGTGTACACCTGTAACATGTTGGGAAAAGACTTGGCTTTGAAACTGGACTTGTTCTTTCATAAGAGTTTGCATATTTATTCCATCATGTAATGAATGAGATTTGCTAAAGATATAAAACTAAGGGGCACAAGTTGCACTAAAAAGGAAGGCAATATAAAATATACTGAAATACAGATCTTGGCCACAATCCATGCAGGTGGAACCCTGCCGCCATGCAGAGCCCTACTGACTTGAACGAGGCTCTGTGAGGGAGTAAGGATCTGCCCATGAAGTCTTATTTGATGTGCTGCTTTTCTTAATGCTTTAAGTAGAACAGTTAGAGTTAAATTTGTTAGACAAACAACTGCCGGGGATGGTCTAAATAATACTGAGTCTTGCCTTGAGTACAGGGGACTGGACTAGATGACCTCTCGAGGTCCCTTCCAGTTCTATGATTCTGGATTCTAAATGCTAACAGAGATACAGCAAAACTAAAAGGCAAAGAAAAGGGGGGAAAAGGTATTTTTTCAGAAGGATTTGAGAAGAACTTGTGAATCAGAAAGATCCTATAAGGCTGTTCCAGATGACAGGCGCTGCAGAGGAGAAGGCCCCCTTATACTCTCTGTGACCACATAGTGTGGAGGGACAAAAAGTGGGCCAGGGTTTATGAAGAGAGACAAGGTATTATGTAGAGAGACAATTCGGCAAATCAGTAGAGGGTTACAAAAATTAAGAAAGGCGTTCTTGAATTAGGTACTGAGATGAATAGGGGGGCCAACTGGGGTAATGTGATTGTGGTTCTTTGCCTGTGTGATACATTAAACAGATAAGTAGATAAACTAAGCCCCAGGGGAGATAAGGAGCTAGATTCTGCTTGCTTGACTCCAGACTGGTTTCAGAGTAGCAGCCGTGTTAGTCTGTATTCTCAAAAAGAAAAGGAGTACTTGTGGCACCTTAGAGACTAACCAATTTATTTGAGCATAAGCTTTCGTGAGCTACAGCTCAATTCATCAAATGCACCCAGACTGTGTATCAGAATATGTGAGGGCAGAATCTGGGAGGGATGTATGTCAGAATATCCGAGGCCAGAATCTGACCCAAGTGTCTTATTCAAGTTGTAAGAAAAGGCAAGGTAGGGGCACTAATATAAATAAGAGGGGTTATATAGTTCTCTTAAGTAAACCTGTGGAGTTATTTAATGAGCATGAGACAGACCCTAGTGTTGACGGGGAATAGCATGTTTTAATCTTCGCCTCAATACTTAACAATAGTTTTTTAAAAAAGGGTTAAACAATCTGAGATGCATGACTAGAGGTTGAATAGAAGTCAAAGGAAATTATTCTGGCACTTCGTAAGAGGTGAGTGAGGCCACATCCGTAATCCTGTGCATGGTTCTTGTCACCTTATTATTAGAGCTGTGTAAATCTGGCAAGGATTTGTATTTGCCAAATATACCTCTGGCCTAGATTTGGGCTTATATCTGGAATTCTGGCCAGTTTTAATGACTGTGCAGTTTGTCATTTTTGCCAGCTTTAAGCAAAATAACAGGAAACAAAGTAATGAAGGACAAGAGGGGTCAGGCAAACAGAAAACTAGGAAGGGAAGGAACTGGAAAAGGGGGAAAAAAATAAAAAAGGGCCGAGGAATACAGAACCCTTTCTTTTGTGTCTTCCTCTTCCACAGTCTTTCATTCTCTTGTGCCCTTTCCTTTTCTCTTTCGTGCCTCCCCAATCCTCTCTTTCAGTATAGAAAAATTAAATTAAATCACTCCCTCTGTTCTCCTCTGTTCATGTATTTTTAAAAAAAGTTTGTCGACATCTCTCGTGTCTCCTTTTCTAATCTCCCATCAATTTTTATTTTCCCCTCTGCCTTCTGTTCTTTTCCTTTGCTTACCTTATTTGTGTGATTGCTATGAAAATTCTCCTTGTCTTCTCATCATGTTCTGGTGACAGATAAACACTTTGATGCACTTACATACCAGCAGCACCTTTTAATACAAGGATTGAAAAGTGCTTTACTAACATTCATGAATTAAGCACCCCTAATGAGACAGAGAAATATTATTTGCTTATATCATCTTCTCCCACAGTAAAACCCATGGTGATGGTAGGGAGAAAGTGTGCTCTCTGACAGAGGAAATATCAAGGATTTCTCCCTGCAGATCTTCCTGCATCATACTGTCATAATGAGGTGGTCGGTTTTATCCTCCCATGGAAAAGGCCACTGGGCTTGACCCCATATCTGGCAGGTCTCCATGTGAGGCCAGGGCCACGTGAACAGAGGCTATGTGCTTTACAGCAGTTCGGTCACCCATCAGCCCTGTCTGCATCCTGGGCTTCCTGGAAGCACTGCTCATTTTAACCATTCTACCTGGAAAGATGTCTGGCTTAGAGGAGGCTCAGTGGAAAAGATAATGCAGCCCTGAGCATTGTTATCTTTTTCTAGGAAAACGTTCACCAGGTTGAAGAGGGATTGATGTGTTGTCTACTCATTCCTCCTTTGAATCCACAGCCTTCAGACATTTCCCCCTTGTGAAGCCAGACCAAATGAGACGGGAAGGAACAGTGCTGTGGAGGTGGGGAATTCCACTTTTGCATGGTGGGGGGATGGAAGAACTCATTCACTCACAGGGCTCACTCCACACACCAGTTTCAGTGGGATGATTTGGGCCATTGTACCCTTTTACTGAACTAAACATAGGCACATAGGTATTGTCCAAGGTCACACAGCCAACTCTGTGGCAAAACCAGAATGGAACCAAGGACTTATATAATCACTAGGACTTGTACTAATTATCATCTTTAATTTGACTCCCTGGTTCTGTGATCCTGGGACACTATGGCTTTGACAAAATACACACCATCTAACAGATTTTAAGTGTGAGCCTCTTCCTCTCACTCTTAATCTCTCCCAGCTACTACTACCTGCTTAAAATCACTTAATCCACAAAGAACATCCCATATTGGTTACCTACCTTCTCCTGAGCAATTTTATCTTGCAATATACATGCTCTGTGTCTCAGCTTCTGTCCCTGTCAGCTTCTGTACACCTTACTCCTTAGGCTGCCAGCCTGCCAGTGCTGCCTCACCAGGCGGTGTTGTATGTGCAAACTTATGGGACCTACCTTGACAGCATGAAAGCATTAGAAAAGGAAGATTGCCTTTAAGAATAAAATTGTAGAGTACTGATTCCAAAGATGGGTGTATGAAAGAGCCAGGACTTCACTAGTTTATTTCTTAGTTTAGGGATAGGGATTCTTTACTGGATAGTTCCACAGGAAGGAGGAATCTGGTTTATTGCATTACCAGTTACTCACCCTGACTTTGAGTCATCCACTAAGTACATGCACATCTGTATTTAATATACAATATAGAAATGTACACGAGAACAGCTAAAAATGACACAGAGACTTTGAGAGCTTAGTTATTTAAAAAGCTGAGGAAAAACTAGATTTGTCTTCTTTGGAGAGGATAAGATTACAGGGGATCACATTCTGAAGGGTATAGAGAGGAGAGATGCTGCAGGGCTATTTGATCTAGTGACAAATACAAAATCAGAGTTATGAGCTTTGAGCTAAGCAAGGGCCATATGTGAAAGGAATTACATGCAGAATTTCTTCATACAGAAGGAAGAAGATAGGAATGTACCCCACTGGCCAGCATTAGAACCAGATATTGTCAAGATATAAAATTAGACAGATAATATATAGGGAATAAAAAATAAAAAATGCTGTAACTACTGGTTAATTAGAAAGACCAATAGGCCTATATAGGTTTTCATTTGTCCTGAAATTTCCTCTTTTTGTGTGTGTGTGATTTTTGGCCTTAAACTCAGTATAATATTCCATACTTTCTTTGCACAAGTACTGTAGACAGTTTTATTTAGAGAAGAACAGTATATTTTTCTTTTAAAATATTGTTTTTTGGAAGTCTTTGTGTGCTTTTGAGTATGCACCTCTCTTTTTTAGAGGCATGCAGAAAATGTGGCTGTAAAAAGTACTGTATTTTCCTGACTTTGACACAACACTTGAACTTGCAAGCTCTCCCCCTCTTTAATTTCATCAATATTAAAAGGAATGCATTTTCCATCACATTCTTTTTTCATGGTACTAGGAAACAATATGTGGCCAAGTGTGCTCTTCTCAAATTTTTTCTCACTGGCATGATTCTTGTAAGGAAAAGAAATCTCCGGGAATAAAATATAGTGGAATATCTCCAACAGATATTTCCCATCCCCTGTAGAGTAGTGGTTTAAACAGCAGGGGTACAGAACAGAGGGATGCTACAGCACAGCCTAGCTATGTAATAGCACCTGATCATTATTTTTCAGGTTCTAAGATTTACCTGTTGTGCTCATGTAACAAAAGAAATGAAATCTCTGTAATTATACTGCAAGGGGGAGGAGATCGTGTTTTAGTGTCTTTGATCTTGAGCTAGAATAGGCTTTGCTTTGGGAAATTTAATTTGAAAGAATCCAACATACACATCTGCTTTTTGTACTACAGTTTCTTTTCAGCTAGAAAATAGAAAATTATTAATGCAAATACGTAGATTCTGTTCCTTGGAAGGGGAAGGAGCCCATTCAAAACACAAGTTAATTCTTTCTTCATAACAGTGGAAGATTTTAATAGATATAATGGGTGCTAACATTCGGGAGTTTATAGACAAGTTTAGTGTGAACAAGCAGATAGCATAAAATGGTAGAACACTTTTGGGAACACAAAGGTTTCTGGGAAATATAGTATGTGAATGTTTCCATGGTACTAATGAAAAGGATGGGGCGGGGAAGAGGAAGAGAACAGGACTTTTCATGCAGATGAGAACCCCCCCCCCCCCAGCCCCCACTCCCCCCAACAAGTATGTCATAAAACTGTTTTGTGAACTTGTTTGAACTGAGAGATGGCAAGAGCCTGCGCTCCCCGCAAGGAGACAAAGAGTTTATTTTAATTGCTCTGGTGATGCCCAGTGTGCAGTAAAAGTGCCTGTGCTTTTTGCATATTGTATGTGATACAACTTCAAGGTAGATACTTTAAAAACGTTAGTAAGAAGATGTGGCTTGGGTTTTTCAGGGCTTCACATACAAATCTGAATTAGGAAACACATCTGATTGAATAGCACGCAGGAGTTGTGCCCTGGGGTGTTGCTTTAATAGAAGTTCTATCACTATTTCCACTGTGAACCCTTTATTTTCATTCCTGACCAAAACATGCCAAACAAGAGCTTGGTCAAGAAATTTTAAAGAATACATATACAATTTTAGTAAACAAACAAACAAACAAAAAGTCATTGTATGTTACTGTAAAGATCAGAAAATAAACCTAAAAGTTTTCTGTTTTGTTTTAAGCTTTTTTCTGATATCTTATGACTTAGAAATATGTACAGCTTATAAATTAAATGAAATACAGGATTTCATTGCTGGTAGGTGGACTAGACCTATTTTGGATTGCTTGCATAAACAGAAATCAAGGAAGACATATTAATACCCTTCCAGAACATGAGATTGCTATCCTCGTAACCTTTTTTTCCTGATATCTTTTTAGAAATGTGCAACTCCATCTTCACATTGTTTTCTTTTAAACTATCTAACTTTGTATTTGCCTGTTAAAGGACATAAAAGTAGGACAGTGCTTTATAACATTGGGAAAATGAGTATTTAGGGCTGTATCTGTAATTTTCACTCCACGCATCTGAAGAAGTGGGTTTTTTACCCACGAAAGCTTATGCCCAAATAAATCTGTTAGTCTTTAAGGTGGCGCCAGACTCCTCATTATTTAGGGCTTGATTCTGTCCCTTTGAAGCCAGTGACACTGCTTCCATTAACTTCAGTGAGAGCAGGATCAGACCGTTTATAGTACACTTAAATGATTGGCTGTTACTAAGCCCCATAATTTCCATAGTTTTTCCACATTTAAAAAACACTTGTCCTCAGTTTTCAAATTCCAGTAGAGTTTTCTTCTCTCCCTTATAGCTCATAAAATTTGGCTGTAAGTGACTGGAGTTTTTTGTTGTGGGATTTGAGTATATATTGTTAATAGTTGCTTTTACTATAATGTGCAAGTTTGTTGCAGCTGCATTGCTTTTATAGCTGTCAGAAATTGTAACATTAAAATTTTACACCAATGTGGCAATATTTTTTATTTCTTTCCTTTTCTTTTTACCAAACTAAAAATGTTTTTGAAATAATAGATACGTAACAGAAGTTTCTGGGCAAGGTTCTATAAATAAATATTTATACACAATAGATCCTTGTATCTTATGGGTTAAAATGTCCTCTCTCACACGTCTCACATTGAACATTGTGGTTTAATTTCCTTTCTTTCTCAAAGCATTTAAAAATGAGTAAAAATTCGGTGAAACAGAATGAGAATCAAACCTTCAGAAGCAAGCAAATTCAGGCTTATGGTGGAAATGTAGTCCTTAAGTTACACACTTGTTAATTGCTGCTATTTGCAGGGAGTTGTATTGGACCTTACTTTCCTAATTAGGAACCCCTTCTTATGTGAGCATAACTCCTGTTGGAGTTGATGGCCCTTCTTACGCATTCGGAATGCATCCGATGAAGTGAGCTGTAGCTCACGAAAGCTTATGCTCAAATAAATTTGTTAGTCGCTAAGGTGCCACAAGTCCTCCTTTTCTTTTTGCGAATACAGACTAACACGGCTGCTACTCTGAAACTTCTTATATGAGCATTTTAAGGTGCCTATCACCGCAATGTCTAAGCCCTGCAAGATTGTACATGTGCACAATGGAATTATTTAAGAACAGGTATGACAGCATGTATGTCTGGACAACCAGACAGGCACTCTTAAAAATTTATGATGCTAATGATGGTTGCAGAGGCAGTTTTTGGGTGATGGGATTCAGGTGGGTGGGGAGGGCTGAGCTATTTACATGTGAAAATGTTTTGAGTCCTTGTCCTTATTTCCCTCCCCACCACCTCCACTCTCCTCTCTCTTCGCTGGAGCTAAAGCAGATAGAGAGACAGGGCGATTATGAAGACGTCAGTTGGAGCTTAGGCAGGCGAAAGGGGAGAAGCGCTCCAGATGAGGTCCTGGGGGAGCTGAGGAGGGTCATTCATGTACGACCATGTGTATGTGTCTGACAGACTGTGAAATGGTGCGTTGTTGCGCGGCTGCGCTGCACCTGGGCCCTTCATCTGTGATTGATTGGTTTGGTCATGTGTAATGGTCCCATCTGCTCTGTGTTGTTTTTCTTTTTTTACTTATAAACACCGTTCCCAGCGGCTGAGAGAGGATGAGCTATGTTTTGTCATCTTCACTTACACTTTAGCTCAAAAAAGTGGTCAAGTAGGTAAGCTCTAAAGTCTATCCAAGTAATGTAGGATGAGAATACTTTTTCTTTTCTGTCCCCCCAGCAAATGTAGTTTAATTCTGGCTGATATTTGACTAGTTCATGAACCAATAAAGACCAAAAATCCAAATCTATGGATAGTGACTCTTACTGCAACGAGGAGTTTTTTTGTAACTGAGCCAATACTTAATTAAAACCGCTGACATCATGGTGTTATAATTAAGCGTGGCATTAATTAAGCTGGAATAACGTTTTTTTTTTATTAAGGGCTGCTCCAATTGTATAAGAGCGTGATCGCCAAAAACAAAATAATTTTTTAGTAAAATTAAAAAAAAAAAATTCTTCATCCCCCACCATAACTTCCTCGAAGCGAGGTGATGGGAGAACCATCGTCATCAGCACAAACTTTGGGGGGTTTTCATAGAGAAGAGAGAGTGGAAGAGGTTGAAGTGAAATTTGTTTTTTTTTACCCAAAAATGCTGATCGGCTCCTGGCATTCTGATGGCTAATTATGCATCGGAGAGCTTCGACAGCTGCATTCATCATCATAAAATGTAATAATTAATGACATTCCAACAAAGAAAAATATGCAAATGAGAACTCATTAGCATTTTCATATTCAGCTTTGATAATGCTTTTGCTGACAAGGTTGTAATTAATGAAAATTCATGTCGCAGTCAGGAGATTGGATCGGTTTCATTCCGCTCACAATTCCCAAATGCTTGCATTATGGAAAATCGTCGGCTCTGCCAACTTTTCAGGGAAGAAAAAACACACACACACGCACACACACTAAAAGCACCAGATGCAAATTAATGGTAGGGAGTCTTTAACTCTTTAAATTCCCCCCCCCACCCCGCTTTCCTGTGAAAGCATGAACTATTAAAAAAATGTGATGCAAAAATAATTTGAGGTACAAGGTCAAGGGACCTTTCAAAAATAATTATTTGTTTTCATTTAAGTATGGAAATTGCTCTTAAACTTAGAAAATGTTTTTACTCTTCTTTTTTCTTTGCTGCACTGTGCACATGTACAAAGAAACCCTAAAAAGATTAGGATTGAGGAAGCTCGATGTTTGACTCAGTCCATCTCCTCCTTTGAATGAGCAGATTCATTATACAGTAGTTTATATCTCCAAAGCTTCATCGTGTATGTTTTACCAGGTAAAACACCCATTGGCTTCAGTGAGATATTCTCTGGGTAAAGAGTGCAAGATCTGACCCCAGCTGTTTCCTAAACACCCTTTGAGGACACATTTGCACAGGTTATTCTGCCTCTGCAGTTTTTGTAAGGCCTAAAATAAATATTGCTCTGTTCATGTGGATTCCATTTTTTCTCCCCCTCAAAGATATTTTGGCAATATGGTTTCATTTCTGTTTTGCAAAATAGTTGGAACGGTGCTCATAACATTTACACCTGATTTGGCTCCTACATCTGGTTAAACGTTTCCCCTTGAAATCTACATGTGCTATAAAGGACAAATTCTAAATGGGTATCTCCACACCCTAGACTAGAAATGTGAATGAATGTTTAGTGCATAGCTAGAGGCTCGGTGTGCCGTTATCCAGACTTGGATCTTTGGATCTGTGAGTAACCATTTGGGATTAACACTGTAGCATGTTTTGCCATATCAGTCTCAAAGTAGATTAGAAAGTTTTGTTTAGACAAGAAAATTAGAAAAGGAATAGATTCATAATGATTTTGAGCCCTTATGTTAAGAAGACAAAACATTATTAATACGCAAATGATTTCAGACGAGATACATAAACAATACTGAAGGGTTTCTCATGGAAAAAGACAAACTTCAAGAATGTTCTCCCAGAATCCAGCAGAAATTTGTAAATGCTCCATGTCTGCTAAATGTCTGGTGATTAATGCAAAACACTTGTCCATTGATGAAATGCAATTTCCTGTTAGTTTGTTGTGTGTGGGTTTTTTTTTTTTTTTTGAATTCCAAAATCTTCTGTCCAAGCACAGTTGGGAAAAGTATAAATAATCCTTGTTAAGGGTAGGTAGAAAGTTTAACATTACTGATAGTTCTCCATTTCCCTATGAATTTTTTGTGCAATCTGTCATTTCTTCTTGATTCAGAACCATGCTAACTATTTTTTGCATATTATCCAGCTATTATCAAACATGTGTCCATTCTTCATTAGCCCTAAATTATTCTAAAAAAAATGGATTTGCTTCAGTTGCTTGATTTTTTAAAAAATCTTTTTTGTAACATTTCTGAATAGAACATAATCGTATAAACATATGATTATATATTCCTGTTGTTTTTTGCATACCCTTTTCTTTAAAATGAGGCAGGTTTTACTTTTTTAGCTTGTTTCCTTTTGTATGGGCAAACTGCCCAACCAGATGGTGTATGTCACCTGTAAGCAATCTGAATAGATAGGTTCATTCTTAAGTTTTAGAGAGCTCTTTATTTCTTTTACATACAGTACAACTATTGTCGAGTAACTGCTGAAGATGATGTTTCTTTTTTGTGTCTTTTTAAAGAGTTTCCGGCTGTGATTGGTTCTTTATTCCCAAATCTGTATTTTGGGCTCAATTAAAATCTGTGGCTTAAGGCACTTTCCTGCTGTTATTAAAAACACTTTTGATAAAATCTCTGACCACTTCTAATAAGTGTAAATGAGAATGCAATAGCAGAAGTTAAAAACAAGCATTGGTCAGGAGGTTTAGTTGTTTACACACATACCATTTTAATTTTACAAGATTAAAAATTAGTTAAATAAATCTGGATTTTTTTGTCTTTTTGTTCTTTTCAATTATTGTTAATTTTTTTAAATGTCTTTTTTTTCTTTTTTTCTTTCTTTGTGTGTGTGTGTGTGTGTGTGTGTGTGTGTGTGTGAAGATACCAGATTGGCAAATGTGGTGACTAAAATTCTCTATTTCTAAGTTCTGGCACAGAGAGTATGTAATAAACCACGCATGTTTTCTTAACGTGCTTTAACTATGACCTGGAGGGACCAATTCCAGGGTTGACAGGGCATATCAATATCTATGCCTATTCAACTAGTGCAAATGTGAATTGTCTTTTGTGAGTGGACACACTTCTAAGAATTGGACTGAGACGACCCACTCGTTTCTAGGTTTTCAGATGATCCCTGTCTTGCAAAGGACTTTATTGGGACAGAGATTTACAGTATGCAGCGTT
Organism: Chelonia mydas; assembly: GCF_015237465.2. Classification (NCBI taxonomy): domain Eukaryota; kingdom Metazoa; phylum Chordata; order Testudines; family Cheloniidae; genus Chelonia; species Chelonia mydas. The sequence goes on along the minus strand of NC_051245.2, from coordinate 18,957,762 downwards.
CCATTGATTTAAATGAAATATTAGGCAAGCACAAAGATCCACCTGTGTAGGTTCTTTCGCAGTAAGCTCTCAAAGACAAAGGATAACTTTTTTTTAACTTTATGTTTGTATAATACTTATTGCAATGGGTCCCCGATCCTCACTGGAGCCTCTGTGTGCTAGCATAATACAAGTAATAATAATTCGAGTTGCTGGTGGGTTAAATGACTTTAAGATTAGTTAATTTTCTACTATGAAGGAATTAGCAAATGCATTACTAAGGGGCAAAAACTGGACTTCAGAGGGACTGCTAGAATGAACAAGGTGAGAAGGGTTTGATCCTTAAATGCTACAAAAAACAATAAGCATATTATCAAATGTATATTACTGACCTTATATCAGAAGAACCCAGAGTTTTTATTTGTATGGGTTACTATGAGTTCTAATTAATAGAATAATAGATTTTAGGGCCAGAAAGAACCATTGTGATCATCTAGTCTGATCTCCTGTATAACGCAAGCCATACAACTTCCCCCAAATAATTCCTATTTGAATTTCTGAGCTCTTCCTGAGGGATGGGTTGAAGGAAAGATTTCTTTTTTCTTTGTCTGGTGAACGGGAATCATGTAGCTGTTGAGTGGATTGAGGGAGAGTTTTTTTGGCAGGATGTGGGGAGGAAGTCTTTGAATGTAAATATTCATGATATTTTATATGTGCTTGTTTAATTAGGTAAGATCCCTAGATCTTTGGATGGGCACTTGGGGCCACATTTTTCAAACATGACCACTGCTTTTTGTCCCTTGATTTTTGATGTGCTCCACTTGTGACACTTGGGCCTGATATTTCAGAAGCATGACCACCCTCTACTCTCATAACTTCAGCTGGAGTCATGGGTGCTTCATTCTTCTGAAAACTTGGCCAAAAAGTGCAGCCTTGTAAAATAAGTCAGCACTTCTTAACAATTTGACCTTAATGAATTGGAATGGTTAAATAAATCTAAGTTTAAAAACAAACAAAAACCCCCAAACAAACAACCAAAAATCTTTTAAGCCTTCCCGTCCAAGAGCAGTGCATCCTTTGAATGTGCCCACTCATTGTGACTACTGCTAGAAAGGGTTGCAGGACTGGGCCTCTTTGTGTCGCCAACTACTGGTAATTTAAAATTCCCTGGACAGGTGAAGCAGCGTGAAGAAATATCCCCACACTTTTTTTTTTTTTTTTTAAACTTTCAGTTAGCTATTCCTGAGCTGCAAAATTTGGAGCTCTTTTAGAACTAGGGTTGCCAGGTGTCCGATTTTTGACTGGAACGCCTGGTAAAAAAGGGACCCTGGCGGCTCCAGTCAGCACCGCCAATCGGGCTGTTAAAAGTCTGGTCGGCAGTGCTGTGGGTCTAAGGCAGGGTAGTCCCTACCTGTCCTGGCGCTGCGCTGTGCCCAGGAAGCAGCCAGTAAGTCCGTCTCCTAAGCAGGGGGACCATGGGGCTCCGTGCACTGCCCCTACCCCGAGCACCAGCTCTACATTCCCACTGGCCTGGAACCACGGCCAATGGGTGTGGTGCCTGTGGGCGAGAGCTGTGCACGGAGCCTGCTGCCCCTTCCCGCCTAGGAGCCAGACCCGCTGGCCGCTTCCGGGATGCAGTTCAGTGCCAGGACAGGGAGGGAGCCTGCCTTAGCCCCGCTGCACCACTAACTGGGAGCTGCCCGAGGTAAGCCCATGCCCCAACCCCGAGCCCCTTCCCCAACCGAGTCCCTCCCACTGCACCTGGACCCCCCTCCTGCACCCCATACCCCTCATTCCTGGCCCCACCCCAGAATCTACACCCCCAGTTGGAGCCCTCACCCTCCCTTCATCCCTGCCCCAGCCCAGAGCCCCCTCCCTCACCCTGAACCCCTCATCCCCAGTGCCATCCCAGAGCCCGCACCCCCAACTGGAGCACTTATCCCCTCCCACATCCCAACCCCCTGCCCCAGCCCAGTGAAAGTGAGTGAGAGTGGGGGAGAGCGACCCACAGAGGGAGGGGGAATGTAACGAGCAGGGGGGTCCTCAGGGAAAGGGGCAGAGTAGGGGGTGGGGCCTTGGGGAAGGGGTGGGGCTAGGGTATTCAGTTTTATGTGATTAGAAAGTTGGCAACCCTATTCTGAACCCTCTAAAGCTTGGGATTTCTGATTAAGGGTTTAGGTTCAGGGCCATTTCTATAATTAACCTATTATTAAGTGACTCGTATAAAAAAGCAATTGCATGATTAACTGAAACATTTTGTGCTTGTGAACCTAAATCTGAAGAAAAATAGTGTTTTTGCTTATTTAGGAAGTTGATTCACATATTTGTTTTACAGTGTTGGATTGATTCCTGAAGGCCTGCATGTATAATATTACTTTTGTTTTCCAGGAATCTAAAATTTCCCATGAAAGATCATTACATTTCTCCATTTAGAAAGTAAAACTCTAAATAATATTGGCCTTTTTCTTTTCCCCTGAAAGCAAAGTGCCATTGGGAATAATTTGTTTCTCCTCTGGCTCTTGGGAAGCCTAGTCCAAGTTCCATTCCTGGTGCCAAGAGTTGCATTTTCTAAGTTTTATCTTTTCAATGACAATTCCCCTGGGACTGAAAGGCAAAATAGTTGAAAATTCCATTGGCTGGAAGCAGAAACATTTGCTACCATTGCTAAACTGGGAAATAAGAGGGCTTATGAGGGGTCAGCTCTGCCCTCACCAGGCAGAGTCGCTGTAGGTAATAAGTGTTGCAGCACTGTATTTTAAGGGATTTGAGAAGAGTGTTAACATTTTTCCATCTCCTCCATCTTGCAGCTTGGCAAGTGAGAATGATGGTAGCTTGTGTCCATGTCTAGCTCCCAGTCCCTTTTTTGAGATTTTTTTCTAAAAGAGTATTTGGCAGTTAGAACCTGCTGGCTTTACTATTTTGAACTACCACGAACCTACAGCTTCCATTGACTTCAATGAGAGTTGCAGGAATTCAGCACCTTTGAAAATCATGCCTTGGATTTCTAAAATATGGACAGCAAGGTGCTTAATAAAATACACTCATTAAGATTAAATAATGTTCCTGATTCTTTAAAAGAAATTGCAGAGAAACTTAACCTGATCCTGCAGCCATAATATTCATGGAGGTTAATGGGAACTTTTCCTGTCACCAAGCAGCAGGATCATTATGTATACTGGGTCAAATTCACAACTCCTGCACAAGCCCAAATAAACATGTTTTGTGCAGGTGAAACAACATAGCAGCTGGGGGAAATAAAATCTACTTCCCAGTAGACTGCTGTCTAGCCCCTCTATATCGTTACTACTCCAGCTCCCTTCTGCAGCCTTGCCCTGATCCATAATTGTTGATCGTTCCGTTAATGTGAACCCTGAACTGCTAACAACCCCTCTTTGCTCTGGCTTGTATGGAGTTGGTAGTTCCCTCAGGTGTGCTATGCACAAGGAATTTGGAGTCCATATACAGCAGAATACCGTAGCTTGCTTTCCCCCACACTATGGTAACACTATGTTAGGGTCTTTCCACAGTGTTTATGTAGCTCAGTGAATTTCAACTACTAAGAGCATTCTTAGCTGCTTTATATGACGTGACTATGTAAATTAATCCTTTTGTTAAATACACAACATTGATTCTACAGTTTCTTAACTTTCTGTTCTATTCTTTTAAAATGGAGGGATAACAAAAAACCTTTTTTTAAAAAAAGTCATGTAGAAAAATAAATACTTTGTTAAAGTTTTAATTGTATTTCTTTAATAGTCTAGAAAACAATGCATGCAATATTCAATCCAGGCCAAAATTTCAGATTTGTTATCAATGTAAGACTTCAGCATTGACAATTACTATACTTAAAAGCTCATTGGATCAGGTGGTGTTCTACCATATGGACATTTTAATTAGTAATGAACATGTTGGTCTGGATACAGTAGTAGAATCTACAAAGCACGAAGACCTACCTCATTTTACTGGTGTAATATTGGTGTGAATTGGTGTAACTGTCTCGTCTTTGCATCTTCCTCCCTTTCTGTGTGTACATATATTGATATTGATAGCTATATAATTAAAGTAACATAGGTTATAATATCCATGGAGTAAATAATTTATTTCTGTATATGATGCAATAATCTTGGAATCGTGAGATAAATGACATTAATTTAGCACCTTTTGTCTTCTCTTCCTGAACTGTGCTCATTAATTCATCTATGTCAGGAGTACTTCTAGAGGGACACTCCCAGTTAAAAAAAAAAATATAAAAGTAGCTTCAAATGCGACACTCACTATCTCTGAGTCCCGCTGCTCATTTTCCTTTCCCCATTGCTGTGTGAAGTATCCACATAAACAAAAGTGGAAAGTAACTAAGTGACTAGGTCAGGGAAACATTAAAATGGGTTATACACAAAGTGCTGTTAAATGCACAGCATAAATAACAATTGCATGACTGTGGTCTTGTGGTAAGGCCTTAGACTGAAACTCAGGAGAAATGGATTCAATTCCTGAGTCTGGAACAAGCTTTCTCTGTGACTGAGCAAGTCCCTTAATCTTTCTGGCCCAGATCCACAAAAGGACTTAGTTGCCTAAGCAAAAAAATTAGGCCTTGAAACCCCTGCTAAGCTGTTGTTCAACCCTGGAGGCCTAAACTCCCTTAGTGCCTAACTTTCCGCTGTTAAAGGTCTCTAGGGTCCTAAATTTCTGCTTTTGGATATACCTCAGTCTAGGTGCCTGGGTGCCTGTCTCATGCCTGAACCCCAGCAGGATCCTCAAATCAGGTGAAACTAGGCGCTCACCCATGGGGCCAATCTGGCAGGCCTAACTAACATAAGGGCCAGGTGGAGGAAGAGGAGTCCACACTGTAACCTTTAGACGAGGGGTTAGGAAACTCAGCCAGGATGATGCCTGATGAGAAGGGATGTGAACATGGGTTTCCCACCTGTTAGGTGAGTGCCCTAACCATGCTTTCTCTGGCTTTCTATGGCCCTAATCATGCTTTCTCTGGCCCAATACATATTTATTTATCCACAGTGGAACTGCCTCAACAGGAGAAACTGAGACCCACATCAGAGTATCCCATAGTCTTCTCCTGGCCCCCAGGCATTTTGTTTGGAGTTAGGCATGAGCTGCTGCTATTCTTGGAAGAAATGCCTTAGACATCTGACTCCAAGAGAGTGTTCCCGGTTTTGAATCCCAGGCAAATATAGGTGCCTCCTTCCAGCCCAGACTTAGGTTCCTAATGCTTTCTGAGGGGTGGGGCTTAGGATACACCCTCTCCTCAGTGTCTGCTGTTGGTTAGCTTAGGTGACTCTTTGCCTCGTGCATCTTCTGTGGATCGCATTCTTCGCTCCTGTCTCTCCCCATACATAGCATAGGGCTCATAGGCACCTATCTCAGGGCTTGTGGATTCCACTGGGTGGCTAGGCACCTAAAAGTTAGGCACTACAATGCCTGAGTCCCTTGGTGGCTTTGGGCCTGTGTGCCTCACTGTTAAAATAATAATACTTCCTCTCTCCTACACTTTGCCTATTTAAATTGTATGCTCTTTCTAGCAATGACAGTCTGTTTCTATGTTTGTACCATGCCTAGCACAATGGGGCCACAATCTAGGTTGCAATTTCCAGTAACTACTGTAATACAAATAATAAATAATGATAGCCAACTAAAAACTTCCAATACCAGCAATACTAAGTGCTAGGCCAATGATAAATTTAGGTTCCTATATCCTAAGAACCACCAGGACTAGAAACACTGGGCCTTATTTTTTCTTTGACATTTGTTTTACACTGGTTTAGATCCATTGATTTCAGTGGAGTCACTCATGATTTATTCTGGTGTAAGTGAAAAAGTGTTTATTTTTCTGGCATGCTGGAAATACTGCCTTTCCACTGAAATACACAGCATCCATTTCTAGCTTGGCTTGTCATGAGGTATGAATTGTGACATCTTGATTTATCAAAAAACTGTCTTAGATTGTTTTTAGAAGACTTTATTAGTTCTAATAATTGTCAATCTGAAGTTTGTACGTGCTAACTAAGACAACAGGCCTTTGCAGGCAGAAGGATATAAAAATAGCAATAGAAAATTTTAAACCTATTTTTTTTAAAGAAAAGAACTCTGGAAAGATTTATGCAAAAGCAAAATACAATTCATATCATTTTGAGAGGAGAAAGAGGACGGGAGGGAGGTGTCTTTTGTTCCTAAAATGATACAGCCTCAACAATTCTAAATTAAGACTTCTTACATCAAGTAATTCCCAATATTAGTGTGAGTCTGTTATGCAAGATTTTATAAGGTTATACAATGGGAGTAAATTGGAGCTCATGTATAGCAAACATTCATATTTTAGATAATTTGGGGAAAATATATTTATTCCTTTCATAGGGAGAATATTAGATTTAACTCAAGATGGTCCTGAACCAGAATCTCCAAGCATATATATCTCCCTGGACTTTGTGAACCCACCCACCTACAGAATTTGGCCATGGACCCTATCTATGTATATAAGGGTGTTTAAAACCATGGATCTGAGCTACTCTGAACTTTGGAGTGTTCAAAAATCCAAATCTGTATCTGAAGTTTGCACTTTGAACACATCTTAATTAAAGTAGGAAGGTGCATATTGCGTTGGGGTTGGTGGGGTTACAATGCTGCATAACATTCATTTTGAATAAGCAAACTGCTTTAAGTTCTTCTTTGACCAGAAGAATAATTACAATTTAAGTATTTACAAACCTGTTGAAAATTTCTATAGTGACCACAGTTTCATTCTCCAGAAATCCTTGAAAAGACTGAATTCTGCCCTCAGGTACAATAGTACCACTCCCGTTGACTTCAGTGAAAGTTTCACCCAGGTAAGAGTCTAGTTCAGTTACCATTGAAATCAATGGGAGATTTTCCATTGACTCCAATGAGCAGCACATCAGCCCCTCATGGGAGGCAGCGTTGGCTCATCCTTTATGTGCCAAGATTTTTATTTGTTTATTTTTTAAAATGGGACATAAAAATGGGTGTTTAAAGTTAGATTCCCAACACTCTATTCAGGTACCTAAATAAGTGCCCTCATGCTCAAAATTCTGTGCATCCAGCAGCATCCATTGAAATCAGTCAGAGTAGATGGATCTGCAGTACTTTTGAATATGAGACTATTCTTTTAAGTGCCTAAATACAGATTCAGCTTTAGCTACCTATTTTACAAACTCTTGTGTATTGCGCCCAAATGCTCCCACTGTTGTTACCAAGGGTGCCAGCTGAGAACAGACCTGTTTGTTATTGAAGCAGATTAATTTGATAGTTCTGTAGAAACCTCTTTTAGTTCTGTTTACCAATTCAGACTTTCCCCAAGGAATCTGGGGCAAATAACAGTTCTTATATATAAGTTGTATTATTTTAAAATTATTTTTAACAGCAGTTCAATGTAGTTAAAACAATTTTTGCTTTCTTCCATTTCATTATTTGCCACTGTAAACACTTCCCTTTGGGCAAAATACTAGCTTTGCTGCAACAATATTCCCTGGCTTCTAGCTCCATCATACTCCATTATAGTCACTCTGCTTGTAATAACACCTCTTTCTAGAACTGAACAATGTCTGTCTTTAGATAATGGTGATATAAGAAGAGTAGCATAGCTACAAAGAAGGTAACTATGGGTTGTAGGCTAGGAAACCACCATGTGTATTACAAGTCTATTACAGAGGACTAGTTCATTGCAATTGAAGTCGTCAGTTAACTCAGAATTTGATTCTGTTATTGGACAAACCACAGAATAAAAAAAGGAACATGTCAGTTGTGGACCCACAGCTGTTAAGTTTTTCTGATATAAGAAATGAAACTAGTTATGAACATGTGTACGTTGGTACAGATTCCGCTAAGTGTTTGGAGACTGGAGGGATGGCCATTTATTGGCACAGAGAAAATGAAAGGAGTCAAACTTTAAAGATGGAAAAGATTTATTAGATCTTTTAGTCATTCACTCTGGCTGTGCAGGATGACAGTATGGACCCAATGCTATAAGTACTTTATAATCACAGAGCTCCCAGTGACTTCATTAGGATGACATTCAGGAATGGGCAGCTTTTTTGCTAGTGTCCAGTTTAGTTTTAAGTGAAGTGGGTTCCATCCTTTCCCTTGAGAGACTTTTCCAGTCTCAGAGAATGCATTGTCACAACATTTTTTCTGAAAGTTTCCTTTTCTTAATTTCTCTCTCTCTGTCTCTCGTTTCTGGTCTTTAACAACTTACTACTAATATTTTTATTATGTTTATTAGTAATAGAAAGGTTCTATACTTAGGTAATCCATCGTGTCAAAATTACTTATTCAAATCCATTGTTTAAAATGCGTATGACCATAAGAATGAAGAAAAAATAATTCTGATGAACCTCATATATGCAAAGCCCATAGTGGGGCCTTATAAGGGGTATGCTGAAAGGGAAAGACTACATTTAAAATTTAATAAAAGAGTAAGTCAAAATAAAGTCTATAGTCAAACTCCTTAATTGTGATGCATTTGCTGAGTTTCCCTCTTCCATCGTCAGCCCTGCTCTGATGCCATATGGTCTACCATGGAACATTTAACTTGTCAGATATAATGGATTGTCCTGGAAGCAGATTTTTGCTTTGAGCGCTCGGCTCCTTTCTTGCATTTCACTCTCAGCTTCAGGCTGCAGGATGAAGGATTGTGGTGGAAATGCAAAGAAGAGACACACAGTTGATTCCCCTTAAGAGAGTGACCTATATGCCACAAAATTTTACCCACATAAAGAGGCATTATCCCTGTTGCTGACCCTAGCAGGCTGCATGTCAGAACCATTTAAATTTGTCTGGACTTAACAGATTGTGCAAATGTTTCAGAATCAAGTGCTTAGGAATAATAAAAGCTTGTCATTTCAACTTATGCAGTAACAGTGCAGCTCATATTGGCCAAGAGATGAGTATTATTTATTGTGACCTACATGTAACCTAAGCTGCTTGGTTTGTAGACCTTGTGAATTAAGTTCATCTCCCAAGGCTACTGAAATTAAAAAAAATAAATAAAAAAATCTGACATGGAACCCAAATAGCCATCATTCCCGCTTTTGGGGGTGAGGCGAATGTTAAAAGTGATCATTTCTGTGGATGGGCCAGTAGCAGTTAATTATCTTAATACATTTTGCAACTTGTAACAGGAGGCTAAAAAATTTTCACCTCTATGCTTGCCACACCTATCTGAAATGAAGGATTCTGCCTTCTTTGAAAGCTTAGGCTTCATTCTACAATAGTGAATAGAATATTTTGATTGGTGGCTTCTTTAACATGTGTAGTAATCTTAAAATGGTCCAACACAAACTTGAGTTAATACACTGGTTTCTGAAATACTCATGAAAAACAGTTGGTGCATTCTTCCATTGATTAGAATGCAACTTTTCTAAATTAAATAAAATCTGAAAATAATGACATGTCTAATCTTTGTGGGTAATGTAGCTGTCTAGTTCTGTAGGTAATTTAAGTATATGGGTGATGTCTTGACCAATTGAAGACAAATGGAGTTCTGCCATTGACTTCAGTGGGGTAAGGATTTAACCCATAGAGAATAATATATGTATAAAACCAACCTTTTTTTTTTTTTTTAGGTCTCTACTCAAAATTCCTTACTCAGGCAAAACTTCCACTGATGAATGGGAGTTTTGCTTGAGTAAAGATGCCATAGTTTGCATTTAGTAGTGAATAATTCTAAGTATTTAATAGTCTATAAAAAGGAAGAGAATGCTTTCCATAGCAATGAACTTCTTTGTGTATCTAAAGAAAACATTTTTAGATTTCTTTTGATAGTAATTTTTTGTCATTGTTCATCAGCCATTGTGCTGATTAGTTTGTGTGTACTGATGTGATGAGCTTGTCTGTATTCTCAGCCCAAATTGTTATGACTAAAGTGATTTGGAATGTCAGGTCTCAAGTGTAAGCATTTTAGGGTGTGGATGCCCTCTGCTGGATATTGCAGATTTGAGTATACTGGATACACGATCATAATATGTTGCAATGTATTTACCAGCTCACTTCTGCTTTTTGCCATATCCTGTAAATTTGTGGTTTGATTCCCCCACCCTCACCCCTTTTTACTTAATCAAAGTTATACAATATGTAGCCTTGTCACTAAGGAAATAGTAAAAGATCAGAATATAATAAATATTAGAAAAACTTTTTATATCTTTCTTTACCAAGCTGTATTACAAATAACTGATATTTATATTGAATTGAAGCAAATTTTTGCATTTCTAAATTTTAAAATGCTACAACATTATATGTACTTCTGCTAAAATTGCAAAGAGCACTGAGGGCTGGGAAAATGGAACCAAAAAAAAAAATAGAACCAATTTTATATTTGATTTTGCAATAAATTAAAAGCTGATGAAGTAATTCTTTATGTAGGACCAGTTTGATGGGAGATTCATGTAAGACCTGAAAATATATTTGAGCATCCTGAAATGTATGACAATACAGTTAATATATAACTTAATTTGTTTTCTTGAGAAAGTCAGGAATGGCTATGTGTAATTTGCCTGTTAAATGCTATAAATTATATATAGCCATTGCTTTTTTTTTTTTTAAAGAAAATCAAGTTACATATTAACCTGATAGTCAGACTGCTAAAATGCTAGTTTTTTGTGCTTTTATTTTTTTGTTTATAAATTATGACATAAGCACTGAAAGCACCAGTGACTCCGAAGTTCTCTGTTTAGGCACAGGTCATGTATTTTAACCAGGTAAAATGCTAGTGCAGAGGACGCCCATACTTATCATTGTACCCCTTTGAATGGAAGGTATTCCTGAATTGGTGTGGTGTCTTGTTGGATTAATATACTGTTAAAGCTAAAAAAAAAAAAAGAGAGATTACAAGACTTGTTTTACTTTTAGGACAAAATACAGCCATTTAGTCAGAATGAGTTTTGTTGATAATGATTAGATGTGGATTTGACCCATCATCCTAAAGATAAGACTTCTAATTGATCTCTTGATCCCTAACCATGTCCAACATGGTTTGTTTTAGTAACCTTTTAATAAAGGTTTAGATAGGGGAGCGTTTACAGTCTAAAGATTTAAAGCCTGTACACATTGGCTGTATCAAAGTTTATTGTCTTCTTTCAGTTCTGCTTCTTTCATAGCCTTAGATATGTATCTGGCTTGTTTTAAAGTGATTCTGTTTTCATGCTTGAGTGAAAACCCAGGTTTCCAGATACATGATAAAAATCTCCTGAGCCATAGTCCCCTAACAAATGATAAGGAATTACCCTGGAATATTCTGCAATTAAAAAACTATGAGGTTTGTTTAGGATAACAAAATAAGCAACATTTACATTCTACTCTTACGTTTTGCTTAAAAATTCAGGCATTATCACAGATATTTTTCTTTTTTATTGCATACTCGTATAAACTTTGACCCTTTTTGTTACCTTGATACTCACTCCAATAAGATTCTATGATATTTCGTATTTTGTAATGATTATTTATTCTAGGGCTTATCTTATGATATTTGCAAGTGCCAGAGCTGGGTGCTGGTAGGATATGGTGCATGCATTTACTAATGTTGCCTGCCTCCCTCCAAAATAAAATTGAGTGAAATTCTGTGGCCTGTGTTATGGAGGTTTTCAGACTAGATGGTCATCCCTCCCAGCCTTAAAATCTGTGAATCTATGAAAAAAGTAATGCCTAAGTTCAGAGGCATTTTAAATTTAGAAAAGATCATTATTTAAAAGAAAAATAGCCTTTCACCTCTATACATTGAGTTTAGTTGAATAGTTGTTCATTAGTGAAACATATTTGGTAACCTGAGATTAGTTTCTGTAGAATAAACAGTTTTATGAGATAAACAAATTTAGAGGTCCATCACACTGAGGTAATAAGATTTCTTTAACCCATGAAATGTAATTTCTTCAAAGCCCATTGGATATCACTAACTGTTTTTGTTTAACCACTTTCTTCATGAAAATTCTGTGAGTTTGTTACATTTGTATTCTGCTTCCAGTTAGTGAATGTACTGGATACAGAGCACATTACCTGCATGGTTTCTATTACTGTTAAGAAATGATAATACTGTCCTGTGCACTGATTAAGGGCCTTATCCTGCAAGGTGTTGAACACCTGTTGCAAAGTGCTGAGCAAAAAGTCTGTGGGAGCCAGAGGGTACTCACCTCTCAAAAGATCAACCCTTAACTTACAGTGGTTATATAGCAATATATTATCAAGACAAGTAGTAACTCTCAATGGCACAAGTAAATGGTTTTATTCTTACAAACTCAAAAGAAGATTGTACCACCATTACATTGAATAGTTCCTTAATTCTCAAATAGTCCCATTGATGTCAGTGGGACTACTCAAAGAATAAGGTACTGTTTTATATAAAAATAGCACAAACTAGTACATTGTCAGCAGTTTCTTACTGTTACCATTTTAAGTGCCAATTTTTCAAGGGTTTTTCATTTAAAAAGCAGACTTAACAAAAAGCCATGCATCACTGTTATATACGGTAGCAGATGGGTAGATTACGGAGATGGGATGTGTAAGCAGCTTGCCTCAGTCTTTTGACTTGGGATCAATATTTTATGAACCTGCAGGCCTCACCCCCACAGCTCCCATTGGCTGCGGTTCCTGGCCAATGGGAGCTGCGAAACCAGCGATCTGGGCGGAGGCAGTCCACAGAGCTGCCTGGCCACACCTCAGCCTAGCAGTTGAGTGAGGGGGATGTTGCCTCTTCTAGGGAGCCCCCCAGGAAAGCGCTGCCCAGAGCCTGCTCACCCTGTCCCATGCCCCAACGCCCTGCCCCCTCTCACACACAAACTCTGCTGCTTCAGGGAAGGGGGCGAAGGCGTGGTGGCCCGAGACTGCCCCAGCAACAACTGGTGCAGGGGCTACCTGAGCTGCCCCGAGCCAGGTGCACCGGCCGCTGCAGAAATCACGGAGGTCACAGAATCCGTGACTTCCAACCTCCATGACAAACTCACAGCCTTAACCAGGGCCCCATTGTGCTACACACTGCATAAACACAGAACAAATATTAGACTTTAGTGAACATGCTTAGGTATGCAATTTGGAGCAGCAGGCATTTGCAGGGCCCACATTCTTGCTATATTGCCATTTGGCTTTGACAGCAGAAAGAGCTCAAGCCTTTGCACACCACCTCTCTATCCCACAACTTGCAGCTCTATTCCTGCAATGTAAGCAGTAGACAATAGGGGGTGCATTAGGACTGAACATGTGTAACCTAGTAATTCATGTGGAGTAGCCCTTGGCTACTTTTAGCCTGGTCCTTGGGATATGCAAGAAATAGACTTGCCTATTTAAGAATAAAATCAAGATCAACGAGTTGAATTAGTGATGAAATGTCACTTTAACTATGAATTTCCTTGCTTTAGGTTGTTTGTCAGTTCCTTAATGTTATTTTAGTGTAGGTTTTTAGGATTTAATTTCCTTTATATTTTGATGGTACTGTTTAAAAAAAATATAATCTCCCCTTGCATTGGCATCGTAAAGTCTCTAGGAACCATTACTGTTTACTGCATGTCAATGTAAGTGCAGAAAGCCTGTTTCATTTAAAATAAAAGAAAACAAAGTGTGCTTCCACTAATATTGTGCCAGATCTCTGGCACATTTTAACTGGGTTTGATGCCATTAAAATTATTGGGATTACTACTTCCCTTGATTTTATATCTAGTTCGTGGGCCCTTCTTTAGATCTGATTCAGTGTCGGGTATCGTTGTTTTGTATTGCACAAATTTAGCTTAAAATTTGCAGGATTTTTCTTATTGTCAGTACTTCACATGTAATACAAAGAATGAAACAGCTCATTGACATGATACTTCCATTACCATTGGATATGATTGTAGTATAAATTATACTATGCAAAACCCTATTGAAATAAATTGGATATTGTGCATTATGCATTCTAGACATAAAAGTATGAGAGAAACATAGATAGCCCCAAATCCTGTGCCCAGCCGGACTAACTGTGTTGGATGTCTGTGTGCAGGCAGAAGGAAGAAGAATTATACCTTTGCCCAGGCTTCAGAACACTATGGTATATCTATGCTGGAGCAGGGAGCAAGCCTCCCGGCTTGGGTAGATATATTTGGCTAGCTAGGCTCAGGTGAACATGCTAAAAATAGCTGTGTAGATTTGAGGTGGTGGCTTGGGCTCTCAAGACCACCCAGTTGCTGGGGTCTGAGCTTGGGTGGGTAGCCCAAACTATGGCTCAAGCTGCAACATCTGTACGGATATTTTTAGCCCACAAGCTTGAGCTGAGCTAGCAGTAGTCTGTCTATACAGTCTTGGAGGCTCACTCACAGCTGCAGTTTAGATGTACCCTACTAGAGCTGATCTACAGATGTTGCTAAAGCCCAGTAGCCTCTTGGGTCATTTTGCACTTGCTCCATGGTGGAGAATAGCTATTGAATCTGTTTGGCAGCAAATCCACCTACTCTGCCCTCTGTCCCTCCACAGGACTAGTCTCCAATATACACAACGGATGTGCACACCTGTTCTGGCGCCTGGACTCCTGCAATGCACTGCACCCTCTCCACCATTCCAAAATATAATGAGCAGCAGGATAAGAAAGCCAAAACAGTATGAAAAGTAGCTGTTGCACAAAAGGAATAGCAACTGTTCAAACGTGAAAGGGGTTGGTTGAATTCCCTCCCCCACCCCCTGGCATATAATGAGGGGTGAGGTTCTGTTTTTGCTTTCTTAGCGGGAAAAGATGTCAAGGCCGAGAACCTGCATTTTAAATTGAGTCTAATTATAAATTAAAATTACTCAAATTTTCAAACTCTAATAAAAAAATCAAAATGAAAATCCTGACAGACTGAAACACTGCTCTTGTAAACTACTGTGCAGTGTTGCTTGTGCTGTCCGATAGGCGCTGCATTCCAGCCCAGTGGTGGCTACACATCAGTGGTGAGTTAAATGATTCTTGATGCCTATCTATATAAGGGTCAATCCTGCATTTCCTGTGCACCAAAACTCCAACAGACATCAGGGAAGTGTAGAAGTATGTGGGGAATCTAGGCTCAGGCAAAAAGTCGCATGATCCTAATGATGATGTAAATTAAACCTTATTATTTGTATATTAATAACATTGCACATTGTTCATTGTATATTGACCAAATATGAAACTATATGTGAAGTTGAGAAAAGAAGTTTTCCATTACAAACCCCTCTTGAGTTGCTGATAACTTCCTCCAAAATATACTTTAGATTTGACATTTATGATGCTTGGTGATTTTTCCCTCTCCTTAATTTGTCATTCTCCTTGGGTGGACCAATCAGCTAATCCTTGAGATGTTCTTGAGATATCCTTTCTTCCATGGCTGGTGAATGCAGAACAGAGGAAGAGGAGACAAAAATAAGATTCCAAAAAATGTGAGAAAATACATGATGATGAAATAAGAAGTGGGTCTGAACCAAAACCCCAGACCTGAATAGCCCCAAATTCTGAGCTGTTCAAATTCCAACTGAACTCAAATAATATTTTTTTAACTGGCCTTCTCTTTGTCATGGACTAAAGCAAAACCAAAATTTAAACATGAAATCTCAGAGTGTTGGAAATCTGGGTCTCAATTTTACTGCTTGAGCTGATCTCTAGAAAAATCTGTCAGACATGAAATCAACATAAACATTGAACTCAAATCATCTATAACAATAGCTGCACTTCCTTTTTCCTTAGCAGATGGAAAGAGTTGCCTCCTGTCTCCTTATTCTGCATACTAAAGACAAGGTGCCCTATCTCTCAGGGCAAAGGAAAATATAGTGGAGAATTAGATGACTTGCATTTATGCTTTGGAAGTTGCTTAAATTTTCTACTTAATTTGATTAATTTTTCAAAGTGCACCATGGAGAGGCAAGTGGCTTCTTTATTGATTGATTGTCAATCCTACGCTGCTCTCTTTCTTACAGTAAAACTAAAATGCTAGCAAATGTAGCTTAAGCAATCATTTAGTTCAGTTTAGATAAGCAATATTTTTGTTTCTTGTGGGTGTTTATAGAGTATAAAACTGCAGAATCAATGTGTTTGTCAGAAAAGAGGAGCTGCATGTTGTCCGTTCTTTGTTAATAGTTAGTTTGATTGGCATACATTGTGTCAATTAATTGAAAAGAGTTTTTTTACAATTACTTCTATTAATAATAAAGATGCTTTCTATACATTATTTTAAGGACACAGCATGCATCAAAGTTATTTAACACTCTACTGAAGGTCAACTATATTTATGAAGCTTTGATTCAATTGTCAGAACATA
Source organism: Chelonia mydas (assembly GCF_015237465.2). Classification (NCBI taxonomy): domain Eukaryota; kingdom Metazoa; phylum Chordata; order Testudines; family Cheloniidae; genus Chelonia; species Chelonia mydas. Next base: position 18,941,536 of record NC_051245.2, on the reverse strand, counting down.
AAGCCACATAAGGATATATCTTTTGTTACATGTGCTCAGTGCTAGAAACAGTTGGCACATTTTAACATTTGGTCCTCTAAGTAGAAAAATTAATCAAATGTCTGACAAGATATTTTCTTGGTCTGTATTTCAAGTGCCCCCCACCCCTCCCCCTTTGCTTACAGCACATATTACTAACGGGTACTTTTAGTTTTTAAATTATGGACATCAGTACTCCATGCAGTAAAAGACTTGAGCGATTAATGCTACCCTTATGCCTCTTTTGAGTAGTTTTAGCCATGGGGCTTGGCACTGCCACCATTGTCTTTGTGCCAAAAAGTATCCGCAGCGGCTGCCGCATTCTAGTACTAGAGGGTTGTCTCGAAAATTCCGCAGTGAACGCGTCGGGTTTCGACATCACTGTAGACTCTCTCTTAAACCTTTCTTTTTTTTTTTTTTTTTTGTAAATAATCTTTAGCTTTGACAAACCTTAGTTAGAAAACACATACTGTTGTGTTAGGGTGACGAAAAATGAGACGCAGCGTACAGTAAATGGAGAAATTCAGGAGAAGCTTTTGTATTTGTGAGCACAAATAGTTACTTTAAGAGCCTCCTCTAGCATATTATCAGCATTCTTGCAAATTTTATTATCGGAAACAAATGTGCCAGTGAATTTTAAGCAGAAAATCAACATCAAGACTGTAGCTAATTTTAAATGGACAATTTATACAAAAGAAATTTTGCCTACAAAATGAAGTGTCATTACAAAAAAATGTTAATTTCATAATTACAATTGATTGTGAATGTGTGTGTGTATGTGTGTATATATATATATATAATTTTTTTTTAAATGGTTTCTTGATTTTCTCAAAAATTGTGGTTTCATTCTTAATAGAGAAGCAGATTTCTAGCAGTATTTTGGAACAAAAAAAAAAGATGTAATAAAGTTAAGGGCTTACACTGTCAGAATGAAATGTTTTCACTCATGATCTCCAAAGCTATCTTTTTGGTGGTAAAAGTGGATGCTACAGATGAAATCTTTACAAGGAGCATAATCCTTTAAAAAAAAAAAATTCAATCTCCTGCTGGCTGCTGTGCTGCTTTGGTACCTCACAGACTTCGACAGAGTCCTGGACGAGTGCCCATTGATGTCATGGAAACACTCAAATTACTGAGAATGATTCATGTCTATGCTGTTCTCTTATCCTCCCCCACACAAATAGAAGTAGATTTTTAACCCTGACAACTTGTAATTTGCAGTGGGTTTATTTTTATATCTGGATAAATATTTTTTAACAACTGAAATTAAGATGAGGCAGCTTGTATCTGATATGATAGTAAAGAAGACGACTGATACCCATGCAACAAATGAGAATTGCTTTCAGAGTTTCTTGTGTTGTGGCTTGTACTTAGCTTACACACACAGACACACCAACACCACCATCCCTTTTCAATCCTTAGCATTTTTTGTTTGTACTGACTTTCTGACTTTAAAACAAGTAGCCTTATTGGGGTGATGTGAGGTAACATACATAACTCCAAACACATACCAGCAAGATGTTTTGTTTTTAGATCTCGGCACTAGCCCCAGGATTCAAGATTAGAATTTGATTGTCATTTCAATATTGTGGGTTTTTTTTTTTCTGTTGAGGCTTCCTCCGTGCTGAATCTGTGGGGGTAACAAAATAGATGTTTCATCCCTTTTTTATTACCACACAGAAGTCCTGTTGGAAGTTACTAAATATATACAAACAAGTTCTGCAGATTGTTGGTTAATTTTTGTGAAGTAATGAGTTTATTTAAAAAACAACCCACAAAAATTCTTAAATTGTTATACAAAAAGTTTTTATGCTTTTGTTTTTCACTCCAGGGACTAAGAAAGAATAGGATGTGATTACTGTATCCCAAACCTCTCTTACAGGCCAGACCTCATTAATAATATTTCTCAAAGGAGATCAAGAGATATAGTAGCTTTATATATTAAAATAAAAACAGCTGACAAAATGGGATAAAGTATGTTTAGGATAATTTTAAGAACCATTAAAACTTACTGCATACTTTCTGTGTAATAATCTGACATAACGTAGGTATTATCTCTATAAAAATCAGACCATACTAGAAAAACTGCTATATTATGTCTTGTTCAATTGACTGAAAATTAGATTTAGTCATATTTTAGACTGCCATTCAACACTTGTCTTCAAGAAACACAATTTTGTCATCTTAGTCCACTTGCTCTTTTTTTTCCAACACAAAATGCCAACAAAACGACAAGCTTTGCTTGGTGCATGGTTATGTTTGTTATTACTACAGCGTGACGTTTCCAAATAAAGTAGCATTTTTGTCAAGAAAATGTTTTGTAATGAATGTGTCCTTGGTAGTGATGTTGAATAAATGATTCACTTTGAATTGGTAATGTAGTGTGTATAGCCAGTTATTACAATTTATTATAGATTTGATTGGGAAACAATCTGAACCTTAGGTCTGCGTTCCCAGGTGTTGTTGGCATTGATAAGTCGCATGTGTAACATCGGGCCCTTAGGAGCAAGTATTGTATGTGGCATTTTATATGTTCCTAACTGTAATAAGAGCTTCAGAATTATCAACAATGCCCTTAGTGATCTTTGATTTGTTCTTGTACATTTTGTCTGACAATCATCCTACCATCCCCTTGTCATTATCCTCACCAACTCACGGGCCCTTTTTGCCAGTATGTTTTGTACCAACCTTCCTGATTGTTCTTTGTTCCACTTGCACATGGTTTAGTGCCATCCAGCTACGACTTAGCGTTCTGCAGCAACTGTCTCTTTCCTGATTGATTTTGTTAAAGACCAGTCTTTCAATTTATAAAGGATCTTTATTTTACTTTTAAATATGGCATACCTGTAGCCAGTGCTATAGCTCGGCTATTGGATCTGTGTTTTAAAGGCCTACTGAAAAAAAATTAGGTACTTAGGGTTGGCATAAAGGCTTGGCAGTCACTGGGCCTCTGTTCAAGTCCCAGCACTGCTGGTGCAGTCGGAACTTTGGTGGAGAATGGCAAATTTCCAACCAAATTTCTCTTTCCCAGGTGTAAATTCCATCATCACGTTGATCATGAGGGAATTTACTCTTGGGAAAGAGAGTAAAAAAAAAAAGCAGAATCCTGAACAGTTTCTTTGTTAAGTTCGCCATCTGGAGAGCCTATGATTGATTAACTCTGCCCTCACCAGTGAGTGTCAGTCTAATCAATGGGAATTACTATGCGGGGGTCACACTATAGGTAGCCTGCCTGCTGTGTAAATAAATAAAAAAAAAAACAATTGTTCAGCTTGTGAGAGAGAGATGGGGAACAAAAAAAGGGTGTACCATAGATGAGGGGGTGAGAAGTCTATTTGTTTCTATAGAGAAGTGGTAGAATCCCTTTAAGTTACAGTTTTAGGAAGTGTGTGGAACAGTATGGCTAAGAATAGGAGGCGTATTTCCATGTTATCATGCCCAGAATAAAGTGTTAATCCCTTTCTGTTGCCTACGTACAGTATGTGGTCAGAAGTGCCTGTTTTACTTATGTAAACGCCGATATGGATATGTAGGTTAATTTCATATGAAATATGGAGAGAAGATATATACATTTTGTAACATTTACACACCTATTTATTTTTTATTGACAGGTAAAACTGAAAGGGGGTCATATTCATCATATGGAAGAGACTCAAATTTACAGGGTTGCCACCAGGTAAGTGATAATCTATGCAGTGGAAAGGTAGTGATAAATAGCCTGATAAATTAGCTTTGTTTTGTAAGGTTGATTATCCGTTTTAAAGCTTGTCTTCATGATACACAAAACTGTTTGCAAACAGGTATTTCTCAAAACTAATCTTTATCTGCAAATGTGTGTAATACAACTTCTGTCTTAGCTGTTTTAGTGGAGATACAGTTACTGGTTTCTACTAGTATTTAAGTCAGCCTACTGGTATCTCTTAGGCCATTATCAACTATTGATTACTGTCCTTTGAAACGATGTTGTATGGTTTCAGCATAACAGTTCCTTCCTAATGGCACAATTTAAGACATTATAAAAGTGGAAACACACCGCAGAGCATGTGTCAAACCCTGGTTTTGGATGGCTATTGCAATAAATTATAGTTTTCACAGAGTCTGCATGATGTTGTGTGAAAACAGGGTTGTACTGAGGGATAAAAATGTCTGTGAAAATATGATTTGTTGTCCCTTTTTGTTTCTGAATTGTTTTTGGCTGGAAGTCAAGGCCAGCAGGCTAACAGCAAAGCCGTCTCAAGGGAAGCATGCGTGAGCTAGAAAAATAAGAGTAGTTTAATTAAATAATAAAATGCCAGTGTAATACAAAGGTATAGCTTGTGTGTGTTTGTGCTTCTGTGCACTCTGCATTTGCATACTTTTAACTCTCCAGAGAGAGTCTGAGTCTAAAAATACTATCAATAGCCAAAAGTCTAAGCTTTGTTTCAAGACAATTGATTTTTTAAAAAGATGCTTTCTTTTTAATTTCAGTAGCAGTATTAATCACATGTTTAAATTCATTTTGTTTTCTGAACAGTGCTAAGCTTCCTTTCCCCTTTATAAGTGCACTTGTTTCTTACTTTAGAAAAGTATTGAAAGAAGTTAATAACCCTTTTTAAAATTCAAAGCTTTATACTTTTTAATTCTGCCACACACACAAAAAGTGTATTATTTTCCTAATGGAAAGGGGAGTACTTGCTCCCTTCATTCCCTTCATATGGCCATGTTCTTTAATAATTCTTTAATAATACAGGTTTCAGAGTAGCAGCCGTGTTAATCTGTGTCCGCAAAAAGAAAAGGAGTACTTGTGGCACCTTAGAGACTAACAAATTTATTTGAGCATAAGCTTTCGTGAGCTACAGCTCACTTCATCGGATGCATGCAGTGGAAAATACAGTGAGGAGATTTATATACATAGAGAACATGAAACAATGGGTGTTACCATACACACTGTAACGAGAGTGATCAGGTAAAGTGAGCTATTACCAGCATGAGAGAAGAAGGGCAGGGGGACACCTTTTGTAGTGATAATCAAGGTGGGCCATTTCCAGCAGTTGACAAGAACGTCTGAGGAACGGGGGTAGGGGGAGGGCGGGGGGAAAACATAGGGAAATAGTTTTACTTTGTGTAATGACACATCCACTCCCAGTCCTTATTCAAGCCTAATTTAATGGTGTCCAGTTTGCCAATTAATTCCAATTCAGCAGTCTCTTGTTGGAGTCTGTTTTTGAAATTTTTTTGTTGAAGAATTGCGACTTTTAGGTCTGTAATCGAGTGACCAGAGAGATTGAAGTGTTCTCCGACTGGTTTTTGAATGTTATAATTCTTGACGTCTGATTTGTGTCCATTTATTCTTGTCCAGTTTGACCAATGTACATGGCAGAGGGGCATTGCTGGCACATGATGGCATATATCACATTGGTAGATGTGCAGGTGAACGAGCCTCTGATAGTGTGGCTGATGTGATTAGGCCCTATGATGGTGTCCCCTGAATAGTGGACACAGTTGGCAACAGCCTTTGTTGCAAGGATAGGTTCCTGGGTTAGTGTTTTTGTTGTGTGGTGTGTGGTTGCTGGTGAGTATTTGCTTCAGGTTGGGGGGCTGTCTGTAAGCAAGGACTGGCCTGATGTGTCTTGACTCCCAAGATGTGTGATGGGTCATCCTTCAGGATAGGTTGTAGATCCTTGATGATGCGCTGGAGCGGTTTTAGTTGGGGGCTAAAGGAGATGGCTAGTGGCGTTCTGTTATTTTCTTTGTTGGGCCTGTCCTGTAGTAGGTAACTTCTGGATACTCTTCTGGCTCTGTCAATCTGTTTCTTCACTTCAGCCGGTGGGTATTGTAGTTGTAAGAACGCTTGATAGAGATCTTGTAGGTGTTTGTCTCTGTCTGAGGGGTTGGAGCAAATGCAGTTGTATAGTAGAGCTTGGCTGTAGACAATGGATCGTGTGGTGTGGTCTAGCTGAAAGCTGGAGCATGTAGGTAACTATAGTGGTCAGTAGATTTCCGGTATAAGGTGGTGTTTATGTGACCATCGCTTATTAGCACTGTAGTGTCCAGGAAGTGGATCTCTTATGCGGACTGGTCCAGGCTGAGGTTGATGGTGGGATGGAAATTGTTGAAATCATGGTGGAATTCCTCAAGGGCTTCTTTTCCATGGGCCCAGATAATGAAGATATCATCAATGTAGCGCAAATAGAGTAGGGGCACTAGGGGACAAGAGCTGAGGAAGCGTTGTTCTAAATCAGCCATAAAAATGTTGGCATACTGTGGGGCCATGCGGGTACCCATAGCAGTGCCGCTGATTTGAAGATATACATTATTCCCAAATGTGAAATAGTTATGGGTGAAGACAAAGTCACAAAGTGCAGCCACCAGGTTTGCTGTGACATTATCTGGGATACTGTTCCTGACGGCTTGTAGTCCATCTTTGTGTGGAATGTTGGTGTAGAGGGCTTCTACATCCATAGTGGCCAGGACCGTGTTTTCTGGAAGATCATCAATGGATTGTAGTTTCCTCAGGAAGTCAGTGGTGTCTCGAAGATACTTAGGAGTGCTGGTAGCGTAGGGCCTGAGGAGGGAGTCTACATAGCCAGACAACCCTGCTGTCAGGGTGCCAATGCCTGAGACGATGGGGATTCCAGGATTTCCAGGTTTATGGATCTTGAGTAGCAGATAGAATACCCCTGGTCAGGGTTCCAGGGGTGTGTCTGTGCGGATTTGTTATTGTGCTTTTTCAGGGAGTTTCTTGAGCAGATGGTGGTGTTTCTTTTGGTAACCCTCAGTGGGATCAGAGGGTAATGGCTTGTAGAATGTGGTGTTGGAGAGCTGCCTAGCAGCCTCTTGTTCATATTCTGACCTATTCATGATGACGACAGCACCTCCTTTGTCAGCCTTTTTGATTATGATGTCAGAGTTGTTTCTGAGGCTGTGGATGGCATTGTGTTCTGCACGGCTGAAATTATGGGGCAAGTGATGCTGCTTTTCCACAGTTTCAGCCCGTGCATGTTGGCGGAAGCACTCTATGTAGAAGTCCAGTCTGTTGTTTCGACCTTCAGGAGGAGTCCACCTAGAATCCTTCTTTTTGTAGTGTTGGTAGGAAGGTCTCTGTGGGTTAGTATGCTGTTCAGAGGTGTGTTTTTTTCCCCCGCTTACTGTTCCTCACATGTTCTTGTCAACTGCTGGAAATGGCCCACCTTGTTTATCACTACAAAAGGTTTTTGTTTTTGTTTTTTCTTCTTCTTCTCTCCTGCTGGTAATAGCTCACCTTACCTGATCACTTTCGTTACAGTGTGTATGGTAACACCCATTGTTTCATGTTCTCTGTGTATATAAAATCTCCCCACTGTATTTTCCACTGCATGCATCCGATGAAGTGAGCTCATGAAAGCTTATGCTCAAATAAATTTTTTAGTCTCTAAGGTGCCACAAGTACTCCTTTTCTTTTTAATAATACAGGGAAACAATATATTTTAAATTAAAGAAAAACATGTTTAATTTAGCATAGAAAAAGGTAAACAGCCCCAGTAATTAAATAGAATTTTGCCTTCAGAGTGCACACAGGTATCTTTACTATATCTTGTAAAGCTGACATTCTGCTCCCTTCCCTACATCTGTTAGCAATTTCAAGTTTTGACTCTCCAGCATACTCAGATATGCCATCAGCTCCATCTAGTTCTGCAGCTAAAGATTTGTTGAGATGAGACCAACTGTGGTTGGGTCAGGGAGTGAGTACTGCACATGTTATAGAGCGCAGTTCATCCCAGTTTATTTGGAAAGAATTCCACAGGAAAGAAATTTGCAGCCATTCCAGTGCAACGGAAATATCGTTGGAATGTGAGTGCAAATGTTCAGTGCAGATAACTTGGGCAACGAGCCTCTCAGTGCTATGTCTAGTGTAAAGCTTTCAATTCCTGTAGAAGGTCTGTTCCGAGGTATCTTGTTTCGGAGGTCTAAGGCAGAGGTCATTAGAATTTTGGGGAGAGGGAGACTGACAACATCCTTCCCTTTTGTAGATGGTGATTGAACAGGCTATTTTCAGTGGGGGGCCCCCTTTGTTGGCCAATGAGACAATAGTCTTGCTTGTCCCTGCTTCTTTTCTGACTGATAGGAATTGGCATGATTCCTTACAGCTATCAAGATTTCCTCTGCTGAGTAAGAGACCTCTTCAGCTGTGAAATCATCATTCGTATTGGTTGAATTTTTCGATGCCTTATGTACAAAATAGTATATACTGGGCTTAATTGGAAAGGGATAATTGGGGAATACTTTTTTCCTTGTTTAAAGCAAAACTATCACATTTTAAATACTACACGGAGCAGACAGAAAGACTAGGGATTCCTCCTAGTACGTGTTTACCAATCCAGCCATGAACATATATGCATATTTATACACTTACCTGAAAATACCTATTTGATTATGGACACTACTATAGACTTTAAAAATCTGAGCCTTAATGTATTTGAAATAAATTACAGAATTATTGAAGTTCTCACAATAAGTAGATAAATGCAGAAAATTTTAGGGTAAAACTTGTAATTCCATCCTTATTTCAATTGAAACAACTACACTAGTTCTATATTCGTTTTAGGATCCAGGTCAGTATAGTCCTTCTTCTTTTAAAATCGCTTCATGCTTAGACCTGGTCTGTTTCTATTACCAGCCCACATCCCTGCACTCATTTACCACTGATCTGATCACATGCTTTCTCTGTCCATATTGTCTTATTACTCTTGGTGCAAGAGTCGTCTTCTTCGCAGCCCTAGCCACCTAGAATTACCTTCCTGTTTCTTTCCTTCTCACTAACTCTCTCTATCATTTCTACTCTCATCTGAAAACATGCCTTTTTTCCTTTCATTATATTTTTAAATTTCTCTTTCACTCTGTTATTATTGAGTACCTATAGTAATGTGAGAAATATTTTAGGGATCTAGAAAGACACAATACCAAAAAAAGTTTTGCTATGTCTTAGTCTTCCTTGATACCCTGTATGAAGAGTTGTGCTGCAATCCCTATATTCACTGAAGTGATTTAAGGATGACTGATGAGCATAGATCTGTATATTCTTGAATCTGGAGCCAAGAGGGCCAACCTCAGAAACTTTGCCAGAAGCGGGTGCGTATATTATTACTTACACTATGGTCCTGCCTAGGGGGCCCAGCTGAGATGCTCCATTGTGCCAAATATAGTACAAACACACAGTAAGAGCCCGTCCCTGCCCTGAAGAGTTTACAATGTAAATAGACAAAGAGTGGGGGAAAGGACGTATTATTAGCTCTATTTGATAGATGAGGAGTTGAGGCACAGAGGTATTAAGCAGTTTGTCCAAGGTTACACAGGAAGGCTGTTACTCATAGACAAAATAGACCTGCCACTGATTATTAGTTTCCCTCTTAGCTGAGAGAGAGACAGACCATTAGATTTAGGCTTCCAGATAATAGTTCTATCAGGAACCACTAAAGTATCAATAGTTGAGGACTAGGAGCAATCTAGAAACCTACTGGAAGCTTTCGTGGATGTGTTTTTGTCCTTATTGGGAAGGTGTCACTTACTGTCCCATCACATCTAAGGTAAAACCTGAATACCAGAGACAGTTTGTGAGTAATAGCACAGACAGTATAGCACATGTTAAAGCTTGGGTTTATCAGCAAATCCTGAGTGACTGATATAGTCACATGCCCCTTCTTGCTAAAGGTGAAAGGAGTGTGCAGATTTGTGTTGACTTCGGAAAGGTAAATTGCTACCTATTGATATGATCCATATCTAGTGCTTTGTATAGGCGAGTTCCTGGACCAAGTAGGATAGCAACATTGGACTTGCTATCATATTAATTTTGTCTTAAAGAAAACTTTCTCCACCTAAACAGCAGCAGCAAAGGCCTGGACTCTCCATTCCTTCACCCAGTTGACATTAGCGAGATGTAAACTCTACCACACAGTACCCTACTTATCTCAAGGTGATTTTAACTTCAAAGACTGGGACCGACTCCTGCTGCCATTGAAGACAAAGCAAAACTTCCATTGACTACATGGGAACAGGAACAGCAGACCCCTTGTGGGACTCGCTCAGTTCCATTAAAGATGAAAAATCTATAAAACAAGCATGATTGTGTCTAAGACACTTTTCACATATTAGGTGGAATCCCAGCTCCACTGAAACTCCCATTGCCTTCAATGGGACCAGGAATTCACCCATTGTCTTAATGCTGCCCTGCTTACCATTTTCCACCAAATGGGGATTTTTAGTGTGTTGGTATATGGAGAGGTTATAGAATGTATTTGTCTAACAGTGATGCTGATTGCTATTTGGATGGTTAATGTTTTACACAAAGTAGAACAATACACCTGGGTCCTGACCCAAAGAGTTTAGTCTAAATCAGCATGTTGTAATCTCAGTTTAAGCAGCTGCAAGTAAAAAAGAGTTATATGAAATGATTGTGACATAGAATCAAATCTTAAAAATAGTTTGTTTTATCAACAGCTCTAATAAGGGGGCTTCCCTTCACAGTGATGAATGTCTCCAGTGGAATAGTTTGTTCTAGTGGGTCTATGAATCAGGATATCTGGGTTCTGTTTATAACTGTCACTAGTTTACTGTGTGACCATAGATGAATCATTTAATCATTTTGTGCCTCAGCTTCCCATCTGTCAGATGAGGATGGGGTGTTTTCTTAATTCAACAATATTTACAAAACACTGAGATCCTTGGATGGAAGGTGCTGTGGATGTGCAAAATATTATCATTAGACTCATAGTATTGTATGCTGTGTACAGTAGTATGGATCCATTAATCAGCTGATAGTTGATGTGACTGACTATTACATTACGTCAGTGGTGATTTGTGAATAGTCTGGAGCCACTGAGATGTGATAAGCAAAAGTTAATAAAAAATCATGAATGAAGAAAGAGCATTAAAGCACTAACGTAAAACAGCCTGTTTTTTCAGAATTACCCCTTAAATTTCCGAAGTAGCATATGGATTGTAGCAGCATGACTCCTACAGGCATTAATGGAAGTCACAGTGCTTTGAAAATTTAGGGCTGTCTTTTAGCAGATGCACAGTAGCCAATAGTCAGTTTTTAACACTTTTAATTAAAAATAAAACAATCCAAAGGTGACTAGTTGTTATTACTAGCACATTGGGGAAAAAAGGTGGCTAAATTCTGGCCTTGAATGTGCTGCTCCCTTTGATGTTTACAAAATGCTCATTGAAGCCATTTGGAGACTCACCCACCTCTGAAGACTGAAACTGGTTCTGGTAAAAGATTTTATAGTTGGAATACAAGGTAAAATGCCAGATTAGCCTATTTTACTTTTTTATTCTCCTCTAACTTAAAAAGTTTCAAAACTAATTATAACTAAATTGCATCCAAAATGAGAACATACCCACCAAGCTCCAGCCTGTTGCAAGATTTTGTGGCAGAGAAAAAGGTTTATAAATGGTAAGTCTGACAGGGCGTGAAAGGTGAACAGAAATGACCTTTCCTTCAGTGTCAGTACAAACGAACATTATTAGAAGCGTTTCATCATAAAAACAGCTGCTTCCTTTTTACTGTTTTTGTGGGTACCAAAGGACAGGCCTACAGCACCTAAACTTTCTGCTTTGCTGACACATTCCAGCTTTCACTGAGGTGATTACATTAGTAGCACTTGAAATCAGCACCAGAATACTGATCAAAAAGTGGTAAACTTAGAAGTCCTGAAAAGTGAGCTGCATGCAGCCTTTTTTAGCGCCCTCTCCCCCACCCCCCGGCCCTTGTCCCTCTGCACAGACTCTGTTTTCTCCACACATACAATTTTTCTTTCATCTGTCAGTACAGATCCCCGTACTTGGGATTTGCCTGCACAATCCACACAGGTCTAGAACCTTCCAGAAAACTCTTACTGTTGGTGGGGCAATTCTCCTGTGCCTGAAGCCATGGAATGCTCCCTGTGAGGCTCTTTGCATGGGCATGTGCCCTCCCTCCCCTCTTGCCCCCCAATTTTTTCCAGCTGCCAAAGCAGCAAGTCAGAACTTGCTCTCCACTTTACTGAATAGCTCCTAAATGCTAATGAATAGCTAGAGTGGACTTTCAAGTGGTCCAAGACGGGAGGAAGGAGAGGAAACTATGTACGCCTGAAAGTCCACTCTTTTGCTGCCTGTTGTGTCTCACTGACAGGAGGTGAAGGTGGGGCAGAGAGTGAGTGCAGGCAATGATAGAAGGGAGAGGTTGGGTGGTAATGGATGATGGGTAGCGAACCCTGTGCAAAGCAGAACAGAGAGTAGAAACTGAAAAGGGACAGAACAGGTGGACTCTAAAATCAGGCAGACAGATTGAGGGGAGGCTGATGTGGAAGCAGGAGCAGTGCAGGAGGTTCACTCACCTTCCACCATCCCCAGCCTTTTGCAGGTTCATTTTTCCCCTCAGGCTGTCTCCAACGTCCCAGGTCTGCCTCACTTTCCCAACTCCTCCTGCTGTCATGCTGGTTGCCTCAGCTGGCCCTACTTTCTTCATCTCCCTCCACTCCCGGCACTTTGCTTTTGAGGGATGCAAAAGATAAGGGGACAGATGCAGAGGAGGAAATAGTGACTTCTCACATTGATGAGACATACCACATTGGGAACTACATAAAACTTCTGCTACCTGAATCTCTGCTACATGAACACGGTACCCCAAAAGTCCTGTCCCAACTTCTCCAGATCTTATTTTCTCGCTACCACAAGACTGTATCTTCATCCCCTCAGTCCACCTTGGAGGCTGGGTACCTAGCATATATGATATTTCCCTACTGATTGCATAGTCTGGGAGCTGGACAGCAGGAAGCATCTTTTGAATTTCCTCATGCTACCTGCACAGAGGATCTGATCCTCACTGATAAGGCTTCTGCAACTGGAGCAGATTTGTGTGGAGGTGCATGAAGGAACTGCTCTCCTCCCTTGTGAAGATGACTGTGTGTGGGAAGGGAAAAACATTTTTTTTCCTCCACAGTGGCCTCATAAATACATCCATTTATGGCTCTCTTTTACCCCTTAGGTCATTTCCTGTGCAACAGGGTTCTATGACAGTGTGTTGCATCCCTCCTAGTATTTTACAAATAGACCCAAACACAGCCTTTTTAAAAAAAATAAAAATTGTTGCTTCCTCAGCATAACAGGGCAAATGTATGGAATGTGCTTTTAAAAGTAGCAAAAATATAGCTAGCAACTCTTTAAAATAAATATTTTAGAAGTGAAGTGAAATATTTGTGGGAAATTTCTGTGGTAAACACATACAGAGTAACTCAGCCCAGTAGTTTGACCCCCTATGCCTTTGTATGCAATAAGTGTGTAAATTCTTGCATAATAAGCAGTGTTCTCATGCTGACAAGGAAATGGGTAGCAATACTATTCACCTAGTTTCTTCAAGTATAAGTACTGAGACTTCTCTTTTCCACTGTGACTTATTTAATTGTTTCAACATTTCTAATAATTTGTAAAGGAGCCCATTAAACATAGGAGGAGGAAGGTCTTAGGGGAATTTTTTATGTGATGCCTACTTTTAAGAGTGTTTTCTTCGTCTGCCCTCCAGTGTGAGATTTAGACAGATGTATATTGTAAAAGCAGATTTCTGTTTTAAGTCACTAGAGAATTACTCTGTCTGTTATTAGAACGTTATCTCTGATACCATTGCACAGGGGCTTTATGCATCCAACAGACCCCACAAATGCGTGCCTGAATCTTGTCCATGCATTCAAATGCCTTTTCTTTCCCCTAAATTGGTCAGGAGTGTGTTTTCAGCATCTTGTGAGTTGCTATTGTTTTGTTCTGTTTTGTTTTGTTTTGATGGACTGAACTCCTGTTCATATTAAACAGTAAAGTAATAGAAATGACAACACTTCATCAGTGAGTGTGGCAACAAACACTATGTGTGTCTATATGTGAACAGAGCTATCTGCTTCTAATCTGTATTTTCTTCATGAACATCAGGGCATAGAATCTTTCTTTTATTGGTATTGTATACAATAAGTTATTAAATTTCATCTCTGTAATACACCTGCAGTAAAATAACAAAACATTACTGCACTTAAGGAACATGTGTGTGTGTTACAATGTTCCACCCCTCTACAAACAGCTGCTTACAGATTTCAAGATCCATTGTATAAATTCCCTAGAGCCCACCTCTAATAATCGAGACACATCTGCCATTGCAGTAATATAGGCATATGTAGTTTTATTGAAACTATACCTGTATATAAAAAATTAAATAACTCCTACCTCAATTAAATTGGCAAGCTACCTTTTGTGAAGATCAAATTACAGATCTCTTGAGATATAGTGAGGTTCATTTCATTCTTCTATTACAAATTGCTAAGTATGTTTTTTGATTGGTCAAATAACTAGATTTCTTTACACTTTGATGGCAAGAGTCTTTTATTATAATATTTCTTTGTTTTCTACCCATATAAAAGCATGCAACTGCTATATTCAGATGACAGAAAAGATTTCTAACAAAACAAAGGAATTCAAGGTTAAGGCTTATACAATATCTGCTCTTAACCCGCATTTTTGTGTCCAGACAACAAAAGTGTAAATTCCCTCAAAGAATACTGAAGGATTTTTTTGTGACTATACAAACACGCCAGTTTGTTGACTAGGCAGTGTGTTTATGCAGGATACACTAGTGTCTGACTCTGTATGAAATCAATTATAAAAACTAAAGTTGTATTGGATTTTAAAGGCATAATTCTGTTAAAGAGACAACTGAATCCAGTAATTGCCATTGTGTCCAATGTTCCTACTAAACTGTCACAACTTCACTTACTACTTACACATACACATATAGCACCACAAAACATTCGTGACTTCCTCAGCATAACAGGGTAGGTGTATGGAATGTGCTTACAGAAACAGCAAAAATATTGCTAGCAACTCTCTAAAATATATATTCTGGAAGTGAAGTGAAATATTTGTGGGAAATTTCTGTGGTAAACGCATGTAGAGAAACTCAGTCAAGTAGTCTGACACCCCCCTCCCCACCCCATGCCTTTTGTTCTAAAGACATGTGCCTGTCTCAAGGACTTTAAATTTATATACAGTGGGTGAAATCCCTGCCCCATTGATGTAAATGGCAAAACTTTCATTAACTTGAGTGGAGCAAGGATTTCAGCCAGTAACTTTTGCAAAAAAGTTTATAGTTCAGGTATAGTTCAGGTGAGTTCTTCTTCACTCAGCTCACAGTCAGCCTGTGGAATTCCTTGCCTGAGGAGGTTGTGAAGTCTAGGTCTATAACAGAGTTTAAAAGAGAACTGGATAAATTCATGGAGGGTAAGTCCATTAATGACTATTAGCCAGGATGGGTAAGGAATGGTGTCCCTAGCCTCTGTTTGTCAGAGGGTGGAGAAGGATGGCAGGAGAGAGATCACTTGATCATTACCTGTTAGGTTCACTCCTTCTGGGACACATGGCTTTGGCCGCTGTCGGTAGACAGGGTACTGGGCTGGATGGACCTTTGGTCTGACCCAGTATGGCCATTCTTATGTTCTTATAATTGCCACCTGTCACAGTTTTTGCTGAATTGTCTCACTTTGGAAGGCAGAAGTGTTACTCCAGGTCCTGAAATCAGTTCCAGTGCCCATGAAATACCCTGTGATCATGGTTATATTGTGGTTTGACCTATGTTGTAACACTAATTTAATAACCTAAGTAAAAGTTTTCTTGTCAGACAAACTTATAAAAGTGATAAACTTAAGTTCAGGTGTCTGTGTGGCTTATTTAGTAGGTGTTCTCCTGAATCTTAGCTAGAAAGGCAAAAGTTCATAGTCTGCTCCATAACTGGAGAAATGCAGAAATGTAACACTGAAGTTCAGTTACAAAGGGAAGTGCTTTACTTTTTGAAGTGCAGTCCTTTGGATCAGATGTTAAACCAAGTGCTATCTTGGTAAAGCTTTAAATTCCCAAAGCACTGTCCAAAAACTGATATCCTGGACACCAAATAATACGGCTGCTTATAATGTCCAGCAGTAGGTGTGTACCATGGTTGAGTGCCAGTGGCTACTCCATTTGCTGCTGCAGTCATTGTATATGATATTATATATTATATTATATTGTATATTGATCTGATGCTTTGAGATACCTTGAATGTGAGAGATGCTAAAAAAATGAAGCTATATTGGTGCCTGCAGTCATACCACGTTATACTGAGATCTTGTCGTAGCTCCTAAGCTCAGCAGGGTCATGAAAAGCCACAGTACTATAAGAAAAAAGAAAAGGAGTACTTGTGGCACCTTAGAGACTTCTGAATGCATCCGATGAAGTGAGCTGTAGCTCACGAAAGCTTATGGTCAAATAAATTGGTTAGTCTCTAAGGTGCCACAAGTACTCCTTTAATAAGCCAGAGATCTTTGTTCCCTCTAAATGGGCCAACTGACTACTCTCTAGATACATCAAGATACCCAGTTCAGATTAATTGTAACAAAATTAGATTTAATTGGCACTATTACTGAAATATTGCTCTTTAACAATAAGGCAATTTTAAAAATAATGTTTACTGCTGAAAGCGTCAGTTTTCCTCCAGTTTCCACCAATTCCCCAGTGTCATCTTTTTGGTATTTGGCACATACTGGCACATTGCCCGTTTCCAACAGACCATTTCGGATAGGTTCTCTCCCACATAGAAGTTATACTGTTCTGCCACCATCTACGGATATGTCTTCACTGCCAACATTAAAGCGCTGCCCCGGCATTTAACGTGGCTGTGTAGTCATGGCACCAGTGCTGGGATAGAGCTCTCCCAGCTCTGTAAAAAAAACACCCCACGAGGGGAGTAGTTACCAGTGCTGGGAGCGCGGCTACCAGTGCTGGTGCACTGTCTACACTGCCACTTTACAGTGCTGAAACTTGCATCACTCAGGGGGGTGTTTTTTCACACCTCTGAGAGAGAAAGTTTCAGCGCTGTAAAGTGGCAGTTTACACAAGGCCTAAGTCTAACGTGAATTACCTGCTCTTTTGCAGAGAGGATGAATATGAATAGCAGCTTTAGTCAATCTTAATTACCATGTAAAAGGAGATGTAGGACCTTCACATTCAGCACAATTTAAGATGTGGAAATAAGTTTTTTTAAGAAGCACAGGGCACGGGCAAAGAACACTATTAAAGTAATCAATATTTTTACCACAGATAAAATTTAGGCTGCATACTGGCTGTCATAGCTATTAAATTCTTTCTACAGTACATTGAATGCTTGTTGCTTTAATTGGGAAAGATATTTTACTTCACTTCTCACTCTAAAAGCTGTTGTGAAATGTGTTTTGCACTACTGGAATAGTTACCAGTCTCTCAGTGGTGCTTGCATTTTAGTGGTGAAGTTTAAAGTGATCCCTTTACATACATACGGTCAGAGTTTCAAAACCTGGCCTCCCTCTTTTTGCCCATAATTTTCACATACAATAATTGCATCTTCAATTATTTGCAAGCATAATTTATGTAATTTAGTACCTGATTGCACCCACAAATCAGATGATTGAACATGCAAATGACATAAATTGAGAAAACAAATAATTGTGAGTGCAGAATTGCTTATGGGATTTTTTCACTTGCAAAACTGCCTGATCCAAATGGATGGACCAGTTAAGACTGTGCTGAAAATTAGGCCCCTGGTCTGTGAGCTTTTCACAGAACTTTGATGCTTCCAAAATGTTAATTAATAACTAGTTCTTCCAATGAATAATACACTATTGCTTCATATATAGCAATTAAGGTATCTCAGATTATTTCATCAAACAATGTGCAGTGATTGTGTAGATAAATGGGGAAACTATTTGTGAACTCAAGAGCACTTGGAGTCTGTATTCAAATAGAGGGAAAGTAGGCCTTGACCCTGTAGTTATCCTCTTTTAATAAAAAGAGCTTTGGGCTTGTTAACTTCGTCTAGTACAGAGGATGTGGAGAAAGATGGTGGTTTGACATCTTATCTAAAGGACTATTGTTCTGACAGCGCACCCTCCCCATAACACACATCTTAGTACAGCAATTCAGTGTTAGCTTTAGGCATTAATCCCAATTCCTAGTGTGGACGCATAAATCATATTCTTTTGGCCCAGAGGAGAGACTTGGACTAGTTGAGTCACACTACCTATTTATTATTATTATTATTATTATTATTTTATTTATTTGTACTGTAAGAGTAGTAATTACATTACAGCAAGGAGAAATTTGAGGGAAACTATGACATTCTCCCATCTGTGGATCTTTGGAACATCTGGATGTAATGACACTGAAATGGTATATCACCTTCTACCCTAAAACCTTCACAACCAACCAACTAATCTTGAGGCACAATCTTTCTTATGGATTCTCAGTGCATGCAGGGAATGGGCAGTTGTCTCCATGCTTTAGGGTGCACAGATTATTCTCCCTGGTGTGCCAGCCCTTCTCTGTGGGCAGGTGTGGGGTTGTGGTACAGCACGGCCCACCACTTTCAGTGGTTCCTCCATACCTCACACCTGAACCATATTTAACTAGCCAGTTTTCATTCAATATAAAACAGTCATTTAACCAGCTCTACTTTTTAGGGCTTGAAAGCTGTTTTCTAAATTGTTGTTGCTATTTATTACTAAGTTGGGGTTTTGTATGTATTTAGCACTTCTGAAAGATATCACAACTGCTATAAAGTTTTGAAGTTCTTTATCCGTACAACAGGTACTCCAGGGGCAGCAGCAGTGCAGACTTGCCCACACTGGTCCTGCCAGTGTGCATCAGCCCTACCATGGGATATAGATTGTCCATAGGGTCACTGTCCATTATGCCCATTCAGTCTTTGGCCTCTCTGTAGAAGCTATCAATAAAATGGCCAATTAGAGTGGTTTGTGATTTTGGTTTAGGTGGTATGGATGCATGTCCTTTGAGAGCTGGACAGAAACCACTAAACCATAACCCAGGACCTGTTAGTAAACATTTTTGGTCATTGTGAAACTTGGCTGTATGTAATTGACCTAGAGGTGAAGGGTTCTCTATCCAGCAGATGTTATAATAATAAATCACTCTCAATGCCACTTTCGTCCCCTTCTCCAATTCAGTGTACTATGATGCTCCCTTTGCATACATCTGCCAGTTTGCCAGTCATGATATTCTTCACATTCAGATACCTCCTAGAGACCTGCTTCTTATGAGCATTCCAGTAGTGAACGCATAAAACATGTCCCAGTACATGATTCTCTCTTCTGGACATCCCTAATGCGACCTGTGTTCTCTGTGTCTTGTTTAGTGTGGAAACTATTTGGAGTAGGATTTTCTTTTTTGTTCCATTGCTGTGAAGAGTGCTGAATACATTGTTGGTGTTTACCACATAATAAATAATAACAGAGGAGCCAGGTATGTCTTTATGTCTTTGCAGCAGATGAGGTATATGTCTGCCAGACATATAATGCTTGCTGTAGTATGTTTAGCAACAGTGAGAAAGTTAATATTTTTATTTTGTTTTGAAGTTAATGACAGAATGTGGCCATCTGTCTGCATTTTATAGGCTTTTCTATTTTTAAAAACTATTTTCTTTCTTGGAAAGGAGGGCTAGGTTGACTATTAAGAGAGCCTGTTTATTTTACTAGTAAAGTAGATCTAGTCAACACTGTGGTTCAGGTAAAGTGGATATTTTCCATATCCTTGCCTTTCAAAACTATCTTGGGAAAAATATCCATATAATGTCTAATAAAACTGAATATATGTCTGGAATGTAATGCACAGGGGTATTTCTATCTTTTTTACATACTGTCATAACATATGGGGTTAGTTTTACAATGCATGTGTTAGATAAATAGACATTGTGACAAAAACTGGATGCAAAGTGTACCTACTGTAATTGCACTAAGATGAGCAATTCATCCTGCCTAGTGGAAAACTAGAAAGGTTTAAGGTTTTTAATTTTTCTTTTAATGAATTTAACACTAGAGAAAGATGATAGACTGACAGGCTTGGAAACTGTAATCCTTTACCCAGAGTCCTCTACCCATGTGACATAGACTGTGGTATTGCAAGCTTCTTTGCAATGCTCTACAAATATGTCTTCCCCGTGACCTGGAAGTGGTGGGTCTTCAGCCTTTATGTCCATACAATTTTTGGTGCCTCTGCTGAGAACAACAAGAGTACTAAATAATTTATGCTGGCAGGGCTTGAAAATCCCACTTGCCACTGACAAGTAAAATGTCCCCTCTGGAACAATTTCCCAGGTCTTGCTGCAGAGGACCTCTGGTACTGCAGATTTCCTCTTTCTGTGAGCTGTTGTCCAAAACATGACCAAGTGGTTGGACCCTGGAGCATTGTTTCACCTTTTCATAGGTCCAGGGAGTGAAGAGATCCCTTAAATTGGGCTTCTGCCCTTAGGTTGCCAGTTCAAATTCAGGGTTGAATTATTAGCTGGTAAGGCAAAGACTTGGGAGTCAGAGTACCTGGATTCTATTCTTGACTTCCTCTGACTAAAGGCCTTGTCTACATACAAACTTGCACTGGTTTAGTTAAATCTCTACATTCCCATGTAGACACTTTTATTTCATTTGGGTGGCTTATTTTGGTTTCAGAGCAGCAGCCGTGTTAGTCTGTATTCGCAAAAATAAAAGGAGTACTAGTGGTGCCACTAGTACTCCTTTTCTTACTTTGGTTTAGCTTTAACCTCCTCAGAGCTGGTTTAAGGTAAAGTGAAATAAGCTGGGTTTAATGCAAAATAAGTGTGCACATAGCCTTTTACACTAGATTAACTGAATTAGTTTAAAATCACATCTTAAATTAAACCAGTGGAATTCAGCTTGTAGACAAGCTCTTTCTGTGTGATCCTGGAAAGTCACTTAACCTCTCTTTGCCTCAATTTCCCCATTTATACAATAGGAGTAATGCATGCTCTCCTACAGATGAAAAGTTATATGCAAATACGAAGTAGTATTGTTATTTTTTCATGTATGAGGGTGATTAAGAACATAAGAACGGCCATACTGGGTCAGACCAAATTTCATCTAGCCCAGTATCCTGTCTTCCAACAGTGGCCAGTGCTAGGTGCCCCAGAGGGAATGAACAGAACATCAAGTGATCCATCCCCTGTAGCCCATTCCCAGCTTCTAGCAAACAGAGGCTAGGGACACCATCCCTGCCCATCCTGGCTAATAGCCATTGATGGGCCGATACCTGCATGAACTTATCTAGTTGTTTTTTGAACCCTGTTATAGTCTTGGCCTTCACAACATCCTCTGACAGAGAGTTCCATGGATTGACTGTGCGCTGCGTGAAAAAAATACTTCCTTTTGTTTGTTTTAAACCTGCTGCCTATTAATTTCATTTGGTGACCACTAGTTCTTAGGGTTTGGTGAATGGCCCCACTATATTTGTAAAAAGCCAACACATGCCAACAGTTCCCACAGTTCCCATGGTTCTAAGTAAAGAGAAATGCTGCAGTATCCCAGTTACTACTGCCTGCTCCTTGGCATAAATACTGTCTTTTTAATGGTGGCCACCATATATGTAATGCGTTTATATATCAAGGTAGAGACTTTGGGGCTGGGTAGGAGAGAAAGATGTAATTTATCATAAAGGTTTGATGGAATGAAACAGGTACACTAATTTGTTCTCAGTTTGTTGAATTCATTCTTTCCTATTTTACATGGGAAGCGTCTGGCACAGATGAAGAAGCCACCTGGTGATCTTGATGCACCCAGGCAATAAAACTTCACCTCTTTTTCTCTCCTTAGGATTGGAATCTTCACCTGCTGGTTGTGTGATACAGTCAGCCTGCAGTATGTACTGCAAAGGGAGAAATGGAAACAAAATCTTTATTCTTAAGCTTTTAATTGAAAGCACATGCACATTTTTTATTTAGAAGTTTTCCTGCAGTGCTAAACTAACTAAAAGACCATTCACAAGACGGCTAGGTATAGCTGCATGGTGCATCATGCTCCATTTTGGCTTCAATGACCATACCACCACTATATTTTTTACCCATCTCAGCTTAAAAAAAAAAAAAAGGCTTCTGTTTTTTTCACATTGCTCGCATCAGCTGAATTTGCTGATATATATTGTGTATAATTTTGTATCCTGTATGAAAACTCAGGGTGTCCTAAACTTTACAGGTGTTAGGGTGTACTTAAAATGAAGACTGATCTGTATTTTCTTTGACATTAGTTTTATGTTACACTAATATGTACAGTTGTTACAGCTGTATTTCCATGTGAATGGCCTTTGGAATGCATTTATTATATTTTGCCTATATTAAAAATATTGAAATTAGGAGAGAGGAATATAAATGCAGTTAAATGGATACTTTTCACTTTTTAAAAAAATCTCAGAATGAATTAATATTGTCACTAAAATACATATTTATATTTGCTTGAGTAACCCTATTCTGTAAAATACAAAATAAACTTAAGTTTATAACAATGAAGACAGTGAACACCCACAAATTTTTTAGTAGTATTGAAATGCCAATCCACTTAGTTTGATAATTTTTAAGGGTCCTTCCCCAAAAAAACAAAAAACAAAAATAAAAACAAACCATAGCAAAGCATAGCAATATATTTGTATTTGCAAGAGTTGAATTTCATTTGCAGACACGCATTCGAACAGCAGTGAAACTCACTGTTTATCCTATCCTGCGTAAACAATCTTTAGTTTTCATCTGACTCTAAAGAATATAATAATCTTTTCCCCACCTCCTCTGTTACTATACAAATGTCTTTCATGTTCGGCAGTTTTGTAAAGTAATAAGCATCAGTTGTATCCACAGATACTGTCTTCCTCCAGGGGAAAAGAAAAGCTATTGAGTACTGTCCATGCAGACTCTGGTGCAGCAATCCCAACAGATCTCTTCTGTGTGGAAGAGGTTAACACCTTCTGAGGAGGAAAAGAATGCGGTCCTTTAATATACTTTCAGGAGAAGGATCAAGTGGGCCATATGTGGCTTGCTGAGTCAAACCACCTGGTGCTTGTTTGGAAGGGCTTCTTTAGAGTTGCAGAGAGAGGAGCATGCAACATGTACTCTGCTTCCAACCCCTTTCACAATTTAAACTTCCTTTTTGCTTCAAGTACTGCTCCTTAAGTTCTCTCCCATTAATACAAATATATGGTTCAAATTCCACTTCTTTGCTCTTCCCACTTTTTTAGGTAAATATATGAATTTTAACTGGATAGTGTCTTTTTAAATATATGTCTGATAGACAGATCTGTTCACATTTTTCATATACCTGAGTCTCTGACGTGCTAGATCGTGGAAAGATTTTTAAATTGCTCTTAGTCTCTGGATAACATTATTTTACACACAATTGCTTGATTCTGGATAAGAAAGGGATAAGTATTGCTTATCTTTGGGTATGTCTACACTGCAGTGTAAGCCCAGGGTTTGAACTCAGGTTTAAGCCTGCCCCACCTTCCCTTTACACACAAATCGCACTAACCCGAGTCTCAGACCCAGGGCCCCACAGGCATGGAGAGTCTGAGCCTGCATCAAGCTGGGACCCAGGGTGCAAGTCCTATTTCTTTTGCAGTGTAGACATAGTCCCACTGAACTTGTGTTCTGGGAGTTCGCCAAAAGTATTCCACAGTCCCACAGGCCAACTTTCTTTGTGCTCTGAACAGTCAAGTTTGGTGGACACTCAAGTTTTTCCACGCTGCACCACGAACAAAGAGCTAGAGCGGCCACATGTTGGAAGGGCTCTAGGAAGTCTGGGATAGGGATGATTGGCCTGCATAATGCAGTGTAGACGTGGAAGCCTCAGGTTGGGATCCATGGTTCAACAATTCCTGATCTGGGGTTACAAATAAGTGAAGACACTCAACCCCTAGGTTAACAAACCCGGAGTCTGCTAACTGGAGTTCTGCTAACTCTAGATTTACATTGCAGTGTAGACAGTGTAGTATCTTTGAGACCGCAACAAACAGTAATGAGTTAACAAAAACATTCTTCTAAGCAATTAAATTATTTAGCTGTTTTTGATTTGTTTGTTTGTTGTTTTAAAGACAGGACGTTTTCTTGGTCTTTTGGATGTTTTTAATGTAACTTTTCTTTGGGTAAAAATATTGCTAACACTGAATTTCAGAAAAACACTCTTTGAATTTGAACTTGTATAAATCTTTTCTGTGTTCTTATATTCAAAGAGAAAATAATTATATAGTTAAAAATGGGAATTCAGCCACTAAACACCTTTTAAAGACTGAAGCATGTCAGGATATTTTACCCCATCTGAAACAACTCGACCCAGTATTCTTGTAGCAAGCTCTTTATAGTTAAATGTTTACACAGAGAAGAGTGATGTTAATTTTCTTGTTAGGTTAACAGGTCTTTTAAAACTTGCTCTATTTTAGGTTTTGAAATAATTTTCCAAAGAGAAACATTTTAAGGCAAGTAGTGATTAGAACATACTTATTGAATTATACACGGAAAGAGCTCACTTGAACTGGAAAAGTAGTATAGACTGACTAGGGAATTATTGCCTGCAATTCTTGTATATTTTACTCTGGGAAAAAATGCAAAAAAGCTCTTTTCATTGCACAGTATGAATTTCTGCACTTCATTAACCCTCATTCTTCCCCTCCTATCATCCCCAATAAGTGACCACATTGCTGATAAGTACCAGATGAATACAGGATTCGCGAAATTTTGGAAAAAAGTGGATGGAATTGGGTATTGGGAACAATGATGTTACTCTGTAATATATTCTTTAAAAGAATGTGAAAAGTGGTAAAACAGGAGGATGTAGGAGCCTTTCTGTAACCATCGGGCAGTTCTAATTTACATGCCAACACGCATGAGTTTTATTTGACTATTACTCCACTATATATTAAGTGGTAGTTACCTTGGTAACACTTACATCATATGTCAGTGCTCTGATATAGTGCATGTTTAAAATACAGAAACACTTAATATAACTGAGCTTTTGTATGTTTTGCTGTACTGTATTGGGGGTGGGGGGAGGCAGAGAAAGTGTCTGTAAGCAGACATATTTTTTCCTACATTTTGTTGCTTATCATAAACATTGTGTAGGGACACAGAAATAGGCAGATTTTCTCTTAATGTTTAATTTTCATTGTTGCATAGGAGGGGTGAGTGAGTAGATGTTTTATTTACACAAGGGAGAAGTTGTAGAGCAGTTGAATTGTGTGATGATGTGGCAGTTCTCCATCCTAGCATCACTGAGTTGCTTTGTAAGAAATACTGCAGACAGTGCTTAATTATATGCAGCTGAGCAGCAACCCACATCAGATCCAGTATTGACTATAGGCCAAATTCTGCCCTAATTTACCCCTCTTAAGGTTCACTTGTACATCTGTGGATTTACACAGGTGTAAACTGAGGGTAAAAGTTGGCTCTGTATCTCTTATCCTGCCCTGGAAAAGGATTCTGCCATTACCCCTCAGATAATATTCACATTGATTTGGTTCAGTTTGGTGTATAAACTGCATCACTTTGGTCTAAGTTCGCTACACCTCCTTGACTATAATATCTTATTAGATTGGTTACGCAGCAAAACTGTGCAACTAAGATAAATGGGTGCTATCAACTTTGGTGGCACAAAACTGCACCTCTCTTGATTGGCAACCTGGATGGAGTTCATCTTGGATGGGATTCCCTGCGTAATGGACTTTGTGTAGAACTCTAAGATCTAGATTCCACAGCCTCCCTGCAGCCCCTTTACAACACTCTTATGTTTTTTTTTTTAAATGTCTTTGTCAGTCTAGATTGTTTACATATAGATGAAAGTTTTTGATAGTAGAAAGATTAGGCTCAAATTCCGCTCTGTGAATGAAAACTGTATTCTGAAAAGTTAAAAATGAAGTGGAGAACATTACAGTCCTTGTTAGACCTATGTTAGTAAACAATCAGAAAGGTGTCGAATTTTGTTGAAATCTAGAGGGTGAAGGAGGATGGGTGGGACTATTAGTAGTTGGAGAAAGGAATGTGTCTAGTTGATGGAATCAGCTGTCATTGGATGTTGGATAGGGAAGTGGGTGGAGATGTGAATATTGTGGATGGTTGATTTACCAGCCTCCACAAAATTCTGGAAGCAGGACATGGTTGGTATCTGATACTATGCAGTGTTAGTTAACATATTTTTTTAGTCTTCGCTGTGTTGAATTCATTCGGTAGTTGTTTCTTATTCTGACTATAGTACACCCTAAGTAATGCAAGTGAAGAAATAGTGGGGGGCAGGGAATAATTATAAAAAAAGAACTCAGAGAATCAACATTAAGGACATTCGCCCACAGGGGTTGGTTGAACATGAGAAATTACCTTGTAATAGCTACAAGTATTCTTACAAAGATAGAGGTCAACTTTTGAAAAGAAAGCCACGGACTGTTGTGTGAAGGTTGGTAAAGATCCCATCTAGCCATGGAGAAAAAACTATGACAAAGAGTTCTTTGCTATTTGCTCTGACAGAAGAAAGAAAAAGAAATTAATGATCTGGAGGATGGTGTGGATTGCACCCTCAGCAAGTTTGCAGATGACACTAAACTGGGAGGAGAGGTAGATACACTGGAGGGGAGGGATAGGATACAGAGGGCCCTAGACAAGTTAGAGGATTGGGCCAAAAGAAATCTGATGAGGTTCAACAAGGACAAATGCAGAGTCCTGGACTGAGGACGGAAGAATCCCATGCACCGCTACAGACTAGGGACCGAATGGCTAGGCAGCAGTTCTGCAGAAAAGGACCTAGGGGTTACAGTGGATGAGAAGCTGGATATGAGTCAACAGTGTGCCCTTGTTGCCAAGAAAGCCAATGGCATTTTGGGATGTATAAATAGGGGCATTGCCAGCAGATCGAGGGACGTGATCGTTCCCCTCTATTCGACACTGGTAAGGCCTCATCTGGAGTACTGTGTCCAGTTTTGGGCCCCACACTACAAGAAGGATGTGGAAAAATTGGAAAACGTCCAGCGGAGGGCAACAAAAATGATTAGGGGACTGGAACACAGGACTTATGAGGAGAGGCTGAGGGACCTGGGATTGTTTAATCTGCGGAAGAGAAGAATGAGGGGGGATTTGACAGCTGCTTTCAACTACCTGAAAGGGGGTTCCAGAGAGGATGGATCTAGACTGTTCTCAGTGGTAGTGGATGACAGAACAAGGAGTAATGGTCTCAAGTTGCAGTGGGGGAGGTTTAGGTTGGATATTAGGGAAAACTTTTTCACTAGGAGGGTGGTGAAACACTGGAATGCGTTACCTAGGGAGGTGGTGGAATCTCCTTCCTTAGAAGTTTTTAAGGTCAGGCTTGACGAAGCCCTGGCTGGGATGATTTAGTTGGGGATTGGTCCTGCTTTGAGCAGGTGGTTGGACTAGATGACCTCCTGAGGTCCCTTCCAACCCTGATATTCTATGATTCTATGACAAGATGAGCTGCTTCTCAGGTGCAGTCACCCAAACTTCTGACTGAGTGTTCAAGAAACAATATAAACCTCTTTGAGAAAAGTTAGAGAACTTGGTGGAAGTTCAGAATTCTTCCTCAAACACTTTTAGGGTCATGGTTTGTTGTATGAAGAAGGAGAATTGATGGCTCAGCTTCACAAATACATTCTGTGGAACTCAAGAAATTGTCTCTGTATTTGCATATTCAGTTACCATGAATATGCTGAAATTTACACTAAGCATGAGGACTTTAGATAAAAACACTGTGTGCATATTTTACACAACAGAGGGCTCTACAGAGAGGTGCTAAACTTCCAAAAGTCATTTGTTAGGGGGCTTATTCCTTCACCCACTTACTTCCCTGGTCCTTCTCGCATGAACAGAGAGCAACAATACCCGAAGTCCAAAGGTGCAAACAATTTGATGTTTATTGGGGTGAACTTCCAGCAACCATGATTCCAGTTTCCTTCCTTAGTGTTCCCCTTCCCAGCTCTGACACCACGGAGCCTTACCTGTGTCCCTGTTCCCATTCCTGCCCTTAGCTAAACATGATTCCAATTTCCCCACCCCCATTCCCTGTTCCCATTCCCCTCCCTTACTTCCTGATTGACTGCAGACTATATAGTAAAACTTGAGTTCTGCTTAGCTATACTTTACCCTATCATTTTCCTGAAATTTAACTAACCAATCCTAACATATTGTAACATGATTATTTAACCAATTATATCGCACCACCTTAATTAGTTTACACCCAGCAAAATTAATTATACAGCAGACAGAAACAACCACAGAACCAGACAGAGATTATACAGACAAACAATAGCAAAGTGGGAACTATAATGTCAAAACAATACAGAAGTGAGGATTTCACATTCCAGCTATTGATAAGTGAGTTCTTGCCAGACAGGATGCTATCAAACTAAGTTTTCTTTTACATCTTCTAGGCACTTCCCTTTCTCTGGAGGTGATAGGCATTATCAGGACAGGATTGTATTCCTAACAGCCCAATAGCACCTTATTTCAATGTGAGTAGGTTAGAATATGAGGATGTGACCATTCGCTTCCCAGCTTATGGCTGCCTCTGCTGCTTAGCCAAAGGCCTTAGCCTAAGAACAGGGCCTCAGACTGTCACAGTAAGAGAAGGCTCTTACACCGGCAGACACTGATTTTGATTCTTTCTTTTATACCTCTATAACTAGCCAAGTGATAAGAATACACTTAAATTCTTAGAGTATAGGCCTTTACAGACAGGCCTGAATATCTATATCCTAACATCATTGAAGGAGCTTTTGAAGGGACTTGGCAGATTATGGGCAGATGACACTGTTGTCACAAGTCTCAGTGCAAATCTGGTTTAATATAATTAACAACAAAGAACTGAAACCACAGAAGGAGATAACTGAGAAACAATTCAGAGAATGTCTTTATTACTTAGCCAACATGATTGTTACCAAATAAAAAGTTCATAAACTTAGCCCAGAACAGGGAGAAGAGGCTGAAGCCTGGATGATAGAGTGGAATTCTGGGTTCTTCTCCTCCAGCATTTAAAATGTAAGATTCAGATTTCTGTCCCATATCTATGTATGGGAAAGTGATTATGCTACAGTTTGTTGTCTCAAAACAGTAGAACATTGTGGAAATAATTGTGGAAATAATCACAGAAGACAAGACAGAATGAAAGATCAACACTATTTAACCATCTCAGCGTTAATCAAGTGTGGTTTTGGCACATTCAGGTTGACAAGGTTGCAAGTTTGTAATAGACAAAATCCCAGATTTTCAAAAGTATTTAGACATCACTGCAATCAGCCAAACTGATTTAGGAGCCTAAATATCATTTGAAGGGATTTAGGCACATAGGAGCCAAATCCCATTGACTGAGAATGTTGGGTGGGAGGGTTCTAAAAAATGTAAATTTTTCATGTTAAGGAGAATCACACACTCCTCTCGCCTTGCTTTTTTCCTGAAAAAAGTCATAATTACACATAATTTTCTGCTCCATGATGTATAAGTAATCTACAACAGTTAGATTGTTCTCTCTTCATACATTTGTGCATAGTAGTGTATTTTGGGGTGCATCCTTCCTCCTTCAGGGATCAAATCACCTGGAAAAGAATACGGAGGAAGTGTGGCTGTGATCTCATGCTCCTCATCCTCACTGGCCTGCAAAGTGGGGTTGGTGAAATACTGCAGGTAGCACTTCAAAATTTGCAAATTGAGTCCATAGTGTACAGTAAGAATGTGACAAAGGGCAAAGCATGGTGAAAAATACAGAATTTCATTTCCTCATCCTATAGGCTAGGCAGATCCATCAATCTTCCTACAGGCTTTCACAAAAAGGAATGAGGAAAGAATCATGAAAAATAATTTTACTGTGTTCTTTCTACATGAAGAAGGTGGTTTCCTCTCATTCTTATGTTTATTATCAAATGATCTTGTTATTGGTTTAAGCTGATACATGATATGCAAGAGTTATAATAAAGGTATAGTAGTGTGCTTATTTATATAATTATGTGTGCGTGTTTGTGTGTGAATATACTAATAACAGTTCAGCATTTTATGTCCACAGTAATGCTCAGCCTTCAGGCTTGTTTATCTGTACAAAGGCAATTTGCCACACAAAAGCTCTGTGTTCCTCTTCCTGCCTTGCATCATTTTCAAAGGTGTTTAGGCACTGAGACCACAACATTGTTCTACCTAAGGAGTGGCAAGCCAGAAGCTGTTTGGAAGAGGAGGTCACATGTTATTGGGTTAGATTACCTGGAGATCTACAGGAATTGCTAGAGAAGGTCCTATGGACTCGGTTCCATTGCCGCGAAACGCTGCTCTGAACTCCTCCTTCCCACCCTTCCCAGGTGCAGTAATACTTTTCACAAAGGCTCCCTTGCTGCAGTGATAGGTCCTTATGTGCTGTGTAGAAATTCCTGTCGTGCTGCTCAGAATAGAATTGTAAAATGCACTTGATCTCTAAATTATGCTTCTTCACCTGAAAAGCATAACGTGTTGAGTTCCTATCCCTGTCTCCACCCCTGGCCAGGCCACATGGTCCTCGGTGCCACATGGCAGCACTATCGCATAAGTGGTGTGGAGATTCTTACGCTCAACTACATGACAAGAAAGAATACTATATTGCAGTCACCTTTCTCCTCCATGCAGTCCCTCCTGACATTTCTTTGAACCTTTAGACCTTTTGCTTCCTGTGCTGGGGAACATATGGCCCCCAGTCACTATACATCACGTAGGTTTGTGATCATAGAATAGAACTGCAGCTGTGCAAGCACTAGAATACTCCAACATGGATTCAACTCTTAAGCATTTGGCAATAGTTCAGAAAAGGAGCTTAATCTGGTTTCATCTAAAACTGTTTTTCTTTGTTCTAAAACATCCCCCATGATATCGTTGTGTTTGATATCTGATCACAGTGTAATGGGGAATGACGAAAAACAGAATACACAGGAAGTCCAGCAAAGTGCCTTTTTGCAGATATTTTCCCCTAACCTGTGGTGTGGTGATGGTGGGGAAACACCCGTGCCGAACCCCAACCCCCAGATTACAACATTCAAGGTCATTTTCCTTTCATCTGAATTAATTCTATATTAATAAAAGGCAGCACTCATTCTATTCTAATCTCATTCATATCTGTAATTAAGGGTAAATATAATAGTTTCAGAAATCTACTTACCACCCATTAGATTTTTAAAAAATGATTAAAGTGAAACAATTATTCAGTTGCAAAATATCATTTTGGTTTGAAAATCAAAGTTTCAGCTGTATGATGGAAGCAGTCCAATTTTTTAAAACTACCATCACAGGTATTAATCAGTTTTGATAAATGCAGTTTTTTATTTTTTAAAAACTCAATTTGTGGTTTCATTTTCTGGATTAAGTGAAGGTTTCCTGGCTAAAATTAAAAGAAGACAGGGCTGAGAGTGTGTTAGAAACACAGACCGAGTTCCAGGTAACAAACAAACAAAAAATCCAAATTGACAAAGACCTGCTGGATGTCTGAATCTGGTAATGGATCTTGCTGTGTTGAGATTGCTTTTCTTCTGTGTTGTTTTTTTTTTTTTAACTCAAACTTTGAAATCTGACTGGAAAATTCAGTGTGTTACATTCTTTTTTTTTTGATAATACAATGTACACTACAAACTATAGAGTTCTGAAGGGTGGCAGGAGTGCAGGGGAGGGATTTGCCCATAGTATGCTAAATTGAAAGAATATGTCTGTAAGATTTATATGGTTTAGCTCAAAGATATGCAGCATCTTGTTTCCTGTGTTTCCTGGGTAGTATGCTGGTGGGACACAAAGATAACATCAGAACATTAGCTTGCACTAAATGGAAAACATGCAACCATTTTAACCCTGTCTAAAGTCAGGAGAGGAGTTTGACAGATGTAACACTTAACTTGCAAGTCCATCATTTCTTAATGGCAAATATGAATTTTGAATGCCTAATAATTCGTACAATTATGGACAAATATGGACAAAGAGCCTTAAATGCTGTGTAATCTGTGGCTTCATGGTTTGTAAATGTTTTCTCTTTCTCTTTGCTGCAGGCCATTAATAATGTGACATGTAGGCTGAACAATAATAAATGACCATTGTTCTATTTACCTGCATCTCAGAAAAAATACATATATATTTTATCTTACTTTTCCACAGTGGACTGTTTAGGGAGGCCTCCTTAACTGCACAAAAATGCATGTTTTTGTTGCCTTTGAAGAATGACTTTGTTGTCCCCGTGAAAAACAAAGGTTTAAAAAAAAGAAGAAATTAGTGTATGTGATGATGATAAAAGTTCATTAAGAGACAGCAATGCTTTTTCAGGAAAGACTGATCTTTATTATAGATAAGAAGCTGCTTATAACATCCTACTTTACATAAAAATTATTGATGGTAAAATATGTAGTAGTAATTGTGACCATGCTGTACATGCAAAGGTAATGCACATTCATATACCAAGAATATACACAGAGAGTCCTTGAATGAACAAACCCTACAAGCAACCAAGGCGGTATCATAATGTTGGAAGTCCTTTCTTTCAGTCTTTCTTAAACTTTTGCATATTTCTGTTCACACATGTCCAAAGTACCAGAATGCTGCTTTATATATAATCCATATATTATTATCTACCTTTGTAGATTCATGTCAACAAGCGTTTGGTACCAAGGAATTAGTAATCATTATAATATATAATATATTATATTGGAAAAGAGAAGTAACCAATAGCTAAACAAAAAAAGACTCATGGGTTGCTTTTAAGATTCTTATCACTGCTTATTTCCAATATAGTTGTCTAAGTTTTCTGTCTGTAGAGATCTCACAGCCTTTCCAGGTCTTTTAATGAAGAAAACAAAAAATATAATGTATGCAAATTATTTTAGATTAACCAAGATTCATTTTATTTTTACAAAAATTCAAACTCCATTTTTATGTATAATCTTAAAAAAAAAAATCAAATTACATCAAGTAGGATGTATGTAGAAAGCTCTAAGGCTGGTTGTGAGTTAAATCTTTCAGACCACTAGCCACTAGACACATGGATAATCCATGTACAGATTAGCTGATCTGTCTTTATGTGAAAAATGTATGTATGATAAAAAATACATGGTTGAGTCAGATTTTTGTGGCTAGCAGTCTTTCATTCCAGAATGAATTATTCAATAAAAGACATTCAATAAAATTATACATTCAATAGTATATTCAGAATGAGTTGATAACTTTTTTCAGGGAATTTTGTATGTGTTTCTTTGCCATTATGTGACTCACTTGCGAACATTTTTGTCAGTGCAGGTGTATATTAAAAAGAGCATAGTCACCACAGGTGTATATTAAATAATTGCTAAATGTAAAGATATTAGCAACAAGAAAGTTGAGACTAACATTCTCACATTTTTAAAACCTGTGTAAATTACATCCTTTTGGAATTTCTATAATGCCAAATGCTAGACAGCATATTATGTAAAAAGCCCTAAAATAGAATCAATCAAGGATTACTTGTTGATAACCCATTAGTTATTTACACATTGCTCATCTGGAATAAAAGTAAGATAGTTTTATAGAATCAAAAGTTATCTTTGGATGTTTCTAGAAGTACAGTTAGCGAATAAGGATGTTTTAATTTCTGATTTTCCAGTTCATGGGTCATATTTGACCAACTGCTTTCATTAGAAGACATGCCACTTTGTTGAGCTATTTAGGAATTAAAAAGACTGTCTTAATTTAAAACAAGGAGCCTTTGTTTTAGTTGGTGACTGCCTTGTGAAATTTTTCAGTTCTCAGCGGGTTAACCAGGGAACAGGGGCAGAGTCATAATTGGCCTATTTAGAGTATTTTGCATGTGAATAGTGTGTTAGTGAAGCATTACTAAGTCTGTTGTGAGTGACATGGTGATTAGAATTTAGATTAGGGAAAACACATTCTGTACTTTATCAAGTACAGTAATTAGTTCAGTCAGTAAAAGTTGATTACAAGTAACGATAAAGTTAGATTTTTGGTACTTAATTTTAAAATTTCTTTATTAAATGGTAAATTTGTTCTTAATATAAATGGTAGTATCTGTACCTGTTTTATTGCATATCAGAATAATTAAAAGAACAATGTGTTCAGTGCAGAGTATAATCAGGGGATTTATATATTATGGGTAAGTTTCAATGTAGTTTATAGCAAATAGAATCTTACTCTTAGAAAATTGTTCTTCTTTCATACTCTCTTACAGATTAAAATTTGTCTTTTATTGTGGTCAGATACTGTTTCCTGCTATTTCATAAAAACTAGAGTCCTTTCTTGACTGAGTAGATTTTGCATTTGTGGATGTGTATCTTGTTAGTTATAATACAAACATAAACAAGATATACTTAAAAAGTCCTTTGCTGCTGCTGCTCTCCAATAGCCTGAGATATTTGGGGTTATTTTTTTCCCAATAACTTGGCAAATTAGCCAGGTTTTTTTTAGCAATGTGTAATTTTATTTTTACATCGTAATTAAATATTGTGTACTTAGCGTGTATATTTTGTATGGTATCTGCTTTGTGTATTTCATTCACAGACATGAAAATCTTCGATATAGTCAGATAGTCAATGTAGTAACTATTTTAATACACACTGAACCATAATATTAGCAACATGATAAAGGTTTTTTTGTTACCAAAAATATGTTCACAGGCACATTTTGTCTGTTGTGAAGAAAATGAATAGTACTCAAATATATTTCCTCAATGTAGCTTCAAAAGTTTGTGCTAAACAATGATCGTATTTGCATAAAAAGGCATAAGTCTACTTCAAAAGTAAGTAATTCTAGGTTTTTTTATTTTTTTTTTTAAAAAGAAATTACTCTATAAAGCATCCTTAGCAAAGGGAAAGACCCTGAACTGGAAATGTTTAATACTGTGTATTTTAAAAACTTGGAGGCTCTTAACTAGTATTTCAGTTTGCTTCATGCAGGTTTCTTTACATTGTTATTTTAAGCAATAAGAAATGGCTAATGGCCGGGAAAGTTAGATTTCACCATATCTATTTTTAAAATCTTTTAGCAAAGTCTCCTTGGAGGTGACATGGATATTGGCAACCCAGGAGCTCTCTCACCCACCAAACCTGGCTCTCAGTACTATCAGTATTCTAGCAATAACCCCCGAAGGAGGCCTCTTCACAGTACTTCTATGGGTGAGTTACTTCGTCTTGAACTTTTTTTTCCCCATTAAAAAATAACAATTGAAATTTCATTTTATTTAACAACATTTTATAGTAAAAGCAGTAATTTAACTGAAAATGACAGAGCATGCTTGTACTTTCAGCTGGCAATACAAACTGGATTTTTTTAATGTTAGCTGATTCTTTGCTTCCCCTTGGTTGCACACACAAGGGTCCTTTTTAAAACAAAACCATGTAAGGCGGGAACAAATTATCTAACACACCAAATCTACACGTTCACTATTTCCCGGCAACTTTCCATCAAACTTCCTGATCTCAGTAAGTAGCAATGGTGTCCATTTTATTTTACCAAAATGCTAGAAGTCTAGACTAAAGCTGTAAAAAGCATAATCAGGTAGCTTGTTGTTCAGCAAATTTCAAAGAAAACATGTCTTACAATGACAGGTTTCAGAGTAGCAGCCGTGTTAGTCTGTATTCGCAAAAAGAAAAGGAGTACTTGTGGCACCTTAGAGACTAACAAATTTATTTGCGCATAAGCTTTCGTGAGCTACAGCTCACTTCATCGGATGCATTCAGTGGAAAATACAGTGGGGAGATTTATATACATAGAGAACATGAAACAATGGGTGTTACGTGTTTTAACAATGTCTTACAATGGCATTTTATCTTTTTTTTCAGAAGTACAAACAAAGAAAGTTCGAAAAGTTCCTCCAGGTTTACCATCATCGGTAAGTACTGCTTGTCTGCCAAGCTTGTTTGTGTTGTCTTTTGCTTTGTTTGATCAAAAGGGGTTATAAATGAATCCAATTGCAAGCTCATAGAGCATTTATCAGTAAACACTGTAGACAAGGTAAGGATAGTCTAAAAATCTTGTCACTTGACCAAACTTTGAAGTGATTAATTACACGATGAGGACAAATG
Source organism: Chelonia mydas (assembly GCF_015237465.2). Taxonomy (NCBI): domain Eukaryota; kingdom Metazoa; phylum Chordata; order Testudines; family Cheloniidae; genus Chelonia; species Chelonia mydas. Next base: position 18,905,647 of record NC_051245.2, on the reverse strand, counting down.
TTTCTTGGTCATGTTGATTTTCAGCAGGGAAAACTCCAAAGAGAGCTCTGGAAAGATGCCTGAAGTTTGGGTAGTTACCTGTATGTGGCTCTGGATAGAATGAGCATTAGTTTCACGTGTTGGTTAACTTCTTTGTCAGTATTATGATGATTTATGGATTTGCATTTTAAAAGAGATTTGTGGAAAGGATTTATGAGAAATTTACATGGGTCTAAGCCCAGAATACAGGGAGAACATCTTTATTTTCTACTGAGGTACCTGAATTAGAGTTATAAAAGTAACTGCATCGGTAGCTGTCTGCATGTGTGATACCAGGTGTCAACCAGTGGAATCCAGCTGTTGCCAAAGGCATTACAGGTTATTTAATAAATAAAGATATAGTCAATAATTACCCAGATTCCCACTCTCCTCCCGCACCAAATATGATGTATACTTGTAATGAATATCCTTGATTAATTTTTTTGTGGGACTATGGATACTATCTCAGCTAAATAGATACATTTTTTTTTCAGTGCTTACCTTGAAATCGATATCACAGGCAATTAAACACTGAAAAGTCTTTTCAGTGGTATATAATCGTTTCTTATGTGATCCAAATAACTTTTCATTTGATTTTTCTCGTCTACCAAAATTTGATAGATTCTTCTTTTTCTTCTTCTTTTTATTTTTACTGAAAAAAAGCTTAACAAATGTATATTGCAGTTTTTAAAAGTATTTATCTCGGCATAATGTACTGTAAATTGATAATAGCCTTAATAGAGACGATAAAGTATTACAATAAATATAGCTTGTAAGTTTTAGTTGGCTAAGAATTATATTTTTCTCTGCACCTTTCTATTAGTTTTGTTTGTGCTGCACTATTATATAGGTTGATAAAGCATTACATCTGTGCTAAAATATATTGGATAGATTTTCAATCAATAGCTGTAAACAAAAAAATCTTATACTGAAAAACGGACAAATTTTTTCACGTCATAACGATATTTCCATTATCTATAAATGTGTGTATTAGGAAGACTTAAGTGGTAATCAGTCTTGCAGAATATATGAACAAATTAACATGTTAATCTGAGATGGACTTTTTGTTTTTATTGTAAACCCAATTAAAATTGAAGTTTACAAACGAACATGTTTTAAAGAGGCACACTTACTCCTGTGAATGTGAGAAACTGTAGTCTCACTACTACTCATCTTAGAAATAATAAAATTGAAATCTGAAAGGGACAGACTATGAATATCACCATTTAAATATGAGAGGCGAGGTGGCTGAGGTAATAATATCTTTCATTGGACCCACTCCTGTTGGTGAGAGAGACAAGCTTAGAAGAGCTCTGTGTAAATCTGAAAGCTTGTCTCTCTCGCCATCAGAAGTGGGTCCAATAACAGATATTACCTCACCCACCTTGTCTCTCCAATATCCTGGGACCAACATGGCTACAACAACACTGCATACAATTAATTTAAATGTTCCAGTTATTGTTTTCTTTGTGATATTGGACATATGTGAATATGTGTCATTTTATTGTTGAAATATGGAAATTGTGAAAACAAATTTGCTAGTAATAGACATTTTTTATTAAAAAGTCACTGTACCTATTTTTAAAGTTTACTTAGCTATGTATTTTTACTGGCCTTTTACAGAAATAGTTAATATCCCCTCAAAGGTTTTTGTGAGTGTTTTATGCTTGAAGTTAGCCGTGGATTTAATTTAGATGAAACTTTAACTTTTAATAGCTTATATGACAACTTCAAATGATATATTCCTCACAGCTGTTTACATTTTGAAGCAAGCCAGTACATAATATGGATAATATTAAATACAGTAGAATGTACCTTTGAATGTTCTGGAATGGCAGAATAGCTTTGTGCTGTAAAAGCCACATACTTGCCGTAAGGCAGAAATGCTTAAAGATGCAGTGCTCTATTTTCTGTCTTATATTTAAAATTAACAATTTGCTTTTTCCAGGATTCAGAATTGTGCATATTTCTTTCTGATACACAGTCTATTTGTGTGCTATATTGTCTGTTTTCTACTTGCTTAATCATTGTCATACAACAATTTTCCATAATTTCTTATGAATTAAAAGTATTTCCCTGTAGACAGCTGACCACTTCAGGACAATTACACTGATACTGTTATATTCTTGTCATAAGGAGAGAGTTTTATTATGATGGTGTCTGCAGTCTAGTCTCACTGTGGAGATAAGGTTGGTAGGTGTTTCTATTAGAAACCTCTACAGTCAGGGGCTTAAAACTCTGCAGTGAAAGTTTGCTTTGGGCAGATTCTGAACTCACAAGAACCAGAAGCATTTGACTTTTTTGCACAATGGTATCAAACCTCTTCCTCGTTTAAACCTTTTTTAAAAAATTGTATTTTACATTATTGAAATACTTAACCTTTTAAACTCTCATAAAACCTGTTTGTTTGTTTTTTAAATAATATTTCTAGGCCAAATAATTCTTAAGGTGGACTATACACCCTTAAGTATGTGAAATTTGAAATTGTGTTTTACTAGGCGTACAGTAAACAAAACAAAACCCGCAACCTCCCCCACTCATTTTTCCCCCAAATACTTTAATTGTACAGTGTTACCTAATCAGAATATGTGATAAATTAAATGTAAATGTTCAGTGACAAGAATATAACAAAGATTCTTAGAGATGCATAACATAAGTGTGTTTGTATAAATATAACTTTGGCTTTGTGCTATACATTAATATATATCATGAGAAACCATTTGCAAACTTCATAGATTTAATCTGAGCCATTGTCATCTCTAAAAGAATAATGCATCTTTTAAAAGAATCAGAGTTTATGTATGTGATACATCTTGCAACATTAGCCTAGATGAGACTATTATGTTGGATAAACAATAGGCATTTATAAATTGAGTAAATAGATTACATTATATTTAGCTGATAGGATGAAAATATTATTGTCTTTCTATTAAAATGCTTGTATTAAATTGGTCTCAGTATTATTTATACGATGGGTTACAAAGGATTTTGGGGAGCAGTTTCAGCTGGTTGAATATATAAATGCTCTTACACAAAATTTCTGCGATCGGTTGTAACAAATACATTGTCTCTGGCTTTTACTGATGGTTGATTTTGAATGCAAAGGCAATTAAACTGTAAAAATAATCAGAGTTCAAATAATATTAGGTTCTGAGTTAAACACAAAGTCAAGAAGTTCAGAGTTAAGGCTCAAATGTCATCTTTAAAAATTCACCCTATTGTGACAAGGTGCATTCCAAACAGTGCATGATCTGCCTTGTCTTTATTCAGAAACACTGCAGTGACTGTGGGGGAAAGAAAACATAAGTCTGGCCTCCACAGCAAGCTCCAGTCTGGGAGAATGAATGAATGAATGACACTTTTCATCTTACGATCTCAAAGCACTTTATCACCACTGTGTATCTGAGCCCTTATTCCAGCTGAAGTGCAGCCACCATTGGGGACTCTACATACGTTTTATTGCAAGAAGAGGACAAACTTGTAACTTGGGGTGGAATAATATTTTTCAACCCTAAAAACTGGATTTAAATAAGTATTCAAGTCCCAGAATGTTGTTTCATACCAACATACTCTATACTTACCGAATATTATGTTACCTAATCAATCTTCCTAGGTAAATCAGCATGCTATTTCACATAGCATGTACAAAATATCTTTCCGTAACACATTCACGTTGCCCTTTGTGAAGAATATCTCCGCTTCTTTCATGGTTTCAGGAACTCGTGCCAATTTCAAATTTCAAGTCTGGATTTGTTTTCCACATCGTCAGTTTGACCTAGTTTTCAGAACATTGTATTGGTAGTTAGGAGATCTAGATTCTGTTCCTCACTCTGCTTGGCTTATGGTGTTAATTTGAACATGTCACAACATCTTTGTGCCTCAGTTTCATATGTAAATAGGGTGACAGTACTTCCTTTGACTCTCTGGATTATAATCTCTTGGGACAAGAAGTGTCTCTTAGTATGTGCTTGTACAATGCCTAGCATAAAGGGACCCAGACCTCTGGGTGTGTAGGTCCTATCATAATAAAAATAATTACAGTATCTACCTTTGTAAAGGGCTTTGCAAACCTTTGATGAAATCTGCTGTCGAAGTTTATTAGCCAGCACATTCCAGTCCAAAATATTCCTGATTCTTCTGTATTTTTATCTCCTTATCTTTCCTTCTGTAACCTGAATCTTTTATCCATTTTGGTTACTGGCAGTTTAATCACATCTGACCTTTTACTAATATATATACCTAGTGCTCATGAAGTATATCTGATATTGCTTACTCCTCTTATCTTGACTACTGGAAAATTGAGAGCAAAACACAACGGGCCATACGGTTCCCTCCATCTCCATGAGTGAAGGGAATGAAATCTGGCATATGCCTTCATAAATAGGATGGACGCAAAAGTGAGGAATGGTTTCTTTTCATACTCTATGCCTCCTATCCAGAGGGTCCAGGAGGGGAAAGTGTAGGGCTGGCTACACTAGCCTTTCACCAGCTAGAGATTCCCCTAATCCTTAAATTGCCAGCTCACCCAACTTAGATCTTCTTTTGCATACATTGAGAGCCACAACTTTGCCCATGGAGTCTGGGAGTGAAAAGATCATTCGTTAATTCACCTCCTTGACATGCAGTTTTGCAACAAGAGCTATTTGTCTGAAGCGAGTATTTTATTATGATTATTTATTTCTTTTATAATATATACCAGTGGTTCCCAAACTAGGGGCGCCGCTTGTTCAAGAAAAGCCCCTGGCAGGTTGGGCCGGTTTGTTTACCTGCCACGTCCGCAGGTTCGGCTGATCGCGGCTCCCACTGGTCGCAGTTCTCCGCTCCAGGCCAATGGGGGCTGTGGGAAGGGCGGCCAGCGCGTCCTTCGGCCCGTGCCGCTTCCCGCAGCTCCCATTGGCTGAGAACGGCGAACCGCAGCCAGTGGGAGCTGCGATCGGCTGAACCTGCAGACGCAGCAGGTAAACAAACCGGCCTGGCCTGCCAGGGGCTTTCCCTCAACAAGCGGCACCCCTAGTTTGGAAACCACTGGTAGATACAGCGTAGAGCACTTCCAGTATCTTCTGCACTATTGAAAGGAAGATATGTTCTCTGCCTCAGTGAATTTATGATCTAAACTGGACACAGACAAAATAGTTATGGCACATAATACACCAGATGAAAGTTCAGTCTCTTAGCCCTGTGGGCATGTTGGGGAAAATCGTTCTTGAAAGTCTTTGTGAAACAAGTGTGCTTTAAAAAGGGATGTGAATGGAGCATGGTCATATGGAAGAAGGGAAAAAATGGCATTCCAAGCTTAGGATGTGGAATGAAAGAAAATGTGAAAATGAGACTAGAAGGAAAGAGAGAGCAGTTAGAAGGGATATTTTGGAGGAGCCTACTGGATGAGTAGTATGCAGAAATAAAGAACAAAGATATATGCTGTATGGTGAATTGAGTAAAGCCTTAAGGGTCAGGTTAGAGTTTAAGGTTTAAGCAGATTTGAGGTTTCATAAGCTTAAGTGCCATCCATCACAACGACTTTGTACCCGAGAACTAAAGGTCTATGCAGGTCTTAAAACCTACTAGCTATTGCAACAGCTGCCAGGAACAGAGTAAAAATGTTGAGGATAACTTTAAAAGGACTGAAGAGGGAGAAGCTCAGAAAAAGAGAAATCACGGCATTCCCTCCAGACACTCATATGCTCTAGTGAGGCTTGTGGCTGCTGAGGATGAAACCAGGTCACCATTTCAAACAATGGCTGCTTGTAAGTTTTCCAAGCCTTAAGTTATCTTTCTCTGTAATGAAGCTTTCCAGTAACATGAACAAGCCTACTTGATATCTTTAGTAATCTGATTTTCTCTCTTCTGTGTGGTGTTATTTTAGTCTTATAAATCGTGTTATTAAAAGCAATAATTATTGCATCTGATGAAGTGAGCTGTAGCTCACGAAAGCTTATGCTCAAATAAATTTGTTAGTCTCTAAGGTGCCACAAGTACTCCTTTTCTTTTTGCGAATACAGACTAACACGGCTGCTACTCTGAAACCTGTATAATTCAGTAGTTCTCAACCATCTCCATACTGGGATCTTCTTTTCACCATCAGAACTGTGATGTTTTGGGGATCACCTAGGCCAGTGAGGGCTTCTATCACCACTTGCCCTATAGCTTGAGGAGCCTAAATGCTGTACTGCTATGGCTCAGATCCCTGACATTAGTGCCCAGCCCATAATCACAGGGTCTCACCCTGGCTTCTGCCAGCCTAGTTACGCCTTGAAAGGTGACATCAACGCCCTTCCAGTCCTGCATCTCCTGGCTGGAGCCTGGGCTTTAGGATTTTTCAGGGTGGGAGATCTGAGCCCAGAAGTCTACACAGAAATGAAACAGCCCCGCAGCTCGAGCCCTGTGAACTGAAGTTGGCTAGCATAGGCCAGCCGTGGGTTTTTCTTTGCTTGTAGACAGAGCCTATCTTAGATATGATCCACTTTCTAATACAAGTTACCTGTTCCCTTTTTACATTTCCCCAACATATCTCCTAAGTGAATGGGGGATCCAGTGTTTCACAAAAAGAAAAGGAGTACTTGTGGCACCTTAGAGACTAACCAATTTATTGGAGCATAAGCTTTTGTGAGCTACAGCTCACTTCACAGACAGCTTCCTACCTAGAGGTTGGCTCTCAGTTTCTGGTTGCCTTTCACTTCAAACCCCTTCCATTTTAAAAGGGTTCGCAGTTTGTTTTTTCTTCAGTCATTATAGATATTCAAAGTGGGGAAATCCCTAATTGTCTCAGTGTCTTCCCATTAACTCTAATGGTCCATCAGTTGTCTCTTCCTGGGTTGTACCAAGCTAAGTGCTTGGAGCAATTCTCATCTGGTTGGGGAGGCAGCCCCTGACTGACCAGCACCTGCTGTAAGGTGAAGGTGAAACTGCACCACCGATTATGAGCACAGTTTTCTTTCTATATACAAATACATAAATTCATAACCACAATCTATATTTATCTCATAATGGCCATCAAGTTCAGAACATTACAAGAGTTCGTAAAAGACCTTACACAATATACTTTTATAATACAGTACTGCAGTATGCAGTTAGTTGCTTTGACTACTTATTTTTGGGGTTTAAACCTGCTGAGTTCTCCCCTTGGAGTGTCTGGACCCTGACTGTCACAAGGTCCATCCCAGGATCCCTTGGCCATCTGGCTGGTGCTTCCTTCTGGAAGAGTAGGGATGTTGCAATCAGTTGATACCTGTTTTTAACCTTCCCAGGAGGAGATGCAATCCCCCAGGTTGAGCAGTCTATGTTCTATGCTGTCTCTGGAGAGAAGCATTCAGAGTAAGCCAATGCTGATCAGTGGAACATTCAGCAAAGGCAGAACCACTTTCAGCAAGGAAAATCCTGAAGTCTTTTCTGAGCTCTAGCAAGTTATTTAAAACTTTGCCCCATGCAAGTCAACAAATTTCGTTACGGAACAGGAGCTGCTGATATTGAGTGCCCATTTCTTCCAATAAGATAGCGAAGAGGCTTTAATAGAGTTTGCAACTTTAACATTCTCATTAGGTACCTTTTCCAGTTCCACTGGTATTGTCTTTGCCACCAAAGCTTCTTGGTCCAAATGGCTTGGAGTGCAATTCTAGTCACAAAGCCACTGTGTTTGGTGTCATAGCTTGGGCTCCATCAATGAAAATACCAATAAAGCAAAGCAAAGCCAATCCAGATGCAAAAACTGATTTTTAAAGCTTCAGATTATTTTCTTCCTATCACATTACCATGGCATTTCCTGTCAGTGATAGAATCTCTGGGGGTGGCCCACTCATACCAGACAAATATTAAAAATAGGGCAGAAGAAGACACATCTGTAATGTCATCCAGTTGTATTGAGAAGTACAGGCTTCTTTTAAACAGCTGTTCCTAAACACCTGTAACTGTGTAATGAATTCATCAGCTGACTGCATCTTTGGCGAAGGAGTCTGCTTTGACTTCTCTGCAGATCAGTCAAGCAGATCCCAACATCCAAAATGCAGGGTGTGTTGAGTGTTTCCCTAATTATTTGAGGGATACTAGTAATGTGATGCTCGAAGAGCTTTCATTTATGGAACTGCCACTTAATAAAAGTCTTCTAATTTTGTATACCCATAAGCTTTCAGATGAAAAAGTCAGTGGGTTTCTTTTAGTAAAGATGGATGTTTGGTCTCCAGATGAGTCAATGGGCCCTCCTTTAAATGTCTGTAAGCATGCACCAGAATCTTTTGCTAGCTACTGCAACAACTGCTTTGAAGTACTAGAGTAGCTGTCTTGGTCTGAGTTCGTCAGAGAGGGAAGTCAGCCTGGAATCCATAGAAGAGGGAAGATAAGGAGGATGGCTGCAGTGGCACTGCTGTCTGGCTCCATGGAACAGTGCAAGGAGCAGGCACTATAATCCAGGTATCTTGCCCTTGGGGGGCAAACTGGACACCCAAAAAAGCCAGCTGGTTCCAGCAGATCTGGGCCAATGTGTTGGGCACCTGGCTGCAATAAAACTGCAAAATGAAAAAATTCCAAATGCCGTGTTTGCAAGAGCATAGGGTCCACAGGGCCTTCGCTGAGATGAATGGGACCAGTTTGTACCTCTTACATTTATTCTTGCAGACTCTTGGCAGATTCAGTCAGGCATCACTGCATAGATTGATTCTTGGTTCATGTTTTCAAGGGTATTTCTATCACCATAAGGACTAGTCATTTTTTTAAAATAGAAGTTTTAAAAGTAGAGGAAAAGAGAGGAAGGGTTGTAGCCTTCCAGGTGGTCATGACAACGGGGTCAGCACCCCATTGTGCTAAACACTGCACAACACATGGTAAGAGACACTCCTTGCCCTGAAGAGTTTACAGCCAAAACAAAGAGTAGGGGAAAGCAAATAGCTCACTTCTGTTGATGGAGAAAAAAGGCATAGAGACATTAGGTGACTTACCCAAAGCCTGTGGCAGAGCCAGGTTTTGAAACCAGGTTTCTTCAGTCCCACTCTTAACTACAAGACCATCCCTGCTCTTTATGCATCACATTTAAGGGTGGCCCTATTCATAGTGGAAGCATATTTCTTACATAATGTTGAGTATGCAACACTCTTAAGAGCTTTGACCTCATTATCTGGGCAGAAAAGTGAGTGTATGACTCAGTCCCAGAGCCTAGGGAAACCTCTATCTTATTCCAAAGCCAAGATAATGAAAATGCTACTGTGATGCCACTTGGAATTTCCCTAAAGCTTAGGTCTAGGTGTGTGGGTTTCCTATGGGAAGGACATGTTATTGGATGGGAGAGAGAAGTCTGTGATAACTTTGCTGAGGAGAGCTGGGGAGCAGAGAACTAGGAGACATTCAGTTTATGCTTTCCCTGTATATTTGAATGTATGCTAATATTAAACATTAGAGGAGGACTAAGCTATTCTTAAAAAGCCAGCCTTATGAATTGTCCTAAACCTTAGCTTCAGATATCCAATTTAACCAAATGGGAGTTTTTCAAATCAATTTGGATAAGTGTGTTTCCTATCTGTTCAAATGCTTCTGCTGCTGCCAGTGGTCCGCCCACTATGAAATCTAACTCATAAAATGAACGGTTTGGTGGGTTCTCAGCATCATCACTGCTGGCAGCATCTTCTGGGCTGAATGCCATCTTCAGATGTCATGCATCCTGGGGCTTCCCTGGGGTTAGAAGTGTGCAGTGTTTTCTGGGTTATCACTGACCCAAGGAAGCCCTGCAATACTTGAGTTGAAAATGGCAGCAAGCCTAGCAGTGAATGCCAGACTTGCTGAAATCCCATTATGGATTTGGTAGAATATCAGCAAAGGTGGTGGGATCTGTTAGGGGTATGTCTGAAATGACCTTCAGTTAGATCAGAGATGGAGGACAGATGAAGTGGAGAAAGATAAAATATTCATAAAGAGTGTTGGGTTTCATGACTGGGTCCAGGGTAGGAGGAACAACCAGAGCACTCGGAAGGAAGGAAGCAGAATAGGGGGTTGGGTGGAGGAGTTAGGTGATGGGTTGGGAAGAAAGAGGAACTAATTTGGGGATATTTGCTAGAACATTTTTATATAATTGAGTAAATACTGAGGGCTGGTGAAGTGAGGGCTAAAGTGCTTAGCTAGGTCCACAGCAGTCTGGCTAGAGGACTACTGCAATGTGCTGCTGAGCACTGTGTGTAGTGCTCCTCTGCCTAAGAGCAGTGTATACGTTATTACAAGTGCTGACTAGCGTGGGCCACTCATAGCAGCTTATGGACGTGTCCTCTGTTCTCAGAATCCCCATCACCGGTAGGCCATGTTATGCACCTCTCTGTATATACTTCATGCAACATCAGAGGACGCCCATCATCCAATGCCCACATAACACACAGTGCTGCCTTACATCCTTTCTCAACCTTCTACACCGTGTATCCCAGGGCAAAATCAAGCCCCTACTTCATTTTTCATACGAACATTTCTAGTATGTTAACTTGAACTGGCACTTTTACAATTAGAAATCCTGTTTAGGGTTTTCTTGATTTGCAATATTTCTTTAAACTTTTTTCAAATACATTACTATATCAGAATCTACTGTAAACTAGTGAGTTGGTTGATTAAAAGATGTGCTGAAAATTGTGGCACTGGAAAGTATAAAGCATTTCTTTAGAGTCAAAAGTGCTTTGTGGTTTTTGTCTGTCCGTCTCCCCCCCCGCCTCAACACACTAAAATGCAGTGAAGCTGTTGATAAAACTGTGTGTGTGTTTAAATAAATTATATAGAATTCTTTAAACACACAATAGCATTTGAAACGAATGGTATGGTTTTTTACGCCTGGGCCTTAAATGTTTTAACTTCTAATAAAATGTAGTGCAAAATTCATACAGTTCTAAATATTTAACTGTTTGGGCCCAAAACAGCAGTAATGAAGGACTATTCTTAGTAGCTGGTAACACAGGCATATGGTTATTGTGGATTTTATTGTTTTGCTTAAGCATAGACTCCCTCTTCAGAGTAATGTAGGTAGTGCAGAGGACAGCAAAGTGTTTCTCATGGACTTAGGGCTTTGGCCATTGAATACAGAGGATTCCTAAATGCCTGCTATAAATTCAAACTGAGATACTGTAAGTACCCAGCATATTTTTTTTTCTTAGGCAGCACTTTTAGCATTGTTGTTTTTGCATAGCAGCATTTACTCTTCCTACTGGAATTATGGTTGTATTGGAACCTGCATATTGCACCCTATTCATGGGGAGTTTGTGCATATTCCTTGGGCTGAAACTTGATATGCAAAATTTCAGTGTAATGTATTTTCCCCTCTTTCATTAAAGCATATATATATATATATATATATATATATACACACACACACATATATATAGTGGAGCTCTCCTAGTGAAACAGAATTCTCTGAAATTCCCTATATAATAAAGAAGAATGAAAGGAGTGGTGACTCTGGACTTAGTGAAATTGCTTCATGAAACAAAAATTGTCACTATGGACCCGATCCTGCAAAGTGTCCATTGAAACCCATGGAACTCCATTTGGGAATGTATGTGTGCCCAGTCTTAAACTTTCACAGGATCTGTAAAGGCATTTCACTGTTCTGTTTTCTGTTTGTTGCTTTGTTTTGTTCAAATGGGACATGAATTGAATGTCTGCTGTAATGAAAAGAAATGGCTTATATACAAAGGAAAGAAAATGAGATTTGTAGATCCACCCTTAGGGTCATATTCTGCCTCTAGTTACACCCATTGAATCCCGGTGCTAACGGAGGAAGTCAGGGGGATTGCACAAGTGCAAATGAGGGAAGAATTTGGCACTTAGTCTTCTCTTTGAACTTGTGCTTTGGGGAATAATTTTTAGTACAAGACATTTAGAGAGGAAAAATGGCTCCTTTCTATTTCTTTCTCTATGTAGTAGGTAACTTCAGATTCTTTTAAATATTTCTAGTGGACAGTATTTGGGAATTCTGGTATTTGCTTTGGGAATTCTGTTCTTGGGAAGTCTTTTGTTTTAAATTTTTTATTCCATCCAAAAACTAAATGAATATGTAGAAGGGGGAAAGATCACATTAATGAAAAAGTTAATCATGAACTTTATGGGATCCTATCAACACCAGTCTGACTTACTTAAGTTTGCTAGCAAAGTTCATGTAATTCTTTATATCACAATTCTTTATATTTTTGCTGTAAAGTATTTTTACATTTTCACTGAAAAGGTAAATATGCAGAAATACTTTTTGTCATGATGATTAGATTAGATTTTAAAAAACCTGCACAAATTACACTAATAATTATTAATGTGTTTAAATGTCTAGCGAAGCATCCATGAAATTTTCTTGGCATAAAATGTAGTAGCCCTACAGTATCTTTTATATGTTTTTATTTTGAAAAGAATACAAAATGTTTGCCACTCCAAACAGATGGTTTAATCAACAGCTGAAGAAAAAACACCCTAAGCATTTTTATTGAAGCTAGAGATAGGCAGTATCCCTATACTTGGGCAATATCTCAGTGTGAAGGCGTTATTAAGACTTAGAAAAACAGACAAAACAAAAACAAATAAAATTACTTCATTTTGGTTGGGGCGGGGGGCATTGGTATTTATTTGTTTTTACAAAGCTCAGTACTCAGGAGCAACCCTGCAATAAGTAGGGTTGTGTACATAATGGAAAGAAATCAATTTCAGGAATGTAAAACCTTTGTCTTGAGATTCCAAGGGCATAATGATCCACAATAAGATGATTATTAAAGTTATGAAAAATACGTCAACACTGTCCTTTTATTTTTTTTAATAGTAGGGCTTCCGCTGTAACCTTATCAGAATCCTGAGACTGTTGTACCCCATATTTTTCTAATTTTAACCACAATCCCTCCTCCCGCCCCAGAACCCTTATGGCCCTGTGTCACTTTCACCAAGTCCTTAATTGGCCACAGGGGGTCACTGTTCAGTGACATGAGGCACTCCCTTCCCTATAGGGGCCAAATGAGTTACTTAAGGAGCACTGAAACTCTGTGCTGGCTCAGGGAAAGACAGACCACGGCTGGGTGTGTTAGCATCACACATAGCTGTTTGTGTTCTTGTTTCTGTCATAAATCAAAAATGGTTTAAAGGTTTCTAGTGTGTGATGAATTCCAAGCAGATAATAAAACTGTTTATACAGATGGTTTAGGAGCATTCAAAGACCTACTCAGTTCCTAGCCTGCATTCCTGTGTTACATTCTCATTGTAATGCTTCAGCTAAATTCTTAAACAGGGAAGTGTATCTGTCCACAAAAAGATTTGTTTAAAGGGTTTTAGATAACTTTAGTGTTTTAAACCAGATTTGCATATTTCCCTTGATTTGACTATGTTTCCAGATGAGAACATCTTTTCCCTGCCAAATGTAAGCCACAAAGTGATGACGCAAAGTTAAATTGTCTGGGTCAAGTCCAGTTTGGCTGAGTTAACCCCCTTCCCTTGAGTGGCCCTAGATTTGTATTTTGGTTTGCAGTGATACGATCTTTCTCAGCGAAAGTTTTGACAACGCTGGGGTAGATTGGGTTTAGTCAGCCCTCATTTGTTGTCATTGCCACCTTGTGGATTACAAAAGATATTGGTCTTCAACAAACGTCCATTTAATTTTGGCTCTTTTATTGCAACCACACTTCAGCAGTGGTGTTTTAGAGTTCTTCACCAAAAAGATCCTCTAGTTTGCTCTACGACACCTCATTTTTCCACTCACAGTTCATTTATGATTCTGATGAGAGTGTTTTTTCAGGAAACACACATTTCACTTTTTGACCTAGGAGCATCTGTTAGAATTTTTTTTAATACTACTTTGGCATTCTGCAAGTGTTAATGTCTTTCATATCTGTTTAATGCTATTTAGGGATATTTATGATCACCTCTTGGTTACTTGGGGTAAAGTGTGTTGCAATTTTTTTCAAACAGACAGGAAAGCATTCATATGAGGAAACAGATTGCTTTAAACATGTGCTTCCTGTGACAGTAAAAAGAACAAATTGGATTTAACACTGTGTAATGAATGCATAAATGTGTATGTTTAAGCTTTTAAAAGCATTACATTTGGTTCTGGTCTAAACAAAAATCAAGAGTCACTTGTTAAAGAGGAGCAAAGTGGATTCAGAAATGTACAACCAAACCTGTTTATATTTCACAAAGCAGTTCTGATGCAATTTCCCCATTCAAATCCAGATTTTTTTTTCCTGCCTTGGTCTTAGATTGGAAAATTTAGTCTTTGAGAGTCTCTTTCTGAAGAACTGCCCCAGTTGTGCATTACAGAAGTGAAATCATGAAAGGAAAATGTCGTTTTAAAGCTCTAGTTATTAAAATCACAAAATAGAGACCCTGGATCAATCATTTTTATAAGGAGAACACAAAGAACATACAGATTGCAGATACCTGGAATAACACGAAGTAGCACATGTAGTGTCATATTAATATATTGTGTTTTAGTGAATTTGTTTCCATGGGTTGTCTCTGCCCCATATTTGCCTCTGAGGTTCATCCCATCCTAGTCCCTCCCCTCCCCCCCCAGTGTTAACACCACAACTTCAAGGCTCTGCCTGATACCCACCATCCTTCATTCCAAAGACAGCTGGGCAGAGACACACATTCCCTTCCCCCCCCTCCCCCTTGGAGCATCCATAGTTTGTGGACATCTGATTCTTACGTTACACACTGAGGTACTAATATCAAAACAGATTACTTATAGTTGCACAGTAGGCTAGTGGGTTTTTTGGCCGACATGCATGAAACGAAATGGGCATGCTGCAGTCAGCTTGGCATCAAAGTGGGATAAAGGAAACAGGGGGAACAAAATCAGACTGTGAATACAGTAGCAGCCAATGGCTAACTTCCTCCCCTCCCCCACCCCGCCCTTACACAGGGCTATAACGAACGGGATTACTTTCTTTTTTATTTTTGAAACATGAGTGAGAGTTCAGTGGCCCAGGAAACAGCCTGGAAGCACTTATTGTACTTTCTCATGCTGTTGAGCCATACCTCATTTCTTTGGGCTACTTTAGTTGCTCCAACATACTGCTTGCACGGATATAGGGTATATTGTCATTGAACTCTCACTGGAAAGGTGATCAAAAGGGAATTTAGGCACAGAGATGCATTTTCTAATATATTTTTAATAAACTGAAAAGCAGCATACTGTTAAAAGAAATATAAATACAGATCCACACACATATTACATTATCATTCTCTGCTCACCTATTAAAGAGAGTAACGTATTCCAAAATCCAGAGCTTTAAGGATTCACTATAAATTATTTTAAATGCCTCCTTTTGTTTTGTTTGGTTTTGCTTGAAGATACATCTAGAAATGAATTAAAGGCAATTGCTATCCCCTTCCACTCCACGGGTTCCCTCACTCATCTGGTTTTCTACGTTTGCAGAAAGCAGTTTCTAAAATGTGAATTGGCTAAATTATTCAGGTGACTAAAGGGAGTGGGGCTTGTGTGTCTGCCTACTGACCACCAAACTGTTTTCTATGTCAGGTCTAAAATGCTAACATATTCATTTGTATTAAAATAGACAGATATTCAGCATGAAGATGTCTAGAAATGGAGCAAAATGCCAATTTCTGACAATCCTGAAATTCTTTGTGGCCTCTAGGAGTTAGGGTTAGAATACAATTTGTTTGATAATTAGTGCACATCTCCTAAGACTTTGAGAGAATCATAGTTAACCTTTCTTCTACCACGTTCTCACATGAAATTAACACACCTTTTATCATTCTCCAGTATTTAAGCAAATATTTTTGAACCATCTCTGTGCAACAGGTTTCCAAAAGACTAAAAGTATGCTCCAGGTTTCCAAAAAACTTCATTTTTCTTACATTTTAAATGTTCTGTTTGTGCAAAATTTTGAGAATCACCATAAGGGCTTCTTTGCATTTTTAATTTAGTAACTAACATATGAATAAATTTGCATATTAATTAGTTGCAGATTAAATCATGCATACATAATTGCCTCCTTACTGTGTTTAATGTTTGTCAAAATCTCCAGCCTGGTTTGATGGATGTCGTATGAAAGATTACAATTTGATGTACCCTTGGAAGTATTTACACCAATAATGCAGGATTCTTAATAGCAGAATTCTCTAGTTATATACAGTTACTAATAAATGTGTAAGATAGGTGCATGTCCCCTTTGACTAGATTTTTTTTCTTTGCACCAAGTCATTTACTATTCATAATCATTAATGCATCTCCTAATTATACAGCATATGTCTGTTAACCATTTCATTGCCAATTTTCGAGCTGCAATATCTGAATTTTTAGTACGACTTGTATTATTTTGAGACACAATTCTTGAATCACTTTGCCTGAAACATTAGGTGTCCCTCGTGCTTTGTCTAGCGTGTGATATTCTGAGAAACAGCTTAAAATGCAAGATCCACTTTGTATTTTATTTAGGTTCAAGAAATGAACTGCACTTAATTAATGGCTGAAGGGTTCTCTACAGTGGCTATTGCAGTAAACAATCAAGGGCAATCCAAGTTCAAAAATATTAAATACTAAAAACATCACTAAAATGCTGAGTAATTTGAAAAAGCATGAAATGTGTTACAGAAAGAGAATTAGATTGTAACTCCCCTACCCTCAGCAGTGAATTTGCATCAGTGTGAGTCCATCAGCGGGGCCACAGAACTGGAGCAATATTGCTGTCTTCTTAAGTCACCCCAGTGTGCTGAGGTATTGCATCTCACATGGCTTTCAGCAGGAGGGACCTCAGGCTGATAGGTTATATACTGAGTGCGGTACCTAATGCAGTCAGGGCTAGATTCACAAGGGGACTTAGGCACCTAACTGCCATTTTAGATGCCTGCATTCAACATTTAAGTGCCACTGGCATTCACAAAAGCCCTGGTCAGCCGCTGCTTTATGCTGGATGCACCATAAGTCCCCAAGTGGCCTAAATTTCAGTGGCTGAGCATGCGCACACTCACCTAAGTCCTGACACCACTCAGCAGATCACTGCCTAACTCATGTCTAAGCTCACATCAGGCAAAAGGGAAACTGAACTCCCACATCCTGGGTGAGTGCCTTAACCAGTAGGCTAAAGGTTATGGGAGCGGAGGACACTATCATCCTCTCTTCCTCTGGTGGCATTTCTTGCAAAAAACTGCAAGCACCAAATTCCCGGAGAGGGCTCATGGCTGAAAACCCAAAGCAGAGACAGGTGCCTCCTTCTGACTTGGACTAACTCCCTGTGAGTGGGCCCACCCTTCTCAGTAGTTCCAGCTGGGTAGTTTAGACGGCTCCCTGCTCATCGTGTTGGCTTTTGTGAATCCCATCCATCGGTGCCCAGCTCTTTCCATATATTGTACAGGGGAGCCGGGCAGTTAGCTCAGGGTTCTGAATTCCACTCGGCCACAGAGCCCCTAAAAGCTAGGTGCTGCAATGCTCAGGAGTGCAGCGCCGGAAGTCCCTTTGCGAACCTAGCCATGTGAGCTCCAATTCCTAGGCATAAATAATATGGTGAGCTGTGTGTGAACAATCACCACCACTCTTTTGGTCCCGAAGCTTAATTAAATTGCTATTTAAAAGCCCTCCCCCTTAACTTTATGGGAACTGTTTAACTTGTACGTCATAATTCCATGGTGCTTTGATGTCAGATGTACCACCCAAGTAAGTGGTAAAAAGTCATGAGTCAGGCCCCCCCCCCAAAATCATGAGATTGGCTTACACAACATAAGATTGTTTTAAAATATGTAAATTAGGAGTCTTCCAATTTGCTTGTGAGTTTTGAGTCTTTAAGTTTTTGTCCACAACCAGGAGGGCTAGAAACTTTTTTTCTTTTTTAATTAAATAACGAGAGCTTACAGTCTCATGTAGTTACAGCATTCCTGTATCTGAGACTTGGGGGGTCGGGTGGGATTGGGGGGGAGAATATTGCACAACTTGTGATAAAATCCCAAGAGTTGGCAGTAGGGAATTTAGCAGCAAGCAAGATTTTCTTTCTTCTTCCTTGCCTGACTGTACATTATCTACTTTTCAAACCAGGGCAAGAGGGCAGATTTATAGGGTTTCCAAATCTCACGTTTTGATATAGAAATTGGCATTTATGTGTGTAAAAGCAAGCATTTAAGTGCAAACTTGACCAATCAAAGGGAATATGATGTCAGAATACTGGAGTTCTACTCCCTCTGCTCTGTCACTCACCGGCTGTGTGGTTTCCAGCAAGGCATTTCACCTCTCTGGTACAGAGTTTCGCCTCCCACATTTTGTCTGTAAACCCGTCAAGACAGTGACTGTCTCTCATGCTGCTTGTACAGTGCCTAGCACAATAGGATGGCAATCTTGATTGGGGCTTCTAGGCTCTTCCACAATACGAACAATGTATTACATGTGGCATTTGAATGTCTGCTTTTGACATGCATGTGGCCTTCTTTGAGTTATTTTAATGGGGGAGGAGGGGGAATTTGTTCAGTAATGTGTGTGTGTGTGTGTGTGTTTGTGTATTTATAGTAGTTCCACTGTGTGTATTTTATTATTCTAAGAATGCACATATTATTTATATATATATATATAGTGTGTGTGTGTATTTAATATAATAAAATATACAAAGTGAAAGTACCGTATGGCCCAAACTACTCACAAAACAATAGTCTTCTTTCAGAAGATGCAGCATCTTGACATCTTTATTCCGACTAGTGTGTTTCTAAGAAAGATTTCAGCACAAAGTCCTAATGAAATAAAGGTATAACCGCCCTTTTTACAGCAGGATTTTACATGGTAGAAATAAAACATAGTGGAACTACTGCCCAAAGACCTTGCGGATTTCTTCTCTAATCACAGAAGAACATAAACTGCTTAATACTTATCACTAATTATCCTCTTGCACAGTGCAATTCAGTATTAAACCACAAAAGAATGTTCAAATACAAGGGACAAATCTACAAAGCAAGAAAATTGTAAGCCCAGACTATATTCAGCAAAATCGACCCTGTAGTGAGCATGTGCAGGTCCTATCAAAATCGCTGGGTTAAATTCAGTTGTGATGTAAATGCCAATATAAGTTACATATTTGGTGCACAATAAGTTGATCATAAACATGGTGTACTGTGTGTTGTTATAATTGTCTATCTAGTGGTACTAGCACCAATCCATCATTCAGAGAATGATCAAAATATTTGCCCGGCTTTAATTTAAACCCACCCCATGCCCTGTTCTCCCAAGGCTTGATTCATTCATGGCACCAATGGGTGTGATTTCCATTGATGCCAGAGCTGAATTTTGCCTCCAAGGAATACCAGGTGGGTGTAAGTTTTATATTTATTGTGAACACTAAATCACTACTAGTTTATATCACTGTTTACACGACTGCTGAATTTAGTCCAGCTTTAATACACAATAGGCTGTGTCTAAGAGCTAAATTCTGCACATTCAAGGGCAGAAATGACCCTAATTATTGGTTGGAACAGTCTTTGCAAAAGTTGTTGGATCAGCTACTTCAGCAGTGAAAGAAAAAGTCTTTATCCAACAGTTTTTCTCCTCAAGATTTTATACCCTGGGTGTTTAAGGTGTATTAGTTATAAACAGAAAAAAAGAAACTAAATCATTTAACATAAACAAAGAAAAAAGAAAGCAAGAAATCCAGCAACCCAGCCCAATAACAACTGCAGGTAGAGATGTGCACCTTAAAAAAGGCCTTTCTGACGTCTTTTCAAGTTGCAGTTTACATAGTTTCCTGCAGACCTTCTGAAAGCCTAATTGTTCCTTCACTCCCTAGTTCTTATTTGCTGTTCTGCCCTGTGTGCCTGTGCAAGGTTCACACAGCAAGTTAACTCCTTGCTTGTTGGAATACTAGCAGGACTTCTGTATCCTGTCACACTTCGCTGGTTTAATGCCTTTTTGGGTGTAAATACCAAAAAGGGAGAGAAATTATGTAATTTAGCACAGTGGGGTACAGCTACAGCAATGACATGAAAATAAGAGAAGAAGAATTTGGACTAAATACCAGGTGAAACTTCCTGATAGCAAGATGCGTTAGATTGTAGAATAAATGAGGCGTTGGACTTTTTCACATGAGATTGTTAAAACTAGAATAGATAAAATACTAGAAAGTACACCACCTCCCTCTCGGATTCATTGTCGTCCCCCACAAATGGGGTGTATCTTCATGACTCCTTGGATACCATCCCAAAATTCTTCTTCCAAACTGAATGAGCCTGACCTGATTCTGACATCCCAATGTTCCTGAGCTTGAGTCTTTTTTCCTCCTCAGCATGTCCACTTTGATGTTTTTGCCTCCAGAGAATTGGCTTAGTCCTCAAGAGTGCCCCAAATACTCCTAAAGATCAGGTTCCCTTTACTTTATACCCAGTTATGAATTGTGATCAAAGACCACAGTGATCTCAAGAACAGATGCACCCTTGACTCCTGATCCCTAGTGAAAAGTAACTACGGATGACTCAGACTGAATATCCCCTCCCTCTGTGGAGGACATAATTTTTTTCCCTCACGTACAGGTCCATTCTCTTTACAGAACTGGTGGCTGTCCTGCTGGGTGGGTGAGTCTGACAGCTTGAAGACTGAGTGAAGCTGCTTCAGAGAGAAAGGCCTGTCTTTTCAAGCTGTTGACTTCCTAATTAACAGGAGAGCATTTTTTTAAGTGTAGGAATTACTCACTTCTGTTCAGTGGGGCACTGGTAAGAATATCAGTGCTTGCACATTCTCTAGCCCCTCCCATTCTTTCTCAAATTATGCTCTCTCTTCCATTCTTCTGTGGCATGCAACAGAGGTAGGGTAGCATGATTTCTCCCATTTTATGCAAAGGAAAATGTAGCACAGAGAAACTAAACAACTTCCTGAGGTCACATGGTAAATCAGTGTAAAAAATAGGATTAAAACACTCAGCTCTTGTCTCCCAGGTCTATACTTAATCTGCTAGACCACAGTGAACCTTGTATGAGCCACTTAACCTGTGTCTCCGTTTTTTTGGCAGCCTTATACCACACACCACAATGATCCTTTTGTCATCTAGGGGGAAGAAAGGAATTTGACACTTAGGTGACCTTTTTCAGTTTTCCAAATGATTACAGACGATGAGCCAGATCTTCAGGTACACTGAGTTTACACTCCGTATAGCTCAGGGATTGAGGGATAGGGACAAAAGTGTCTCTAAGCCACCTTTTGTACTTCCCCAAGCGCAAATGAAGACTAAGCTGTTCTTAAACACAAACTGGAGCAGCCATAGGGTGATGAAAATCTGGCTATCCCAGCTTCATACCTGCTGAGATCCCCCCATGTTGCCAAGTTTATTCTTAAAGCATAATAGCAAAACTTGGATTTAAATCCAATTTAGCTGGAGAAAGGGGCTGAGGATCCTGACCTATAATGTGATTTTTGAAAAGTACACATGGACAGTGTGTACCCTGCTGGATGCTGCTGATGCTCATTCTGCCTTTACAGTTTGCTCTGCCAAATCCGATCTCATGGGTGCTTTCACATATAGCAGTTACCTGTGTATGAAAGCAGGGAAACATATTCAGTCTTAACCATAGCATTTACTAATGGTTACAATACATGTGTATATTTCTTAGTACCTAAGGTCTGTGTGCTAAGGAGCATATTTACTTCCTGTCTTTGTACAGCATATAGCATACTGAGAACTGGGACCTATAAGTGATACTTTAACAGTTTGTATATATATAGTTTCTGTAAATTCCTACAGTCCAGCAGACCACATATAAAGTCATATTAGTATAAATTATTTGGAATATGGGGGAAAATGCACTTTAGACGGAAACTTTGAAGCCTCGAACTGTTTTATAAAAATAATTCTGCAACTGTGTAATATAGTTTTCAGAGTAACAGCCGTGTTAGTCTGTATTCGCAAAAAGAAAAGGAGTACTTGTGGCACCTTAGAGACTAACCAATTTATTTGAGCATAAGCGCCGATGAAGTGAGCTGTAGCTCACGAAAGCTTATGCTCAAATAAATTGGTTAGTCTCTAAGGTGCCACAAGTCCTCATTTTCTTTTTGTGTAATACAGTGGTTTTCATCCTTTTTTCATTTGCGGACCCCTAAAAATTTTCAAATGGAGGTGTGGACCCCTTTGGAAATCTTAGATATAATCTGCGGACCTCAGGGGTCCATGGACCACAGGTTAAAACCACTGCACTATGGTAACAACAACCTTTCATGGACCCCTTAGACAGGGTCCGCAGACCACAGGTTGAAAACCACTGATGTTATACAAGGAAATTCTATCTTCAGTTTGTGGGCAAACCAAAGCAGATCTCTCATTATTTATGACAAGAGAACTCCTTGTAAGAACTGTGGACTGATATTGTTACATGTTGGTGATAATGATAATAACAATAATGCCAATGTGAGTTTTGCCTTGGAAAACCATGTTTGACCTTCTAATGACAGCCTCTGCTAATGGAAAACAGTTGGCCCACAAATTACAAAAAGTTATTAGTAATAGGATACAAAATAGTTGTTGAAGCACTGCTCGCTATAGCCCATGTTATCAATTGAACATGCAGTATTTCCCCCTATAATCTAAAAGTGCTGTTATATATCGTATATTGTTATTTGGCCCTGGCCATCAGTGTGCTGTTCAGCCCTGTGTTGGGCACAAAATAAATACACATACAAATCATTCTATGCGTATATTTTTGTCAAGTCCTTTAAAATGGATTCAAAAGAAACATAGTGTCTGAATATTTCTAAGCTCAGTGGGGGGCAGATGCTACTAAATTTATTTATGAAAAACACTTGTTGGCTAGACCCCAGGATTGGCCCTGTTTGGATTCTCAGTAGCACATATCTCTGGAAAATACCGGGGGTCATATAATCAATTTTCAGATGATTTTCCAACTTATTGAGATAGGGTATTCATATTCTATGCAGGAAATATTTCCTGCCCTTGGACTTGATAGACCCTTTACACCCATTTTAAGGCCCCTGCACACAGCTAAACAATGTAAAGGGGCCTTAGTACTATTGCCAACCTCAGGTGTTCAAACATCATGAGTCAGTGCCCTCCCCCACCCCTGCACAAATAAAATCATGGGATTTTAAAAATAATAAATGTAGGATTATATTTATTAACATTCAGAGTTTTGTGACTTTAGGGCTCCTGTTTTCAAGCTTTTCTCCATAAATATGGGGGCAAGAAACTTACTTTGTTTTAAAATGAAATCTGAGATTTACATCCAATCAGTGAGTAAAGGAGCCGGGGCTTTAAAAAAAGTCAAACATTGTGAGACTTATGATAAAATGGCAAAAATTGGCACTGCTGCCTTGGTGTAACTGAGAGTTCTGGCTCATGTGTTTTAAATCACTCTCTCGGTTTTTGCAAGCAGCATAGTCAGAAATAGAGATGCTGGCAAATGAATATTTTAGATATATAGTTGGTTTAAAATAGATCTACTGTAAATTATATTTTAATGTTTTTGTGTGTTAGCTTTCATGGAAGGTGACAGACTGACAGCAGAGGAGATTGGAGTTCTCTTTTTACTGTAAGAAAGAACAGGTATCGCATGAGCGCCACAAGTTTTCCCTTATTGCCCATCCCAAGTACCTCCAGACAAAGAAGGGCAGCTCTACATAATGGAAGTGCACTAAAACTGACCTGTGTGTAAAGCATACTCTTTATGCTCTTTAAGTTATAAATAACTAGTGTTAAAACACTCTTGATATTATATTGTTAACCTCATGTGCCATCTAGTAAATACAAGTACTCGTGTATCTAAGAGTGCATAAACAGGGTTTGATATTTTACAGATTAGTCCTGCTGGACATTTACAATAGCATCGTATAACCTAGTCTAGCCATTGCGGACTGACCATTTTGCCCAGCTAACATAATACAAAGCTATCTTTGGTCACAATACCCACCTCAGCCAATGAGCTTCTGTTTGGTGGTCCTTATATGGAGACGCAGTGTAGGTGTCTGTGCCATCAGGGCACTATCGCTGCAAGAGTTATTTGCATAAGTGAAAGATTAGCTTCACAATTTATTGTATTTATTTAGCCTTATCAGATATGTCTGTTAAGCATTTTAAACATGTAAACACCTCTGATAAAAATGCACGTAGCAGCAATTCAGTAGGATCAATATCCACATTAACACCCACAAATCACAGTTGGATGAGTACGCAGGTTTGGAAATCATTTGTTTTATTTCTTTTTGCTGAAGTTATGTTACCAGTTATAGTACTACCTGGATACTACATTGATGGCTGTGGTAGAAATCCATATAATATGTAGTAGATATGTAATGCACGTACACAAGTCACAGATAAGCATTGAATAAGCATTCTAGTCAGCAAAGCTAATCTACATAGACATTCATAGTATAGATTTTAAGTCCTTTAGAAACAGTATCTTTTGTCCATTGTCATGTATCCTAATTCTTTGACACAAGTTCCCTGCTGGTATAAACAGGTGCAACTCCATTAAAATCAACAGTTACGCCCGCTTACAACAGCAGGAAATTTGGCTTCCTTATGTCTTATAGAGAATTTGTCCCTTTTATGAATAATAGAAAGTGTTCATTTCCAAAGCAGAGACATCCTTACTTTAACAAACAAAATAATGAGGCTTGAGGCTAGGTCCTATGGTGATTGATGTATTAGGAATGCGAGCAGTACGTAGTTTATAACTTAAAGCAGGTATATCAACATTTTAACTGTTCTCTAAACTAGTTTTTTGCATATTGCTGCTGTTAGGGCCTGGCATATTCATGCAGCATATATATAGAGAGAGATTTTCATGCTGTGCTCATCATTATGGTACATGACTGCCTGAATATGGTCCTCTTCCTAGAAGAAGAAAAAATAATTACTAACACCCAGAAACAGAGGATAGCAAGGAAACAAATCCTGAGAAAAAGAGACATACAAAAGGACCAGATTCTATCGTCCGATGTTTAGCAGGTTGCTCACTGACTTCATTTTGAAGTTGTGCACAACCCATGGCAGAAATTGACTGGTGTTTGTACTACTGAAAATATGTCTCATTCTTATGTGTAAGGTAAACATGATACAACTAATTATTTTGTTCATTATCTTCCTCAGTTTTTGTTTTTATATTGTCCATTAAGCAAGACACTGCTTCATTGTGTGAAAATAGTCAGCTTTGCTTACTATAAGAGAATTACATCTACAGTTAGTTAGGAAACTGATTTAAAAAAAAAATTCTGCTCATATTTACGTCCCTGGAAAGCAGATCTGTTATCTGTGGAAGAACTATTTTACTGTCCCTAAATGTGATCTTCCCCTCCATCCCACCCCCAGTCTACTGACCTTTAATCTCTGGTCATTATGGATGGATAAAATGACTTTGATGGTTCCCTCTAAGATTCCTTTCTCCTTCATACTTCATATTAAAGAACACTATATCTCTTTCCCATGTCATTAGGATCTATATTGATACCTAAATTCAGGGATGTGGCTAAGAAGGATGAGGTTATCCAGCTGATCCAGGCTGGCAGGAATACTAAGAATCTGGGTATTACGGGCTTTTTGCCAGGTATTATACCATTGCCAACTAGTATTTGTTGCTATAAGCTTGTCGTCAGACAAATAGTTTCCCTTTTTTTACTACTTTCCTAGGGACTTGTGTTTTGACCTCCATATTTTCAAGAAAATGCTGTGCTGTGTGTGTCATTTCCTTCCAGATTGTCTAGATTTGCAGACAGTTTTTTGTTTCTCTCAAAAGAGGTGAACATTGATTTCTGTCACTTTCTCAGTTTAAAGGTTTTAGGTTTTCCCTCGGACCCCAAACGTACTGGTTGCTGAGCAGTTTCGGTGTGATGTTGGAGTGAAGTGCTTCAACTCTAACGTACTTCAGTGGGAGTTGAGAGTGTTCAACAGCTCACTGAATGAAGCCATTCAAGAACTAACTTTCATGGCACCGTTTGGAGATTATGCTGGGAAAGAGACACGGTTTTGTTTTCTTTCTTGAATCAATTGGGAGGGTCTCCTGTATGAGGTGAAGACATTGATATGGCTTCTCTACAGTTCAGTCACTCTTCTCCTGGGGTTTGGAAATAAACAAAAACAAAATGGAGAAACTGGAAACAAATGTATTAAAGCATTGAAATTGTATATGTATCACAGAAACCACAAAACTGTGACCATTTCCAGTCAGCTCCACCTGTCTTCTTTTATCCTTTATCAATTCATCTGAAATAAGTCGATAGCAATTCCTGTGTGGATTTGTCTGTGGATTCTAGCAAAGTAGTAAAGAAGGAAAATGAAGGCAGAGGCCTGTGGAAGGAATGATTATCTTCTAAAATGTGAGACAGGTTGGCAACTTAGAAAATGCTGAAATAACTGGTTCATGACAAAGTGTTGAAGTAACATGGTATTTTACACTTTCTATGTCATGTTAGATAAGATCTTATATTAACTTGAATTTGTCCACACTTGTGCTGTATGAATATATTTATAAAACAAGAGCGTAGATAAATTGCACCTGATGAGTTGTTATGTTATCAGTGACCTAGAAAGCACTTAAAGAATGGCTTCATGACATACGAAGTGTTGAAATAATGCATTATTGCATCACTTTCTGTGTCACAAGCCTATTATTTCTAAGATGGTTTTAAGTCTCCAGCCTTTCGGTGGCGTTCCCCTCTGAGTGCAATATCACAGTTGTTTCCAAAAGGAATACAAAGTTTCAGCATTAAGTACTTTATCTTAGTATTTTAAATAATATTTTTGCACTATAAATAATTCTCTATGTATTCAGGTTTGAGAGTGGATCTGTTTGTACCTATTAAAAGATGACATCAGGACTCTTAACCAGTGCAGAGAAGCCTTGAACTGACCGTATAGTAACATTTGAATATACAGTGCAGTCAAGAATGTACTTCACAAGCTGTGGGTAGCCAGAACATCTTTCAGTTTATACTGAGAAATAACAGTTCCCCTGGTGTTGCTTTTGTATGTCATTGTACTTTTGCTGTGCACATGTGTATAAAGTGGTTGCCCTGAAAGAGTCAACTTTCCCTACAAATAAGGAAATAATCACGGTTATTCTGATACTACTCTGTGGTACCCGATGACAAACTCTGACTGAACGGCAACCAAATGTGTGATGTGTGAGAGAGAGAGAGAGAGAGAGAGAGAGAGTATGTATAAGTATGCATATATGTGCATATAGATTTCTAGGAGATCTCACACAGTTGAATTTGCAGACTTTCTCAGTTACGCATACATACAAAACATTGTTTCCTCAGTAAAATCCCTGTAACATGTCAGCTGCTTTTGTTGGTAGTGACTCCTACCGGGGAAGTTGGAACTCGAATAAATTGCGGGCTTGGCTTTCTAGCAGCCTATATTAATACCAGAGTTTTGGATCAGCAATGTGTAGCTTAGAACAACTGCCTTTGCCTGGCTCAGTGGAAATCCCTAATGTAGTTATGTTATGTCCAGATGCAAATTTGAGAGCACTGCATTTGGAGATTAAAATACCAACAAAGATTTGTTTTTGTAAAAATGCTGTTTCTTGTCAGATAACAGTGTTTATATTTTTAGCAGTTTGCTCTTTTAATCAATAGGTTCCCATTACCCAAAAGCCCAGTTTAGGCAAGGTGGGTGGAGATACATCTCCTACTACATGAATTCACTATATAAGTCTGTGGTAAAATGCTTCTCCTACTCAGACTTAGATGATGTGGGAAGCAGCGCTGTAAGATAAAAGGAATAACATTTGGAAAGGAACACTTTAGGTATTCTGGATAGAAAGTCTAACTCCAATTTAAGAGGGTTTAGTTCCTGGAAGCCTAGTGGCAGCGTATTGCACTGCTGTGTGAGGGTCCAACCTCCCCAGGCTGTCAATCAGCAGCATGCTCAGTCCCTGGAGCACCTCATATCAATCTGTAACTACCCCTCCAGCCGATACTCGGAGTGTTCTTGGCGGGCTCTGGAGGAAGTTATACTTAATCTTCCTGAGGAGGGAAAAGCAAGGGGGCTTTGAGGCTGCTGGTTGAAAAGGGGGAAGAAAAGGGTGTAGGTGGATGACCAAAGACTTTCTAAACTAGTGTTACATTTGATGATTTCAAAGTCCTAAATAGAGTTGGTATCTCTCAGATAACATTGTTGGCTGTCTTCTTTAAGGTGTGTTTTATGCAACAAATATTATTACAGTGTCTAAAAAAGAATCCAGAAAAATCACAGATTTCAGAGCAAGGCAAGAAAAAAAATTCTCTTGATACAAATATATAGGGCAAATGTATGTATTATCAGCTGAAATGGTCAATTCTGATTGTGATGTATGGAGAATTATTTCTTGTTGTTATAATTGTATGCTAACTCCCTACATGAGACACTATTTTATTATTACATGTATTTGCTATATTGAAATTTTCAAATTCAGAAGAGTCACAGAAACTTAAATTTTCATGAGTAAAAGTACTGATGTGAATTTTATCCAACGTAAGTTGGAATGCCGCCCCCTTCTCCTCCCAGCCCCCAGGTTACAAAAACGAAACCAAACTCAACTGCAATCAGTTTCATGTCTAATTGGTCAGGATTCAAAGACTGCTTTTCAGAGGCCTGGGTCTCTGTTAATTTGCATGATCTACAGACACCAACACATGAAATTTCAGAATTATGTGGTGTCAGTAATTAAAGCCTATAGAGTTAGACTTTAGAGGGTGATTTCATTGGCTGTGAACTGATTAACTGATATGTCTTAAAAATCTGTCAGATCTAGTTTTGAGGTAAATTTTTACTACAATTGGATGTTAATTGTGTACTAAAGTAATTCCTAACTTTGTTTTTTCGAATATGTGAAATTTGCTTTTAGTGCGAGAGAAAATGCCATACTATAATGTGAAAACATAACAAGAAAGAACTCAGATTTGTAGAAATACAGTATATTAATGTTTTAAAAATAGTTTTAACACAGTTAAAATAATTTACAGTTTAATAAAAATTTGGAAATTTTTGATATACATAACCAGAAATAAGATAATTCTACAAGGTAGATTTATTTATATTTTAAACTGTCAGCTGTCTACAGATATGCCTTTAGTTTTTGTTCTCTTTTTTCCTTCCTTTTTAGGTATAACATTTTCATACACATTGACCTGTAATAGCTGGGATTTTTGCCCTTATGTATTGTACACTGAGGGTGGTTTAAAGGTTACAAATGTGATCTTGTCAGATTGACAACTAACTGTTCTAATGAGGAAAAAATCCTCAAAGCATGAAATTTGAATGAAATGTGTGATTATAATTCAAGTACTGTTTACCCAAACCTCTGGGGACCTCCCGAATAAATGCGGAGCAAGTGAGTTAGATAAACCTTTGCTCACTCTCTCCTCTTTAAATCTGTGCGTGCACACACACACACACAGACACTATATGCGTTTGTATGAACAGTATGAAAGAAAACTTTACCATTACTCAAGTCTACTCCTCAGAACTGACATCACCATCTCTTGTCATTTATTAATACTGTATGTGTTTTGTTACCATGTTGAGCAGTAAGGAAATAGGTGCGTTGAATTATTAAAGTTGATTCTAGAGAATAGCTGTATGCTCGGATGGCATTTGCTTCGGCATATGCAAATGATTTAGTTTCATTTGGGATCAATGCCCAGGGGCCCTCCTTTCCTGTGATGCTCTGAATTTGGCAAGCTCAAGTCAGTCCCAACCTT